>NC_042306.1:10236055-10859805 GCF_901000725.2 Takifugu rubripes
TATGCCCAAAATTCAGACCAACTGTTACCTGGGGTGGATCCGTCCTTGGCAGGGGGTCATTCAAATGAGTAAATATGTGCTCCAGAGGGCATTTTCCAAGTTTTCTCCACTAATAAAAAGCTGAACGGCTCTATGGTCCTAAGCAAAAGCAACTTTAAAAAAAATAAAAATAAATTGACACCCATTCATCCCCTCAGCCTAAACGACTGCGCCTCACTCATGCTGGGCTGACCACGACCTTCTTGGGTTTGTCCTCAGGCTCCACCATCCACTTGTAGTAGGCGTCCCCCAGGATGAAGGTCCAGTAGATGATAGTTATCGAGGTGTTCACGGTCAGGATGCCGATGATTAAAGGGTGGAACATCGCGGAGCCTGTGTGGAACGGGTGTCACCTCTGGGGGGGAAATACGTCTAGTGTGTTGGCGGAGGGTTCCCTTCTATGTCTGATTGGATCACATCTCTCTTTCAGCTTCTATCCTCTCCGTGGACGCCCCCACCCCTCCACCCTTTTTCCACTGGTCACTAAGTTTCTCTGCTAGCAGTGACATTAATCCCCCTCAGCTGCAGAAGATAAGGCTGCATTAGATGCAGACCTGCTTTGGAAATGCCGCTCAACACTCATCCATAAGATTCTGTGACGCAACCGGAGCTGGAACTGAAGGGTAGGGAAATGGACGGGAAGGGGGGATCTCTGGATGTAGCCTGGACCTGTCAACCGTGACACACGTGAAGGTCGTTGGTCGTTGTCTGGTGTGAAACCTTCCTAACTAAAAAAGAAAACGTTTTAAATAACACATAACATTTGTTCTTCATTTTAGATTCTTCAGATAATCCAGAGACTAATCAAAACGAAGAAGCCTTAATCTTACACAAAACACGACAGATGGCTCCTTAAGCAGACCCCAGGGGCCACGGGGTCCCAGACAGCATTTTAGCAGCATTTGCTCTCCGGCAAAGCTGCAAACACAATTTATTACCTTTAATCCCGAAACTAGTTCAAACGAGAAAGTAAAAGAGCAGAATGCAAGTCAAAAATGCCAAGAAAGTCGAATAGGAGGAAGATCCACCACTAGGTGGCAGTAGCTACAAACATAAACTAAACCATGGCCAGCGTCTTGTCTCTAAAACAGACTTGCAGATCAATTTAATTTACTGCGTTCATGGTCTCATCACATATTTGTGGGGTTTTTTTTCACTCTGATGAGTGGTTTTGCGCGTTACGCACGGGCGGTTCGTTAACGCACCGCCTCGTCTTCTAAATCTCTGCTCATCAGCCTGAGATTTGAACTTTGAGACCGAGCAGATAACAGACGCGCTGCAGCAGGAGGGCCCCGTGGTTGCTTCGGATCAAAAGGCCACTGGTGACACTCCTTTAATGACCCACTTCCTTCCCTCAGCGGGGGAGACGCGTCGAACATGCTCCGCTCCACAGTCGAGATTATTTAGGGAGGAATAACATCTTTAACGCCGCTGTTTGGATATTTCTTATCATTTTACACAATGAGGGTGCCGGTGGAAGTCTCCGTCTTTCTCCTTTCTCTCCTGGCTCCTGGGGTTTTGTACGCCATGAACAACATCCCTGCGCTCCAGGAGTAAGTGTCCGCGTAACTTTGCTTGCATCTTGGCCTGATTATTTTAGGAGGTAAAGCCCCACATGTCAACAGGCTTAAGAGGCGGCCCGGAGCCTGATGGGACACGTTTATCCAGGGGTAACCTTGTTTATAGGCGATGTTAAGAATCTCAAAAATCCTACAAGGAAAACAGGATTCGCTTAAGCTTTAAATATAAATCAATTCAATGTTGTGTACTTTATGATATTTTTAAAGCAACATGCCCCTTGTGAGGATCATCACTACAGCTGCTGCTTGTAAAGAATTATTGATGACATTTCTCTACAAATCATGTTTCCAGAGTTTGAAGTAAAGCCTAAAATCTTCAGCAATAAACTCAACATATGAGAGTTCAGTCCCCTCTCCTCTGATCATTTCTTTCTGTTACTCTGCAGACCCCTCCCCATCCTGGGAATGGGAATGGTCGTCCTGGGCCTGGTTCTTCTCCTCCTCCTTCTCATGGTGCAAAACAAGACAAAAGTGGACCCTCTCTTTTACGGTACACCATCAGAAACGCGCATCTGTCGGTCATCAGTGGTGGTCTGTTTTATTGTTTCCTTGTTTTGTTTCCAGTATTTGCAGAGTTCTCCTTCACCTGCATGGTGGGTCTTACCAACGCTCTGGAGCAAGACGGCTTCATCTCTGGCTTCATGGGCTTTTATATAAAGATGGTAACATAAAACCGGCTCACTGCGTGACAGCCGCTTCAAAATGTTCATGTATCAGACACAGCTTGATTTCATTGTCAGGGGGAGCCTCACTTGAGCAATTCCTATGCTGTGATGATGTCGTACTGGGAAGGCGTTGTTCACCATGCCCTCTTCTTCGCCATCATCCACCGCATGTTCAGAGGGTACACCTGATTTTCTGCCTGTCATGTTTTCACTCAACAAGCCAACTGATGAAAGTGTTGTACTCTCACAGGAAGTCCTACCGTAGCCTGGGGCTGTTGTGGGCAGGCTCCTCCATCGCCCAGCAGATTGTTCTCATCCCCGGGGTGGTCATTGGTGAGAGCACGAACCCCGCGGTCAATTACGCAGTTTCATTATGCTGATGATGTTCTCGCCTGTGCAGGAAAACACGGGTCTAACATTCGACCAGCCTTTTTGAGGAACGTCCCGTTCTTCGTGGTTCCATTTTGGGCGGCGTTCCTGCTCTTCAGAAGATCCAGAGTGATGCCGATCACGACAGCAGACAAGGTTACTTTCAGTCAATTAGCGCAGGTTTTAACAGTCATCCAACACGTTGGAGGCGCGTCTAACATCATTGATTATGACCAAGCTCAAATTTAAGTCGTCTCCTGCTGTCTAGGTCGCAGCAGAGCAGAAGAAAAGTCTCCTGTCTCGGCCCGTTGATCTGCTTCTCTCACTTCTGTTACTGGGAGCTGCGGCGTTCTCGGTTTTCAGAGGATTTGTGAGTAAAACTGAACGCAGAAGGTTTCCCAATGACCAAGACCTGAGCTCACACAGCCGTCACTCCTGCTTCACTCCAGGTGGTGCTGGATTGCCCGATGGACTTTTGTTTCTCCTACATTTACCAGTACGAGCCCTACCTCAAAGACCCAGTGGGATTTTCCCGTATTATGGTCAGTCTGGAGAAAAGTGGACCACCTTTACATAAATGCCAGGAACCAAAATTTGATATTTGTTGTGTCATCGCTGCAGATGCTGGTGTATTTGTTCTATGCTCTGCCACTGCTCACGGTCTTCATCTATGGCCTGAACACACCCGGATGCAGCTGGATGTTGGACTGGACCATCTTCTTTGCAGGCGCCGTGGCTCAGGTGAGGCCAGCCATAGTTATTGCTGCATTTACCGTTCTTGCCATTGATATTCCATTTGAACACGTTCGTTATAACATTGGCTTCCTCCCACTGCTGCCTCAGACCCAGTGGTGCCACATCGGAGCGTCTCTGCACTCCCGCACTCCGTTCACGTACCGAGTACCATCAGATAAGCTGTGGCCTGTTATCGCCCTCAACGTGCTCCTCGCCGCTGTGCCGACTCTGCTGGCCCTGCGCTGCCACACCAGCCCTGCCTTTTTCCTGAAATCTGTCCCCATGGGGCAGACAAATGGCAAGAAGAAGGAAAACTAGACCCCATACACACACATGCGCACACACACCAGACATGGACGGTTGTGGAATATGTCATGCTAATGTTTTTTGGTGGCCCTGTGTAGGCAGAAAAACTGCATTAGGGATGCAATTTTTCAACCCAGAGGAAATCTAAAAATGTTTCTCCCAGCGCCAACCGTTCCGAATCAGTCACCTTGTGCAGCCGCAGCACTCCCAGTGTGAACTATTGGACTCAGATAAGATTGTTGATGGAGAGCGCCAGCAATTTTTAGGTGACTTGGAAATGTTGCTGTCTCCTCGATATAAAATTATTTATTAAGTTGAAGTGGAGACGTGTGTACCAGACTACTAATGGAGAAACAGCTTTGCAGGCTGAGCTCGAAACCCTCCTCAGCTTTAGGATTATTTTTTCTGCTTTCGGAATGAATGTATGTGCATATTGTGGCTATAGAATGACTAAGTGATGTTATATAGGAGGAAATAAAACATGTTACTTAATCAAAGACTCGCACCGGGTTCTTTTATTTTCTGCAGAATCCCAAAACGCTAAGATATTCGGTTTGAAGCCTAAGCAGAAAAGCAAATGAAGCGTTTTTTCTGCAGCCCTGATGTCATTTTGCCCTACCTAAACGTTGGCCCAGTTATCGCTGCTGTCACAGTGATAAGAACTGAACCCTGGATTTAGGTGAGCTGTCAAATAGCGTTGAAATGAGTCAGCTGTCTGAGGCCCTTGCTGCAGCAAAACTGGGAATCCGTCAAGCTGGAGTCCAAATTTCAACAGCTTCTCACACTGTTGTTTAGCTGCATGTTAATATTGGTATTCTCACTGTGTGAGGAGGAGTTAATGGAGCTACATGTTCACAATGCCGCAAATATGAGCAGATCTGCTCCTGACAATTTGATCAAAACTAGTCTTTACCAAGATGTTTATCAGCTTCAACTAAAGACAAAGATGCATTTTTTTAATGGAATTTTCTCACTTTATTAAGAATGGAGTACAACAGCAGGACAAAAAAGTCATAAGAACACCAAAAAAGTCCATGACTGATCAAATATCCAAGACCATAAGACAAAAAAAAGTGATCTTCTACAAATCATGGAGCCGTGCAGAGCTTAAAACAAGTCTGGAGTCGCGCATTTTATCAGCAAGTACTTGTGTAATCCCATCTACACTACCAGTGGGACATTTGTTAGCTGATTATAGAGGGATCTATATGATTAGGTCCAGCTATTGAGCAAGGATCAGTCAGGAACATTGTTCACAATATTTACAACAGACAAGGAATCAAACAATTAATCTTGTTTCTAGTCGAGTGTACCTCAAATATTGGTTTAGAAAATCGATGTTACATCAGCTCTCTGAAGTATAAGTAAAAAAAAAAAAACAAGCACATTTAGTAGCAAAGTAGTTTTAATAAATAGTAAAGTAACAGCAAACCATGGGGAGTATTAGAAAAAGCATGTCAGTGGGATGAAAAGGACTGTCTATTCCGCCTCTCTATGGGAAAATAACAGCTAGTTCACACAGGAAATGCTGAGAACCACTAGGGACGGGATGCTGCCTGGCATCATTTACATGTGTGCTTAAAGACGGGAGACCACTGCTGAGAGGAACGATCCAACTGTTACAAAAGATACGCAGCACGGTTCTAGGTTTCTCTCTGACATGCACACATGCGCACGCACGCACAAACACGCACCTCACACGCGTTTCTGTCAGTTTAAGGGATGCAGCTGAGACGGAGGGGCCACTGTACTCGGACGTTAAGGGTTAATCACAGTTAGTGTTGTTAGTGTTCGCGTTGGACCTCGGCTAAAGGTAAGTGGAGCGAGACTGAAAAGAAGCACCAAAACAAGCGGTGGTTGTTGGAGCTGTAAGAAGGAAGCTTTGTTCATCCGGAGGGGATCAAGCTAAAGGGAGCATGATTAGAAGCAGGGCCAGGGGAGCCGGGAGCGGTGTGTGGTGATGTCTTTACGGGCCGCGGTTAGCACCTAGGCTTTGCAGATGTGGTACAGTATTATTTGGTTTAGTAGTAGCTGTGTGCATCCTCTCTGGCCCTGTGTCCTTCTCCTCCGTGCCTCCGGTGGATGCGGCGCTCACGGTGCTGACTGTGGCGGTGGCGTCTGTACCGGTGTGATCGGCGGGCTTCAGAAAAAGATTGAAGAATGTATTAATAGGGATTTCAATAAAATTCAACTACTTTCAATCCCACACTCACACTTTGCACAGATGATCCGGGGTCTCTCCCAGCTACCGTCGGCCCGGCAACGGATGGTAGGGATGTGGCGCTGGAAGAAGCCTTCGGTGCACTGGTAGCGGACCACGGCGTGGATGTCATAATGTGACCTCCGTCTGCCAATCAAATGGGTGTTCTCGACTACCGGCGGGGTTCCGCACAACACTGCAGGGGGTGACACGGCGGGCATGAATAATGAAGGTTGACAACCATCGAGGGTGTCCCCGATGGTGGAAGTGAGGAACTAGTTAAGCTGCTCAGGTGTATCTTGCCTCTAGGTGGCCTCTAGGTGGCAGTGTTGTGTATGAATGTGCCCCTATTAGCATTATTGCAAGATCGCAATACAGTGATCAACAAAGCCTGCGTGGGTGAGTAAGGGCTGATCTCAGCTCAGGGGAACATCAGGGAATGTTTTGTCTGAACAATGATGTCGCTGGGAAGAACTGAGACCACGGCTTCTGATGGCAATATGGGTGTGAGTGTTTGTCTGGGTGAGGAAGGAGACAGCAGGTGGAAAACAGTGATATTGATATTGCTCTTAAGCTTCTGCAGTTTTCAGCAGATTTCTGAGCTGTTGAGGGAGAGGAAAACACGTTTGCCAGAGCTAACAGAGATCTCCATTGTGGGCATTTCCCATTTACCTGTTCCTTTCTTGCAGATGTAGGGCAGGTTGTAGTTGCAGGGCACGTCGTTCCACTTGCCTTCCTCATGAGCGATGGTTACCGCGCAGTCCTCCCCGCCTGCGAAAAAGTTATCTGGCTGGTTCTCCCTCCAGTTCTCATAAACCTGCGTGACAGAAAAACCTCTCTTTTAGACTTGTTAGCATCACCCTGGGAATCTCCAGGTTGTTCGGCAGTGATAAAACTACTTTTGCTGATGTTCAGTTTAGCAGGTGGAATATTTCCAAGAAAATGGCGAAAATCAGTGGTGATAAGAAAAAGATTTGAAAGGATAAATCATGCCACTTATCCTTACATGAGCAAATGATTACTGACCAGATCGGTGTTGTCTGTCCACTGGAAATCCTCCTCCACCGTGCGATCGTTCAGTCCAATCCAGGCGTTATCATGACCCAGACCTTTGATAAAAGAAATTGATTTTTTTTCTTAATAAAACATTGATGAATGCTTCAAATGAGTCTTTAATTTCCTTAAGTGTATATGGAATAAAATTTCATGCAGTAGGTGCATATTTCTCACACAAACGCATGAGAACACGCAGGCTGCACACAGAAAGACTCGAGCTGGACTCGACCTTGCGATGATCAAGGAAAGACAAACATTTACGTACCATTAATGAACTCCTGCTCGGTAGCAGAGATGATGCTACTGAGGTGGGCGCTGTGCTCTCGACAGTCCTTCTCTGCATCCTCCCAAGTGTGTCTGTGTGTGAAGTACCTGTGGGGAAAAGACCACCGAAGCAGATATGTAAATACATATTTCATACACAGCCTGGCAGATTTAAATGCCGGGTTGATGGAGAATAACTCCAGGCCGGGACAGGCTTTAATGCAGATAAAGGAGGCAAACATGGCTGCGGGACGCCTGATGTATTTGAGGCAAAGTTCTGTATATTTTTTTATAATTCATACCTGTAGCAGTGGCCATGGAACTTCCTCCAGCCGTGCTCACAGCCTTCTATGTCTGAGATGGAGGGAGAAGAGAGGAGGGGAAATGAGATGAATGGTGTAAAGGAATACACCGCAACACAGAGAGGGATAAAATAAGCAGGTCAGATGGGAGGGAAGCCTATTCCGAACAGAAAGATGAAGACAAAAACCTGCCGATGAGCATGTGAGTTTCAATTAGACGCAATTGCTGCCACCTCTACGCATACGTGACCTACTGTCCCTGCGTTATTAAAATTTATCAACGACACCGAGGCCTGGGGATTCATTTCTAACCAGAAAGGTTAGAGTCCATTCATTTTCATTAGAGCTATTTAGGCTTGGGCAACACAGGAGGGGGAGGAGGAGGTTAAATATGGAAGATCACTGCTTGGTTGAGGTGGTTTTAATTTTTTTGGTGTGTCTATGAAAATGTCTGTCTGAAAATGAACCTTTTATTGAATTAATTTTAGGAAATAAAAATCCCACAGGGCACATCTGAACTACATACAGGGTACCTCATGAAAGCGTTCTATATATCAATAAAAATAGCTCATAATTTGGAGCAGACACAGACAACCGAGTCATTCTGCCAGAAGTGTTGGCGTGCTTACAGCGCTGGAACTCAAATGTTAACTGATGCTTGAAAGCCAAAAACACATTTTTGGGCACGCAGCTTCAGTCTGTCCCGTTACACACTGTCTGCCATCAGCGCCGAGACACTGACATGATGTGAGTTTAAAAAAAATAAAAAAATAAAAAAGAAGCTGCATCCTAATAAGGATTATTTCCACCAGCGCTGCTGGCGGCTGTGTTGTTAGAATCAGATGACTGGGTATCCTAACAAGCTCTCCGCGGTGGCTGCTGAGCCGTTGATGCTGTGCAACAGCATCCCGCATCGACGGAATCCTCATTGTCACTTGACACTGGTTTGTGATCCAGCCGCACATGTGTGTCGTCCTCACCTTTCTCGCACCGGTCGCCTTCATAGCTGGGCAGGCAGAGGCAGAGGAACGAGTCGATTTTGTCGATGCAGGTGCCTCCGTTCTCGCACGGCTCCGACTGGCAGTCGTCTACATCTGCAAGGAAGAGCAGGAGGCATGAGGCTCTCGGTAGGGCTCTGATTAAAAAGGATCGGTTCAGCGGCAGATATAAGAGTGCGTCTGTGTGCTGATGTGAACGCGAGCTGGTCATTAGTCCTGCTTTAGACGGGAACGGCGTCCATCCTGGCCAGTACGCTCACAATTCAAGCAGGGCGTGAGCAGAATACGCCTCGTCAAATCCCCTTCACATTCCTTATTAGAGGGGCTCAAAGGACACTTCAAGGCCTTTCAAGTGAAATTACATCCTTTTCTATGTATTTACTGGCCTGAATTAATACACGTCGGTTTTGTTGTTTTGAACCTGTGCGACGGAACAGGATGTTGGACTTAAACTAAGCACAGGATCAGTTTGGAGAAGCCTGTGGCTACAACGAATACCCGACGGCAGGGGGAAAACAAAAGCAAATGGGGGTGTCGGGGAGTAGTTTTGCTCTGCACAATCTGTCTGACTTTATCACTGTAAATGGAGGCTGTGCAATCTATTAGGACCCCAGAAATCAAAACTTGCAGGAAGTTGAACTTTAAAGTATTCCCTCAGATATTGACGGTTTAATATAAAGACACAAAGCTTCCCTTGTTGGTAAAAGTTTATAACTTAACACATACTGGGGGTGGGGGTGCAGGTGGGGGTGCTTTTGCAAAGAAGAGAAAGAATTAAGGACTAATTTGAACTTTGGATGATTCTGGGTACAAGTGTCAGGCACAGTTTTTCAACCTTGCTCCTAAATTGAATTCCGCTAATCTAATTTCAAATTCTGAGCTGTGACTGTAGATTTTCTTTTTCACGGGGACAGCGGGCCAGATATGCAAACTGAAACCAGAGATTCATCCTAATACGATTTTTTCCCATCCGTCTATCCAGCTCCGCCTTCTCGAGATAAAAATGTCTTTTAAAAGCAAAGACAGCCTGAGATTGTTTTTTTTCCTTCCAAATGTCACTGTTTTATTATGAAATAACCTTTTTTGGCAGCTGGTTTAAAACCACATACATTTAAAACAAAAGAATCAGGCTGTAGCAAAAAAGACACTGTATAGAAGACCCCTCCAATAAAATGAAACAATGCTGAAATAATAATTATACTGAAAACATAATTATGTTATTGTAAAAACATTAGGGGGCAAATTTGATGTCCTCCAGTGATTTCCAGCTTACAGTGAATCTAACTCCTTTTCTCGTTTTAAAATCAATTCATCCCTTTGTTGTTGGACATGAAAAGTCTGGTCCCCTCGTCCCCCTTCATCCATTATGCAGACGGGACGCCATTCCTCATGGAGATAATACTGCAAAGTCGGCAAATCCATAACAAAGCCTCGCAGACTACCCACGTCAGTCGATCGTCCGTCCGTCTTCCAAAGACAATACCTGGCACCCGCCGTGTATCAATTAAAGCCTTTGCAGCCCAAATGGGACTTTGAATGCAGATAAGTGTGTCGCTGTGTGGCTCATTTATTCAGAAAGCCATCGCTCCCCACAGGAGTGGCTACCTAATGAAGTGAGCATATGTTAAGGAACAAATTAGGATTATTAAAGCATACTTATTCTCAAGCGCCAGCATGTCAAATCGCATCTGTGTGGTCTTCTGCTTTGAGGCGCAGAGGTCTCACTTCAGAAAAGCTTAGATCACAACCGATAACTCTCTGGTTAAAACGGACACAAATGCGGAACTCAAATATTAATCTTACATTTAATTTGAAAGAGCCTGATTTCACCGCTCTGCAGCTTAAAGTAGATGAAAAAAAGAATCATTAAAAGGGTGATGAAGTTAGCACTTAAATGATAACAGTGGCTCTTGAGAGTGCTGCGGTTTTCAGGTTTCCTTGAGATAAAGTCGTGCAAACCCAACAAAGTTAGCCAAAAGAAAAGCAGAAGAAACCTGGAGATGAACAGATTCAACATCATTCATCAGAATCTCGCCGTCAGCAGGACCATAAAGTCCATGAGTGAGTGGCATCTGCCAAATTAAAGATCAATGGATTTTATGATGTGACCAGGAAAAGCATCTGCTCGATTATTTTATAGGGACGAGAAATCAATTCACTGTAAATAAATACTAAGAATTAACAGGAAGGAAAGAAAAGCTACCCAAAACAGGGCCGCACACATGTGTGTGTATGTGCATCTGCATGGGAGGAGTGAGTGAGTAAGCGTAAGCGTGTGTGTTTGCGTTGCTCACCGATCTCACAGTTCTCCCCAGCGTATCCTTGTGGGCAGTAGCAGCTGTAGCCTGTTCCCTGAGGAAGGCACTTCCCTCCATGCAGACACGGGTTTGTCACGCAGGGGTCCACCTCGACTAAAAACGGCAGATGGATGGGGTGGAGGGCACGTTCAGAGGGTAGAAAAGGGGATCTAATTAGTCACATTATAAAAGAGAGCTTCATCAGTTTGTCAGAGCGATTTATGTGGGTGAGGAAAATTAAGCTGTCTTAAACTCTGGGGGACCTGGCTGATAATGTCCTGGACTTGCACATCCATTTCACACTTGGTCTCCTTTCAAAGAAGCCAGGGAGCATCAACCTTGCAATCCACTCACAGCCACAGTTGTCATGGTAACCATATGGCCCAGGGAGGCCCTGGCTCACTTTGTCGTGTGTACCGGTCAGCGTGAGAACTTCAGACATCAGCTACCCTACACACAAATGAGCAGACCTCCTGCTGAGAGTCACGGCCCGCGCTATTCACCCGCTAAACGCGTGCCTGTGTGGTCTCCGCTCACGGTTGCAAATTTGCATTTCAATTGACGCACGACCACATGTTTCTGCACTGAGCCACTCAAACTTGTGGGCTTCAAAAAACACCTCTCATTTATGCTCTCCTCTGACACTCTTCAGTAGAAGCAGGTGGTGTGTGAGGTTTAGCTGTGTACGTTTGTGTTCACAAGCTATGGTGAGTGAAAATCAATACTTGGCTGCGATTAGCGTTGAGGCTAAGGAAACATCCGATGCTCACATCTGCTAAATAAACCTTCTCAACAGCAGGCAAAACAAGCTTTCGCAGAAAGGGTTTAGGACCCCAATAGTCTCCGGCCACATGCCAGATTTCAGGAGCGTCAGCGGCGAATGCCCACGCTTTAAATTCCGCTGAGGTCAGGTGCTGAAACCAACCATCCATTGCGTTTAATGCACATCGGTTCAGGCTGGAGTGCTCTTGCACTGTCGGCATCAGTCAAGGTCACGGCACGCCTTGACGGATGTCCAGTGTTATGACAAGCAGATTTAGCGCAGCACCAGGGCGCGTGGGTGTGTGTGTGTACGCGTGAAAGATAAACCTCGGTCGTTCATTAAAGCGAGTGGTGCAGAAAAATCAATGATCTGTAGACAGAGCTGATTTCCGACCATCTCCTGCCCGGCAAATGACAGACACCTCGAGAGCAAACGACAATAAACCCGCAACAGCTAAATCCAGCTAATATGTTCGCGGCCACAACAGAACATGGTGATAAGGCTTGTATGATTATGGACTTACATGATTGCATTTCTGTGAATGAGTGACGCTACAAAGATGGAGTAGCGTGGCCATTCCTCTTAAATGCCCGGCGTTGTGCAACTGAAGGTCATGAATACAACCTGAAGCTGTAATTTGTATCTTCTTCTCTCATTGATTGAATCATTTGATGATGTGCATCCTGATCCAGTCGGTGCGGGGAAGGGGGGGGGCGGGAGCATCGAAGCAGTGAAACCAGACAGTGTGTTAGGGAGATGAAAATTTGAAAGATATCATTTCGGCTGAGTCTCCCCAGAGCACTGCTTTCCATTTGTGCAGCGCCGGTAGCGCCGTTTGTCCGCTAATGAGCCTCTGGCTGCATCACGTTAAGGGTTCTTAGTCAATCAGTGAAGCCCTCGCACTGTACAAAGGTGCGCCAGGTGGTTGCCCTTGGCTTCAGGTCAATATTGTTAACAGCTGTTTTCCATCCCCAGACTCTTCAGCTCGACCATGCCTGCAGCAAATATGACACCGGCCTTTCTCAGTGGGAACGAAATGAATCCAGAGGATGTAAGACCACCTAACCTCTCATATCACATGCTGCAGTCCTAATTAACAGACCGTGAATGCAGTTGTTGCAAAATTATATGTGGCTTAACAGGAGGAAACTAAAAGGCAATCATTTCTGCCACTCGTGATGGTAAAATTCCTGCTTTTTCGATTACCTGAATATGCATGTTCACTGTCACAACAAAAGGGAAAAAAGTTCAGTTACATTTTCCGCTTAAGTTCCAGTGATACTTCACACTGTAACACTTTCATCACAAACCTTCACAGCTGCAGGAAGCCCAATTTTTCTTAAACTGGATAGAGCCAAGCTAGCTGTTCCTTTGTTCTAACCACCACTGAGCTGAGCTGATTTGACAGGTGTCCATCTGGTTACTTGGCGAGAACTTTACAAAAAGAAATATATGCTGGTTTTGTTATTTTTGGTCGTCAGGGAGTTCAGTACTCCAGTTGAACACTGACTAATTTCATTTCAACTCTTTAATGTGAGGAAATGTACATACAGAAATATGAGCATTAAAGCCATTAACAAGGTGAAAACGTAGGAAATGCGCAAGCAATGCTAACCTGTTGGACCCAGAGAAGATGTGGTGCTGATGTTGGCTCCTCCTCTGCTGCTTTCTTCCTCCAAGTTGCCAGGTAACAGAGCCCCCGAGCCCACTGCGTGAGACCAAGCCGGTTCTTCCTCATCTGCTGCTACCGGCAGTAAAGGAGGATAATCCAAAGAGCTGTTGAGAACAGCCGACTCCAGTGGGACCCACCTAAGTGATGTGTGGGGTTTAGTGGAGCTGTCCTGGTTGTCTGGGAGAGGAGAGAGTGAGGGATCTCCTGATCCAACAGTCTGTGATGAGGAATCAGAGAAGATTGAGGTTGGTGATGAAGAAAGGAATGAGGTAGGGGAATCGTGCGAGGACGACGATGTGGCCGGAAACACTGAGAACGAAAATGGGATGGCCTCCGATGGAGACGCAGACGGAGACTGGGATTCGAGCAGGGATTTAGATGGTGACCGTGGCGAGGGAGACAGGGATGTAGTGATGAACAAAGATTGCATGGGAGCCGAGGAGGGGGCCTCTGTAGGCGAGGCCGAGGTGGATTCGGACGTAGATACATCCGTGCCCTCAGACACTGTTGTGGTCATCGATGTGAGCTCCTGCGCGTTGGTGGTGGGGGCAGCAGCTGTGGTAGTGGTGAACTGCCCCCTCCTGTGACCCCTCTCTCTAGACCGTTCTCTAGATCGCTCTCTTGGTTTACTGGTGCCAACTGGTCGACGGGACACTTGGATCTCTCCTTTTGCTTCCACGCCGGCAATTTCTCCACTCCCCTCGGTCTCTCCTCTGACCTTGTCTTCTCCTCTGCTCCTGTCCTCCCCCTTGTACTTCCTTCCCCTTCCTCTGCCTCTTCCGCTCGTTCGCCGATGTGACGTCGTCACTGCTTCAGGGAGGACCGTGGTCTGTGTTTCGACGCTCACCCCGCCCACCGACGCGACAGCACCTGCAGAGCTGAAAGGGGTGAAGGTGTGCCACTCCGAATTCTCCAAGCTCTTGTTGCTCTCCACCATCGTCGGGTTATCGGAGGCGTCCGAGGTGGAGCCCAGGCGGGTGGATGAGTCTTCACTAGCCGGTGTGGAGTTTTCCCTCGCGGGAGCAGTGAACCATGAACTTCCCCACGAAAACAAACCTGCAGAGGTCAGAAAACAGAGAAAAATAAAATAACAGGAGGGATCAGGAGACTAGAGGATTCAGTCAGAGATAATGCTGCAAAACACAAAGCTGAGAGCGGATTTTCTCTGCACAGGCAATGGAAAAAATAACCACTGGGAATCTCTCAAACTGTGTCACTGAACAACAGTGTGAGACATTGAAACGATACACAATGGTATACATTAGAAAAGTTCATCTGAGTGTAATTTACAGATTTCGGCGAAACTTTTACTCACGTAATCTTTCCTATTTGAGAGAAACACGGTGGAAATAAAACGCCAGAGCACAGAGACACACCAAACAGGGCAAATGAAAGAGAAATAAAGACAACAGCAGCCTCAAAGAGTGTCTCGGAGTGAAATCAACGACCCTGTAGCAAAGATTCTACATTAATGAACTGAGGAGCAGTCGAAAAAGACTTTCATCCAAGGACCAGTTCACCTGATAATGTAGACGAGTCCGACTCATCCGCTGTTTTGGTGGTAGGCTCTTTTGCTCCCCCTGACCTGCTGGTGGGGGCTTTATCCGGGGCTTCAGTCTCATCTTCTGTTCCCAACAGGTAGTTCCAGGGCTTCGAAATGGATGAGACGATCTTTAAGATAGCCTGAAACAACAGGCGGAAAAATTGTCTGGCCTCGGTGACGTTTTGGATTGGAAACTAAAATAAGTTTAAATGCAGGAGCACCTTCTTCTCAGCAGGAGTGGGGTTGACCAGGGGTCGGAGAAACTCCTCAGAGCCAAGACCAGGCTCCAAGGACTCCCCCCAGTCAAACCAGTTTTGACCAGGGATTAGATGGAGAGTGAGAAATGACCCTGAAGACTCCGAGGACCAGGGGTCTGAGGCTGAGATCGCAGTAAAGTATTTTATTCTCAGATCACCCATGCAATGCATCAAAATACTGTAAATCACGCTTACACGCATTAGCGCTGGGATTAGTCTCCTCCTCCTCCAGGTCCACCAGTCCTGTCCAGTTTGAAGGTAGCACATCACCACTGGTCTC
This sequence comes from Takifugu rubripes, assembly GCF_901000725.2. Taxonomy (NCBI): domain Eukaryota; kingdom Metazoa; phylum Chordata; class Actinopteri; order Tetraodontiformes; family Tetraodontidae; genus Takifugu; species Takifugu rubripes. The sequence goes on from NC_042306.1 coordinate 10,251,382, forward strand.
CGTGGAGCCTGTGGAGGACGTATTTGTGATAATACCAGCTGGTTTATGCTGCCACAGATCTGCCAATTTCAGATTTCTTTAAAAAAAACAAGTAACCTTTGATGGAGGTGGTTTGTGAAGTCACGTCTGGATCATCTGTCCCTGCTGGCTTTGCTTCACTGGAGCCTGTGAGGTAGCTCCAGGGCTTCCACAGGGAGGAGTAGATCTGGGAGATGGGATCTGAGGTTTGCACCTTACCTAGAAACCAAAACATAAAGAATTTCTGTTGGTATTCTGGTCTTCCAAGTCACAAAACTGTCTGAACTACATCAACTGTCTCTCAAACACACCCAATCCTCTGTTTCTGCCACTCCTTTCATCTGTCTAGCATTTCCACACTTACAGCACATGACGCAGAGACAGACAGTGTGGATCAGAAATCAGTGTTGCCATAGCTACAACACTTCTTTTGACAGGTTCGAACAGCTTCCTGTTGTGTTAGATTACCTCTGTAGCAGTAGGCATCATACAGAGCCGTCGCATTGTCGTGGGTGTTGTTTAGCGTCACAGCGTGGACGCCGGGCCAGCTCCCTCCACAGTCGGGACGAGGCCAAGTCACCGGGTAGCGGACGCTGCCGTCGGACAGCCACCCCGGAGCGCAACTGTCCAGGCCAGCCTTCCACGCCAGATACAGCTGCCCCACTGTGGCCAGCTGCCCCCCAAGGGACACGCAGCGATCTGAGGCTGAGGACAGAGACAATCTGCCTGGAACTGAGGAATGAAAGACCTCACCTGCAGAACAGGAAACAGCACACATTCACAGGAAGTCTTATAATCACATTATTTTGGTGCCCTCACCTCAACAATACATAAATATCTTGTCTTTTTATGCTGCATCAAAGTGCTAAAATAAGATTTGTGTGTGTGTGTGTGTGTGTGTGTGTGTGTGTGTGTGTGTGTGTGTGTGTGTGTGTGTACCATCCAATTCTTGTGCAAAACAGTAAACATCAAACAGCTCTTTTGGATCCTTCTTCCCATAGTTCCTCACTCCAGCAGAGTACTCCTTGTGTCCATAGCAACCAAGCTCTGGCAACTGGACAGAATAGCTGCAGAGACAAGCATGTGGGAGTCAGGAGTGGAAATGAACCTGTGGTCATTGAGGATGTGCATCAGTGATTAATAGAAAAGTCACATTGCAACAAAATATATACAAAGATTTATAGGAAATAAACCTACTACTCAATTGTCGGTGGAAATTTTGCAAACGTATTTCAGTAAATACATATATTTGCTACGATTGATAAGGGCTAGATAAGAAATTTGATTTCATGCAAACAAAGAAGTAGCCTTCAGACAGCAGCTGTCTTCACTTAGCAAGACAGGAATGATTACCCTGAACTGATCTAATCAGTAAGCGCTTAAAGTATTGTGCGGAACACAACCGTGCGAACACGAGCAGAAGAATGCTGCTGAGCATCTCACCGGACAGTCTGATCGTCCAACCAGCCGGCTGCACAGCTGGCGAAGCCGTCATAATACGCCGCCCACAGCTGGGCTGGTGCGGCCATCTGAGCTGACATTTCCCGGCAGGCCCGCTGGGCATCGGTGAAAGACAGGGCGTAGTGGGCGCCAGGAGCCTGGTAGTGAAACACCACCCCTGCATGGACGCAGATAATCCAACATGACACAGTCACGTCAGGATAACAGCGGGTCAAATGGCTTTTCACCTGTTTTTCTTTAGAGAAACGTCATTAGTATTCAGCTCAGATGCTTTAATTGGAATTAAAGGAGTGCTGAAGCGGAAAAATAGATGGAACAACAACAAACACACAGAGAGCACCGAGCTGCATTAATTAAACCAGCCATTAAAATATTGATATGGTGAATCAATTTTATTACTCTTTCATTAAATAAAAGGGCTGAGAAGGGGTTGATAGCACTCCCGTTGAAAGTTGCCATTATCTGCCTTACATTAGCGCAACAAGCCTTCAACCAAATAAAACACAAAAATCAATTTAATTACAGGGTTTATCTGAATTCCAACAGAGGCGTCAATGCTTCCGGATCCATTTGCTCAGTAAAAACATTTTCCTTGGAGCTTTTTCTCGCAATGAAGCCTCCCACGGTGCTGCGGGACTCACCAGAGACCACCAGGGGCACGGTGTCTCTCTCATAGTCGTTATCCATGACAACCTGACAGTGGTAAGTGCCTGAGTCGTTGGAGCGGAGACTGGAGATCTCCATGGTAGCATTCAGGGGATTGGCAGCGTATCCTGGCAGCATGACACGGCCACTGAAAGCCTTATTCACCTTGATTACGTCACCTTTGGCACAGAAAAAACAGCTTCTTCATTAAAAGTGTCCATGGGCGACACAAAGACGGAAGTGAAAGGGCCAGAAAATGTATTTTCTGAAATCATTTCTTATCAGTGGTGAACAGACTTAATTTTATACAGACTAGAGCTGCTTTAATTTCCACAAAGAGTTTGAAAAGTTGAAGTTTTCACCTCAGTTTATTAACAACCTGGATTATCATTTATAGCCCAAATAACCAAATGGATCAAACAATTAAGTGAAGCTATAATGGTCACTGGTCAAACCAGGCATCACCTTCTGGTCTCACCTTTAGCAGAAAGCACCACTTGCTCCTCAGGAGAGCCTTTTCCGCCAGCTGGTATCCTGGAATGGGTCCAGAGGAGGAAGGGAGGCTGGTCGGAGGAGTTGGTCTGGAGGGTGAAGACACATGGGAGGATGGCTCTGCCGGCCAGCATCTGCTGCACAGGTGGACGAGTGATCCTGCGCATGTTCACCACCGCGGTGGCTGCAGCCAACAGAGGACATCAAGAGAACATTTAAAATGCTTGAAGTGCATTTTTTATGTGTGAGAGTAAAGTAGGCATTCACCAGATAAATGTCTTTTGTTGCTGCAGTTATTTGTTTGATTAGATGTTTAGTGAATCTCCCAAAGAAAGAATCAAATTACGGTAAATCATTCTCCAACTTTCATGCAGAAATAAGTCCGACCTTCAGAATTATGCATGAAACGGGATTTACATGGAATTACAAATGTCAGACAATGTGGTCTGTGTCAACATCTATGGTCTTAATCACCCACAGGAAGAGGACCTTCTGAGGAAGAGATGAACTAAGGAGTGTTTAGAAGGTTTATTTCAGTTAAGTGCTGGTATGATGCAGCCGTAAAGGCATTATTTGTAGGTGAGATGAGGTGTGTGAGGGAGAACTCAACACCAAAACAGATAAAATGTGGGTGGGAAACCCTGGAGCTGGATGTACTCAATGAGTTTATCTTCCCTGGGGCTTGGCAATTCCTAGAAGAAAAGATAGATTACTTCTGGAGAGAGACAGGTTCCGTAACTAGAGGCTGATGTGTGGGAGCAGAGGAAGAAAACAGCCACACAATACAGGAAACACAAAGACAACACAGGGAGAAGGTTCAGCATGTAATCATTCTTTTTCAGTCCACATCCAAATTCCAGCTGTCAGTTAATTATAAAATGGATATCAATTAAAAAAAGAACCTCAGGTGTTTAGTCGCTCTGATTACTGTGCAGTGACAATGTAACCATGACAACAAGCTCGCCTGTCGTATTTGTGGTTTGTTATTCATCTGAAGGTCAGTTATAAACAAACTAGTCTATGCTCATTATTCAGTCCGCGTGTCCACAACATGGACGGTAACGCTTGAAACGCGCTATTAACAGACATAACGCTGATTTAATAAGTGTCATTTAAGATGCTGCACGCCCTGGAATTAAATCACTGAAGAATATTTCCATCTGCATTTAGATTGGACGCATTTCACAGGCTAAACCCCTCAGGAGCAGTTCTACCCCCCACCAGATTGGGACACAATCACGGAAACAAAAGTAACAGGAATAGCACGGGATGCGCTAAAAGTGGGAGAGAGAAAGACGGAGAACCGGAGGCGGAGGAGGAGGGACGGAGACGGAGGACGACAAGCGGGTCCTGTAGCTTGACGGTGACAGATGAGACAAAAGGAAAACAGGAGACAGAAGAGAGGGAGAGCTGCAGGTGACGTGAAAGGCCGCTGTGTCATTAGCAGCTGTCGCCTCCTTCCTCTCAATAATCCTCCAGAACCAAAGGAACTGTGTGGATTACAGTTAGAATAAATCTTATTCTACAATATTTATGAGCTTTAAGTCTCCACAGACTTTAAACATGGCAATATGTGCTGAATTTCCCACAATCCATTAGCTGGAATTACTTTAATATATCCAACAGGAGCTATAAATTATGTTCTAAATATTAAACTTAACAGGGTTGAGCAGGGATGGATATTAGTTTAACATCCTTCAGGTGCACAAATTCTGAAACACTATTATCCAGCTACTGCAGGGTCTCTGGATATAGTTACAGAAATGAGATCATGGGAAATATGAATGTTTCAAGCGATATTACAAGAATAAGTTCACACAAGAGGACAAATTGTTCTTTTATTCCAGAGCTTGCAATAGGTAACCTCCAACTTCACTTTTATTCACAATTACGGACCAAATGTGACGACAGTTATGTGCACGTAGGGTCTCGTGCGACACGTATGTCCAAGACGCGGCTTCCTTTTGATCCCTAAATGTGAATTTTATGCACAGTTGTAAAGGAACAGATGGGTGGCTGCACTTGCATTAATGGGTTTGGAGGAGTTCCAGCTCAGTCTCGCTGGGTATGTCTGCAAACATCCTCAACATGTCAGCACTCCCTAAAAATAGTTCAATCTGTCTTGTTTGTATAGCGGCGGAGAGAAACTACAAGGGAAATGATTTCTTTTTTTATTACATTTCCCAGCGGCCGCTGCGCTCCTTCTTTATTTCCCAATTACTCGACTTGCGTATCCCTTAAAGGGTGTTAATCCTTTGATTTAGAGAACTTACCAGATCCCAAAGAAATCAGCAGCATCATTATCAGGAGGATCTGCTGCGCAGCTGCCCTGAGCGCCATCCTGGACCTGCGGTGAGAGAAAAGCCCTGTCAGGTTTTATACAGAACAGCTTAAGGGGAAGTTCTTTAGCTGGAAGCGGAACAGTTAGTGCTCACACACACAGAAACGCTGGTCGCCATAGCTTTCACAAGCTGACATAATCACCATCTGTGAGGTTTGGAGTTAAAGCAGCAATGTGAAATATAGCTGAGATGAAACCTACTGTTTGTCATTAACAGGGTCTATTTTTTATTTATCTTTTTAATATATCACATTCAATGTGGGCCCGCTGAAGTCCCAGCTATTTGGTCAAAACTAGCACGTTTTAAGACCGGTTCGAGGTTACAAATAATGAAAATGCTCGACTGAATCAACTAGAGTTTCAAGAAAAAAGTTGGAAATTTGAGCACAGCCCACCGACCAAAGCATTTAGCTCCGGGTCTGGAGCTGGGAGACTATATTGTTTCAACAAAACACAGCTTAGAGGATGGACATTTTTCTGACAGCCTCCGAAATGGACTTCAGTTATATAAAGGGAATCACTTAGCCCGGATAGCAAAAGAGCTATTTGCATACACCAGGGTAACGGCGAGCCATTCCATCAGCACTCCTGGTGCTAGGAAGAAGATTACGCAACACCAGTTCAATCCTTTATCAATTAACGGTCCCTGTCTTCAAGTGGAGCTGGTGGGGCAAAGTAAAACATACCTCTAAATTGGACCTGTTAAATCATACTGTCATTAGAAAACAATCTGTTGTTTTTGTGGAGATTTCACTGGTCAAGACCTCACCGTGCCACACACTTTGAGACGTCGCACCTCCAAATACGGGTGAGCACCTTGCGATGGGCTGTGACAGATTGGGGTCGAGCTGTTGGACTCTTTGCAGCTTGCTAGGACGGTTTCAGCGAGCTGGGCGGGATACAAAAGATTTCTTAAGTCTTGGAGAGGGTCGTGACACCGAGAAGTTTGCCCAGTCTCTCAAGCAGAGAGCATCAGGGAGCGCTGTGTTGGAAAGCCTGGGACTGGCAGGAGTCCAAGGACTGCTCCACACAGCAGCAGAATACAGAGCACAGCCCGCGGACATCTCCATGGATGCTACACAACGTACAACTGTGGTCACCATTCAAGTGTTTTACCAGCTTGCTTTGTGCAACATACAGTGACACCAACTGCATATTAAAGAGTGGCACCTTTTGTCAAGCGCGAGACAACACATGTCCCGTGCGCCTCCCTCTAAATCGGCCCACTTCAGTCACACAAGCACAGCCGCGTCCTGAAACGCGTCGACTCAATGCCCACGTCCAAGCCGACGCATTATCGCCATGTCGTGCGAATAAGGTTGCATCCTCGGGTCACCGTCAACACCAGCGTGCGGAGTGACAGTGATCTGGACAGAGCTAACAGACCAGGCTGTTGTGGCAGACAATGTTTGGGGCCACAGCTCCCATCTTCATGCTAACGGTGCTGGTTCCTTTGATGCATTACTGCCGATGCGCCCCAAGTATAACCACGACCTTATGCTCTCATTCAAATGAATGATTTATGCTGCACGTGTGCACTTAAGTGTGGCCGTATTCTGGCGTGTGGGCAGATTCTTTAGCTCAGTGACTCTCACCTTCTGCATTCATGAGCAGTAAACGCACCATAAAACACACATGCTAAACAAACAAACTGGCTTGAAACGACTCTGTATTATTGCTCCACTCTTGGATTTAAAAACTTCCCAGGTGCACATTTCTGGAAGCAAACAGTCTGATATTTTACCTTTTTTTCCCTCAATGAAAATTGCTTAACCACCTCCCCATGTTTACACACAGCATTTATTGTCAATTTTAGCAGCTAAAGCTCTCGTGTCTGAGATATTTCCTCCAGCTAGTAGAGTAAACAGAACAATTTGGCCTCCAGTTCACTGACAGCCCAAGTGCTGGGCTAAGAAATGAAGAATATGAAGGCAGAGGATGAACAAGATACATGCTTCTTCTAAGAAAAAGGATTCCCAAATTGATTTACGGCCGACAACAAACTCCCACACTCAGGCAGACGTTTTTTACTTGGTTTTTATTCATCAGGAAATACAGTTGCAATCTGTCACAGAGGCGGTCTGACAGCGAAGAGAGACGTTAGCCCAGTTGGCATGGAAATATTGCTCAACAAATTAAAAGCGGGATGCTTTTTAGAACACTGAGCCGAATCAGGTGCTACTCACTCGCTGCCTTCATGCATTATGCACACAAACATGCTCTTTTTGTGTTCAGCGCGGTGAATAATCGCGCCCAGCTACTGCAGCTCTGGCTTTGGCCTCAGATGGAGAGACGATTGGGGAAAAGCTGACAGTCTGTCTGGTTTAAGATGCGCCCCTTCCCATCAGGCTGACACCGTTGAGCTCAGTGGGAAGAGGCTGACAGAGGGTATTTGAACAGGCTGGGAAGCACATTTGGGAAGTGCCAGTTCAGATTTGGCAGCAGGGAAACATGTTAAAACCTATACCTCATTTATTAATAGTCGTTGATTGTTGAACTTGTGGTCGGGCGGAAACACTCGCGATGATGTCTCGCGCGTGCACGGCCGAACCATGCACCCGGAGAGACTGACAGGCCTTCTGACGTTCCATTACTTCCCGTTAGAGGTTTGCAGACCTGCAACAACTGATGTCAAAACTGTTCATTTCCTCTCGCGCGGGGGTCACTGCTGCGTTCGGGCCCAAGATTCAGTATCCGTCTGCGAGTTGAATCGGGGGGGAATCAATTAACATTTGAGGGAGCCGCTCTATAAGCGGCGTGAATGTGAGGGAGCCGAGTTCTATAGCTCTTAGAGGAAATAGAAACCAGCAAGGGCAGCGGCCACGCTGAATCAATCATCTCTCATTTCTGTACTGCATGAGAGAGAATCCGATTCCAGAGACATACACTGATTCGTCACCTCGGGAACCTTTTACTGCTCGAGGAAATCTCTTTTTTTTTCATTTATAAAAAGCCCAGAGGGTATTTACATCATATATAAAGTTATCATTGAAAATAACAATTCCTTTACTTGTATGTGAGACAAAATGAAATTGCAGTTATCATTCCCCTGTTGCAGTACTCCTTTAGTTTAGTTTAGTTCGGGTGATGAAAGTGAGAAAAACCTACAGGTTTCAAGGTCAAACTAAACATGTTCATCAGACAGCAGCTAACGTTACTATAGTTACTAGATCTGAACTCACTCATCTAACAATGACAAAAATTCTCATCCCAAAAAGTCACCTCCCGATACCCTGAGCAGATGCTGCCTGAGGGTCACACAATGACATGGAAGAAGAATATTTATGTGACGTTTGTCAACCTTGGATCAACCCTGGACCATCAGGACAGGGGGCTGAGCCCAATCCAAACCCAAACCCATCATTTGGTGGACCCACTGTCAAACATTGATGAGTGTGATCACAAGCTGACGACATTAACGGGCATCAATGCATGTAGCTACAATAAAGTCGTTATTGACATTAAGGTCAGAGGTTACATATATGTTGCTATAGGGACAGACTCGGAAGCCCCGGTCCCAGCTGGGCCAAACACCAGATGTCAGAGGTGAAGAGGGGGACGTTATATATGGGGAACAATGTCAATAAAGGATCGGGTGCATGAGATGAACCTATCCTCTTGATTGTTTTAGTCTCTCACACACGCAGAGGCCACCACAGCACAACGACATTATCATCAGTGTGAGGGAATAAGAGACTCCAACACACACTCGGCTGGGACTTCATCCAAGCATTCCTAATCTTGAACGATGCACCGTCTGTGGAATAACAACGAAGGGAGAGGAAGGAGAAAAGAACGGAGCTCTGTCCTTCAGATGCTGCTGACCTACGCCGTCGTCCACAGGAAACGTGCTGTGATTGTACATCTGTTGTACAGGGGACATTAAATCAGACAAGCCTGTGTCTGATCTGTGGCTCCACCTTAAAAAAGCCTTTCTGAGGCCAGCTGGAAAGCCAAACATCAGTCTTCCACTTCTCGCCACCTTAAAGGACAGCCCTTGTCCAAAGACAAAGAGGGGGACCTCTCCCTTTGTGCGAACGAGTGTTCAGCTGCGACCTCGGCTGCGCTCCCGATGATTGGCCCGGCGGGCCGCTTTACTCCCTCCCAAGCTAAACACCAAAACTGATTGATGGGTTCATTCGGCCAATCTCTTCCTGGTTTTGGTAAAAGCGGAAGCATCTGGCGGGAATCTTCCAGAGCGAGACAGAACGAGACAGCGTGTGAGTCAGAGATGAAAACGGTGCCCTGGGTCCGGCCGCTCGGAACATAACGGCTCCTCAGCTCGTTATCTGACAAACAGTTATGGTCGGGTTATTGGGCGCTTAGATTTGGGAGCTGTCCAGTGCTGAACCCGGGGCCAGGTTCAGTCACAGTTGTTGGGCTTTTTTTTCCAACCACTCTCCTTCTGGCTGTAAATGAACCACAAAGTTCAAAGAGATCATAAAAACGGCGTTTTATGTCCGCGGTGTTGTTCACAGTTGAGGGCACTGCTGATCACTACGGCAACAGGAGGAAGATGAGTTTTAAAAGACGTTAGTAGCAATTTGCAGAAGGTAGATGTGCCAACTCAAAAGTGGAATGTTTTCTGTTTTAAACTGCATGTATGTAATAGTAGTTCACTGTGTATTAAGACTTTATCAGTAATAAAGAGACCCTGAACCATAAAGTGTACCCATATTTGTGGTTGTGGCTAAAATATGCCGGTCCTGTATGTCTGACTGTCCACTTTCTCCACTTTACTTATAAACAGTGACCTTATACATTAACATACACCTGCTAGCTAAGTATACACCACGTGCATTTAGCATATGCCGTCGCTGATGTAAAAATCGATCTCTTTCCCTGGGCAAATGCTCTGTCTGCATTTTTCCATTCCTCCTCCTCTTTTATCCATTTTCTTCTTCGCCTGAATATGAGCACAGCAACATCGTAGCCATGGTAATGCAGCAACGACCTCAGCCTTTAGTAATGACCACCCTCATAGCCCACCACTGACAGTTACATACACCTTCTGCAATAATTGGCATCAAAAGAAGGTTCAAAGCAGCAAGCTTCCCTTCGCCGTCATCTCTCCATTCTTTGGTGCAGAGTGATTCCTGTGTTTCCAGAGAGCTCGTAACTGGATACAGAAAACACTTTAAACCACACCAACATATGGACGGAATGAAAAATGCATGCTATAAACTTTTCACTCTCCTTAGCTACTCCAGCTTCATCCCGCCAACCCTCCACACGTGTGCGCCCCCCCCCCCCCCCCCTCCCACATCCAAAGCTCATCGACAGCATGACGACGTCTCATTAACCTCTCCAGGCTTTGTGTTACTGACACACAGCTGGTGGTGGAGTGTTCTAACAAGGCTAAAGGAGACGATTTGCTTTCCCCCACACTTGAGTGGTAAACAGAAGCTGAATGGACTGCTGGGACTCCCATATTCTGAGACAACACAGAACATTTGTCAAGGTGACCCGGAGTGTCCTCCTCCTTGACTGTGACTTATGCACGCCGGTATTTGTTTACAGACCAGGCGAGTCCTCCAGACGAGAATTACAAAGAGCCATTCACCTGTTTGGAACCAGGCCATCGCTCATCTTGTCGAGGCGTTTCGTGATTTTGGCTCGGCTGGACCAAAGCAGGACTGTTTTCCAACACACAGAAGGGGTGATAACATATGAAGTAGGAAAAGTAATAAACCAAATGATTGCCTGATGACAGATGTGGGCTGATAGAAGATCTCATTTTCACAGTTATTAAGCACTGCAGATTTCCATCAAACATACAGTTGGGTGCCCCCCAGCAGAGGGAATCTTCCCTTTGACTCATTTTCAAAGTGTCAGCAGTGAAGGATGAGTAGCAGTGTGTGTATGTGTGTGTGTGTGTGTGTGTGTGTGTGTGTGTGTGTTTATGTGTGTTTATGTGCGTAAGACAACCAAAGTTCTGAAGACAAGATCTCCTGAGAGGGAACCATGTCGAGAACACGCAAACAGGATTACTTGGCGAGGAGATGATTTATGCATGCCCCTTCACGGTCCGTAAATATAGACCAATATGAAAGGCTCTGACCTGTTAATAATTAAAGATATCCCAAACGGGTGCGAATTGTGTGCACCTCCAGAGCGGCCACCGTGCGAGAGGAAAGGCTCGGATATCTGCGCTGGAAATACTTTTACTGCAGGGCAGGAGGAATTTTGTCAAAGGAAAATACTTCCAGAAATCCCCCAGAAACCTTTGTCCTGACCCTTTTTCGCGTACATCACCCAAGTGTTCCGAAATATCTGCAAGCACCTTTCTTTATTTCTTTCTTTCTCTCTTTCTCAACGCATCTGAAAATTTTATAAAGGGGAGGGAAAAAATGCCACACTGACCCCGAGGTCTGGTTTATTGAACCTTACATGCGGAATGATTTTTATTATTATTATTATTATTCCTACCTTGAACGGACAGAGGCGACGCGTCTGAGTGGTGCGGCAGCCTGGTCGGGATTGGGGGCGAACGCTTTGCGCTTCAGTGCAGGTGCTCTCTCTCTCTCTCTCTCTCTCTCTCTCTCTCTCTCTCTCTCTCTCTCTCTCTCTCTCTCTCTCTCTCTCTCTCTCTCTCTCTCTCTCTAAATTGGTTGCACGGATGACAAAACGACGAACAGGGGACTGAAGAATCAGGGGTGCGTGTGCGCGCCGCTGCTCCGCGCCCTGGACTTTTTCCGCTCCCTCTTCAAACCCTTTTATTTCTCCTCCGTGCAGATCCGCAGCCTGTGCGCACATACCAGGCAGATCGGAATAGCTACGCGCGCACACACGCACTCGCGCACGCAAGGGAAGGTGCCCCCACCGTCCCCACCTTTTCACAAGCGGCGAGAGAGGGAGAGAGAGAGAGAGAGGCAATGCAGTGTGAACAAAGAGGCAAGCGGTGGCAAACAGACGACACGGCGGCCCCCCTGTTCAAAAAGGGTGTAGGGGTGGATGGGGGAGGAGGGGGAAAGGAGGAGAAAGAGGAGGGGGCTGGTTGGCTGTGTGTGTGTGCGTGCGTGTGTGTGTGTTGGGGGGGGGGGGGGGGGCATTTTGTGTGATGTGACCGTAATCCGATTCCCTAAATCTCAAAGGTTGATGTCTCCACGGCTGCGATTTCAATTACAATTTACTACCAACCCTCAGCTCAAGCCCCCCTCCCGTCCTCATGTCACATCCTCTGTCCGCTACTTTTTACATACGTGGACCCCACAGGACTTAAAGCGAGATATTCAAACAGGACAGAGGTAATGGCTGATGGGAGCTGCTGCCTCGGGTGCACCTCAGCAGCCTCAGCAGAACTCAGCAACAGTTGCTACAAGGAGAGAAAGTGGCTGCTGCTGCTGAGGGCAAACTTTGGCCACGGGGTCATTTCCAGCTCAGAGTGTGTGTGTGTGTGTGTGTGTGTGGGTGTGTGTGTGTGTGTGTGTGTGTGTGTGTGTGTGTGTGTTCATCACACTCTGTCGGCAGTCTGCTTCTCCGCGCTCAAGATGGTTTTGAATTATGCATCTTCCCTGGAGAATAATGGAGGCCAGAGTTGGTTTTTGGAATTTTAATAAGCTACTAATCACGGCAATGACAGCAACGTTAAATGAACATCCTTATTTAAAGAAAATAGTTCACTCCACTATCATTCAAATGTGTCCAAGCAGAGAAATTGGATTTGTTTGAGTGCATCATATCAGTCAATAAAACCGTCTCATTATTTAGCTCAAACCTGCGTTGCTACAAGTTTTTCAGAATGGCCAGGATAAATGTATGGAGATATAGACTTGCTGTGCTGCCAGGAAATCATCATCGCAATGTTCTTCTCTCCCATCCTGTCACGGATGGGAGTGTTATTGCCACACTGACTGGATCAGGAGCTTCTTTGGGTGATTCACTGCCCATATTTTCCCATTTTCTCTCGCAAAAAGAAGCATTCCAGAATGCGTTATTGTGTTAATGGCTCTATCTAAATGAAAGCCAAGAACGTCTGTTGACAGCAGGATTAGGGACGCCAACACAAACGCGAAATAAAGATGATTAGATATGACTAACAAATCTTCTCTGCACCAGAAACTCTGCAAGCAAAACTGTGAATATTGTGATCCATAATTCTGGTTCTTTCCATCTGGGCTAAAAACAAGAGCATTTACCAGTTTGCCCCAGATGTTCTGACACCTGCAGAAATTGAGACAGCCGCATGGATGTCCACAACCATGTTGGGAGACCACGAACTGAAAGTCGGCTCCCATCAATACCAATAATGGACTGGATCGATAACAACTGTTGGAAACATGCGCGCCTCCGTGGGCTGGTTTAAATTGGTTTAAACACAAATTTCTGCACATTCACAAAAGAAAAAGCTCTTCATAGCCCTAATGAGTGTGAAAAGCGAGGCTTGATCCTGTCAAATAGGAGGTGAAAAATCCTTCATTTCCTACCTTTTGGTAATAAATGAGGAGTTTGTAATGACTGAATAATGAGGGTTATTTTGTGGGTTAGCTTACAAACTGTTGGAGCGAAGAAGCCAATTAAGGTATTTCTAAATAAAGAAAATGGCTGTGAGCATTTTTATTCAAAGAATCACTTGGGCTTCTGTTTCATTTTTAAGCGTACATGGCGGCTCGTATTGTATCAGTGGTCCAGCTCCAATGTTAGCAACTCGTTAGCAACGGCAGTGGAGCATTTCAAAGCTAATGAGCCAGATATTCCACTCAGCTGTCGGAGACAAACCAAAATTAAAATGGAAGCAAATGTTGAATTTCAGTCTCGTGTGCAGCCAAAAACACAGTTAACATATATCTGATAATTGTACTTTTTTTCATTTGTGCCTGTTATATAGCTGCTAAAAGCCTGTTTTAAATCTTTCCTGTATTATATATCTACAGATCCTGCATATATACATACATACGAGGAGTCTCGCCTCGTGTGAGACGTGACTTTTAGAAATGTCAGTCGACGTCAGTAGAGGATGTCAATCACGCTCCTGCCTGTCAGCAGCTGCCCGTGCACAGCAGAGAACAAACAATGCACAAAAGAGGCCGGGCGACATCGAGAATTACTTCTGGAGAGCAATTACAGCGTCTTAACAGGAAGTCCTCGCCAGGAAGCCGAGAGCATTATCAGGCTTTTACGAGTGTCAGGATTTTATCTGGGCAAAGGCGCGTTCGGGCTCCCGTGTTCACCGGTGCATCTTTGTGGGTTGTGCTTTTATGGTGACACCATCAAAGAGATCAAAAGGAGCAGGGCTCGGGCGCCATAAAACGAGAGGAAGCAGGCTACCTTCAGAGAGAGAGGGCGGCGTGTTCAAACTACGCAGAGTTTTTATAAAGCTGTTCTCGCCTCATCGTGCTGGGATGGAGAGGCTCCATCTGGGCGACAGCGCAGCAATCAGGGAGGAAGTCGTGGAGACACTGAGGCTGCTGATCGTTACCACATGGGACACGAACGCAGCGTGTCACTGCCGACACCAAGGTTGGAATTTACAAGAGTTGGACAAGAGTCCGACAGTCTTTGCTGTGTTCAGCACGACCAGCGTGCTAATATAGTTCAGTTCTTAAGCCCCTTTTCTATTAAGTTTCACAGAAACTTGAATTAGCGGGAATTTATTGATCGTTGAGAAAAACAAATCCTGGGAATTTTCTTGGGTTGTGTTTTCACAGCACCTCAGAGTTCCAGAAAACTTTCGAATCAAGATGGTGACGGTTCCGGTGGTCGGATCCAGGGCGACGGCCGTGGTTCCTTGCCTGTTCTTTAATTTGACGTGCGCCAATCATCTTTTCTCACCACACAAACCCCTCAAAAACTCAGGGAAACCTGAATCTGAACTAAATTCCCTCCAGAGTCTTTCTTCAGAGAACAGTTGGTGTCGAGCAAAAGCGATTTTCCAGGGTATTTTGGGATATTTTTGATTTTTTAATCCTGGCTGAGGCTCTTACAATGAAACCCTGAATGTTTCGATTGAAAGGTCAAAGGTCACATTTTAATCCCTCAGACACGATGTGTTACTCGTTCAAATGTCACTTGTTTCACAGGATGTTGGAGACTTTCCCAGCAATCCTGGGCCGGAGCAGGACAACAGGTCGCAGTCCATCAAGAGGACGCAACCGTCACCACTCCACGCCGACCTGAGCTGGAATCTAACCCGGAACCTTACTGTTCCGAGGAGACCACACTAACTCCACCTCCAGTGTGTGTTTAACATGAGCACGAGTGTCATCATGAGACTGGAGCAAACACGGAATAACATTTGATCAACTGAACCAACCACCCATGTTGGTGAAAAATCCGTTTGCTGGTCGGATACGGAAGTAAAGCGCTGAGTCATGTCGACACCAAGCTTCTAATACAACTTTCTGGCAGGTTTTTTTATTCATTCCACATTAGATGTCATTACAGGAAGATGTGTGTCTGAGCCCGAGGCCTGATTGGAGCTTGATCGTTTAAAGAGGAAAAGATGTTAGTGGAGAGTAGAAGAGAAATGAGGCTGAGGCCATCTGGGAGAGATGAGAAACTGTCAAGAAAATAAATTATAAAAGGAAGTGGAGGGAATATTAGGAAACAAGGGAACAGAGGCGGTAGGAGGAGAGAACAAAAGGAGCTAAAAGGCTCTCGAATCCAAAATAGTTTTTCAGTGATAGAACAAATGTTTGAGCTGCGTGCGTCTGGGACCAGGGAGAGCGTTGTTGGCAGCAGCGCTGGCGTTTTCTCTTTGTCTTATTCTTCTGTTTCAGGGTGCCCATCTCACCGTTTGGCTGATGCAGGAGGGCTTTTGATTCAGACTGTTTGACAGCTTTAACAAGCACACACACACACACACACACACACACACACACACATTTTCTTTTAATGCTCAATTATGCACTGATCTACCTTGGCGCTTAAAATTCAGGTCATGTGTGGAGGAGCAGCTGTGTGCCGTGTGTGTGTGTGTGTGCGTGCGTGTGTGTGTGTGTGTGTGTGTGTGTGTGTGTGTGTGTGTCTCTAATGAGCTCCCCTGTGCAGCATCTGTGGTCAGGGTTAGGGATGTGGTCTGTGTCACACACAGCCATAGTTCTTCTCCTCCCTCTGCTCTTTCATCAGGTGGCAGTTGTTCTTGAAGCTGTGGACACACACACACACACACACACACACACACACATACACACACACACACACACACACACACACACACTTGGAATACTTTATCACTAGTGTAACGTTTCTGCATTCACTTACATTAACAGGACAATGTCCCTTAAATATTTATCATTTATCCAAACAGTATCTCATTTTTTAAGAATTTTGTTACTTTTACATTTTTCCCACTAGAATTTGTAGGAAATGTGTTGTTTTTTTAATTCACACTAGAGTTCAGTTCATTCCCTCCTGCTCTCAGGTCAGGACGTCAGAAGACAGAAGATTTGCTGCATCTTCATGTTACATGATTTCATTCTAACTTTCTTCTTGGTCTTCACGCTCCCAGACGATTCGTTCCCATTTCCAAAGTTGCTGTGGCAATAAATTGTGTTTCGTTTCTATTGCATCAATCTGGTTGAGCAACACTGAGAGGGCGTCTGACTCATTCTGCAACCTGCTTCGCTATAGTTTTACCTGCGTTTCATCATCCACATCATCCTGTCAGGGGCTTTATTTCCTGCTTTATTCTGATTTTTAAATACTAGACCTGCTTTAGTGTTGCACATGTACCTTTCCCCTATATAGTTTGATGTATTTTTTTCATGGAAAAAGACAAAGAAGGGGTTTTCATTGGTTTTCAGGCTTGTAAATTAATTTAAAAAGTGTGAATTATTTCCCTCTCTCCCCCTTTAAGCTCGCCCACCTTTAATGCCTTTAATGAAGATGCTCCTGTTTATTTATCCTGCCTGCAACGCTGTTGGAACATCGGCATAGCAACGCTGCGTGAAGCCGACATATTTTCATATCAACTCCTCAAAACTGCTTATTGGACAGTTACTAAAAATTAATCACACTTAAAGACGCATCTTAGAGCAAAGCGGCTTCATTAGCAGAGTTGTTGGAAACAAGGACGAATTTCAGTAAATTTCCCTTCACAAAAGGATGAAAAAACTCTTTAATCACTGTTTCGCTTCTGTTCTTAACTGAATCAGAACATCCCTCCACCCCTCCATCCCCCCATCCATCCCCATCCATCATCTATTATGAGTCCATCCATCCAGCTACCCATCATCCATCCATCCAGTATCCATCCCTCCATCCCTCCATCCCCCCATCCATCATCCATCCATCATCTGTTATGCATCCATCCATCCAGCTACCCATCATCAATCCCTCCATTCATTCATCCATCCATCCCTCCATCCCTCCACCCCATCCCCCATCCATCCATCCCCCATCCATCATCTATTATGAATCCATCCATCCAGCTACCCATCATCCATCCCTACATTCATCCATCCATCATCTATCATGATGCATCCATCCAGCTACCCATCATCCATCCATCCAGTATCCATCCATCCAGCTACCCATCATCCATCCTTCCACCCTTCCATCCACACAAACAACTATTAATTCATCCACCATCCATTCATCCATCCATCCATCCACCTACCCATCCATCCACCCATCCATCCATCCACCTACCCATCCATCCACCCATCCATCCATCCATCCACCTACCCATCCATCCATCCATCCATTCATCCACCAATCCATCCACCCATCCACCCACCTACCCATCCATCCATCCATCCATCCATCCATCCATCCATCCTTCCACCCACCTACCCATCCATCCATCCATCCATCCATCCATTCATCCACCAATCCATCCACCCATCCATCCATCCACCCACCTACCCATCCATCCATCCATCCATCCACCCACCTACCCATCCATCCATCCATCCATCCATCCATCCATCCATCTATCCATCCATCCATCCATCCATCCATCCATCCATCCATCCACCCACCCACCCACCCATCCATCCACCCATCCATCCATCCACCCACTCATCCACCCACCCATCCATCCATCCATCCATCCATCCATCCATCCATCCATCCATCCATCCACCCACCCACCCACCCATCCATCCATCCATCCATCCATCCATCATCCATCATCCATCCATCCATCCATTCTTTTATTCCTTATCTGGATCACAGGCAGTGTTTCTTAACCTTTGACAGGTGTCAGACTGGTCTTTTGGCGAAATTTTTGGTGACACACTAAGCTCAACAAAGTAAGTTAAACAAGAATAAAATAAATTAAACGGGCTTGTGCTTCTCTCATTGACACCTTCTCCAGCTCTTGACCTTAACCATCACAGTAAAGACCTGACTCTGATCCTCACCTTAATCTAAACCCACTCCAAACCTTAGCTGTAAAACCAAGTCTTACCTCTTAAACAGACCTTTAAAGTTGTTCTTTTCCATTCAAAATGTCTATGAATTTATTAGTAAATGCATGCTTTGGCCTTCACACACACTTTGAGGACCCTGGTTGTCCTTTCTTCCCCCGGCAGACTGTGGAGGTCCTGCTCCGTTGTCTTTGTTAGGTGGATTGCCAGTGAATGCTCCAGTGGCAGAACCATCTGAGCCCTCACACTGACGTTAATCATAACTCATCTGCCTTGAGTGAAAAAACGAAGGAGAATTTTTATTTGACGCATTCATACAGCGGCCCATCCAGCCTTTGCTTGGAGGACAGAGGGAGAAGTTTCTGCATTTCACAAGTATACACGTCCTCCACTAAGACGCTGAGCAGTCGTGTCAGGTCTGCATAAGTGTTGCGGGCCTGGCTAACAGGATCATTAGAACCTGGAGACAGAATGTTAGGTCAGAGTAATTGAAACCCCAGCAGCTGAGGTGAGTTGAACTTTGACTCCAAGTCAACACCTTTGGCCTGACGTTTCCTCCCTCTACAACACTAATGGTCTCATCCCAGGGCCGTCCTCCCCTCCTCAGCTCCCACTCATCTCCTGCTTCTGTGCTCATAAATGAAGGTGGGAACTTTGAGAAGGACAGAGACCTGCTGTTTGTCCTCGGTGGTCCAATAAAGGCCACAGGAGACAGTTTGACCCCAATGACGGACAGAAAGTGATGAGCTGTGCTCTTCCTGATCTATAAAATAAAACTTGCATCTGAAAACAGCATTCTAGCTAGTAAAGGTTGAAATTAATGAGTGGCGGACTGTTTTAATGAGTGTCAATATCCTTAATCTTTCACATCAGGCTTAAATGAATGTAACTTTTCACGAGGTAATGAGAAATGATGACGAGAGCTGGTAGAGGTTGAAGATGGTGGTATTTTAGTGACATCTTGTGGCTAAAATTGGTGTTACATGAGGCATACTGCCTGGCATAAATTTCCATATATAATCTAATGTTCTGTTCTATAGATATCAATTAGGGGGGTGGGGGGTAGCTTCTTAAAAAAAATCATATTTTGAATTTATGATTGAACCATAAAAGTTTACTTACAGCATTAAAGTATCACTACTGCCACCACCGCTGCTAGTACCAAAAGAGGGGATATGATGACCATTTTGCCTTTTAAAATCCTTTAAAAAGAAAACAGGCGAGAAAGAAGTCTTATGCGTTTTCAGATTTATTTCTTGAGACTTTAAACTGATGTAATTTTCATGTCTAAATATTTTGCAGCCTTTTGCCACCTGTACATGATGTCAACATAAAACATAATCAACATAAAACTCGGTGATTGCACAAATAAATCCATCTTTACCTATAAATAACTAATTTAAAAAATGCATCAGTATAAACCAGCAGCAGTAAAGTTCCCAGTTTGTGCTGTTCCCGTTATAGTCCACCAGGGGTCACATGATGCCTTTGAGTCTTCGGGGTGGGTCTCGCGTCAAACTCCCTTTATTCCTCCCCCCCATCTGATCCTCCATCAGCTGCGGGTGTGGGAAAACACGAGTCTAATATATGCAAAGTGGGCATATGACACGGAAGTGTGTGTTCGTGTGTGTTTGTCTATGTGTGTGCGTGTGTGAGAGAAGGAGAGAAAGAGAGAGAGAATTTTATGATATCAATCAGATTTACTGTGTGTGTGTGTGTGTGTGTGTGTGTGTGTGCGTGTGTGTGTGTGTGTGTGTGTGTGTATACATATATGGAACCTTTTACTGTAATTTAATTCCTTTATTTTGCAGTTATTTGCTAGAATTCTAAACCACACATGCTCTACAAATTCCCTAGAAAGACATTTGGGACAGAAGGACTTAAGCAATGACACAATATCCTTCGTCCTATATAAAAATAGACACATTTGTGTGTCTCTATGGATCTGCAGGACCTGGAATCCTCTGTTTATCTCCTGGCTGGGTGCTCGCTGTTTCCCACCCAAATCAAAAGAGGAGAGTCACAGGGGGTCATGTCTGGCCACCCCTCAGGAGAATAACGGGGTCTCTGTCTGCCCCCCAAGCCACCAACGGTTCTCCGCCATCCCTATGGCAACAGCCATGGACCCTGGAAGGCCCCCAGACTGGGGCGTCCAAGCAGATGCCCATAATTAACTGGACTATATGGAAGTGTCAGTCCTGCCAGTCTGTCTTCCATGGAGGCAGACCCTCTCCCAGACCTGTCAGAGGCCCATTGGGCTGGGTGAAAAATGACTGCCCTGCGGTGTGTGTCTTTGAGTGTGTGGTGGGCTTGGGGGTGGGTAGCGACTGCCCACCAGGGTCTGCCTGGGCCTGTTTAAGTCCTGCAGTAAAATAAACGTCCATGAATTGCAGTTGGGGTTTATCTCTTCATCCAGGTCAGCATAAAATTCATTAATTCCTCAGTAGAAACGCACATGTGAAGTCACCTTGCTATGTCGCATGACGTTGCTGACATGTCTGACTGGCTGTCTGGCTCTCACGCCTGGCTGAGGATGAGACTGCGTCCCCCCATCCTCTCATTCGCCCTCATCCGAGGAGAAAAAAATGGACGGGCCATTTTGAAAATCTCAGACTTCCGTAATCCAGCGGACTGCCTCATGAAAATGCAAAAGAACACAACACAACTATTTTTAGATGACAAAAGATATGATTATTTTAAAATTAGAACAGTGATTTAACATTTACAATACATTTTTACAGTCCCGCCTAAAACAAGGATAATAGGTTCATTCTGAGACAGACACAATTTAGTAAAATCTGGTTTATTTCTGCATATTTTGCCCCAGATCCCACATTGTGTCCATGTGATGTTTTTTTTCCCTCTGCTGCAGGTTTGGATCAGATTGATGAGTCAGCTGATTGTCCCTGGAGGTCAGAGGTCAACTGGTCATTGGCCACCGGATAACAGGCACGTCCTTAAAGGTCATCGGATGCACTGTCCACAAGTTCATCAACAGCCCCGTGGTCACCGGCACACTCCGCAGCCCAGCGGGGTCAGGGGTCGAGCTCACCTCTGACCTGGCCGGCCCTCTTCCTCATCATTACATCATCAGACGCTTCCCCTCTGAACTACTGAGTTGGTCCACTTTTCCGCAGGATTCCCGGGAGTTGTACGATTTTATTGGGATGTTCTGACTTTTAAAGCCAGTGTATGAAAAGATATATGAGCCTGTAAATGTGGAACTCCTGGGAAAAGCCTGGCTCAGGGTCCCCCAGGGTCTCTAATAAAGACACAGATGTTACTGCTTCCCCGAAAAGTCTGACAGGAGATTCACAGCACATATCTGGGGAAAAGATTTTATAAGAAACAGACATGAAAACATAAACATGGAAACTTGTTTTCATGATCACGGACAGAATTACACCCGCCAAATCACAAGTGAGGGGTTTATTCCCCCAGGAGTGGTGGGATCAGTAAACCAGACACTGGTTTAGAGGTCCTGGAAATGCAGGAACATGGGGAGGTGGGACAGGTTTGTCTGGGGCTGAGCTGGCTAATTATACTCTGGCTAGACACAGCAGAGCCCCAAAACGTGAGAATCTTTCTCCCGTCATTTGAAATTCAGAAATAAAGCGGACAAAGATGATTTAAATGGTGTTAAAATTAAAGATCATACAGATTGACGATCTTGCATGTTAAAGGTTCTTTGATTTTATTTTATTTTATTTTTTAGTTATTTACAGTGACTAAAATGTTACATGCAGGTGTTGTTTTAGGCGTTAAATGTGTGTGTAAAATCAATGAGAAAGATACACGTTTTCTTTTTTTTAAAGTATCAATCAATTGACATAAACTGATCATCTTAAAACAGCTTAATATTATATGTTGTGAGTAAATTAGCAATAATTAAACAAATTTAAAATATTTTTATGTAATGATAGCATCTAAATAATGAAACAATGGTGTTTTCTAAAGAAAAGAGGGGGAAAATGGTCATTTCTCCACTTCCAAGTTTGATCTAATGTGTCTGGAATTTTTTTAATGAATATGTTTCAGAGTGGATTTTTCTTATTAAAACAATAAGGTTCTTTATGAACAACACTGTTATCATTTGTTCATTATTTATTGCTACCTACATGAAACAACATTAAAGCGTCGTAAAATATAGAAAAAATGTAAAGAAATTTACAGATTTTATACGGCAAAACTACGTTCAGGTTGTATTTAAGTAATTTTGTTAATTTGAAACAAAAATTGTGAATCAACCTCATTGCTCATAATGGAAATGTGATCTCTGAACATGCAGAAACAGTGCCTTGCTCAAGGGGGATGGGATAGTCCTCGCAGTTCTCATGAACGGCACAACTTCCTCCGCGTTTGGTGCTAAATCAATCCTGATGATTTACATTAAATCCATAGGAATCTTGGCAGCTGTTTATTGTTTTCATTTCAGAATGATAAAGTAAAAGTTGTGAATAAACCTGTAGGTGTCCTTTTATTAATTTACAGCCATGTTTTGTCCCTTTCGGCGCAGTTAAGAGCCACACAGCGGCCCGTCCATCCATCATTTGAATACAGGGTGACCAACTCTCCCATGGCGGCCCGCGCGAGCCTTTTAGGAATTAGCCACGCGGCACGCCTCGCATAGTAATGGCGGCTCGCGCTTTGAGCTTGAACTTGACCGCAGGAATGCGGCTCGTGGGAACGCAGGCTCGCGGGTGCCCCGCTCTATTGACGGCGCACAGGTCGGTGTCAGATCTGATTATCATAAAACCCAGCCGGCTCAGAGAGGAGGCACGAGGGCCGGAGCTCGCGCTGCCTCTTACTCATCAGGAAGAGCAGGAATTAACAGGTCTGTGCACGAGCCTGGCGGGTATGACTCCATTCAACTGTTTCTATACGTTCTGCCTCTTTTGCGTTTATAGAGCATTTTATTTTCCAAAACATTGGAATATATTTATTATATTTAAAAAAAATAAAGTAGTTTCAACCCAATACTCAGTTTATATCGCCATATTGTAAAAAGCCACCGTAATTTAAATTTAATTTTATTACACATTTTCTTGTAAGTGATGTTTAATGTGTGAAAATTCCTAAAATTCTCCTTTCCTGGATCATTGCCTGTTCCTGTCTTGTCATTTTGAGATCATATTGGTGGTAAAATGGAGAAGATATTTTCAGACTTTGGTGTCATTTATTACTGTATTAATTTTGTAATTGTACAATCATGCAAATCAGATTCGTCAAAGTCCATTGAGGCTTTTTGGCTTTTTGAAGTATCAAGTATCATTTATATTTCAGTTCTCAGCAAGGTTCTTAATGTTAGGGCCGGACTTGGGTTTGCTTCTAACAAGGTGGGATGTAAAGGCCTGCAAGCTTAAACAGAATCTATTAACACTGTTCACTTCATTAAAAAAAGAAAGGGATAAACATCAATAATGAATAATTAAGAACACTGGAAGCCTTTGAAATGAAAGGCTAATTAAATCTTTTGACAAAAACATTTCTAAAGCAAAAAAAAACCCTTTCAGAACTTCAAAAATGACTTAAAAATATATATTTATATTTTCTCTGAAAGTTACAAGGTGTGAAATCTGTAAATTATGCATTACTTTTCCTAGTAATTTTGAATAATTCAATAACGTATTATCGTGGAGGGTAATCTGAAAAGTTTACTGGTTTGTTAACAAGTTGTTTGAGAACTTATTCTGAATTCATCTTTGAAGTGCAAATAAACCAATAGGACATTCCAATTAAACTGCATGCGATAAAATACACAAAACAAAATATTATTTTTAAAGAAAAGAACGAAAAAAGAGGGGAAAAGAAAGAAAAAAATGAATATTCATATTCTGAAACTTAAATTCAGAAAACTTGCAAGAATGTAAAGTTTATGAATAGAAAACTTACCTGGGGCGGAAAATGCACTTTTAGAATGCATGACTCTATAAATTAGCACAAACAAATAAATATGAAAAAAACGTGTTTTTAAAAGTGCTGTAATTTTTATCCATATTGTATTTATATTAATATAGAATCATATTACATTAAGAATACATGTTAATTATCAGTGGTGATATCACTAATAACAGTAGAAAACTTTTTCTTTCAATTTCATTTTTTAGGTGGTGTGACAAAAATAAAATATTATTAAAATATTTTATATTAATATAAAAACATGACATTCTGTAAATGTATCATTTTTAATGTTTAAATGGTATTGTTAAATGGTTAAATTAATATCAGCGTTAATCTCCACATTCCTTCACTTGGACATAAATTTGTGCCATTATTAGCTGGTATCTCACCCCCATTGTCTTTTCAGATGTTTTATAAACTAAATAATAACAGTTTATGCGAAGAAATTAACTTTGGTTTACATTTATTAAAACGTATTGAAATGTTGAGTTTTATCTCTAATTTAGATATATATCTTGAAATATTTTTAGTTACTTACTTTGGTACAAGCTTCTTTTAAGCCGTTTGCTCATGAAAGTTTAATCTAATAAATCCACCACCCTAAAAAATAATAAATTTAATCAAATCAGATCAAATATTTCTATACTGTAAGCGGTTGGGTGATGTTCCCGTCCTTACCGTTGTGTGTCGCTGTTTCTTTGGTTGATTTTTACTGTAAAGACACTTTCGGGTTTGTTAGACGAAAGGTTAATATAAACTACAAGATTTATATTTTTTTTAACGTCACTATGGTTAAAATGTGTCTGAAATGCAGCGGAGGGTTTTTTTTGTTCCACTCTGACGGAACTCATCTCTAGCTGGGTGATATCCTCCACTGCAAAGCTCATAAAGTGTTGTCACAAATATTGTCAGAGCTGAAAACAAACATTAAGGCTTTTAAAATCATAACCTATTTGTGAAAAATCGTAAATGAGTAAAACATTTTTGGACGTGTGTTTGGACAACGGACGCACAATTACAGTAAGACTTCTGCAAACAAATATGTTTGTTTTTTCACACAAATGTGAATACTGTTTGTATATTTTTTTGCTTTGATTGATTGAAAATTTAATAAGAGCAGGATTTTAAATTAAAATCCAATTTCTGCTATTTAAAGGTTGCTTGTTTCCCCCCTAAATATTGGCCCGTTTGGCTTTTGGAAAACATGCCAGGCCCTAAGCAGCTCCCAGCACCTCCTTCTCCTTCTCCTCCCCCTCCTCTTCATCTTCATCCTAGCATCGCCATCATAGTCACACTCCTCTCCTCCTCGCCTTCATTCTGCAGATCTCACACTCATTGCATACTCGCTTTATCCGGTAAGATTTTTATTTTTTCTCTAAAGGTGTAGATATTTATGTTTTAGTGTTAGTACACAGCGTTTTTAAGATGCCCTTCGGCACGCAGGGACGGTCACATTATTGGATGGAGAGCCTAATTAACTCTTTAAGGAAAATGTATGCAAATTACTGTTCATTTAATATCTTTATAAAAATGATGGTCGATATATATATTTAGGTGCGACAATGCGTTTTCACTTATTTAGATAAGTATCTGACTTCCTGGTAATAAAAAGGATAATTGCGTAACAAAAAAAAGATTTTTCTTCTGTCATTTAATGTGGAAGATGGAACATTTAAAGACATCTATGCAGATTTGTTTTATGCACACACGGTGAAGAAATTTAAAATCGCAATTAATTTTAGGAATTAATAAACCAAAATGACTGCAAGGTGAAACAAAAGGGCAGCTCAGTTTATATGATTACATATTAAAGACGCTTTCCGGGAATCTTAATTAGCCTCCTGTAAAGTTCTTGAAAACTTTGGAATATGAAATGAGGATCGACGCTTCCATGTGCTCCTGTGAGAAGTGTTCGTGGAATAAAGGGGTGGGGGGGGGGGTGGCAGCATGAGGAGGAGGAGGCCCCAGGCAGCGCTGCAGTGCAGAGTTCAGCAGGGAGATATTGTTGTGAGCCTGGGAAAGTGTAGTGGGGCTGACGCCAGACTCTGTTTGCGGGGTGGGTGGGGGGACCCCGAGGATCCCAGACCCGATTGTCATGTAAATGTCTCTCTGGCACGTTGTTGAACTTGATGTTGACTTCTTTCTTTTCTTTCTCTCTTTTGGAGAAAGGAGGTGCGTGTGTGTGTGTGTGTGTGTGTGTGTGTGTGTGTGTGTGTGTGTGTGTGTGTGTGTGTGTGTGTGTCTGAAATCCTTTGGGGACACACGCCCTGCACATTTGGTCCAATAGTTTCTGAGAATGAAGGTAACGCGACCGTGCATTCCTTGACCGAGTCCAGCGTCAAAAGGTTTAAATATAGTTAAAACTCCACTGTTATTGTTGCAGGGCACCAGCTCGTTGCTGGTAAATCCTGGTTGGTGAAATCCGTGGACCTCCTCATGTCGCTGTGCGCATAAACGGAGGCGTGATACAGGCAAATACTATGATCCACGTGTACCACAAAGAGCCCACTGCGCATGCTCAGCAGCACAATTAAGCATCCATTCATAAGGCGACCCTGAAACAATTGCACTATTTCTTAGTTCGCTTCCTGTTCTTCTGGACCGTAGCTGCAGGGTGACACCCTCAGAGATGCCCGAGCTGATTCCATCTGTGTATAAATGACGCTCCGTGCAGGAAGATTCATGTACAGTAGAGCCGCGCCTGCACCGCCGTGCGTGATTATAACGGATTGCCCATGCGCAATAATCAGATATGTAAGCGCTATCTGATGCAAGCTGCACGCACACGCACGCACGCACACACACAATGTTTAAATATCTCGCCAAACTTCTCTCCTCTTTTGTGATCAAGAGGTGTGATCGTTATCTCACCTCCTCAGAGCGGATTATCCATCACGCTACAGCCTCCCAGCAGCACTCTGGGCCCGCTCTCCTGACCAGCAGCGGGCACAGGAGCTCGGGAGCCCGCTGGAAGTGTGACGCGCTGCACGGTCAAATCTACCTGCGGTTACGCTGATGCACGCTCAAAATTGGACTGCAACGTCTTTGACTTTGTCCTGCTGTTAGTGGCATCAGGAGAGGCTGCAGGGGAACGGGGGGGGCATTTGCTTTCAGTAGCGTTATTAATTATTAAGATTTATTAAGATTTAACAGGGCAGATGAGTTGTGATGACTTGACTTCTTATTGTAAGGTGACGTTTTAATTAGAGGAGGTGAACGATGCTAAAAAAAAAAAGAGTTGCTGGTTTTTAAACGATTTCAAATAATTAGGGACACTCATCCCGACACCGAGGCGCGCAATCAACCCTTTGACAGTGAATTTTCAAATCGAGATTGAGGATTTCAGATTCCCGCCTCCCTCCCTCCCCCTCCCTCCCCCCCCTCCCTCCCTTTCTCCATCCCTCCCTCTCTCCGAGGCGGAGTTTATCCTCCTCTCCTCACCGTGTGGAACCTCTGCGCTTGTCAGTCGCAGCCAGAGTGTCTCAGATGACGCACGTGTCTGCGGAGAACCAGGCGACCTTCTTGAGACTTTTGAACACTCTCCTTCTCTTTTGCTTTGCTTCTTCTGACTTGTTTCTTGTCCATCGGATGCATCAGTGCCGTTGCATTGTTGGAGGATATTGACTATAGTCTGGAGTGCGCTTGTGCAAGTGAGTACTCTTGGGTTTTTTCTGAGCTGTAATTGATTAGCAGAGAGGAACCATGTAGATTGTCTCGCTGTGGGGCGATGATTTTATTTTATTTTATTTTTTATTTTTTTGAAACTTTAAGCTCGGGCCTGTTAGGTGCCAAATTAAAGGCTTTTCGATGGGAACTTTGCTGGAGGCCTCATGCAGAGTGGCCCCCAGCCGCCGTGGCCCTAGCAACCCCGATGCCAGTGGCATTAATTGTGGGGTTTTGTAGCCTGCAGCTGCTGTTATAGCTGCGTTTGTGCAGCACTGATTAGCAAAGTTCTGTTTATGAGCCGTCTCTGCGCAGCAGACGTGACCCGGCGCTGCCCACGTCTGCTGACCTCGACCCCCAGGGACACGATAAATATACAGGTTCAATATTTTGTACAGAAACGCTGGGCGATGTGTGTGAGTGTGTGTGTATGTATGTGTGTGTGAGAGAGAGAGAGGGACTCCCAGCGCAATCTCTCTCTCTCTCTCTTTCTCTCTCGCTCGCTACATCATCCCCTCATCTCGCGGTCGTATCCGGAGAGGCGGCCCCTTTAAGAGACCACGGGTTAGTTTGTGTCTTTGGTTATCTAGCTGTATGAGTTTTAATTTCATAAAGCTAGAGAACCGAAAGTACGAACTGACGCCGAGCACTTCGGAGCGCAGGGGTCCTCTCCTTCGGCGCGGAGGTGGAGGAGGAGGCGGCGATGATGCCGAGGCGGCAGGAGGTGGACGCGGCGGATGAGGGGAGCGCGCTATATATACCGAGGCTCCCCTGGAGGAGTGATGGTGGTTTTGGCGTCGGTTCACCACCTTTTGCTCAGATGCTGACACGTTGACAGGAGTCTGCATGCTGCGCGTTACCGGGGCCGTGCGTGTTCCTGCGTTCGGGGGCTCGCATCTTAACTGATCCCGAGGCCCCGGTGGAGATCGAAGGCTTGAGGCGGCGACACACGTGGAGGGAGGCGCAAAATCAGGCCGCGGTGTTGTCATAAATGCGTGGGCGCTGTTACATTAAAACCTTCAGAGGTTAGACCGAAAGAGTTAAAGCGTTCACGCCATTGGTCCGTCCGGGAGTCACGTGACGGCGCTGGCCGACGCATCAAATCGCGTACAGAGACGCTCACGTGCTGGATGTTGCGATTTGAAGCACAGCCGTAGCCTTAATTTGAGAAAATAATAATCCAGCATGTGAAACAACAGCTGCCTCCAGTGCAGGCGCAGACTTCCTGACTCCTGCAGGCTCTGTTTCCTTTATGAGTAGTGTGGGCTAAGTGATGTCCCCTGACTGTAATTAACTTGACATTAGGAGTGTGATGTATTTTTGTATGCACACTATAGAAGGGGGGCGGTGGATGTGAAGGACAATAAGAGCAGGCCTGAGAATATTTACTGCCTGTTACAGTGGTTTCCACCTGATTTTGCTCCAGTTTAAGCTAAAGAATTTGGCCAAGATTCATCTCCATCCTACATCAAGCGTCATCACACAGCGGATGTGTTTAACATTTGCCGAATATTTTTACACACGCTGGGAGATAAAGACAAAATAGGACACTGGCTCAGAGTTTGTTCTATTCTTAGAGCAAGCCCAGCGGATCGCTGAGCATCCCTGAAGTCCCAGCATGCTCTATTTAGACCATGACTGACAATATTTGATGTGCGCCGTTAAACAACGTCGCACGGATGTTGCGTGACTGCGCCCGCGTTGTCGTCTTCGACACGCAGGCTAGCTTTGACCTCCGTGTCCTCCATCTCATTCGGAGAGAACCAGGAATTATAATGGCACATGGTGATCACATTCAGAACGGATGCGTTCTTTCTTTTTTTACATTTCGTATCATACGTTTTTCTACAGTAGCTTAGCAACGAGACCAATGAAGCCTTCTCCATATACGATTGCTCGCTGGTGCATTTTTCTGATGCTGGCTCTCAGTCATATCCTGCACTTTTGGCATGACACTTTATGACACATATTAAAACACCAAAAGAACTAAAATAAAAGGGAAATAATATAGGTTTGTGGGGGGGCGGCTAGCGGCTGCAAGGTCAACAAACCTGCCTCTGCTCCCTGTACCCATCGCACGGTCCTCCAGATGCTGTTTTATTTTTAAAAAGAGCTGATCTCATATGTTCATTCTCTTGTTTTTCTCTCTCTGTTTGAAGGAAAATGCAGAGAACGTCAACCTTTAACTTTGTGTCCTGTCACAATGAAGATCAACTGCCAGCTGGCTGCAGCATGGAGGTAAATATTAATATCAGTCCTGGCTTGATAGTTTGTGAATAGTTTGTTTGAGCGTTTGAGCTACAGCCATGTTCTATAGCATGTGTGTTTAAGTGTGCCTTTGTGTGTGTGTGTGTGTGTGTGTGTGTGTGTGTGTGTGTGTGTGTGTGTGTGTGTGTGTGTGTGTGTGTGTTTGAATTTTGGAATTTCCCTTTTTTTATTGATCTCATACAGAAAATCCTATTTTTAAAGCAGCACCATGAATCTGCACGGCCATATTCACACGAAAAGAAGCATTAACAGGGACATTTACCCCCGTTTTATTTGCCTACAGTGTAAATGTCAATTTTATACAGTTCAGTTATATCAGAATGCATAAGCACATGCGTGCATTATAGACTGTAGCCTACAGCCAGTGTGAAAGGGTGATTTATGCCAGACGACGGTTGAATTCCTTCATTCCTTTGAAGTATCAGCGTCGCTTTTTTTTTGCCCCATGACATGTCACTCTGCAACACACACACATGCAGGTGCACACACACCTCCTTTCATCCTCATGCACACAGCGTTTTATCCACGGTGATCCTATTTGTCAGGTAGAGTATGTAGGAAGGTGTAGGGGAGGTGGCCGTGTAATCTCCGCTGCAGTCCTTTATCCTGTTAGGACGGCACAGGAGAGGCTCGGACCCGATTGTGTGGACAGAGTGTATGGGTGGCTCCGTCCATTTCAGCCCTAAAGCCTTG
This sequence comes from Takifugu rubripes, assembly GCF_901000725.2. NCBI lineage: Eukaryota > Metazoa > Chordata > Actinopteri > Tetraodontiformes > Tetraodontidae > Takifugu > Takifugu rubripes. The sequence goes on from NC_042306.1 coordinate 10,282,177, forward strand.
ATGAGCCATGCCCCCACCGCCACCCCCCACCCCCTCGTCAGGGTATAATTGGCTGTAAATTTCAAGCCTATGAATGGCATAAGATGAGCGAAGTACATTCACTCTTACATTAAAATACTTTTTTTTTTTTTTAAAGTCAAATTAATGAGAATTTAACCAAAACATAGAGATTTATTTAAAGATAGCCTGTGTGCTCCTTCCAATTTTCTGAAGTTAAACAATAAGAGCAGAGTGTAAGCAAGGTCAAACCCTCGTGGTTCCACAACCTTGGAGCTTAACGTAAAGCTCAGTTATTCAAATTTAGTATGAAGTTCTTTGAGTCACCCAGATTTTCCCAAGCTTTATATTAGCATATGCAAGGGCCAGCCTGTGCTGCTGTTTTCTAAAGTGGATGTAAATTATAACCTCAGTATTATACAGGCTGATAGGAGATAAATCTCTGCAGTAATGCATTGCAGTGAAAGGGGGTGGAGTGTTGTAGAGGGGTTTAAGAGTGTGTGTGTGTGTGTGTGTGTGTGTGTGCGTGTGTGTGTGTGTGCGCGCGCGCACTGTACAATAGCTGATGGCAGATGGAGTACCAAAGCTAAGCTTTGCTAATATGCTAAACTTTCTTTTCATAGATTTTAGTATCTAGATTTTTTCCTCATTTCTGGGGTGTGTGTGTGTGTGTGTGTGTGTGTGTGTGTGTATGTGGAGGGGGGTTGGGGGGGTTGAGGAAAGGTAGGAAGACAGGAAAAGAGGAAGGCATGGGGTGTTTTACTGAAATAGCTTTGCAAGTGTGCACACATCATTTTAAAACAAATATTAACACTGGGAGATTACTAAGTCGAAATCTGCACTTGTACGGTCCAAAAGGCTGAGGGGCTGAGGGCCCTGCGAGCCGAGTGGGGATCCCTTTGGAATCCCTATGCAAACTAGTGCTTGAATAATGAGATGTATTTATGAAGGGCTAGAAAGGGAGTTTCGCTTTTGAAAGTAAGTAGGCTGCAGCCTGAATGGGATGGAGAGAGAAGGGGGGGTGGACAAGGGGATAGATGGGGGGGAGTGTGTGTCGAAGGGGTACGGGGCCCCCCGGCAGCCCGGGCCTCGGCCAAGGCAGCTGTGAAAAGGGGACCCGTCTTTTTCCCACGCCCAGCAAGACGCGAAACACTGCCGCGGCCCGCTAGGGTCAAGTCCCATCGCTAATATATACACACATACATACACATGTGTGCACACCCAGATACACCGAGAGGTGTCTGTGTAAAACTTGTGCAAATTAACAAGCTGTCTGGGACGCACACAGACACCTGCTATTCTCCCAGAATGCCTTGCATCAGTGGGCCCGACAGCGTCACAATGAGGTCATAACTTAAACTTGAACTTAAAACTCGGGTTGATAAAATCACGCAACAGTATGGACTAAAAACAATTTTTGCAACAGGCCCACTATTTTTGTCACATTCAAAATGATTGTATTTATGACTTTATTACAATATTAAAACAATTTGTTTGTTTTGATTTTTTTTAAGAAAGGCCAATTTAACTATTTTTTGTTGACTACACTGGTTCAGTTCATTTAATCTGTGCACACAAACTTGGACTTGTGCCTGAACCTCACACACACACACACACACACACACACACACACACACACACACACACAATTTAAACATACCCTAGCCTAGCAGATATAGACGTATTGTACAGTGGTGACTAAAACTAAAATTAGCACATATTCAGCACGATCGACTGCGCCATATTCATATATTTTACTGGGATGTGCATCTGTGACTGAGATATTGTTTGTGTCCGCCTCGGCTCTTTCACCGACGTCTCCTTCATTATGGTGTCAATCCCATTCCGTCCCTCTGCCTCTATCCGGCACACCAATCAAATCGGTGCAGCGCTCCGTTCCCTCCTTCCTCCCCACCGCAGCTTGCATCAGACCTGCACCGAGTGGTGTTACACTAATTCGGTTCCCCCTCTTCTGCCCGAACTGGTTGGTCTAATTCCACGCCAGGAAAGACATGCCTGCTATCTCTTTCAGCACATTAGCAGGCATTCTTCCTCGTCTTTCTCCCTCTTGTACTGACTCCGTCTCCCTCCTCTCTTCTGCCGTCCCTCCCTCTCTATCTCTTTCTCCCTGACTTGTTATCATCTTCTCTCCTATTCAGATGAGTTTCAAATAGAGAGGGGGGGACCCTTCTAATTAGCTCTGTAAAGATGCTTTGTTGCAGCCGGTGCAGCCACCAGTGTGTGCATTAAGAGGGGATGTGTGACAGCTAGTGCTAGCATTGAGAAAGTGTGTATGGACCCTTAATGAGGTTTGTTAGCTGAGTGTGTATCCTGCTGTTTGAATACACCCTCGGCTTCCTTTGAAGGAGCAGAGATGTAGAGAGGGAGGACGAGAGAGCGTTCTTTCAGCGTGGCAGCTCGGAGAATGCAGATGATGCATTATGCTCAGCGTGGTCTCCATTCGAACAGCAGATGAGTAGAGAAGAATGCTTCTCTCACATGTTGTCTGTGCAAACTGTGGGAAATATACAGGGGTCATCGCTCTCATCAAACATCGCGGGGAGATTGTCCTCGCCTCATAAATTTGCAGAGCCGCCAGTGAAGCTTTTGTGGATATTTTCTTTTAAGACAGACAATAAAACAGACGGGAAAGGGGTGAAATTTGCTTCCTGTGAAATTGAGTTTCCTCAAAGAAAGTGATTTTATTTTTGGAGACTCTTTTGGAAAGTCGGATTTTATATGTATATAAAATGTGTTATTTTATTTCATTTATTTTCTTTAAAGAAAGGCAGGTGGGTCCGACACAGGGAGGCTCGGTTCATCATCTATGATTGAGCCGCCGGAAATTATTATTATTGTGCGGTTTAAGTGGAAAGAATCCATATGCGTCTTTTTTCCCCCTTTTTTTGTCGTCTGAGAGCGTTGAGGGGAGGCAGAAAATGTGGAGGAAATACGGAGGAGAGATGTAAGGGAAGATGGGAGATTAAAGATGGCTGGAAGCAGATGAGAGTCAGAGGTGGAGAGAGGGGAAAAAATAGGATGGGAAATGAGGGATTGTGCGGCGCGAAACAGCCAACCTGCTGGGCCTGCCCGCTGCCTCGGAGATTGTAAACTGTCACTCAGGATGCAGACAGACAAGCAAGACAGACATCATTTGCCCGTATTACCCTCCACCACTGAAACAGTCGCCCATGCATCTCCATCTTTGCCCCCCTCCTATTTCCATCCGTCGCTCTATTTCCAGGCCATTTTTCTCCCTCTTTTTCACCCACTAGCAGGCATGTTTATGAACTCCCTAATCTGTTTCCGCCGTCTTCCTCGCGCTGCGGCGCCTCCACTTTCGGGGGCCGCGTCTCTCGTGTGTTGATAAAATGATTTTGCGGCACACTCCCGCCTCTCATTGTTCAACGGTTCGCCGCTTCTCCGCGGGAGGTAAAGAGTGTTTGGGCTCTATCCAGTGTTTTACCAGTTTACCAGTGTAATCCTTTACACTTGCACAATGAGCTCTCGCTCCTGTCACGGCGTTCTGTTAGACTCCCAAAAAGATACTGGCGATACCGGATCTCTGTAAACATCTTTCCAACTACTCCTAAAACCTTCTGGCACCTCCAACATGCTAAATTTGCTACTCATAATGGTGCAACTTTACATTTTTTGATTTCTGCCTGTTAGGCGGTGTGATCTTGAGAGGGAGGAGGCATATTTCAGGACGCCAAAGTCATTCCAGGATGCGATTCCTGCTCTCGGCTGCGAACCCGAGGCCGTTCTGTCTCCTCGTCGTGCTCATCAAAGGCCCGAGTGTGTGCCTGCGCTGCGGGGAAACGTTTGACATGTACAGAAATAGATGTACTTTTCAGGCGTTTGGTTTCAAATGGCATTTTATCTTTAAGAGAAAAGGTTTTCCCACATGTTGTTGTGACAGAGGAGGAGATAAACTGGAGGGAAGTGTCTCCGCCACAGCGACACATCACTGCTGTCACCGCACCAGGGACGCGGATTGTTTAGACTTGACATTTTTCTGAAACCTGCTCCATCTCTAGACGGCGCTCGTGGTAACGATTGTAAGAGATATTTTCAAACAAAAACCTCGATTAACGAACAACACCCATAAAACACGCTGCTGTGGGTTGCATTAACTTTTTACAGTAAAAAAAACACACAAAATAATCCAAAATATAATGGACTGATATTGGGTGGGATGTTATTTATAAATGGATTATCTCAAACACAGAAAGGGCAACACCGACTGTTGTTGGTGCGATCCAAAGCTGTGGGTCGTCTGACCTCCAGCGTCCCTCACCATACACAAACATATTTCTCTATCTTCTCTTCATCACTCTGCTCCTGCCTGCCCCCCACCAAACATGTTTCCATCTCCTCCCGTCTTAATAATGCCGCTCTTTTCTCCCTCCCCGGGTGGAGGGCTGCCCTGAACTAACATTGTCCCCCTACGCTAGCTCTAGTTGGGGGCCTATTGTCTGTGACGGAATGGGGAGTTAACACCCATGTGTGAAAACTCTCAATGGGGGCATTGTGTCCGAATCTTCCTCTGGCTCACCCAATCTCACCCCATCGCCCCCCCCCCCCCCCCCCCTCCGGCGCGGGCTGAGCCAGGGGCTTCTGCGGGTGATCCCACAAAAACGCGGGTATAATCTCAGACGATCCTCAGCTGCAGCTAACTGCTTTAACCCGGCACTTTTGCCGTCTCATTCTTTCCACAAACACCACCCAGGGCTGATTATGGGGGCCAGCGGGTGCACAGTTAACGAAGGAGGCCCCCGCGATCCATTTTTTTTCCCCTCATAGAAAAGAACAAAGCAAACGCATAAAGGATCATATTGTATTCGCATGGTAACGCAGTTCAGAGTGCTTTGAGAGCCTCTGCGACGCATGGGATGCGTGTAAATTAGTCATTCAGCAACACAGAAAAACCACCCAACACAATGAAGGTGTGATGACTTTAATATCAATTATTTCTAATTTGGGAACAAAAAGACAAATTTATAATAATAATAGGGTTGAGCGTGTCTTCTTCACACTGTTAGGAGGTGTTTTTTTTGTCTCTTTAGCTGCGAGCGCTCAGGGGCAGGTTACAAAAGAGCAAGTTGATGTTTTCTTCCCACATATTTTTAATCAAAGTGTTAGTGTTTACATTTGCATTTGCATTGAGCAGAGGGATGTTGAATGCCAAAGGTGAGATTTTGAAAAACACTCTATTTTCATTTTTTTTTCCAGATGGAAACAAGAGTGGGTGGTTGGAAGGCTGGATAAAAGCTGCTAGATGACTGAACTCAGGGACCCGGCACAGCTCATCATCATTGCCAAGGGCTCTCGTCTTCCTCCTCTCCTCCTGTGGCCCTTACCTCCATCCAGGGGTCCAGCAGAGACAGTGAAGACCGGGCGGGGAACGAGTGAGTGGGCTGGGTAGGATGGAGAGCGTCCCTGAAGGCTAGAAGCACCTCTGGAGCTACCGGCGTGCAGGATAAATCAATACAAACATGCAGAGTCTGCGCAGCTCAGAGTGGGGCTTCCTGTATTCGTCTGTGGCCCGGGGCCTGCAGACCTCTGAAGGACAGGCCCTGCATGGCCCTCACAGCTGCAGCCCCAGCTCCTCACACCGGACCCGAGTCCTGATCTCCGCTGGCTGTGTGTGGTTCAGCAGAAGGCCATCTCCTCCCAAATAACCTCCCGAATGTTAAGCGACTGCCGAGGGGGATGTTACATCCCCTTGATTTTTCCCCTTTCCTTCCTAAGATTGACACATCTCACACCTTCTGCCTGTAGCTGTTTAAAAACCAGTTTGGGAGCTCTGCTTTTGACTTCCTCTTCATCCCCAGCTCACCCTTTGTTTATTCCCCAACCAGCTTTTACATTTGACAAAGAGACAGTGCAGTCTTTATTTTCTCCCACTCCTGGCTTGTTGTTACTATGGAGACCTGTAGACATGTGCCTGTTAAATTCAGAAACGCTGGCACATGGAATATCCTTTTCCCCTCCATCGTTTTTGGTATTCAGTTTCAGACTGTTAAACTGCAAAGAGGTCAGAAGATCCCAAGAGGGCAGAGAGGGCATCCTGCCCTGTGGTAGAGATGGTAAAATGGCAAGTATCTCTCTTTAGCACTCCATATGTACAACTGTCAACTGTGTGTGTGTGTGTGTGTGTGTGTGTGTGTGAGTCAGAGAGAACGAGAGAATCTGCCGGGTTAAATGGAGACATTTTAAAATGAAGCAAAGCAACAGATTTCTTTCATTTTCTCTTGTATATTTGGTTTTGTTTACCGTCGCTGTGATTGTACACGTTCGGCCTTGAGCCTCCGCCAGCGAGCGTTAGCGGCTGCCGTGTGCCCCCTCAGCTCCCCAAACTGCTCCCACCGCCTCGGTGACGGAGCGTGGTTCTCTCTATCCAGATGGGCACCGCCTCAGACAAAATGGCTGCCAGCCTTCCCCTCTGCCAAAGATGGCGGGCGCGTCTTTGTCTGTCTGCCATCTGTGCGTCCATTAACTGCCGTCGAATGCAAATCGGGGCTAATTGCATTTGCATAACCTGCCACCATCTCGTCGCTGCCGTTTGCCGGTAATTGCCGCCCGCGAACGTGGCGTTGCAACCGCCGCCACCACGCGTCTGTGGCCGCTTGATTTGCGGCTGCAGGGCAGTCGGGTCTATACCGGGTTCAGTAGGTGCTCGATGCTGGTGCGATCAAGTCTGCTCCTACTGTGCCATATGGCGTCTTAGCATGCGATGCAAATGCGACACTGTAGGACAGATTAAGCCGAGGCTTTCTTCACGATTCAGATCTTCACGATAGCGGTCTGTCACGCGTGCACACTCAGGATTGTTACGCACCCACATACTTAATACACAGATGAAAGCATTAGGCAAACAGAGAGGCTCAGACGTGCACGCAGACTCCAATTAAAAGGGGATCCATAGGTCCAACAAACTCCAGACAGACAGATCATAATAGTCTCATTTTCATGCACATTGATGTCTGGTTGCCATGGCACTGAGCAAATGATAGGGCAGCTGATTTTACTAGAGCGGAGCTGCACACGAATCGTACCTCAAGGTGGCGGAACACAAAAATGGAGGACAGCGACGTTAGTAGCGTTAGTAGCGACAGCGACGTTTCTCAGGACGAAGCGGCCGGACGACGGCGCCGCTTCTGGTCAGGACATCGGCAAAACCTGCCCAATAGTCAGCATTCGTGTATACGAATAACATTTAAAGATATCATCTGCATATTGTTTTTTTTTTTTTATAAAAGGAAACCTGGGAGCTTCTTTCTGGGTCGGGTCAGCCTTTTTCTTTTAATGACTGCGAATTAACGCCGCATCGCTCCGTTAATTCATGCGATGAGAGTCGTCCCAGCAACAATGCGGCGCTCCGATTCTTCACTCGCCCGTCGGGGCAGCTGCCGCGCTGTACAGTTGCTGTGGGCAGCAAAATGGCGGTCACGTGAATCGTGGGGTCTGTCTGCTGGTGGTGGAGAGGAAAGGAGAGTGGGCGGGGAGGAGGTGGGGGGGGGGGGGGGTGGATTTTGGGGTGTCTGGTGTGGAGAGTGAAAGACAGGGTTGCGAGGTCTAGACTGCGGGGTTGGGGGGTCTCTCATGAGGGGAGGATGGAGAGGAGGGTGTGAGTGGAGGGGTTATTATTTAAGGAGGGGCCGTCTGGTTTTAGAAGGAACAATTAAGGAGGGTGTGGAGGGAATGGGGGGGGGGCAGTTTGTCTGCATTTGTGAACATGTGTCTCTGTCTCGACCATTTGCATAGAGAGATGCCGGCGTCCATATGCTGAGCGGCGGGGTCGATTCAGTCACAGGCTTTTGCACATGTCCCGGGGTCTCTGGCGCGAGCCTGAGCAAAAGCCCGCCAATCGCTCCGCCCTCACTCGCTTGGCTGTCACATGATCGGCGGCACATTCGACCTCGTTTCTCACAATAACAGCCGCGTTGCCATTCTGGAGCGGCGTGGTTGTTTCTCTGTCGAACGCTGACCAATGTGGGGACGCGGAGCCCCTCTGAGCCAATGAGAGACGGTAGAGAATCAGGAAGAGGAAGAAGAGGCGAGGAGAGTCATCAGTTTACCCTTGATGTGCCAGGGGAAGACACAAACATGCTACTGGAGGATTAAAAAAAAAATATTGGAAGCATAAGGGACTGAAATATTTCCCCCTAAGAAGACCTCAACACGTCAGTCAGACAGGCAGACGCAGGCTCAATAAACGCCTCCATAATGTCACATCTCAATACGGTTGTGTCCAAAGCATAGTCGTCTTACGAGCTCGAGGTCTCAGCCTGGAGCGTGGGAATGCTGGGAAACCATGTGCACAATGGTGGTGCACTGGCGAGACAGCCTCTCTAGCATGAATGCTGCTGTAGCAGGTGAAGGAGGACCCTGGAGTTCACGGGTCAAGGCCAGCCGAGTGGATGTCTGCCTCAGGATGGCCGTCGCCTGGGTCTGGCTAATGCTAATGAAGTTGCCAGACTGTCTGATAAGCACTGCTGCCTATTGTTAGCTAAAGCTGGTTGCTAAGAGCTGACTAGGCGGGACAGAGAGCTCCTTCACAGTCAGAGACGGGCTGATAGACAGGCAGCCGAAAGTCAGACCCCCCTCCCTGCTGAAAGTGTGATTTGCTGTCTGGGAGCCTTGTTCCCCACACATCTCTGCTTCCGCTGACATTTTCTCCTCCGAGTGACACGTCGCTTTCTGCCCAAGTGGGATTCCTGTCTGTGCTCCCCTCCGCACTGACGGCGCCGGCGCCAGTTAGCTTCGCAGAACCCGACGACTCCGAGCTTCTGTGCCTTTTTAAATAACCTACAACTTTCACCCTCTGAGTTTTTTGACAGCGCAGGTGGGACCTCGCCCACGCTGTGATCGCAAGACCCCCAGGGGTCACACGCTGGCCCGTCATGAGATCAGACTCACAGCCTTTCTGGCGCAGTGGTGGCGCAGGCCCGAACACGTAAAGGTGCACTCCTCCCGGTATCCCTTTAAGAGAGAAAGCATTACCTCATCAGGAGCTGTGTGAAGGGAGGAAGTGAGTGAATGGGTGAAGGAGCGTATTGGTAACTCTCCCCTTCTTTATGCCTGTGGGTGCAGGCTTCATTAGCTCTACAGAAAGGGACAGCTCCCTCAATAGACCCATAGACCTGTCTCACTGACACAGGCTGTAACTCAGTGGGGAGGGTGTGTGTGTGTGCACGCTGCACTGCCTGTTTGCATGTGTCCCTCAACCATTCACACACCACCAGGCCTTATAGTTCCTCACTCATGCTTAAAGGAAGTCCAGTACTGACGTTTTATTCAGATGGCTCTCGCGCTCACGTTCCCTCTTTGTACTTGTTTTTCGCCCTCATTTGTGTCCAGAAATGAAGCAGATTTTCCTGATTCAGACTTATTTTTCACCTTTTTTAAAACCTTTTCCACTTCAGCCCAGATTAATGTGACTTCTGTGGCTACGTATTTCCCATCAGGCACTGTGCAGGCAGCTATCTGGGGGTCTTTAGGCAGAAAGTAAAGCAAGGTATTTTGTGGCGTTTACTCTTAATGTGGGGATGCATTTAGCTTTTAATTGCTGATTTCCATTTGGAGTCATCTCTCCAAGTGCAGCAAGGGAAACTGAAACAATGATAGTGGAGGAGAGAGAGGAGAGAGAGAGAGCATCGCTGTGGCCTGGTTTCTGGTTCCAGGGGGACGGGGACGCCGGCACACGTCCCCCCGCAGAACGCAATACGATGCGCTTTGAACACGCACATAAATTCCATGTATTTATATAGACATCCTTCCTCCTAAACGGGCAGGGATGGGTTCCATCCAGCTCTGATGTGGAGGCAGCAGAAACGTGATGACCCAGATTCCTGCAAACCTTAGATTTTTTTTAAAAAAACTTCTGTCTCCTGTCAGTGGCGGCTGAGCTGCACTTTTTTGCGTTTGTAACAGACAGTCTGACCTCTGACCTGGTCCTGCTGCGAAGCTTTCATTCCCATAGGCTTGGAGGCTGTAGTCGCCCCCCGCCCCCCGCTCTCTCTCTCACACACACACACACACGGCGCTGGATCTATTGGTATAGCTGTTGCTCGGCCACCCATTCAGGGCTCAGTCACGGCCACTTAGAGCGCAGCAGACTCAGGGATTCAGAGGAGCTGTGATCCAATGACATGTATTTATAATGAGGGGACTGCGGGGACGTCTTTGTTGGACGGACACAATGTCAGCAGAGAAGTGTGAATGTGTGTTTTCAGACAGGAGGGTGGGTTAAATTCAGAATAAATCCAGGAGCTCAATTTATTAGATCTTTTAGATATTTTCTGCCCTGTTTGCTTAATTAAAGCCACAGAAAATGTTGAAATGTTAAGATTGGGGCCTGTTTCATCAAAAATAAAGCTGTTGTCCTCACAGGCGTGTGTGTGGTGAGGAGAGGAGCTTCCTCTGTGTGTATTAACAGTGGTTGGGTCGGCGTGGGCAGAGTGAGAGCTCTGGAGGGTCCTAGAGGCCCCTCATAATTGCCCAGTGTCTCAACCAGCATCTATCCAGGAATTGGAGTCGAGCTCCAGCCTCCTTCTTCACCTCCATCTCCTCCTCCTCAATCTTATCTCAACCCACACACCTTCATTTTTTTACCCCTGCCCTGGTCCAGAGTGAGGTGTCGATGTAGAACCAGATAACCTGAAGACGTTAAATCTGTAATCTCCATGAGTCATGGTTGCGTTTAAGCAGACAGCAGGAGTGTGTCTGGTTAGTGCGCGTGCTTGTGTGTGTGTGTGTGTGTGTGTGTGTGTGTGTGTGTGTGTGTGTGCACATGTGTGTGTGTGTGTGCACATGTGTGTGTGTGTGTGCACATGTGTGTTCAGCTCTCGGGTATAATTGCATGTTTCCCTGGTGAGTGCATGTCCTCTCGACGCTCCAGACTTCAGAGGTCAAAGGTGGACGAGTGCAGACTCAAACACAGACGTATATTGGTAGTCATGACGAAGGACGACAACCCCCCCACCCCCCCACCACCACCACCGCCCTCCCACCCCTTTACTATTTTAATTTCTGGTTTATTGTAGAAGATCTGTCTTGTTGACGTTTGAGTTCTCTAATTTTTGGTGTTGTTGTGTTTCCAGGTTTTTGTGGCCGTGAGTGAAAAATCAGAAACCAAACAAAATGAGGACTTCAAGACAACATTGGAACATTCTTTCATATTTGAATTTATTTTCTCCTGCATTAAACACACGACTTATCCTGTTTTTTCTCAGATAAAAAATCCTCTTTTTTTTTTGCTGTATTTCGCAAATTGACTCAACTAAAAATGTTTCATTGAATTCATGGATGTGCTGTAAAATCCTGAAGTCAATAAAATGGTATTACATCCCTCTGCTTTTATTTGTGGTTTTGAACATCAGTCACATCTATTTTCTCCATCGCTTAAACTGGAACACAAAACATGTGGACCGGGATGCTCTTATAAAAGTAAAAATCATCATATAAAAGAACAGTTATGCAAACATGATCATATAAACTGATGTTGGGTCAGATCAGACTGCTTCAGGTCATCAGAGAGAGTCAAAATCCAACATTCTTAAAATGTGTGTAAAGTGCAGTCTGAATTTTGATAGAATACAGTCCCACAGAGCTCTTTGTTCATTTTTTCAAAATACAAAACGGTTTTGTTTACAGTCTCAAGACACCATTAACTGTAAATCTCCCGTATTTATAGTAATTGGTCATAATTGGTGCTCTATCTTCATGTTACATTGAGTGACAATTTTAGGGGAAAGGAAAGCTAATTATTACCATTATCTTATTTGTTTTACACAAATGGATTAAAACCATCTAAAAGCATGAATTCCATATTAATTCTCTGTGTCTCCATTTGTTCTTTTAGATGCTTTTTTAACAAACATTGCAACGGAAGCATTTTATAATTAGATTAAAATTAATCTTGATTTTACAAAATGGCTGAATGGATTTTTACAAATTTCAGAGAAAGAGAGAGAGAGAGGAAGCCATCATCTGAATAAATGCAAAGGGGCTCTGCCTCTATTTGGCATCATGCCATGTATCTATAGCAACCACCTCCTCTGTCAGCTTCCGTCCATCTTTCCCTCCTTTATTCTAATTAGCCCTCGATCTTCTACATGGCTTTTTTCTCCTGCTCTTTTTTTCTTCTCACCTTCCCAGAAATCTACCCACAAAGTCTTTGTTTCAGAAACTAAGCAAAAAAAATTATATATATGTATGTTTATCTCGAGAGAAGCTGACAAAAAGAATTTAGTCTAAATAAATATTAAAAAATCATTAGGGCTTATTAGCTATTCCTTACTTTTCGAGTACCTCAAGTTCAAGTATATATTTTTTTAATTATTCACTTGTTTGTTTTGACTTGATTTGGGCTACTGTTGCTTTCAAGATCAAGTTCAGGTCTCCAGCGAGGCCTCCGGCGGAGAGCTGGCGCCATCATGCTGCTCTCGAGGCGGCGCTGCAGCGCCACCTGCCGGTCGCCTGTGCCAGGTGTCATTCATGAGGACGCTGCGCCCCCGAGCGGACATTAGGGGTTACCACATTCCTTTTTTAACAAACTGAAATGAGGTTCAGAATGAACAATAAAGGTACAAGAAAAACAATAAACAATAAATAGTTTTGTTACTAACATCCAGTTTTATTAGACAGTTTATTAGAGAGTCATTTTATTACAACTTCACAATATATAACTAGAATCTGGACATCTGGTGGGACAGTAGTAGGTTTCACATCGGATTGGCAAAAATCACTGGGATGAACAGAATAGCCATGATACCACTGTGGTACGGAAACACGCAAAAATACGAGATATGTGATAAACATGCAAACATTTTAACCGTTTGCACATCAATGGAAGGTCACCCTAAAATAGAAAAAATGTCTGGCTGTAGTTCTGATTTCAGCCTCTTCAAGCCACTGAGGAGTTCTCATAAATAAAGCTTATTTGGCATTTCGTGATTGTGTAGAACAGAGCAGGATGACCAAGTTTCCTTTCCCCAAATTAGAGCTAAAATGACCTAAACGTTTATTGTTCTGAGATGGATGGAGCGGACCAAGTGTGTTACCGCAGCCTGCAAACCCCCCAACAAAGGCAGTTTCACGTTTTACAAAAGTCACATAAAAAACTGTCCCTGAAGTTCTACATTCAGTCATAAAGGTCTATCAATCCCCCAGACCACGTTCGTCTGATGCCCCTCAGATAATTATAAATCCCAAAGGTTAGAAAATGGAGGCAACCTTGAACAAAGGTTAGAGGGAACACTACTGCTCCCCGTTAGGCACTTGTGTCAGTAACTTCTGTTACTAGATACTTTCTGCTACTTTGCATACAGATATTCAAAGATCAACCCTGCATCGACCCTTCTGTGGGTCAGAAGTGGTAAATTTGAACGGAACATCATCATGTGACCGATGATAAGCTGCTACAATTCCCTGAAGGATCACAAGAGATAAAGGTGAATGGATCGATGGGAGCTGATAAAGTGATCAGTGGAGGTGAGGGAGACACGTCTCAGGGCAGAGCTGAGTGATGAGTCAAGTTCTGAAGCTTCATGTCTGATTTTCTTTTTTTTTTTATCAACCTGAAGTCGAGACTGTTCAGATATGAATCCAGGGTCTGAAATTTTGTGGAATCAGTCTTGCTAAACGTTCCTGTGTGGCGCCATTTGTTCCACTATAGCTCCTGATACAGCTATTAACCATCAAATTAAAGACAAATCTACATAAACACGTAAGCATTTCATGAGCCTGTTTAATGTGCTGCGGTCAACACTGAGACCGAATACGTTTAAATGCCTGTAACGTGATAATAGCGCCCCCGGGAGGTTGCTTCTTGTATAGCATCTAACTCTGACAACTGCAACAATTCATGAAACTATACTTATTTTATGACCTGTTAAGATGAAGCTACCATCGCAACATCATATGGAAGACAAAACTTTATATACCCTACTATATGTGTGAATGAGTGACCTTTACCAGCGACCAGTTGGAAGAAACTTACAAACAGCAACATTAAAATATTACTGTTAAAGCAGCGTTTCTCATCCAGTGGCCATTAAAAGTACAGTGTAAACTTCGTTACAGGGCTGTTCTGGAATACATTCGACTGTACAGCTGTCTCATCTAAGATATTAAATCTGTGGATTAACAGAAACTCTCAAAAATAATATCCTCGCTGAGTTAGTCGGAGTGAGTCCCAGCTGGCCTCAATTATTTCAGAAAATCAAACTATCTCTGCTGATACATCTTTAAAAACAACATATTAATATATTCAAACCACAAAAAATCCTCAACTCCTTTTTTTATCCTCTGTGGTTGTTGGCACAGGCTTAAACTGAATTAATCTCTTCAGGAATTTAACTTAAAACACACTGGAGAGGCAGCGACTTAAACACAACTAACAAATACTGACAATTTCACTGAGGTTAAATTATTGTTAGCAATTTGCTGGGTGGGGTTGTGCTGTACACACACACACACACACACACACTGAGAACATTCATGCTTTACACACTGATCAGCACTCATTTTTATACAATCTACCCTAATATAATCGGCATCTTCTTCACAGCCTTTGGTATGATTCCTGTAACTCTTAATTAATCCAATGGGGTGTATTGATCCTCAAATAAATTTAATACATCTTAAAAGTATGTGGCAAGGTTTTAACTGGACACTGTAGTGTGAGCGTGAACATCCGCTTTCAGCCTCATTTGTTAAGTGTCGACGTTAAAAATAATAAATCTGATCATATTGCACTTCGGCATATACGAGTTTGTACCAACCAGAACACCCGATGCCCACAGGGCTGCGGCCATGCGAGGAGAGCTGCTGTTCCTCTCCAGAACCTCTTCTTCATCTCTATCGGTGCTCTTGATCTGTGTGGCGCATCTGGTGCAGCTTTCTCAGCAGGATCTGGGTCAGGTCAAAGGTGGTGAAGCTGATCCCGACGGCGATGGGCCCTTTGACCCAGTTCATGCTCAGACCTTTGTAGAGTCCACGTATAACCCCCTCCTCAGCCACTATCTCCTTAATGGTGCCCAGGATGGTGCTGTATGTGTGACCCGTGACCCCCGCGGTCTGCATGCGGCGCCGTACCACATCCAGAGGGTACGATGAAGACTGCCCGATCAGACCCGCGCAGGCCCCGAACACGAAACGTTCATACGAGTACGGCTGCAGGCGCCCGCTGTGCTCTACGGGAGAGAGGAGGGGAGCGGAGGTCAAATCTGAGCGTCAGCGACAGAAAGGAGGATGGCGGCGGCAGGACTGACCAGCGTGGACTTTCTTCAGCGTCTCGTAGGTGAAGAAGCTGAGGCCAGCGTAAGACATGACACCCAGAATACTGGGGGCGAAGCCTCGATACAGCGTCTTTAGACCCTCCTCTCGAGATATCCGCATAAACACATGCACAATGTTGCTGTACCTGTGAAGAAAGGTCAGAAAATTACATTTCTGTTATTGTGTCACGTAGTTAGCATTAGCTTTTGTGCTAACTGTGCTATCTCGGCGGGCTTGTCAGGTAACGCTCACATTTCCTTCGGCGTTACAGCCATCCTGGCGCGAACCATGTCTAGAGGATATGTCAGCATCGCTGCCGTGGTGCCAGCTAAAGCGCCCGCCACTAGCCTTGGAAACGGCGGCAGAACTCTGGAACACACAGCAAAGACGGCATCAGCTCCCCCAGTTTGATCTAATAAAGGCGACGACTGAACGAGGCCTCAGTAAATTCCAAACCAAGTGCAACGGCCCCAAGTCTCACTCACTTTTCCTGAAAACCATAGTGGGTTCCCAGCAGGCGCTTGTACTGCTCGTGGGCACAGAACTGAATGGAGGCATAAGGGATGACCCGCACCATGGTGGCAGAGTTTCCCCTCCACAGACTGAAGAAGCCATCCTTCAGGTAGGTGCGGTAGATCAACTTGTAGGCCTCCTGCACACCGATACACTCATGCTTGAACTGATAACTCCACGTCCAAAGGTGAAGGTTTGTTCAAAGTAATGTGGAAAGAATGTTAGAACTTTTCCTTACAACGACCATAATTGGACGTAAACCTACCTTTGCAGAGAATCTTGCTGAAGACACTGAAAACAAAACCAAGAGGTAAATCAGTGATATCAAACTGTGTCATTGCTACCAAATTAAATACAACACAAAACCTCCTTTATGCACAAATAAGGTACCGGATTGTCTGGACTATAAGGCGCATTAAAATACTTTCATTTTCTCAAAGGTCGACAGTGTGCCGTATTCATTACCTGACCTCAAACCGATTTTATGTGGTACACGCCGCTCAAAAATCTGTCAAAATATTTTAATACAACTTTAGTAAGCTACTTAGCCGTACCACATGGTGGATTGTCGGAGCATTACGGCTATCGTAGTCAGGAGCCTCGCAGAGGTTTGTTTCGCTTAATGCACCTTATAATCCAAAAAATACGGTAACTGTTTCACTATAAGGGTCAGACTTCCATTCATTATTACTAGTAAGGCTTGAAAATTGAGCCAAGCTGTATTGCAGAATTTCCAGACGTTAAACTGACGCCTTTTACTCAGATAACTGGGGGGAAATGGTCGAAGGAAAAAAACTGCTTAGTAAGACGACTAGATGACAGATTGCCGTGGAGTGATAAAGTAAAAGCAACACTGGCGACAAATCCAGACAGCTTCCAGTTCAGATGAGGCGCAAACCTGCCTTGGAAGATGATTTTAGTCCTGTCCAGTGGGGCCACCGCCGTCTTGGCCACGGCGCCGGATAAGGCTCCAGAGAAGAGCGAGTTGATCACGGATTGGGTTTGGTTCAGACCCTACAGAGAGTGAGGAACCGCATCACTGATCACACAGATAAAAAACAACCCGTAAAGGCCGAGTCCTCGCGTGACAAACTTGTTTGAGCAGCCGTTTGAGAAGCTGTTGATTATTAAACTGATGGCAGCATCTGGACAAAAACAGCTTACAAAACCTGTCAGCAGACCGTCCAGGAACCGCAGGCATGATTATCAAATTTCCAAATCCTGCAAAAACACTACAAATTTCTCCAGCAACCAGAATCCAATCCAGTCCAATCATTTCTATAATCTTTCTTGAAAGAAGAACGCGTTAATGAAGTTTCAGGTAATACCTTACCTTGGTCTGACTGGGCCGATGCGGCATTTCCTCCTGCGCAATGGACGCCTGCTGGTGTTGGACTCCCATCCCTGACAGCTACAGCCAGCTCTCACCAATCCTGCTCATCAACTCCGACGCCTGGAGAGGCACAAACGCCGGGAACCTCTAAAGAACGACAAAATCCAGCCAAAATCTGTGAGAACCTGAACCGACGGGCAGCAAGAGCTGATATTTCAACAGGCTCCATTCACCTCTAGTAAATGTTTACCACCTTACTCGGTTTGGAAGAAGACTAGTTCACAGCAAGTCACATATCTCTAGTACAAAAAACAAGTACATAAAATGGACTTTAGAAGGGAGATGCTTTTTCTGTGGTCAAGAAAAAAAAAAGTTTCTTTGTTTTAGGAGCTGATTTCATGTGAGGGATTGGCTATTCATAAATCATTCCAGAAACCAGGCTCACATTTCAATATCACACACTAACCCCACTGTGTTCTTTCACGTGACTATTTCTTGTCTATTCGGGACTGTTTCATAAATTTTTTCCCAATACATCCCTTTGTAATATAAGTTAACTGCTATTAATTCTGTAACCTTTGATCAGCAACTCAGTTTGCAACATCTATATATAATCTCCTGAATCAGGCTTTGCACAAATCAGGATCTAATCATGTGCACAAACGGCAAGGCTGCCTTTTGAGGTTACAATGCAGAGAAATTGCAACGTCACTGTTCAGGGAGTGTGACCTCCTGCTGTGCTATTTGATCTACCAGCTGTCAGACTATAACAGTGGGAGAAGAAAACGATCATTTACAGACAGAGCCGTGACAAAGCTAATATTGCCACTTGTAAAAAAGGGTTTTGGGGCAGAGCTTAAGCTTACAAACAGGCCAGAACCTGACATTCCACCTCAGGCCCGTTAGGGAGGTGGGCTGTGCCCTCTGTCCACATGCATATCATTTTACAGGTCTTTCTTCCTTGCTGTCTGTCAGTCTTTGTCAAACTTTGCTGCCATATAGTGGAGTGGTGGACCATTGACAGTGGCCCTAACTGTTGTCTAAAGCAAGACAACAGTTTCTGTGATGGTGAGCAGTTGCACATCTGCAAAAATGGTCATTTAAGCCTGGTCCTTATTATTGTTATTATTTATTTAGCTCAAGAGTTTAAAGCCTGGAACAATCATAAGTATATAGCCACACTCACAATGGTATTTAATGCCTTTCGGATTGTTTTATACATCAAGGTGCTGACTCTTACGATGTTACTTAATATTAATTCCTTAAATAATCTTACCGTACTTCTCTTGCCTGTCCCACTGGGTGGCGCACTTACTAATGTTCTACAAACTCATCCAGAACTAAGCGCCGCTTACCTTATAAAGATGAGATCTGACCCGTCAGATTTCAGATGCTGCAAATTCTCCCCAGAATATATATATATGTATATGTTATCCTAAACCGTTTTTCCGAAGCTGCCTTTGAGTAAGACACAGTAACAGCATTAGCTGTTAGCTTGTTGCTAAAGGACCATTAATGTTACTGCCTATAACCTTATGCAAATATTGACAAAGCACCTAAATGCCGCGATCCAAAGCACATTTCTTCGGTTGATAAAGGCACTGACACCAACACATTTCACTCAGTCGTGAGTTGTGTTGTGACTTGTAGCAGCTGACATTGCTTAGCCACGCTGTCGTAAACGCTCCTGTCAACGAAGCGAGACGTTAGCTCGACCACAGGGAGGTGGGTTTGACGAGGACGGTGCGGTGCATTATGGGAAATGGAGTTGGAGCAGGGTGGCATGGCGAAAGGGCCGTTAAAGGGGCGTCGTTGGGACACGCCTTTGGTAGTTTCTTGTGCGAGATCACCATTTGGTGTGTCATGATGCACAGGCAAATATATATATATATACTGCATACGAATATATCTAAGCACTATCACACGACAGGGAGTGCTATTGTGCTATTAGCACAGGTATCATTCAGTCATAGGTATTCATATAGTATTTGTGTGTATATATGTATTTTTTTTTTTATATGTATTCATGAGTATGTGTGTGTATATATGTATTTGTTAAAATATGTATTTGTGTTTACATCAGTTTATCATACTTGATATTCTTCTGATGCAGTTTTCTATTCTAAAACCTTCTCTGACACTCAGTCTTCCAGTCTAAGGAAGTTGGAACAAAAGAAGCTTCTTAACCAGCTGAATAACTGATGTCTTCATCGTTTTACAGAATATTTAGGACTTCTTTTTAGGTTTTCGGCTGTTAGCAAGGAAGTTTTGATACAAGTTACATGATATAGTAGGTTGCTTTATCAAAGCCCCTTGGCCTTGATCCTTTTGATTGAAGCTACATGAAATTAGAAAGAAAAGAAATAAGCTTAAAAGAAATAACATTACAGCAAATTGTATTATTGCATATATTTACACATGGCACAGAAGTATTACATTTCATGAGAATATACAGTATGTGGTACATTAAAAAAATGCATGAATACCATTAGCAAGCAAAACAAAATAGGAGTCAGATAGTTTGTTCATAACATTGCCTCTACGCCCAGCCACGATCTAGTTTAGCTTGTTTCCTCACTCCAAGTGAAGTGCATCATTCTATTTAATTCTAAATTCCTCAGTTAAGGTTTATTTTTTTCAGGCAATATACGGCTGAGCTGGAAGAGTCACAGTTACCTTCGCTGCAACATTTCAGGGAACCTCATAATGTGACAATACACACGCCTCACTCTACTCAGTTTGTCAGGCTTCCGTGTTTGCCGGTCCACAGCTCTCGAAGCTCCACTTTACATCCCAGATCTCTGAGAGCAGCTTTCCCAACATCCCCGCAGTCCTGATGGGTCTTTACTGCCTCGGCTATCAGGGCTTCTGCCCCCATCTCCAAGATGGGTTGAATGTAGTTGGGCATACGTGAAACCAGATTCCTCAACAGCATACAGGCTTGTTTCTATACAGAAAGAACCCAAGAGACACAGTTACTCCCTAAGAAGTATTAATTTGCAACATTAATTAATGACCTAATATTACCTGCACGTTGACTGCATCTGCATGTGTTTTCATACTCTGAATAGCTGCGAAGGCTCCTCCGTTCTCCATGATGACACTGCAGTTATCGGGCTTGCGTAAGGCGAGCACAGAGAGGCACGCACAGCCCTGCTCGCACACCTACCGCAAAATATGAGAACATTACAGATGAGGTCATTACAACACCTACAATCTCATCATTTCAGCCAACAAAATTGTATGTAAGCTTCATAATAAATTTGAGTTAGTACCTACCCCTTTACGAGGCTGGAACAATCCAATATAACATGATAAACATTTAATAATTTACAGACATTAGGTCACAACAGAGGTCAAAGATTAATCTCCTGAGAGCTTAGAGGACTAGTTTGTAATCTATTTCCAGTTATTGTTCCTATCAAATTAAGGAGTAGAGATTGCCAATTTTAAGGAACACAGGGCTTTTCTTACATCCCCATACAAAACATTGAACTGTGGCCTGTTTTGATATATAGTGTTTTCATCCCACTACAATTGTTCTAATCACATCCAAACACTTAACTCACCAATGAGCTGGTAGTGTGTCTGTTCATGGCAATGACAATTAGCGGGACTCCCCCGGCATTAACAACTGCGTCCTTTACATCATCGTTTCCTGCAACAGCTCGTATCGCGCTCAGAATCTGCCGAACCAACTCCTGCAATTAGAAACTCTAATGAGTGAAGGGAGGGGGGTGAATGTGTGAAAATGCTTTTGGTCGATTACCGCTGATTCATAACTGTCTGCAAGAAGCGTTATTATGAATTCCAACCCCCCGAGATCACAAATGTCCTGACAGAACTCGTTCCTGACAGCCAGACGGGATAAAGTTGCACAGAGCTCACTTAAAACAGAGGTATCTTCAAGATGACCTGCGATAGAAGAATACAAAAAATTAGGAATATGTCAACAAACACATCGCTAAGCTACCAGGCCACATGTGTAGAATATAGTGCCAGCTGTTCTCACCTTTGGCAGCGTCAATTAGAACCTTTAGCCCACCGTGCTCCAGGACAATAATCTTAGCATGGTCATGAGCATGTCCAAATGTAACACGGACATCATCGTCAAAGGTCATGACCCTGAGAGCAACAGAGGCCTCCTTTACCAGCTCGGCACAGTCACTGTGTTGCGTGATCGAACTAGTTAGCAGAGCCAGGACTCCTCCTTTTACCAAATCCTGTCGATTCTGTTCATGTTTCAGACAGCAGTGATGCACGGTCTTGATAGCTGCACGCGTCACCTCAGAATCTTCCCTGTATTTTATAAGAATGTCCAGGAGCAACCGCTGGCCCTCTGCATCCAACAAATCTGGCTGTCCATCTGTGAGTGCAGCAAGAGCGAGTGTGGCAGTCAGCACGGCCTCCTGTCTATCGAAACTCTTTTTACAGCAAGAAAGGATGACAGGATAGGCATCTTTCTGGGCAGCCAGATACCTATGAGCAAAACCCACTGAGCAATGTTCAGTAAAAGACTTGATGTCTTCCATCAGATCCATAACATCCGCAGACTCATTCCTATTTCGGAGGGTATCCAAAACCTACACATGAAAACACAGGGGAGAAAAAGATCAATGCTTTGGGAGTAAATATCTTTTCAAAATGGAGCAAAACTCACCTGCAAGATTTCATGCATTTGCTCTTCTTGCTCTTCATTTGATGGTGCAGCAGGTGCGGCTTTAACTATGTAACTGAGATCCACACCTGAATCCAAAGATTTAAACATTTCACTTAAAGTTTTAACACACATTTCACTCCATTTAGATAGAATCACAATAGCTAATCTATAACATTGGCAGATGAACCAAATTTTCACACATGGTCAGTATCATTTCAGATTAAAAGAGTTTTGCTTGTGTTTCTAATAAGATGCATCTGGAGAGATCACTCTTGTACCTTTGTAAATAAATTAGTAGTTTCCTTTAGACAGGAGCATGTGTTGTTTTCTAATCAATAACTTCATTCCAAACGATCAATGTAAAAACAACGAATGTTGTTGCCGTATTCTTCATCCTGTTATTTAGCTTTAGCAATAGCTTTCCAATGAAGCGTTTATTACACGTCACACCTGCTTGTTTCCCGTGTTATTATCAGTACAGTACATACAGAACCAAACCCCTGACAAACCCACTGTTGAGTATTCTTATTCTTTTCTTCAGCCGGTTACCTTGAGACTCAAACTGCTCCACAGCCTCTTTAAGAGCTTCATCGGGTTCCATGTCAAATTCCTCCATGTTTTCTCTGACTGTAGCATCAAAGGTTTCCTGGGTTATCCTACGTTTCGCCATTTTTCGTTGTTAATCGAGTCTGAAACAATAATATGACACAACTCAATTAATTACATATTAATATCAAATGACAAACATTTCAACATTTAAAGGACAACTATTCCTATTTAGCTAGTAACGTTTGACCATTTGTTTCCACCCTTTTTGCTGACTAAGACTGTTTAATGGTCAAATGATTTAAAATGTCAGTAAACAACGCTCTTTCTAAACAAGAAAACAGTGTAAACATCACCTAACTGTTTCCACCGCCCAGTGACAGAATGAATGGCTCAGTCTTCTTCGTCTTTAATTCCTGCTTCCGGGAACTTGGACACTCAGACTCACTATTGCCCCCTACTGTCTATAAATTGTTACCGCTTCAGCCTGTGTGACGCGGCGAACGGTTCATCCCAGATTGAAACCAGGATCTAAAATTAAAAGATGCGAGTCGCTCATCAGCGAAATAAACTTAAATTTGCTCTTGTATGCATAAGAGAAACATTTAAGTATGGTTTAGAAAGACGAACAATGTCTTAGTTGATTAATGAGATTAATGCCTTTGTTTCCTGGGCGTGCGACGTCAGTAAAAGCATGAATGGTGTAGTATCTATCGCCACGGGGTGCAGGGACGCTGCCTCTACGACGCAATTTTGCAATTGGAGTGTACACAGAATGTAAAGCAAACTCGAACATGAAAAACTGCCTCATCCTTAGATTTTTATATTTTATTCCTTTTTGGGGTGGTTTGTGTCAGGAAAAAGGACCCTGAGTCCCATTTACTTAATGTTACTGTATTCTGCTAAACAGTGCGGTCTACCTGTGCAGTGTACATGAGCTTGGTATTAGTGGTTTGTGAAGGGTTTAGGGTTTTATATTTGCTAAAACTATGAGCTTCCTCCGTAGGGTGGCTGGGCTCTCCCTCAGCGATAGGGTGAGAAGCTCTGCCATCTGGGAGGAGCTCGGAGTAGAGCCGCTGCTCCTCCGCGTTGAGAGGAACCAGATGAGGTGGCTTGGGCATCTAGTCAGGATGCCCCCTGGACGCCTCCCTGGTGAGGTGTTCAGGGCATGTCCCTCCAGTAGGAGATCCCCGGGAAGACCCAGGACACGTTGGAGAGACTATGTCTCTCGACTGGCCTGGGAACGCCTGGGGATCCCTCCGGATGAGCTAGAAGAAGTAGCTGGGGAGAGGGAAGTCTGGGCTTCTCTCCTTAGGCTGCTGCCCCCGCGACCCGACCCCGGATAAGCGGTAGAGAATGGATGGATGGATGGATGGATGGATGGATGGATATACATAACAATGAGATATAATAACGTTTGCTCAGTATCATGTGACTGCTACAAAATACTCGCAAAATTAAGATTCAAATGTGACATCAGTCACATTGACGTCTAATGTGTGCATTGCTCCAGCAAGAACATGAATTTTAACTTTCCATCAAAAATAAATCATGTACAATAATCATTGTGTCTGAGTAGACAGACAGCTGCTATGGCTCTTAATAAGCAATCCATTGGAAGATTTTCTGCTGTGAGGTTACTGTTTTTACTCAAAAGGTCATGGTGATGGACTCACCCCTGTTCCCCTGTTCCCCTGTTTCCTCTGAAAGCTACAGAATATCTATAAACTGTAATACATTACAGGCTGATTCCACAGTTGCTGATTATTTTAATTTAAACCTACATGTACATTAAATGAATCACACCAACAAATACTGTTACATAAAAGAAGTATTTGTTTTGGGATACACACACCGAAATCATAATAGTACCTATATTTCATGGCATCTAGGATGTGTGAAACATTCTAAATAACAGTTAATCATGACTGTATCTGCAACTGAGATACTTTAAATGAACAAAACTGTTAAAAGATGACACGGCACTATTTTGAAGTATGAATTCATCACTGAAAAATAGAAACCTGCGGTATTCCTAGTGATGGTTTCCAAACTGATTTGTATAAATCCTGTGGAAATTTCATAAACGCCCACAAGGAAAGAACATTTCCCAGCAGCTACGCAGAGGACCACAATGTGGCCCAAAGCCTCGCTAAACATAACCTTTGTGCGAGCATAGCAACAATTAGTCAACCTAAACGGTGAGTCAGTCAACCTTTCCTGGATTTTGAGAGAAAGGGTTGTGTAATATGCTGTATGTCAGTGGTCAAAGCCCCCCCACACCCCATCCAACAGACGGACCTACAAGCTTGACCAGCCGCCTGTGAAAGCACAGTCGTGCCCTCATGAAGGAATGAGGGGACCCTGGGATTAAACCAGTAAAAGAGAAATGCCTGACAGAAGGGTAAGAGAAAGGGGCAACATGATAGTGAGGTTAGAAACACTCGTTTGGCAAGTGTCTAGTTGGTGCTGCATGCTGCATCCTCACACACTGGTGTGGAGCCCCAGGCTCAAAAAGACCCTCTTTTGATGCATGCTACATTGCATTATATACAGATGTTCTGTAACTGACCTCCTGGGTAGGACATGTGGTCTCTGGGCCTTCAATGCACTGCTGATACACAGTATTGGCGCACACACGGAGGATAACAACACTGTGGGATAATCTTAATATAGATTACTTCTATATTTGATATGTACATATGTGCTGGAGCAGCCGCGTGGGTTTTATTTTCCACTGCCACAGATCAAGTGTCAGATAGATATGTCCTAGTGTAGGAAATAACTCTTAATTAACTTAATGCATGAATATAGATTTAATGGGGGACTTTTATATCTATTGCATTTTAATTTTTTCTTTATTATGAAATTTACACCTTTTGCCTCACGCAGCAATTCTGGAAATCAATGTTTTGTTCACTTTTTGCTCATTTCTTACAGGTGATGGCGCTATAAATCAATATTTCATCGTCAGTTATTTCATTTTGGTTGTTTTTCTTGAACTGAAAAGAAAACTGCACAAAAACTGTTGATAAAAATGTCATGTTTTGTGCTGACATTGTTGAACGTGTACATTTTCATAATCTATATTGTCTGTTGGATCGGTGGACAATAACACGATGGGAGTTCTTTCACAACCACCTGCTTTTCTTAGTTGTGAGTGCAACCGTTTATTTTAAAAACCTGACACGGATCGCGATGGCGTCACTTTAATCATCACCTATCTGACGTGCGTGACGGATCTATACTTACGTGATGTTTGCTGTTGATGCTGGAATGTTAAAAACACGTGTGTGGCCACGAATGACTCGGATTTCAAATGATGCAAAGAATGTAAGATTCATGCGAGCTCATTTTCAGGTCTGACAGCCTGAGACTTGGTGACAGGTTGAAAGAACTTAATCAACGATCTAAGTTATGGTTGCTGCTGCTTCTGGCTCCAGATCACCTGGACCTGAGGAACACTACACCTGTGCGGACAAACATGCTGTAGATCACAAGCTGACGCCTGAGAGTGCAGAAAGATGCGGTGTAAGAGAGAGCAACAGATGTTGGGCGTGTGGTTTATATATCACCTGTGTTAAAGTGCAAAAGCGGAATAAAGGACAGTCGTGGTTACGAAAAAAAAAGCCCCCATTTTCTTAAAACCACTCATTCCGAACCAATTCAAATTTCATAAGAGATTTTTGAATCAGCTTATTCAACAGCTCGACAGTAAATCCACCGTATTTGTTTGTTAGTTGCGGCGCTTTTGTTGTCTTTTATGCGACATCCGTAATAGGAAATCAAATTTCGAACGCATCTTTCAGGGATGCCGGTGCCTGACGTCATTTTTAGATTTACTACCCGGTTTATTTACGGCAACTGTGGACTATTCTAAAGCTTCTTCCTCGTCTCCACGTGTGGAGGGGGGACATTTTCAGCAGTTGCCGAGACGTGAAAACTTTTGGGACGCTCTAGGTGTCTCGGACGCAGCCGAGAGGAGCCATTTCCTGCCAAATTGTGAGCCGGCGTGATCGCGAGTGCAGCAGCTACTTCCTGCATTGTTACAGTACTTAATGAGGATTAAGTTGAAGCTGTCATGTTGCAAAGGGGCCGCCATTGTTCTGCAGGGAGAGGAAGAGAGGAGGAAGGCTGAGCTCCCCTCCTTCACCTGGACAGGACAGCCTGACAGAAAAGGCGAATGTTAAACTATTTTGGTGAATTGAGGAAATGCATTCTAAATGTCATTAAATCTCACGGTCAATGTTTTGAGGGAAGGTACAATACAGTCGGTAAAATCAGCTCAGGGATCACAGGTTGCCATAGTTACTGCAGTCATTGTCAGTAATTGCCCAATTCAGGTCTTGAAAATGCATTTATATTTTCAGAATTCTTTTCAGCCGGTTGTGCAGTAATGTGGATGAGGCGTTCCCCTCCCAAGTGGATGAACCCTAATGACCTTTACCATGCCTTTGATTTGACCCAGCCAAGGCTGCGGTCCTTCCCTGGACGCCCTCCCTTCTTCGATCAACGTGTTTCAGGGGCCTAAAAGGACTTTCCGCCATCACTCTCCGGAGGATCCATTATAACGACCTTTGTGACGCTGGATTAGACCTGATCTGGCTCCTCCTTGCTGGGAACATCATGTCATATTTCAGTGCCCACGGCGTATAAAACGCACGTTTGTCAGCGTTTCCTTTTCAGTTCGGGGGGGCCTCGATCGTGTGATTGTGTCGCCTCGGTGCAGATCTAATTGCCTCCGCGAGACGATCTGTGGCCCCGGGAGACGGAGGAGGATGAGAGGATGAAAACAATCAGACCTGATGACACAGCATCATCTAGAGGGACCCTTTTTTTGTCGTTTAAAGAACAGCAGGTTTAACGCTGACACAGCACTCACCCCCGCCCCAACCCCCCCCCCCCCCCCCCCCCCCCAACCCCCCCACCTGATGGAGAACAACAGGCTGGACCCACATCAGGCTGTACGGACAACTTTCCCTCACTTCTGTAACCTCCACATATATTTTCTCTCTTAAACCGCTCCAGTCCACAATTTCCAGCGACAGGTCTGTCGGTCACATGGGGCATGGCGTCAACATGTGTTTGGGAATATAACTTTTAGTCCCGGGTGGGTCAGGGAGTCGGGTCCGCTACTGCGGAGACCTTTGGGGGACGTGATATAATCGTAATGGTGCTGAGGTGGGAGTAAGGATGCTGTTGTGATGCTGACGCAGTTCCCAGGTGAGATGTTGGGGATAAACACGAGGAATCTGCTGCCGGTCTGCGTTTGGGAGACAGGAAACAGCCAAGATGTGATAACACGCCATCTCCGGGTCACCAGCCGGAGGTCACGGTTCACACTTTTACACTATTTCTTGCTGGATATCATTTCTGGTTGTTTTTTTTGACGTAACCAGATCCAGAGCGCGCATCAGACAGGCACCAAGAGATCCCGAATCCCATTATGGGATTTCTGCTATTTATTATGAGGTAATTATGACGCTCCTGGGTGTCGGGGGGTGGGGGTGGGGGGTGCTGCATAAATGCGCGTAAGTGACGAGCGTTATTCCTGTACTTGCTGGTACGGTCACGGGTCCCTGACATTTTTTGTTCTTTTCCTTCTCCCCGTCCTGTTTGGCCCTTGGTGGTCAGAGGCTTACATGATGTGATCCCGTCGCCCTGGTATGCCGAGGTGCGCATGCCCACTGAGAGGACGCAGCGGCTCCATGTGTGTTGAGGCGCATTATTTGGCAACAGACGCGGCAGCGGGGAGGGCCGAAAAAAGAGGATATCCCCTGGATTTCTAAAAAGCAACGATTTATCGAGGTTAACTGCAGATTAAACATTCCTTGGTCGGCCATCGGCGAAGAACAGGCAACAAAGCGACCGAGTAAGTTGAGCGGGGGGGAAGCCGAAGTTTTTTAGTGAGTGGATCGAGGGGAGCCTTTTATTCGGAGTCGTCGAGAGGAGCCAGGTTTTCCTCCACCTATCTGTGACGATAAAGAAGCTGATGGGTTGTTGAAAAGTAACACTTCTCCGCAGAGCCAAAGGTTGAGCGCTGGGTGGGAGAAGGGGGGCTCTCTCAACCCAGAAATATTTGTATTTTTCACCTAACGCTTCGTCAACCGTGTCACTTTGTGGCCACGGCTGCCGGACTTGATTATGTGCGGTGGAAATCGTTAAACGAGGTAAGGATTATTACGTCCCTCCGCCAGCGGCTCGTCGGCGGCGAGCTCGGTCCGTGTGGGCCGGTCAATGAAATACAGGAGTTCCGACTCGGTTTTTTTTCTTCCTCGGGAGGGGGACATCCAGGTAAACAGTCCCGGTGAGCTTCACACTGTTTCACTTTTAAGCAAATGTGCTGAAAGTTTTGATCCTATTTTTCCGCGGGGTGGGGGGGGGGGATGCTGGTTGCCCCGCATCGGGTGGCAGCAGGTCAACGATTCGGGCTCGGTTCTGGTCCCTGTGGGTCAGGATGTAGTGCTTCTGGTCGACTGGAAGAGTTTCTTGACTGTTACTGGCAGCAGTTTGCGTTCGGGAATCGGGCGGTGTTTGTTTTTTTTAATCGGAGCTAAAGTGGCTCCATTATTTTCTGTTTGTGCGATGTTAGCTAATGTTAGCCCGCTAACTAATAACACCTCCTGTGAGGCGGCGTCAATAATAAAAAAAGCCGGCTTGTTGCACATGTAGTGTGGGCTGGGTTTAGTTTTTAAAGGGCTGAGGATGTTTTGGATGTTGTAAGTGGGTGAATTAACGTTAATGGTGGACGCCGCTGCCCGCTTTTAAGCCCCTTGGCACCAGTGTTGGTTCTGCTATCTGGTAGCTAATCTTCCTACTTCTCTCTGTGACAACCGTAGTCTTCCTCCTCTTAAAGCTGAACACACACGCACACACTCTTGACACACCGCACACACTCCCCTCTTCCTCTCGCTCAGACAGGCACACGCATGCACGCACACACACGCACATGCACACACACGTCTAGCCTCCTCTGCTGTTCGACTTTGCAGCGCTTTAAAGACAACTCTGGCCATCAGAACAGTTTATAATGACGCTGGCTTTATATTTAGACTCACTCAGAAGGATTTAAAGTCTGTTGAATTATTAATAAATAAGTATTAACGCTGCCAGTGCTGCTGTATTGACGCGCAGCAAAACAACAAAAAAAAGCCCTGTGTAGATAAAGTTGGCCATTTTGGTATTAGCCATTAGTAAATGTTTACTACAACAACATTACACATGCATGTCAAGTTAAACAGGCTTTTACATTATTGCATTTCCATATGCATGCAGCCTGCATTTAACACCACACTTGCTGCACTTTAGTGGTGATGTTTAGATATTAAACAGCGATTCACACCCATCGCCTCACTTTTGACTGATCCACCGTCTGCATACTGAGTTTAAATACACCCATCACCTCACTTTTGTTTGCATTGTGTGTGCACTGCTGTCACAATGCATGTCATGGCTGTTTCGGGGGTTTAAACAGCTGAACCCTGATGTTGTGCACGCTTTTTCTTTGTTAGATTCCTCCTCTGCGCTGAAGTCGCCGTATTAAAATGATCCGATAATTTTGCAGACTGGTTTCTGCAGTCGCACACAAGGCTGATCCAGAGTTGTGTAACCGTGTCTTGTTTTGGAAAAGGTCCTCCGTGTGCCACATTCTAAGCCGCTGTGCATGATACAAGGGGTCAGAGGGCAGTCCCGACTTTATCAAACATATTTTAGATAATAGAGGAGCTGGTGTTTTTCCGCTCGTACTGGTTTTAATGGGATGATTTGCGATTTGTTGTTCTGCCAGATGGATGCAGGATGTTTTTTACAGATTCAGCAGATTTAAAATGTCGTCTGGTCGCTCTGCATTCTGAAAACCTGTTGCAGCCTGGAAGTACGCTCCGCCGGGTCAAAGGTCTTAGCGAGTAAATAGAATGCGCCGCCAGATACCAGTGATTCTTGGGGTTTTCCAGCTAGCACGAGGGCTGCCTGAGTGACCAACATACACAGGTGACTTTCTCTGGGCAGGACCGAACGAGACCAAACGCTGTTGGCGAGATCAGCTTTCTGTATCGATGACGCTCATCAGGAGCCCCAACAGGGCGTTTCATTGACGACTGCTGTAATTATGCCGCAGATGTTATGGTGAGCATTATTTTTAATTACCGGTATGTAGATTGAAAGCTTGTGGGAGAAACAGGTTGTGTACGCCCGCCTGGAGAACAAATACAGCGCTAATAAGGTAATGATCAACAGATATGTACAGTAGATACAGCTGATTATTGATAAAGCAACACTGATTATTACAGAACACAAAGAATGCTTTGGCACCCTAAAGAGGGGGCTTTTTCTGTGTTCATTCTTTTAAAAGTGACGCTGATAAATAATGGCCTGATTGAAATATATAGAGGCGGTCAAGGACGCGTCGCCATGGCCACCATCATATACAACACAAAGCCATCTTTTGAGTTCTTATCCATGTTATTTGAATAGTTATCAGGATTCTGCTGCGCAGCCAGATAATCCCGCGAGCAAAACTTTCAGTATTTCACGTGTGCTAACAGCGCCAAAAATGATTAAAAAAAACAAGACAGTTCTTCGTCTATTTGCCTGTAAGATGCATAAAGTAAACATAGGTTTTCCTTTCTGTTTAAATTGCCTTTGGGGGGGTTTACACTATTTATATTGGACCACTTTAGTGTGTGTGGGAGGGAGGGAGGGGTGTCTTGGTAGCAATGGTTGTAACGGCCGTAGAGATGTAACATGACGCCTGTCAGCCATTAAAATCCTTCTTTATAAAGACAAGGCCCGGATTTCGGTGAGGTGATGGTGGATTGGGGGGGCTGTTAGGGTGGCGTTCTCCCCCCAGCATCATTTCACAGCTGTATGCATCAGAATTAATGCCATCACAGCCCCCCTCCCGCGCACGCACGCAGCCCTTACACACTGTATAATGGCCGTCACTGTGAAAGGCCTGGCGTCGGCTCTGGCACTTGAAGGGTTAAAACTAGCTTCGGCTTCTCTCTCTCTGAGACACACACACACACACACACACACTCGCCAACCGGTTTGAACCAGTTCTCAGGAAAAAAAAAAGTGCTTTGTGTGTCCCAATGAATCCTGGGAAGGGTCATGTCATGTGTGTCTCTGTGATGTCAGTATTAAAAAAAACCAACTTAGTCAGCGTCGGGTTATCAGACGTATGTTCGCGGCGTGGGCCATAACAGATACCCCGAGTCTGGTGGAACATTACCGTTAGAACCGTTCTCCAAACAGGAAGGGGGGGGGGGGGTAGAAGTACGTACAGTGCATGTCGCCAAAAAGAAGCAGACTGTATGGGTCGACCCCCCCCCCCCCACCCCTTTGTTTTTTTTCTTTTTAAAGAAAGAAACAGCTTCCTGTAGTGTGTCGCAGGGCAGCCCCGAGGGCTCCAGCGGGCTCAGTGTGACTGTAACGTACACAGATAAATATGTCGGGAGGGAGAAGGCGGCTGGGTTCTGCCCCTTTGTGGTCGTCTGGTGGGCCAAGCGCACACCTCGAGCGTTCCGACGGTCTGAGAAAGTTTTGGGCGCAGGTTGGCCTCCCTGAGAACCTGCGTGTACCATAAGATCCTGTTTGTGATCCTTCCTTGCATGTGACAGTTACCTTTAATTTGAGGTTGAAATCCCCTGTGCAATCACATCGCTCCAGTTTTTCAGGAGAAAATCTGTAAATATACTGTTGTCTAACGCTCTCGGGACCGCTGCCGATCATTGGCTTCTTTAAGACGTCGCCCATCAACCATCCAAGCCAAGTGGCGTCGGTCCGGAGGCCTCAGGGCCAGTCCAGCGTGATTCAAACATGAGGATGACAGTTTTGGTGCATAAGGGAGGCTTCTGATTCACAGGGGAGGTTAAAGTTCACACGGCTTTCTTCTGAATTTTAATCATCCTAATTCATCCGGATCGTTTTTTTCCGCTTCACCTTTCGGCGTCTTCGTTTAGCTCGCCTCGCTCAACATCTCGGTCACGTGACCTTCCTGATACATCGTGCTTTGTCTGGGGGGCCATTTTAGTCACGCTGTGTCCCCTGCAGCTGATTCAAGGTCAGTTTTGTCTGCTTGAATTCTGAACGGTGGCGTCAGATTCACATTATCAGGTCGCAATATCTGCGCGGCTGTTGCACACGTGACGAAAAGTGACATTTAAAGCTGCAGGAATAAAACACGAGCTTTGTGTTTGAAATCATTTGGGACCGTGCATGTAAATCAGCCCCTAAATAACGAGCAGGTCTGAACTTGAGACTAAAATCCGAGGCTTTGCTGATCTTCACCGTAACTTCCTTCATCAGCTTTATCGCATCCACATGCGTTGCACACAGCTTTGTTCCTCTGTTGTCTGAGGTGTTGCCAAAAATCTTGGCATGTTGCTGCAACCTTGTTGTTTGGGGAAACAGTGATGTGTTGCACCACGGACATCATTGCACGTGCACAAACAACATGGGGATCTTCTCAAAGGCGCCCTGTCACCGCTCCACCTGTATCCTCTTGCTCTTCGGAGAATTTGGCCGATACGTTAACACCTTTGTTGGTGTTTCCCGAATTATGTACAGAGGTTTTCAAATTCCTTTTACCAGCGTCTGTAAAACTTGAACTTGGACGTATTTTCTTGTCTGCTCACATGCTGTGGTCACTTCTCTGTCTGCAGGGGATGTCTGAGGAGGCTGTCCGCCAGACGCGCAGCCAGAAGAGGGCACTGGAGAGAGATGCTCTTCCCCAGTTGACGGAACCCTCCAATTCTGACAGTGAAAGCAAAAAGCCCAAATTGGACCCGTCTGAACCTACAACAGAGACTCAAGCTGAGCCCGAAACGCACCCTGCGGTACTGGGGGCCGAGCTGAGCCGGACTAGTGACACACCAAAGCATGAGAAAGATGACGATGATGATATGGAGGAGGACGAGGAGGAGCAGGGCCAGTTGCCTAAACCTTTGGTGTTGCCTTTGGCTGCTCAGCAAGTGACGAATGATAAAACAGGTGAACCCAGCTCAGACAATCGGACTGACTGCGATGACAGAGTCAGCCAGGTAAAGGCCGAGCCAGCTGCGGACACGAGGAGTCACCCGCGAGTAGCGGAGACAAAAGCTGCAAGCGTGTTAGCTGGAGGCGAGGTGAAGGCCACCTTCAAAGTGGAAGTTCAAACAGGAGAGCAGCCTGTGGACATGAGCACCTCCAGAAGGTGAGACAGAATCATCTAAAAAGTCCCTTCAAAGCAAAAACCTCACAACAAAAGTTATTTTACCTCTATGAAAGGCTAATCAGATGAGAAAACGCGCATATATACGTTTACGGCGCGCGCAAAGGAAGGCTTTGTACCTCAGAGGTGAACTTTATCTCTTTAAATTAGTCCACCTCCATTTTCCCCCCACTTGCCACCTGAACCCTAAAATCTCCCCTCACACAAAATGAAGCTGTGTGTCACAAACCGGTTCCAGCCGGTTTGTTGCCATGGTTTCCACAGTGAAAGGCACGGCAAGGGGAGGGGGGAAGGGTGGGAGGAAAAGTGAGTGTGTCACGTGACAGTGACTTTGAGGTCATGTGACTTCTTTGGAAGAGTAATGATTAATCCACAGGAAGTGATGATGGCGCTAAGCCCTGAGGAGAGACTAATAGACACACACACTCACACACACACTGAACATTTTGGAGATGAAAGCCTCTCAATGTCAAAATGTAGATTTAAGGACTTGTTATGCTTTTTACAAATGAAGAAACTAAGAAATAACAGAGCTTTGTTGCTTAGATTAATGTTTCTCATGGTCTTTAGCTTGTGAGTGTCACTAATCAGAGAATTTAGGTCATCTGCCCTCATATATAGCCTGCGGTTGAATGGCCGCTTGCGCAACACGTTAGCGTATACGTGCATAATCACGCAAGGCGAGTAAATCCTGATCCAAACTGATACCTAAGAATCGCACATGTACCAATAGCCATGTTTTATATGACACTGCATTCTCAAGCCTCAGAGGCACAGTGTGTTGAAGCACGGCTTCTGCATCACCTTTGGGTTATGCTACAATTTTCAACTTTACGGGTGCTTTAACCTGCCCAGATAACCTATCTGTCGAGGAGAAGCAATATCTGCACGTGCCAGATTACCGTGTAGCTGAAACTTTAGGATGAAGAAGCATATTTCATTGTGCACAGACATTACAAGTAGGCAGTTGAGGTCTGTTTACCTTTATTCATGTTGATTTTCAGTAAAACAATATTTAAACAATACTAAGCCTGATTTTCTAGGCTTGTCGGTTACAGTCAGTTATGTTTGATGTGTTGTCACTGACTTTGAACAAAGCGGTGAAACTGAAAAATTTAAGAGCTGTTTTGTGGGTGTTGTGACTACTTTTCCTTCAGTTTGTCACACTTACCATCAAACATCTATATCTTCATCACCATCTTCAATATACATACACTGATCGTCACCTACAGACTGTAACCATTAGTTACATCCGCCAAGGAGACCGCGACAGCTGGGGGTGTGTTTCTATTACTGTTGGCAAAATAACCCAAAAGGTTATGAAAGGTTAAAGATTGGCGATGCTTCTTATTCCAGAGAGACTCTGACCTTTGACTTTCCAAAAAATCATAGGTAATAATCAAAGCCCAAGGGGTTTTGATGATAAAGCATCCTTCTGTATTACATAACCTGGAATTACCTCACAATAGTCTCTAATCGGAATCATAGTACGTAACCAGCCGCCTGTATCAGAAATCCTTTCATTAAGGCTCGAATATAAGACGAGCAATAGCCAGTGACAGTCACTGAAGGGATTCTAATTAATTGCAGTATCGGTTTTTGGTGTACGTCACATGTGGTGAAAGGAAATGCTTGGTGAAGGTCTGCACTCCAGAGCTGGGTTTCTGGAGCATTTGTTGCTCCCTTAGAGAGAGAGAGAGCCTCTGGAGAAGCATACAGAGCTACAAAAGGGTGTAATGAGCTGCGCTGGCTGGCACTCACAAACACAAATACTCAAGGTTGACGAGAAGAGTGATCCTGACATGACAAAGTCCAGAGGATACAATGAAGACGAAGCGAGAGCGGCGCCCAAGTGTTGGATGGATGTGGAGAAATCCAGTGAGGTGTGAGCGGCTGCAGTTGATGGTGTGTCAACACCGCCGTTCCTACCTCTTCCTCACGCCCCCCCCCAAGCTAGACAAAACATGTTTGACAATAAATATCTGCTGCTGTGCACTGCGTGTGTGAGAAAGGTCCCACAGCGATCCCCGAGGGAGCATGTGCCAAAGAAGGCTGAAGCTTTGTGTCAAATCTGATGATTCCTGCAGGCAAAATTATTACTATAATGATTAATTTGAATGGAATTTCCCGTGTATAACCAGCAACATCAAACGAGAGAAGCGCCCACCCTCCCCTGAAGATGACGACGTCATCATCTTGTCGGACAACGACTCCCCGAGTCCGCCTATGAACGGCCTGAGTCACTTTAAAGAGCTCGACACAGACCTGCTAATGGTGAGAAAACCCGCCCCGGCGCGTCAACTTTTTGGATTTTTCCCGCAGCCGTGAGAATTTTGTGCGTTCTGATCGGCAGAAGAGCAGCCCTGCAGAGAGGGAGCGCATCATTAAGCAGCTGAAGGAGGAGCTGAGACTTGAGGAAGCCAAACTGGTGCTGCTGAAGAAGCTACGACAGAGCCAGATACAGAGGGATAATCTGCAGAAGGTCAGAGCCGATTGACATAACCTCAGAGCAACGTTGCCATCTCTAACCTCTGTATTTGTTCCCTCCCCAGCCGTCAAGCTTGTCCGGCACCTCTGCTCCTCCTCCTCTAATACGAGGAACAATTACTAGCAATAAAGGCTCTCAGCAGGTTCGTCCGCGCCTGTCCCCCGCGCGCATGCCGCGGTCACGCAGTAGCTTCAAACGGTCTCTGATGGCGATTCGGTCTTTGCAGATTCTGACGGGCCGGAGTTCGGGCACCGTAATCCCCCCGCCGTTGGTGAGAGGAGGGCAGCAGGGGTCATCCAAACATGGCTCCCAGGTCATAATGCCACCTTTGGTCAGAGGTGCACAGGTAAGTCTGAAGGAAACATTGGTCTACATTCTTTCATCTCACAGCTGTTTCCTTACTGCCTACAAAACAAAACTAGTGGGAAAATAATTACCCTTAAAATTGGACTTATGACCCTTTGCACCTCTCTGTGTCTCTCTGTGCTCTTTGCTTTGATGCTTTGGACGTCCCGTCCTTGCCCTCCATTACCTTTGTCCGCAATGTCCCCCTCCCCTGTGCCACCCCTCTCATTGTCCTGGTTAGCCCATCTCTGTGTCTCCACAGCAGATCCAGGCTCTGCGCCAACAGCAGCAGCAGCAGCAGCAGCTGTCTGCCTCTGGAGCTTCAGGACCCCCTCCACTGCTGCTGGGCCCCAGGACCTCAACCCCTGCAGGCCAGGGCCAGAGAGGCATCGTCCAGTCAGGCCTCATTGGAATTGTAAGTAGTGTGTGTAACAGAAATGTGATAAAGTTCCCAAACTTTAGATTTTTTTGGATATGGTGTAAACACCAGTGGGGTGGAATTGAACGATCATGAGTGCCTCATCATCATCTGCAGGGTATAAAGGGTTTGGTGCAGATATTTTGGTGCCAGACACCCCACTGTACCTCCAGAAGGGTTTTTGTTGCGCTCGTCTCTGCCCCTAGTGGTTACATCAGTTTAAGCAGCAGGAAGGGACTCCATCAAGTCAGGAATTCCTGTCTGATCGTGTACACGCAATGGCTGCCGGTGCATGTGGCCATTTGGCTTCATCCTCTCACCCAGGTCTGGGTCATTGGGGCAGTTATTGAGATCTCTTAGAGTATCCTGAAGCCAGAAATGTGATGACAAACCTTCTCAAGAAGACTTCCAGGGGGCATCTTGGCCACATTCCCACAACCCCTTGGTCTCTCTTGACTGGGCCAACTGCTTTGATTGGGACGTGACACTTCTGGTCTCAACCAAGTGGCCCCCAGTACAAATAACCCCCTGCATTGTACTCTATTGGAGCACTGTCGGAGCTGAGCTGCTCACTAGCTAGCATGGCCTTGAGCTGACTCTGTGGCACAATTACCCATGGCCAAGTGTTTGTTTTCTGAGAAGTGACAGACATTTTTACAGAGTTTTTACCACAGTTAGGCTGGTAGAGGTGGATAATAAGCTGGAAATGATCGTTACACGAGTTGTTCTAGCTGGTGAAGCAGGACTGAAAGTTTTTCCTGGTCTCTTCTCTTCCCCTCCCTGTTTCTGAAGGCCTCATCATCCAGTCTGAAGGGCTCCTCCTCTGGAAGCAGCATATCTGTGGTCAACGTGAACGACTCTCCCGCCAGCCGCCAAGCCGCAGCCAAGCTCGCTTTGCGCAAACAGTTGGAAAAGACTCTTCTGGAGATCCCCCCACCCAAGCCTCCTGCCCCAGAGTTCAGCTTCCTGCCCTCTGCGGCCAACAATGAGTTCATCTACCTGGTGGGACTGGAAGAAGTCGTGCAGAACCTTCTAGACACCATTCACAGAGGTGCGTTTCATCTGTTCTAATGGGTTTAGATCAGCTGATTCCAGCATGTGCATTTATTTTTAACCACTTTCTTTGACATTATACAAGCACGTGTATTTTTAACCAGTTCCCTCTGGAATTCTGATCTTTTTCCATTCAGGAAAGACAGGTGTGGCCCTGTCCAAGCCCACAACCCGAGAGCCCTTCATCTGCTCCCAGTGCAACACTGACTTTACCTGCCGCTGGAGGCAGGACAAGGCCAAAGGTGGAGCCGTGCTTTGTGAACAGTGCATGTCATCCAATCAGAAAAAGGCTCTGAAAGCAGAGCACACCAACAGGCTGAAAGGCGCTTTCGTCAAGGCGCTGCAGCAGGAGCAGGAAATCGAGCGGCGCATTTATCAGCAGACGTCCTCGTCGGTCTCCCACGGCGGCTCGTCGTCCTCCTCGTTGAAAGCAGAGCAGCTGGTGTCCCAGCAGCTAAAGCAGGCGCAGGCTCAGGCTCGTGCCTCCTCCCTCCATCACCACCAGTCCAGCCGAGGAAGCAACATGGTGCAGCATCACTCCATCAAGCAGGTTAGCATCTTTAGAAGGGAGATGCAAACGTGAGCGTGGTAGCAGGAACTGAAACATTCCTCTCTGTCTCCCCTCAGAGCTCCCAGGGCCAGCTGTCCCATGGCATCTCATCCATGGGGGTGAGGGGCCTCCCCCACACCTTTTCCTCCTCCTCCCAGCTGCAGAGTGCGGTGGCGGCCGCAGCTTTGGTCAGCCGGCCAGGTAAGCATGGCCATGTTTCCCACCACTCTGTGCAGAGTTCAAAGGTGAGCAGCAGTGGATTCAGCGGGAGCAGGAATATCCGAGGAGGTAGTGCCTCATCCACTGCATGGAAGAAGCAGAGCAACAGCAACACAGGTAGACTCACAATGAATAATCCCAGCCCCACTGTGGCAACTGACATCTGCTCTCTTTCAAATTCCTGTCTGGTCCAAAATCAACCCTTCCATGACAACTAAGACACACAAAGCAGGAAATCTTTTTGGACAAGGCAAACCCTCTCAGCTAGTGATGTCAATCTTCGCCTTAGTCCCTCCATTAGCGTTTCATTGTTTTGACCCTGGTTTCCCAAAAATATACAGTCATTATTCTCCTTTGCCTATCTACATGTGTGGCTGTGGGGTGGAGGCTCTGCTCTGAATCATACTTCCCTTTTCCCCCCTTTTATTCAACGTTGATCTGCCTGTTATTCGGAGTAAGACTTATCTTGTCCCGTGTCTCTGCTGCATGCTCGCAGGAGTAACTATGGCCTACGTGAACCCCAGCCTGACAGGCCACAAGACGTCAGCCTCCGTGGACGCTCGTCAGAGGGAGTACCTGCTGGACATGATCCCCTCTCGCTCGTCGCTCTCGCAGACTGCCAACACATGGAAATAATTGAAAACGCGCTCTGCTGAGCATCTTAGTTCTTAATTCTGCAGCTCCAGTTCTAAAGTCAACAGCAACCCCCAGAGGACTTTTAAGCAAATACAATCTCTTAAAAAGTGGAAAAACTGTCCCTTTCTTACCATTGTATGATCATTATTTTAGATTTCTCATTTTCTGTCATTTATTTTAAGAGGTTCGGGTCATTTGTAAGTGTGCAGGATTCTTTTAAATTAGATCGCGGCAGAGACAACGAAAATACTTGAAAGAGTATTTCTTGGGTACTGTGGTTATAAACCTAAAAATGCTTTAACAAAGTGAGTAGTGTTCTGGAATTTGATGCCCTCTCTGTTGTGATGTGGGCCAAACTGACCCAGACTTTTCGCCCGTTTGAATGGTTATATTCATACCCAAGAGTTGACATTGAGTCACACCTTCATTTTCAGCAGAAATAATTATGTTGTAAATTTTTCCAGTACATCCCTCATCCCTGTAGTTTAAGCTTTGAATTTGTTTTGTATTTACCGTAAGTTATTTTCCCTTTTTTTGACTGATGTTAAAAAAAAAATTGTATTGTGATTTCCACAATCAAAGAGTTTTTTTTCTGTTCCGCATGCACCCCTGTTCCTTCTGTTCATTTTGCACCTTGCCGAATAAGCGTGGTGTCATTGCTGAAGTCATCTGTAATTAATATCTCAATTTTGCTTATTTTATATCAATGTCATCATTGATCACATTATTTTGACTTTTCTGCCAACTCTGACTAAATGCACACAACAAGAGCTGAAGATACCACATTGGAGCAATTGGTTTCCCTTATTTTTTCCATCAGAATTCCTGCAATATGTGGCACAGAGTCCTGAATTGGTTCTTGATGGGAAAGTCTCCCGGCTACCAAGACTGTTTTAATCTTGTACCCATCACAATATTGCATCGTTTCTCTGCTCTCCAGTCTTAGTGCATCGTTCATTATGTTCAAATTTGTTTGGTTTACTTTGTTTCCTATCACCTAAAGAAATAAAAAAAATATATATACATTTTACCATCTGTGAACATTTTCTTCACACACATTATAACTGCTGTTTAACCCAAACCCTCTGCAGCAAAAGTGATAATGAAATAAAAGGAAATTGCTTTAAACTATTAACTTACTATTGAAACAAGAAAAAACTAGTTGGCTAAAGAGACGTCTCAGTTACTAAGAGTTTAAGAGCTTATATAAAGAGGGCCGCAAAATGCACGTGGTGGCGACGTCGCTTCTCAGCTGTGTTTTCACGCACGAGGACGGAAGTTCGTGCTGTGACGTCACCGGCGCGTTGAGAAGCAGGCCGGAGGAAGATGGCGGGGTCCAAGGTGAAGCAGGACATGCCTCCTCCGGGAGGCTATGCTGCTTTCGATTACAAGAGAAATCTACCGAAAAGAGCACTTTCTGGTACTTTCATGACACACATGCATGTACCGCGCATAAATGAGTAGACACGCGCAGATTGTATGTCGCGTATTGTCGCCGAACGGCGGCTAATGCTAACAAATTAGCATAGACATTGAAATTAAGTTGATCTACTAACTTAATGCGTTTTATGGGTTATTGCATAGATGGCCGCTGGGGGTTATTAAACGTGCATCTCTTTCATCGTATTAGAATATAAGTGATCAAACGTAAGATTTCAAAAACAGCTGGTCAGTGTTGAAGTTAATAGTATTTTAACTTAACCATGCTAGCTCTGGCAGTTTCAGTCAAGCTAAACAAAAAACAGGGTTCAGTAAAGCATGAGTGTTATTTTCGATTTCGAATGTTTATTGTATTAGCTAAATTTCTTTTTCTTAGCACTTCCTGCAATACATCCCTCTGCTGCTGCATCTCTTAAGAACAATAACATCATAGTCCACCTTCTCCAAAATGGACGGTTTTGAGTGCATTTCAAAGTAAAAGCCAAGCAATAGCAGAAGTGGGGGTTGTTGTTCCAACTGCATGATAACCTGGTGGTGCGTGAGTGGATTTGGGCTCATTTTTGGTCACACTCAGCTCAAACTGAATTATTATCACATCAAATCTTTAGGGTTATACCTGGAAAAGCTTGTACTGTTCTACTGTTAACAAAATAAGTTTAAATCATGGTTCCTTCATGTAAAATAAGCCCAGAACAACTAAGCATATTAAGTATAGAGCGGTGTTTAAATAAAGAGCTTTTAGTTTGTTTTGCTGTAGTTATTAAAATGATGTGAACTGTCACTAACCGATCCATTTCATCAACAGGATATAGCCTGTTTGGTATTGGCATCGGCCTCATGGTGTTTGGTTACTGGAGGCTTTTCAAGTGGAACAGAGAGAGAAGGCAAGGCAATTTTAGGATTTGTCATTCAGTTGAATGTGTCATCTCTGACAATTAGACTGGGGCTAACAGCAATGTGTTTTGCGTAACGCAGACGCCTACAGATTGAAGAGCTGGAAGCCAGGATAGCTTTATACCCTCTGATGCAGGCGGAGCAAGACCGAAGGTGATTAAGCACACGATTCCCATGTTTTTATTAATCCGACGTAAACTAATGGATCGGTCCTCTGCTTCAGAACCTTGCGGCTGCTTCGAGAAAACCTAGAAGAGGAAGCATTTATTATGAAGGACGTTCCAGGATGGAAGGTAACATTTCCAGAGCCAGGGGGCTCTCTCATTGTCCTGGAGTGTCATTTTAAATGGGAAGTTCTCTTATAGATGTAGATATTGATGCGTTTGTCCTCGCAGGTTGGTGAGAGCGTCTTCAACACAGAGCGCTGGGTGACCCCCATGTCAGAGGAGCTGTTCAACCTTCGGCCACGTGAAGAGTTGGTCAGCCAGCGATTTGGCCTCCTAAAGTACCTCTGAGTGCTGCCGAGTTGGCCTCTGTTGCTCTCCTCAATTTAGCTTGTAAATGTTTATTAAAATCTTCCCTTGATCTTGTTTCCGTGTGTTGAATCTTTGCCAGAGTTTGAAATACACTTAGGTAGTGTAACAACTGTGCAAACATTGTGATAAGACTGCAAAATGTATTCAAGCACTTATCCACTCTAAGTATTAACTTGGCATTTGTCAAATTATAAAGTAGGTTTAATATTAGTCTATTACAAAAGCAGTATCTTGACCTCAAATGGTCCCAATATGGTAAAATTGCTGGTTTCAAACGGTGACCAATCACTGCGTAACCTGGCTGTTGTGTTTTCATGCACACCAACATCAGCAGCTAATTTTTTTCCCCTCATTACACAACTGAAGTCCATCACAGCTGATGCATTCAAAGGTGTGAAACACCTACACAAACTCAGGAGACAAGCTTGTCTTTCCAACAGCTTTATTAAGCTCTTACATCAAGCACAAAA
Organism: Takifugu rubripes; assembly: GCF_901000725.2. Lineage (NCBI taxonomy): Eukaryota > Metazoa > Chordata > Actinopteri > Tetraodontiformes > Tetraodontidae > Takifugu > Takifugu rubripes. The sequence goes on from NC_042306.1 coordinate 10,324,775, forward strand.
GAACATCAGATCCGCCAAGCAGAGCCTCTTCTCCGGCAGGCGCTGCCTCCAAAGCGCTCCGTTAGCAGGATCCTGGTAGGGAACATCTGCAGCACGTGTGACCTGGAACACAAGACTGTGAGATTCACGTGTTCACAGCTCTATAAAGACCCCATTTTCAGAACCTACTCACCTGATGCCCTCATCTGTGGATGTCAGTCGACCCCTTACAGCCGCCTGCTCCAGTCGTCAATCCAGTCCAGGCTTAGATCCGTTTAACCTAGGAGAAAAAATAAAGACGACACCGATTAAACCCAGCAACCAACAACAGAACACAGCAGCAAATGCATGCAGCCCTACTCATGAATCTGCAACTCACCAGTAATTCAAACTTAAGTGTACAGTTAAGAGATTACAACCATTGCACATTTAGGACAGTTGAGGGGCGTTTAAGGAGCAATTCTGAGGACTACTGCAGTCAGCAGAAGTGGACTGACCCACCAAGTTAAGAGACCAGCGCTGTTTTTGGTGGACTCGAGGTAGAGCTCAATTGTCTTTACGAATTAGGAGTGAAAGGGTCCATGGCATGTTGTAACTCGCATTTGAAGCAGAAAACTTAAGCATGGCTAACTTGAAGGTATTCATGGAAACAATGAGAACTGAGTCTGAAGGATGTGAGCAAAGCAAAAGGAGATTTTTACCTCACGTGCATTGGCCTATTTTCTCCACATATGACCTAGGCATGAGAGCAGCTTTCATCTCTGAGGAGCACTTGTTGGTAGGCGCAACACTTCACTCTCCAAGGACTTGTAGCTTTTTGAAGTGGCTGACCTCTTGAATGTACGTAATGAAGCATTAACATGACCAGACACCAAGTGACGCTTTCCCCGCATGTTAATGCGGCAGTGATTGGGGGGAGGGAGGGTTCAGTATACAACACCCAGGTTTCACCAGTACCCAAAGGCTCCCCGCTAAAGCATTTTTGGACAGTTGAGACTCCTGAAACACCCAACTGGGCCCAGGCAGCTAGACTGAGACAAACCCAATTACTAGTTAACCAACACCCGCCTAATGGAGCAAAGAGACTGCCAATTTGTTGCCCTACAGAAATTCCTCTTAAGCGTGACTGTCGCAGCATTAATCCTCCCCACATTGGATAGTTTTGAAAGGCAAGAACCAAGATCTTTTTCCACAGTTCATTTAATAGGCTCCATGAAGCCAAACTGACAGAGAAAAAATATTGATCATACAAAGAACATAAAGTACAAAATCGTTCCCGGCTGAAATTTTACTCTGGGGAAACCAAGTTACATTTTCCGATCATTAAACAAGATTAGTCCATGTTACAGCACACTTAAAATGCAGGTGTTGAGCAGAAGATACCTTAGGCAGACTTCATGAACAGCCGGCCACTCCGGAGGCGCAGTTCACCAGTCTGAAAGGAATTCACTCTTTTGGGAAATTGAACATATAGGAGCCTCGGCTAAACTAACGGCTGTAGTAAAAATGGAATTCAGCACGGCAATTCTTTCCTCAGTTTAAAACCTGGCAAGACCTGGTTCTGTCAGAGACCAACTGGGAAAATAAAGCCCCATCTGATATTTCACATAGAAAAAAGAAATAAGGAATCAAAAACAAGAAACATGTAACGTGCTGGACAAGTCTTCAATGGTGATAGCCTTTGAATGAAAAGCCGCAAGGAGCCAATGTTTGATCCCTATATAAGAAAGGGACTAAGAACCGGATCGTGGCTTTAGTTTCAGGAATACAATGCCCAATTCCAGGGAGTCATTCTCGAATAACAATTTGAAACATTAGGAATGGCTACAATTTTTTTTTTTTTAAGATGCCTACAACAAAACTACAAAACTAAGGTCAGCAATAACACGTGGACTTTTCTTGAGGAGCAAATCTTTGAAATACCGCCAGCCAAGTGATGATCTTGATTCAGGGAGATGCTTACTCGTGTGTAGCTGAGGATAAGAAGTGGGCACACAGGTAAAGACACTGAAAGTTCACTGGAGTTTTAACAACATCCCCCTCCCCCCATCAAACAGTATTAAACCCCACCCCTCCTCCTCCCTTGTCCTTTCGTATAAGGGCTCCATCTGAGAAAAGGTAGCAGTCAACGTTCGCACGTCGGTGTGGCTAGCCTCTGGTCAGAGCAAGGCTGGAGGGCTAGCTAAATCTGGCAGCCGCTTAGAGGTATCAACTTAGGCTCAGGTACAAAACTGAGGGGCTGACTTCAAACATGGCTTTATATGTTGGGGCTGGAAGAAGGTTTTAAGGAACTGAACTGGATCCTTTGAGGAGAATGTTTCGGGTTGGGGACCACAGCGTCCACACATGGCTAGTTTGATGCCATTTGAAGACATAACAGCCCCAACATAGGTTTATTCACGTCACAAATGCGTATCATTGATGCTTACCATAGCCATCATATCCATCACGGTAGGACCCGGAGCGTTCGTATCCACCCTGCATCCTAGGAGGGGGAAAAAAGAGAAAATGTTAACATCACTGCCAATAAAAGACACTTGAGGATCTTAAAATCAATGAAAGCGCCTACCTGTTGTCTCTGTAGCCACCAGAGTAGCCTCCACTTCTGTAGCCACCGCTGCCTCCAAAGCCCCGGTCATTGTTGCCATAGCTTCTTTCACCATAACTCCTGTCGCCATAGCTTCTGTCTCCACCATAGCTGCCTATTTAATTAAAAAAAAAAAAAAAAAAAAAAATTAGTACCATATAGGCATAGGCAAGATACAAAAGTAACTGTATTTGATGATGTGTATATTTTTAGTAATATTTAGAGGTATGACTGTTTAAAGTCATATCTCTGGAATAACCTCTTCCAGATCTCCCCCGGGATCTGCTGCTTGACTGGAAGCCTCCCCTGGGACGAAGACCCTTGCCAGCTTCATCCACACGAATCGCCCGGCCGTCCAAAGACTACGAGTCAAACCCATTTCAAATTAATCGAAATGCGGTTACCAAAATGGGCGATCTGGAGGGTAGAAACGCTCGCTTACCTTTCCGTTCATCGCCGTCATGGCGTCCTTCGCGTCTTCGACACTTTCATATTTCACAAAGCCAAACCCGCGAGATCTCCCGGTCTCTTTGTCTCGGATCACGTCCACTAAAAAAGGCCGAAAAAAACCACAATCGACTTGATATTTTACCCCCAAACGGAGCTGCTATTTATCGGGAATGTTAACGGGGTAGCGCGCCTGCGATGGTAAAATGTTTTGAACCTACCCTTTTCGATGGTTCCGTACTTGCCGAAGGCCTCAGCCAGAGACTCCTCGTTGGTCTCGAAGCTCAGACCTCCAATGAACAATTTACCCTCGTCCGACATCCTCGCTTTTCCTACAAACCGAGAGAAAAGCGAATATTATATATTTGTGTTGTGTGTTGTGTATTTTTGGAGAGAAGTTGTAGCGCTTGCTAAATTAGCCCCCGGGCCCTCGTGCGTTATTCAATCTGCGCATGCAGTTCAAAGTAGGTCACTGGTGCAGTATCCGCAGGTAATTATAGGCTTTAGCACGTAAAATATATAAAGAGCCTTTATTCAAAAGCCCTCAAGGTCCAATTGTGACTAAATATGGCAAGTAACATGTACATACGCACATTCACGTCGAGGACGCAGGCTATGCTAGGCCGCATGGCCGTATGCTAGGTGTCGGTTTGGAGCTAACGGGCCGCATTTTTTATCAGCGCCATTTTGTAGCATTTAAGCCCACGGTGCTCATTTTTGTTTTCCAGGCCGATTGCAATACAAGGCGAGCACACACGCGTCGTCGGGTATTACGAGAAAATCTCGGCATAGATAGGCTACAAACAAATTAGATAAATTTAACGGATGCTCCCTGCAGACCGTGCCAGGCAGACGTACACGCAAATATCAAAAAGCACGTTTTGCACGCGTCGCAGTGCTTAATTGACACACAATAAAATATATCGACATAACAAATACAGACGGGGATTAACGTAACATAAATACGGAGAATACAAGTAAATGTATAATGAAATGCATTGTCCTAAAATAAACCAAGAAAAGAGCAAATTACCTTTTAGTGATAGAGTACTGAGGCGACGACGCGGAGGTCCAGAATCAATGAGAGAGAGACCGCGCGCTCCACTTTTCACTGCTAAGCCTGATGACGTATTCGTCCGCTGCCTTTGTTCGTGATTTAAAACCACAGCGCCATTTGCGATGCAGCGGCCCGTCGAGGTAATTACACCCCTGACGGAACTTAATAAGCGCCCGGAATTATTGTCTAATTTTGAGAGGATTCTTTTTATGCTGGACTATTTAACAAACGTGTTTATCAAAGCCTTTCTTTTTCTTTATTCGACCACTGAACCGTGGACTAACGGACCACGGGGACGGGGGGGAAGGGGGGGAGGGGTTGTTGGCGAGAGAAGAAGAAGAACAAGAAGAAGAAGAAGAAGAAGGGGGTGGGGGTGGGAAGAAGAAAAGATCATTTATCATTTGTTGCAACTTTGTGTTTTTAAAAATAATGAAATTAATTTGAAAGCTATTTCGTGGATTCCCAGTGTCTGTATACATAAATACATCTATTATTAGCATGCATGTTTATTTTCTAACATTGTAAATTATTTAGCTGATGAGATAATACAGTCAAAGAGAAAAGCTACCTCGTGCTCTCCTGTTTTTGCAAGGGAAACCTCTCAAATAACCCTATTCCTGAGCTGAATAAAACTAAATAATAAGTTAATGAATGAGACACATAAATACACACTCTCTTATCAACAGATATATCAGCCCAAAAGAGCCTCATTAAAAACCTTCAGGCAGATTTCTGAGTTTTCTTTATTTTCAGTGATTTGTTTTTACCTGTTTTACATTGTGAAATTGTAAAATAGTGTGCCTTCTGCACAGAAATATTGACATTCTGCACAGAAATATTGACACATCATGCTAAGGCAATGGAATGCAAACATACCGTACATTCTTTATCATTTGTACAAAACAGTGATTAAAATAAAAGGAAACTGAAAGTTGTGTGATAGGCTACATGGGTAGGCTACATGGGTAGGCTACATGGGTAGGCTACATGGGTAGGCTACCGGTACATGGGTAGGCTACATGGGAACTACGATGTTGCATAAAGTCGCAACAGTGAGAGCCACACAACTCAGTTTTTTCCCTCTCTGCAATGCAGTATGCACTCTGCTGCTCTTTCTCTTATTTCACAAGTTGATCAGATGTCAGTAATTTCCTTTGAGGGGCCATCACAGTGAGTAAATCCGTTGTCCAGCAGGCTAGGGACGATGGTGAGGTTGCCGGTACGGGCGAGGGATTGAGATTTGGGCTTTCCTGCGACTCAGCCTTTGCTTGCGCCTCTGATGCATCATAACCTGCAGCTGCTTTAGCTTATAATGCAGTGTTTGATCCCTCTGAGTGGTTGAACGTAACAGACACTCACCTACAAAGATATGAAAATGCTAAAAAGGATCAAAATTTAAACATAGAATAGTGTTTAGTATACGTTCAGTAAATATAAAGCTCACCTGAAGTATTTCTGTGTTGGTCAGTCCTCTGCTTATCTGTCACTGCTTCCTTTTTTGCTTGGCTTGGTTCTTCTTCTGTGTTTAAGATGGGAGATTGGAGACCCGACGGTGCAGGTGCAGGGCCCTGGCCATGGTAGGGGGCTTTGAGAAGGTCGTTAAGGATCTGCAGAATGATTGCGATGCCATGCTGATGTTGGCTGATGCTGCTCTGACAAGAAGGAGCCAGAGTGCCTGATAGCAGAACAAGAAGTGAAGGTGAATAACCTGTACAAACATAAGCATCAAAGTTCCAACATATTCACTTTTGTAACTGTTTTCAGCTACTCAAATGTGATGATCGTCAGCAAGACTCACCAGAAAATGTCCCGGAATAGAAACCTGGAGAGTGGCTCACAAAACTGTCTATGGCGGCTCCTGGCTGTGTGATCATCTCCGGCGATGAAGAAGTCTACAACAGGCAGCGAGAAGAACGAGAATAATGCAGAGATGTTGGTGGAGATACACTTTAATAAGGGACTACACAAGACTAACCTTTTTGCTAGCTGTGGCAGGCACCGGGCTCGCAGCTGGGCTGGAGCCTGATTGGTGTGAACATCTGCTATGTGGACAAACCGGAGTTACAGCACGACCCGGAGAGGGGTGCGAGGGGCAGAAGGGATCATTGCAGGACACAGTATGGGTAGTGTTCTCTGAAACGGAGGTGCAGCCCTTTAAGTTAAACTGGGGTCTTGGTCTTTGAGGGCTGAACTGCGACAAGGACGGTCCCTGTGCTGAGGTGAAGGTTTGAGAGGTGGGCGCCGTGTTGGATCTGCCGGCGTTGGCGTCGACCGCCCTTGGGTCCTGTTTCCACTGCAGATCTGTGACGTCCTGAGCCGACAGCTGGAGCTCCACATACATCACGTGGGTGCCAACTTCAAGGTTGATATATATTGGGGAGCGCCCAGACAGGAAGTCTCTGACCTACACCAGGAACAAAACACTTTAGTTACAATCATGTAGTTTTGATGCAGGCTGCCACCATAGTAACTGAGACTGTGGCTGAACACAACAAACATTACCTTATCTCCCTTTACAAATGAAGCATGAAGCTGCACTGGTGTGTGTGTGTACTTTCTTATTATCTATAGGATTAGAGCTTTTGTGAAGCATATGATGCACTCATGTTGGAATTCACAGTGTAACCGTACACATAATTTATAGCAATCACTTTAGACATCAGACTAAACAGCTACCTGGACTTCTGTTAAACTTTCCAAAATGTCCTTGAAACTTCTTTCAGCCCTCTGAGTTGGACACTGGGACAGTAAAAACAAAGAGAAGAAATCATTCTTTCCATTCAGTCACTGATTTCACCACATTTCTTGTTTCGGTTTTAGTAAATTACTTACAGCCAATCCAGCTTCAATGACAGGTATGAGGGTGAGTTTGCTGCCATCTGTTACACCCAGGTCCAACAGGCTTCCCGCAGTCAGCTGTCTGTCACGGACCCGTTTGTGGTCAACGACTGAGTAACTCATTAATGTGCGTGGTTTGGTGGAGGACGCAAACTCACCGGTGTTTGTGGACGAGAACAATTCTGTCCGTCTGCAGTCTCAGTCTTCTGGAGATATGTGTCCTCAGTCCCTCCACAGTCTCCCCTCGGGAAATGGTGAGTTCCACCGGGGTGCCGGTCGTTGAGGCGATGGCCAAACGCATGGTGGGCAGACCAGTGGAGACCCCAGCCCCGCAGTGTGCAGAGCGACCTGGGGGGAAGCTACAGACCCCCTGCTGCTGCTCCATTCTACCGATAAAGCCCGATTCCGGTCGCTACAGCTCCTCTCGCTGGCTGTGTCAGCCGCTGCAATACTCAGCCGGTGCGTAAAAACACCTCAACCCTTTCAGTAAACGCCCCGCCCACCGGGACACAAAGCCAATCAGTGACCGCCTTAAGAGCAGGCAGCGTGTTCTGACCAATCAGAGCGCCCGCTTCCACACCTGGCTTCAGCCTGGCGGGAGTCATTTGCCATTCATAAATGATGCAATCTGCACAGAGGTTTGATATTTATTCCAGGGTGTCGTCATATGAGACTGTCCAGGCGCATAGACAAACAATGAATCACATTATTTATCATGTTTAAACATGTCATGTTTTCTCCTGTTTCTGGACGAAGTACGCTGATTATGTACTCAATTAATGATGCTTTGTTAATAGAAATAAAGTATATGTGTACATGCATATAGATAATTTAATTCGTATTATTTTCCATGTGAAAATGGATTTTCTGAATGATAAAGATATGATTTCATCCTGAAACCCTTTCACACATGCCCACCTCTCCGAATGCTGGGAAATAACCTCACAGACGCCGTTTTGGACGGCTCTTTGTATCCTGTATTTTCACTTCAGCTGCTTAGCATTCCAGTCCAGTATCAGGTCCGCCACAGGATGTCAGGATGCACCTGTCACAATCGCAGGGTGAGGAGGAGCAGCCTGGAGTAAAGTGACGTAGGAAGCCTGGGAGGTCACAGAAATGTAGCTAATATGCCTCTCTTAATGGCGGCTAAAAATAGCTGCACCCCTCCACACACACACTTTATCCAGCGTGCGTCATATCGCCTACCTCTTTTCCTTGATCCGCCCCCGCCCTCACTAACGCTCAGACACATTTTTCTCGCCGTGTTTCAACCTGTGCGTCAAAATAAAACTATTCCTCTGTGGTCTAATTAAACGAATCATTGTTTAATCAGTCATTATGTCATCAGTATTCTGGGCACACTTTGTGTAGACACATTAACATTTTTGCTGAACCACTGCAATTTAAAAAGGAATTAATAAGCTTTTCTTGATTATAGTGACCTTTGCAATTATTGGATGCACTTGGTTTCTCAGTGGAATTTTGTCCTCCCCGTCTCCTTGGACCATCCTTCACATCCTCCTTCTCAGGTCTGTACAACATCTCACACACATGAGCGAGAAGGGAGAGATGGCTGCTTTTCATTCCTCAGACCTAGCCGAGAACAATTCCACAGGATGTCCTGCTCTCCAGAGCAAGCGCAGACGCAGTGCTGACGTCACCCATCCTGGAACCCACACACACACACACACACACGCACACACACATTCCGTGTACATTCTCTCCTCGTTTATATCACCCCTACTCGGCCTCTCTGGCACCATTTCCCAGATGTTCTATTATGTTCTACCGAGAGTTCCTGAAATTCTAGAGGTGGAATTCAAAGAATTCACGGTGCTTTGACTGCATGTTTGTTGCACTGAGAAATACAAAAGAATAAAATAAAGAGGCCTTTCTGCCTTCAAAACAACAGCCAGATCCTCTATATAAATATCTAAATACATAGAAAAACCGACAATGGTGGCAATTTAGATCGTTTTCAAATGTCGACCCTCATGAAGATAGATAGATAGATAGATAGATAGATAGATAGATAGATAGATAGATAGATAGATAGATAGATAGATAGATAGATAGATAGATAGATAGATAGATAGATAGATACAATGGGGAAGGGCTGCCACCGTGTGGTCAAATGTGACATTACTCCAACTAGTGCCCGTCTCTTGACCTCGAAATAGCAAAACTGCCACATTAAACGAGGAGACCAAAGTATATTGAAGATATAAAAAAAATCGACATGTCTGGACCGATGGCAAACACTAAATCCAAACCAACCGATCTTTCGCCTCGGAAGAGGATTGTCATTCATGAGCATCTGCTGTGAATGAGGACGGATTTTCTCCTCCAGCCCGCATCATCAGCCTCCTCCGCCAACGTCAGCGGTGGTCACGTGGTCCGCTGTTGGTGGGTGTGTCCTATCGCGTGAGGGTTCATTCATAACTACAGTCGCGTTTTGGAGCCCAAACTGAAGTATGCAGACGGGCCAGGCTGGACCGGAGTCTACAGACAGGTGAGTCCGATCCCGGGCCGGGTCTCATCCGGACCTGTCCCAGTTCAGGCGATGTTATCTCCTCTGTTATGTAAAATGAGGGATGGCTGGTGCGCCTCGGCTTCAGATACTCGCTGGATTCGAATTGCAGTGAGGGGCGCCCGGGGACCACAGAGGGGAGCCTCCGTGTCCGGCCCACGAAGGATTCAGCCCTGATCTGTTTCCCACAGGGTGCCAACGGACGACGCGAGAATGTGGGACAGCCCCGGTCGGCGGTTTTTCACCGGAGAGAGGAAGACAGTGGTGCTGAGGCTGCTGCCGCTGCTGCCGCTGGGCGCCGCCGGCTGCAGCGGCTCGCTGTAGTCAGCCTGCACAGAGCGGAGGGAAGCTGCTCCAACACCGCCTATATAAACCGTAAGACAGATCGGAACACCATCAGCTGCACCCCCCCCCCCCCCTCCCCCCCCTCATCCTATGTCAGCGCACGCTGCGCGAAACAGCCAGGCATCACTACAGTGACGGAATCTGTCTGTCCGCGCCGTGCGTCCGACCATCTGTCCAAATAAGAGATGATGTGACCATCACCATCAAGTCACTGGAACCTGAACCGCTCACACTCCCGCGCTCACGCACGCACGGCCACACACATACACTACACGGCCACACACATACAGATAAACAGCAACGACCATATATATTACTAGAGTCTTCCCAGGGAAATATATTTGTATAAAGCCGATTTAATGCCAATAAACAGGATTCTATCGTTTTGTTTATGCTGTTTCTATACGGCCAGGATGCTCCTCTTTGTCTCCATCTCGTGCCTCCAGTATGTATGTAATATTACATAAAACGGGACACTCACATGTTCTGGGTGTGTGCTGCAGAGTCGCCAGCACGACTAAGAATGCAGTAATCGGTGTTACACCAGCTCCAGCCCGTGTGAATAATCATGTTACTGTCATGGAATGACTGAAGCCAGCTTCAGAAACCAGTTTGACTGTAAAATCAACCCCCCCCCCTCGGCACTTAAGTTGATATTGGGCGGTGACGGCTGTGTCTGACCTCTGCAGGGCTCTCTCTCGCTGACCTGGACCATGAGCAATGCTTTGGCTGCTCTTCCAAGTCTGACGGAGAACTCCACTGTGAGTAGCAACCACGACTTTACACACCTTGCATCTTCACTCCGCCCTTTGCATGGATGGAAGAGTAGCTGAAGCAGGGAGGGTGGCGGTGGGTGATTCCTGGGCAGTTAGAGGCGTCTGTCTGTCCGTCAATCTGTCCGTCCGATGGGAGAACTGACGGCCGGTCGCCAGACAATGTGCGTTAGAAAGCTTGAAGGGAGAAAATAGCTCAGCTGTCCCTCCATTTGATTGATTAAACTGTTCTCCCTGTTCGGCTGAGCTTGGAAAAACAGGCACTTTGACAAGCTTGGCGTTTTCCTCTGCGTGCACGCACACACACGTGTGTGTGTGTGTGTGTGCCCCATAATTGCAACACAGTTTTTCCTGTGCTGCTTCTTTTGTTCAAATGCTAATTTAATTGTTTTATATATATCCAGCGAGGAGTTTTATGAGTTCCTCAAGGCTTCTTAAAACGTTTGTCTTGTTTTTTAGGAGGGGGTGGGGGGGTGGGGGGTGTAAAAGGTTCTCCATGGGAAGAGGAGCCAGGAAAGTCTGGTGTGGGGATTGCTCATGTGCGTCTGCATCCTCCTCGGATTTCCATTTTTAGCTTGCGGAGGCCTCGCTTCTCTCTCATTGAGAGGAGCCGGGAAATTGAATTAAGGGTCTCACTGACGTTTCGATTAGCATCCCCCAAGCTCACTCAGCCAAGACTATTAATCAGGGAGAGTGGAGAACAGGACAGCCGCGCTGTCAGCTACGTGAAGACAGAGCCGGAGCTGCGGGAGTTGCGCGCATGAACGTCGCTGAGGGAGAGGAGAACATTTTCTCCAGCCTCGATTATGGTCCTTATTAAACGTTACAACACTTATGCGACACCCTGGCGCGGCGTAGAGATTCTTCACTGGAGAAAAGGGAGGAAAGAAATAGGCAGAAAACTGTATTATTGTCCCAGCAGGATTGGCGCAGAGGCCAGGTTTACAATGCTGGTGCTATTACAGGAATATTGCACTCCAATTAGTTATTGTGTAACACCCGCAGTTACAGAGGCCGCAGACCATCAAGGTTGAGCAGATTGTTGCTGCAGGCTTCACTATTCACGCGTATACTGTTTATTTTTATGTTCATCTGGTCTCTGTGTACGTGCGGGTGTTGGTTTTATGGCTCACTAGCATCTGGAAATTGTTACCTTACTTTCTTTGACCTGCCTATAAATCACCCACCGCCTCTAACTAAGACAAAGAAAGCAAACGCACGGATCCAGTGGGAAATACTTGGACTCTGCTGATCACTCCTCCATTACTATACACGCAGTCTTTACAGGCTCCCGTGCTTCTTCCCCAGGAGGTGCCCGTGTCTGCAGGCCAGGCGGAGAACTATGTGCTGCTGCTGGTGCTGCTGAGCATCTTTGCCGGGGGGACCCTGGTCCTGCTCTCTCTGCTGCTCCTCTTCTGCCACCGCTGCTGCATGGGCGGCCGCCGCTACTCCAGGTGCGAGGGCCGCGTCGGAAGCGCAAACGGAGATTCCGCGTCTTTTTGGTGTGATGATTGTGAAACTGACTGTGGAGTCTTGCCCCCGTTCAGGGCCAGCGATGACCTCGAGAAGACAAACACCACCTACGCGGAAGACTCTCAGCCCACTCAAGGTAGGAGCGGCGTGAAGATTCGTTTAAACGTTTCTGCTGGCGCGCAGGGTTCGCTTCCAGTGTCTCCCTCTCCCAGAAATCACCATTCACCTGGACGAATCAGACGCCCTCTCAGCCGCCAGCTGTCACGATGGAGAGTCCGAGCGCTTCGTCTCCACTGGTTATACCGGCCGAAGAGTCTCTTTCAATGAATCTGCACTTTATGAGAAGGAGAAGACGACTCAAAGCGACAAAGTGCGCAGGTAGTGATCCTCTTTTATCGACATCTGCGCTAAGCAGCCGTGACAGGTTCTAACCAACCGTCCCGGTGCCTGTTTCTCAGGTACACGCTGACAGAGGGAGACTTTCACCACCTCAAGAAGGCCCGGCTGACACACTTACACCTGCCGCCGGCTCCCTGCGACCTGAAGATTCTTACCATCATGGAATGCGACTCAGCAGGGAGCAGCACCAACAACATCAGCGAGACCGCGTCTCCCAACCTCCCCGTCACCATCTACCAGGTGAGCTGCCATCACCTTACCCCCACCTGACTGCATCCAAGCGTCTCTAACTTGGACTGATTCCCGTCTCCAGCCCAGTGAGAGACAAGCCCTGGACTGGACTGGGCAGGGCCTCAGTGGGGGTCTGCCAGGAGATACGTGCCACTCCACAATCCTGGAGCTGGGGCCCGGACAGGCTTCCGTAACCATGAAGGAGAGGTCCCAAACAGTGAGTTTCACCTTCTCCAACATGTGGGGTGATGAAGGAATGAATGCAGATGCATTCAAATGCAGAGGAATATTCACTGGATTACCTGCTATAGATGCTAAAACCGCAGCTGAAGTGGCTTTAGATCTCACTCACGGCAGATGGTTGAAAATGCACCTCATTATCGTGTCCAAAAATGGCTGAAAATGTAGGACTTTATGCTTCCTCCTGCACTGATGCCAAGAAGACTCTAAACCAAACCACTGGTTCTATTTAAAAAGCTTTTATCTGATCAACAGCTGGGTATTATTTTTTTGTTTGCTTCAGATTTACATGCTAAGGACACTGCTGCTCACAGCATGAAAAAGCACAATCCCATAAAGGCTTTGCCCCCCCGCCCCGATTCATCTCGGCTTGTTCAACCAACCCGAAAAATCTCATCAGGTTCCGCCGCTGCTCTCGTTCTTTCTTGCTCCTCTCAGATGGAGGCCATCAGGGACAGGCGAGAGGCGGAGAAGGAAAAGGGGACGAGAACACAAGTGCCAGGCCAAACCTCGGTTCTACAGTTCCTTTCTAAGCTGCGGCGCCATGCGAGTTTGGAGGGGGCGGGGCCTTACTTTAAGAGATGGAAGTTTGACAGCAGCCACAGGGCTGCTAGTCTGGATGCCAAAGGTTTGGCTAAACGTCATGAATGATGACCACTTCTGAAGTTGTTTAAAGGACAGTGAAAAGCTTTACGTTGTCCTTTACGGTCTCACGTCAGGATCTCCGAAGAGGAGACCCTTCCAGAGGCAGAGGGCAGCGAGTGAAACTGCCGACCACACCGGAGACGACTCCCCTCCGCTGCGAGATGAGGTCATCGACTCTGTTGCTCGCACACCCAGCCAGGCCGGGGGCCTCCAGGCTCTCTCAGCAGAATCCCTGTCCCACCCGGGAAACTTGGACTTTCACAACAGGTGCGTTCTTTCTCGCGATGCCACGTGATGCGCCGTGAAATACCGATTAAATGACGGTTTATCTGTGCAGGCTGAACCTGGAGGTGGGCGGCGGTAGTGGTACCGCAAAGGTGGACATCCCAGCAGCTGGTGTTCACTCCCAGCAGCCAAAGGAGGCCACAGAACATCTGACAGAAGAAGAGGAAACAAACTTTGGGTCAATCAGAAGGACAGAAGTTACAGAAGAAGAGAAGAAAGAAGCCGCCATACTGGGAAGATCAACCAAAAATACGGAGATGGAGCAGGTGGCATCACATGTGAGGAAGAGGACAGGAGAAGAAGTAGAAGATGGAGATGAATCGATCTCAGAGGCCGTGGTCAGAGGAAGGGCTGACTCAGGCTCATCGCTTTCCTTCGTGATTCGCCAGGAGAGTTTGGAGGTGGCTCCCTCTTTGTATAGAGACATCTGGAGCTTGAGAGCGTCCCTGGAACAATATGTGTCTTCAGACCAGAGCAGCACAGATCACGAGTCCGTCCGCAGTGACGCCGACAGCATCTCGTCCCTCTGCGGCGCAGGAGGTCGCTCCGGCCTGGACAGCTGCCTGTCGCAAGACTTGGATGACGACCCTGAAGGAGACGTGGAAGCGGACGTTTTGGACGGAGTCACCAGAGGAGACAATGACATGGGAAACGGAGTTGGGGGAGAGGCTGAGGCGGGTAACCGTAAGCTCCTTCAGATGGACAGTGGCTATGCCTCCATCGAGGCGCCATCCCGAGCCCCCGAGGAAATGCGTCTGTTCGGGACTCCTGGAGCTCCTCGGGGGAAGACGGCGTCCGAGAGGAGGATGTTCTTTACCAGCTCTGGGAGGAAAGGCTCGGTGTGCGAGAGCATCGAGGCCAAGCTCTTCCAGGAGGAGCTGGAGGACGAGATGAAAGAGGGCGCCGAGGAGAAACCGAAGACCTGCGCCCAGCCGAGTCCTCCTCAGGAACAACCCAAATCCCATCAGGATCCACAACCACAGCTGGGGTCTCCACTGATGAAGGTCATCCCGTCGGCCTCCAGCCCTCACAAACCCCGCCTTCGGCACCGAGACTACAGCATCGACGAGAAGACGGACGCTCTTTTCAACGAGTTCCTCAGACACGATCCCAGATTTGACCAACAGGATTCTCCGATGCGCACCAGGCACAGATCCAGAGTCCACCTCCGGAAACAATGGCAGAGACATAAGCAATACAGTGACCCAGGGTCAGGTGACGGGGGCAGATACTCCCCGTCCTTGGAGAGGCAGAGGTTCACGCCGCTGAGGCGCGGCGACAGCGCCGGGTACCCTCTGGACACCAGGTATCACAGCACACTCTCACGCATTGCGAGCGCCGCGGACGAAGAAGCCAGCGAGGTTGCAGCTTGCGAGGAAGCAGCCAAAGTCGGCACGGAGGACAGCGACCGTCCGAGCGAAGGGGACGCAGGCGGCGCCGCAGACACGGCGCAGAGCCGCAGAGCGTCCGGTGGCCACGCAACCACAAACGACACGGAAAGCACAATCAGCCGGGCTTCGACCACTGCGGCGGCACGGGAGAGCCACATGGACCCCAGAGTGGACAACCGGAACAACAACAGCAGTCAAGCTATTTTGTCAGAAGCTTCCCTCCCGGCGGAGTCGGACCTGGCGGACAAGCTGGCGGCGTCGGTGGAGGAGAGGCTCTACGGCGGCCTGCGGGGCCAGGGAGAGACGGATCAGGCGCTTAGAGTCTCTCACACGGCCTCACCTGGCTTCAGTCCCAGTTAACCTGACAAAAACAAACCACCTTCTGCTTCATCATTTATTTCAGATTCAATTGTAGTCAGCGGACTTAAAAAAAGAAGCTCCATCATGTCTTTGATTAGCGTCCCCTTCATGGATCACGGTTCATGTAAATACGGCCCGATGCGTCGCAGACATTCATAGACAGAACTTGGATGTTTTAGATCTTCCAGCATGTCCATTCAGACCTTATGTTCCACTGTGATACCATGTGACCACCATCACGACGAAACGCATTCATTCGCATAGCTTTGAAAATAGAAGTCTGTCTTTTAAAAAGAAAAGTCACACAGAAAAAAAAAACAGATGTGGAGGAATTCTCAGCATGCTACTGTATGTCCCTACGTGTAGGTCTGTGTGAATACTGTACAGATCCGCGGGGGTAACAAACCTCAGAAGTAGGAACATCGTAAACCCTTCAAGGTGTCCTCCTTGACCACCACAGGCCATTTTCTTTAAATAAATCTAAATTATAACTAAAGAACTGTGAGGTCAGGATCTCTGTTGGTTTGCAATCATATTAACAAGGGTAAATCCCAGTTTTTATATCACCTTAACTGGCAGGCTGTCTCATTCTTTAAATTTGAACGACACAAACTGATGATTACGTCCAAGGGGGTTAGAGTGTACACCGTTGCCCGGGAAACGGCTTCTTCCGCACAGGTTGTACATGCGAGACTCATATCACTTAGAGGGAAAAAAAAATTAAACTTTTATTCTGAAGACGAGAGCAGAAGATTTAAGCGTCTGTCACCTTTTTAAAGACCGGCGGAGGCACATGTTAATTCCGTTTGAATTTCAGCATTAAAAAACAAACCAAAAAACCCAGCGTGACGCGTTCACTGCCCGTGCAAATCCCCGTCGACCCCCACGGCGGAAGAGGCTCCGGCTAACCTGACAGCTGCGATTCTCCCCACGTCCCGGCCCGCAGAGCCGCTGAGGCTATAAGCGCCCATCTCTTCCCTCCCTCAGATTTGTGACTCACCTGCTCTCTGATCTATTCCGAGCAGGGGCTGACGACGGCTGCACAAGTGTGGTGCTGGTGTGTGTGTGTGTTGGGGGGGATGGGGGGCTGGGCCAGCTGATGTGATCAGCACAACAAAGAGCTTTGCTGGAGAAGGGTTCCTGGGTGATTATGGCACCGAACGGACAGAGGAAAGTAAATTTGACGCCTATACAGGCAAATGTAGCGTGATAATGAGGATAACGGCGGGCTGTTTAACGGAAATGATCATCCAACAAAATGGCCTGGTTGGGACATATTTTATATAAATAATAATTATAAAATATTCATTGGGAAAAAAACAAAACAAAAACTATATATTCCAACATCTGGCGGCGGCTCTGAAGCACTTTCCCTTTCTTCAAGCTCTGTACAGCATGCAGTCGTTACGAGGGTGGTGGGACTATCTTACTCGTCTCGTCGTAGCTCTGAATATAGAATTATTATTCGGTGTTTTTGGTGTGGTTTCGCCTTTAATACGTTTTTTTTTTAATCACATCACAATGAGTCTTAAAAATTGCCTTGAGGGTTCTGTGAAAACCAAAGGTGATAACGGTGCTGGCGGGGTTTCAAATGCCCAACGCGATGATCGGATCTCTGGAGAGGGTGAAGAGGACAGATGACACGACTGAAGGACAAAAAGGGGGGAAAACGCCATATTCGCAGCCAGTGTCTCAGTCATGGAGAAAGAAAATAACAGAACATCTCATGCTGTCTTCCTCTTCGTCACTCATGCCACATCTTAAAGAGGCCGGTGGGCCAGGATGTGTTGGTGTGTGTGTGTGTATGCGTGTGTTGTTGGGGTGGGGGGGTAACGTCAGCAGGTTTCTCTTAAAGTGTGGGCTCCAGGCAGAGGAATCAGGGCAGATCAACCTGCGAGGGGAGCAGATATAAAGAGATGGTTCAGAGGAAGATACCAGAAGATAGAAAATAAAAGCATTCATTGGTGTTGCAAAGAAAAAGAGAGGAGGAGAAGGAGCACACAGCCCACTTCTTCTCATGCGGGGTGAGTCATCCCCAGAACAGATTAACACACAACATCTCTGCAATGCAGCCATGACAAACAGCATCGCTCTGCGAGCGCGTTGTATGTGTGAGAGATTGAAAAGAGCAAACCGTGGGTGGCGGCCCAACAGAGAAGATGACAACCGCCTGCACCATCGACAGTAGCCACCCTCGGCAGCAACACGAGGGTCAGCGATGATCCCGAAATTACATGATTCGGAGCCGGTGAGGCCGGCGTTTTTGGAGCGCTGTTGTTTTAAAAAGCAGAAAATGATGCTGCGGTCGTTTCTGCGGAGGTCTTTCAGAATAAAAGCATGGAAATGATCCGGTTTTTGTGATTGTATAGGAAACGGCCCGTGTGTTTGCTTCTAGTGAGCGTCCTGTAGACCAACACAACTCCCCCCTCGGCTCCCTCTTCTCATCCAGATCTGCTGCCCCTGTTCTGAATGTGTTCTTGTGCGGATTTTACAAAATAAAAGCATTTTTGATGCACGGCGTGAAGGCGCTCACCAGGCGGGCTGTTTCTGTCACTGCTGTTTGCATGTAGAGAGCTTGCGGATCTTGCTGGCTGTAGAAACTCCTTTGCGTGAAGGGTTGGATGAAGAGGAGGACCGGCGTTCAGCTTTGGCTTTGCTGTTCAGAGACGCCGCCTCTGTCCCGTTGACACACACTGGCTTGGCCAGAGCTGGGCTGTGGTCCGCGCTTCCCTCATCCAGATTATCATCCGCCACTTGTCCTGAATAAAAAACACATTTAGGATCCTCAATAGCCGAGTGGTGGCGTTAACTATCTGTCGGATAATGCCTTGAATGCCTTGAATAAATAACGGTGCTGGAGTGGAGCCTGGAAAATCCATTCACATTTCAAGCACACTATTTTTAGCCCACTTCATTCACATTCTGCACCCCCGTTTGGGTTTTATGTGGGGCAACACTTCCAGATACCCGAGACCAGCGCATGTAACAGTAGCAGCAGTTGCCTAGCAACCGTTAAAGGATCAGAACTCTTTGGGGGGGGGCATATAGAAAGAGGAGCTGGGAAATAAATGTTAAAAATCTTCAAAAAATGTTGATACTGATTCTGCTGAATGCCGGGGAGCCTGTAGACGCACATTTGTGGACTGTAAACATCTCGGTGTAGTATCCATACATACGCAGGAGCGTACGCATGCAACGCGCATCGGTGTGACTTCACGTCCCTGGCAACATTTTAATGTTTGTGAAAATGTCCTTCCCTGAATGAGCACACATCTGGCAGTGTGTGCAATGTGATTAACGCTCATAAAAACACTGGTGTTTGCAGACTGATGCAGCCACCCACCCACGCAGCCCCTCCCCTTTCTGTTAAATGCTGCTAGGTCACAGGGTTGGGGGGGGGCAAACCCCGGGTACGTCATCGGACCATTCACGACATTCTCCCTCGCATGAATCATGACGTCCGCCCTGGGTGTCACTCACCTGGCACTGTGAAGTCCTGAGTGTATATGATCTCGTCTTCTCCGTCGTAGAGCTCGTCATCGTCCTCCTCCGCGTAGCCGTGCAGGTCCTCCAGGTAGGGCACCACCGTCATGCTCCGCCACGGGTCCCTGCACTCTGCGCTGGCAGGGATGGGCACGGGGGACTCGGACGGAGGGTGTTTCTTACGCACCCAGCTGGAGAACACAGGCGCGAAGATATTTAAATCCGACGTAAACCCAGAGCCGTAAACGGGTCAACAAATGACAAATAATGAAGCTCTTGCCTGTGTTGCCTTATTTTCTGTATGGAGAACCTTTTTGCAGGGTCGTACTCGAGCATTCCTGCACGACACAAAAGAGCAAACACTGTTGAGAGGCCACAGCACCGTCAGATAAAGCTAGAAAAGGAGATCACAGGTAAAATACGGAGCCACCGGCATGAGGTGTCCAACTGCTGAGACACAATGGAGACTT
This sequence comes from Takifugu rubripes, assembly GCF_901000725.2. NCBI lineage: Eukaryota > Metazoa > Chordata > Actinopteri > Tetraodontiformes > Tetraodontidae > Takifugu > Takifugu rubripes. The sequence continues at coordinate 10,344,308 of NC_042306.1, forward strand.
TGTCCCTTAATTATCATAATGTGAAGTGAGCGTGTGGGGGGGGGGGGCAGGATGTCAGTGATAAGGCAGCAGTGATGCAGCACCCATCTAGACCTAATAATGCAATTGTCTCCCAGTAAGCAGAGAGGGGCAGCATGCAGAGTGCTGATAGTGGGGCTGTGGCGGCTGAAGGACATCTTTTGTAGCCCTGGTCTTATTTTAGACCATGTAATTACGGAACATCTCTTAGCCGCTGCGTCATCACAGATTTGCTCACATAAAATGGAGGATGGAGGGAGGATGAGGTCCACAACCTGGAAGAGTCCAGAAGCTTTCGCCCCCGTTTCCTCCTCAATACCAGTGTGAGATTACAGGTTAAATAGAACTTATTATGAAAAGGGTCACTTTAAATCGCCAAACACTATGAAATTGACTTAATTGATGGGCCTTTTGTGACAATCCCTTTTTTATTTCTCATTTATTCGTGTGATTATTGGCTTGACTGGGGTTTTTGGAGCAGGGAAAAGCTTTGCGGTAGTACGATGTCGGTGGATGAACCGTTTAGTATTCTGCTCCACATCAATGGAAGATACGTCAGACAGTCGGAGGGATTTCTACACTTTGGAGGAAACCTTCCCGCCCAGCATCAGAGTAACTGGGGACACAGCGCCACCTACTGGCTACCGAGGTCATTTAGCAGCATTAAATCAAATATGCGTTTATAAAAATAATTATTTCTATAAATAATCAGGAGCAGGATCCTGTGCACACCGACCTCGCAGCAGGTCCGACAGGAGAGGTCCACATTCTTCTGGAACAGTGTAATCTCCTTTTCCAATGTTCTCAAATAGCTTATAGATGTTGTCCCCCTCGAATGGATACAGACTTGTTGTAATGTTGTATCTGAAGGAAGATGGTAGGAGTGCGTTAGTGGCGAGAAGCTCTTCACAGCATCCTAGTCAACGACAGGGCGCTCACAGTGTTACTCCAGCGGACCAAATGTCCACTTTAAACCCTGAAAAGGTGTCCAGTCCGTTGGCGATCTCTGGTGGCTGGAAGGCCGGGGAGCCCTGACTGGTTCGACAGGTGTCGTCCTCCGCAAAAGGATGAAGGGCCTGAAAAACAGAGCCAGCGGCGACGCCGCTACAGCAAACAAACGCCACAGGAGGCCGTGCGGGCGGAGGCAGCCGGGACTCACCTCCGCGACTCCCAGGTCAGAGATTTTGAGCGCCCCGTCTGTGGTCAGCAGCAGATTTCCTGGTTTAATGTCTTTGTGAACGATTCCCTGGCTGTGCAAATATTCAAGGCCATCTAAAAGTTGGCAAAAGTACCTGAAAATAAGAGAGTCAGACTGAGGGGCGTGTCTCCGGGACTGAATGGACCTTCATTTCTGCTGGGCTACGGCAGCAGTCCAGGGTCTAAACTTAGGCCTGAAGGAATCTCTGCCCAAACTAAATATAGCAGAGTGGCTGAAAAACCAGGAAACCAAGAGGGAGACCTGCCAGACTCACCCGTGAGCTTGAAATACTGGAAACCTTTTCTCTGGGACGCTGTCCAACATTTCTTGCATCCCACAAACGCAATACTCCATCACCATATACGTGAGCGGGGAGTTAAGGGGATTAGTTAGCGAACACGCAGGTATTCAGAGGGACACAGGGAGGTTGAAAACTGGGCGGAAGGATATATTTTCTGCTTCTCTTCGTTGTAGAGAACGTCAACCAACTGGATCACGTTCTTGTGTTGGAGTCTCCTTAGCAGCTGTATTTCCCTGTCAACACAAAGAAATAAGTCGGCTGTTCTGTTAACATTCAGCCGTCGTGACTCACGGCACCGGTGAAGCTGGGAATAACGGGAAGAGCTCTGCGTCCCGCTCGGAGAGGGACATTTGCATGCGGGCAGAAGAAATAAACGCCCCCCCCCCCCTCACAATTGCAGGCGCGACTATTATCATTTGTTTTACTGCTGTGCTAATCACATTAGCCTGGGCGGCCGGCGCACAAAGCAGCACTTAATTTAACTTTCTCGATTAAAAACAGGCGGTTGTGCAGGATTTGGGAGCCGCAGCTGGCAGCTCTGTGGGCGGAAAACCACAGTTTGTGTCGCGGTTCTCCTCCTTTTCGACAGCCCGTCGGCACGATTCCCCTCAGACTGTGCACGCGTCGCAGGAGCACTGCGCTGGCACGGGCCGGGGTTAAAACGTGAAGGACGCGCCGCCGCGCCGTTTATGCAAATGGTTTCTGAAACGTGGCCTTTGCTTCACATCGTGGCTGCAGCAGCCACGGACCTTGTGTTCAAGGCCCGCGGCGGCTGCAGCTAAAGGTCAAGAGTTCAGCAGTGACTTCCATGGCAACAACAGCACAATCCCAACTACACATCTGACAGGGTGTGTGTGTGTTGCGTGTGCGCGCTGTCAGATAATATCCGTCTTTGACCATCGCTGTGGAAACAAAGACGGCGATCTGCTCGATCCCGACCGAGCGTGTCCGCACAAATGCCGACCCTGACAAAACAGGAAGTGTCGCAGCGACAGGAACGCTAATCGGGCTGGAATGGTGAGGCCGGAATTCCAGAGTTTCCACACACAAACAGATTACTGGTGTCTGCCTCCTCCTACTGAGAAACACCGAGCCTCCAGCAAAGGGGGCAGGGGGAGAACGGTGAAGGAAAATGACAAGTCTGTGCAAAGCTGCGGCCAGATCTGTGATGTTATCTAGGAGGGAAGCGCTAATAGAACAGGAATAACTCTGGCCTGGGCGACACTGAAGGTGGACGCCAACGTGTTCACGGGTTTCAGATAAGAGGCGACGATGCCGACGAGGCGGCAGCATCCGTGTTAGCGTCCGGCTGTTACTGGGATCGAATCTGAGCGTCCTGACGAGTCAACGCAGCAGAGATTACATTTAACAAGATTTTGTGATTGTTGATGGTTGTCTGATAGGAGAGGACACAAGAGTTTTATCAGAGGATGGAACCTGCCGTTAGAGGGTGGAAGAATACGTGGAAGAGAGGGAAAAACTAAAATCAAAAAGAGCAAACTTACTTTTTCACATTAGCTTCTCCGTTAGGAATCCTCCTCAACTTCTTCTTCTTCAGGATCTTAACGGCCCTGCGGCAAAGCGTCTCCGAGTCCAGCATCTCCTTCACTTTGCCGTACGACCCCTCCCCGAGGAGGTCTCCCATCAGATACTTCCCGATCAGCTTCGCCCGCTTCCTCCTGGGCTGGTAGATCACCTCCGTGGAGTCGATGCGGTGGATGAACGTGTCCATCTCCATCAGCTCGTTCTCGTTCAGGTAGTCGAGGTGATGCAGCTCGGCGGCGCTCATGGCTGGTTCCCCCTACTTTCGGTCCCGTGCGAGAATATTCTTCAGCCGCTGCGGGAGGGGAAGGGGAAGGGGGGGGGGGTAATCCGCCGCTAACCTCTCGGCTCTGAGCCGCGGGTTTTAATTCCACGAGACGGCAAACAAGTGATGCACAAAAACACTGAACATGGAAGGGGGAGTTATTAAGGCCTGAGTGGGGGGGATACAGTGGAAGGGGGACTCAATCCCAACACGTAAACATCTCTTAATTGCAGAGGTCCTAGCAGAGGGTCCAGGAACGTCAGTACCTCATATGTGCATTCCGTACAATGTCTGACAGGTGCCGTTTGTGGTGATTTTAAAGATATAAGAGCGACTCTTAAGTTCTCAGAGATTAATACCGTTCAGCCTCAGTTGGAGGAAGGAGGTCTTGCTTCAATGACATCCTCAAAAGGTCCATTCTTGAGGAATTTCCGCCAATGTTCTTGCACGAACAGGTCGGGAAATCCAAGCTGTGTGGTCTCACACAGCAGCGGTGGCGGCCTGACCCCCAGGGGCCCCTTCAACCGATCCCTGTCCAACCGTCCTCAGGTGTCTGCCATGCCGCCAAGTTTTTGCAGCAAGTACCTGAAAAGGACGACAGTTATTCCAAATGTACGACGCGAAATTACCCAAAGCCTTTTTTTTTTTTATTTAGCGCTATTCGGAAAAGATCTGCCCGTGCTCGTGTACGGTACTTAACATTAACGGGGTTCCGATTAACCTTGCGAATACTAATCGGCACGCTTTCTGGGAGATTCGCTTGAAAACCGATTGTGTCCACTTTAACAAACAAATGTTACAAAGGTAAACTATTAGCCAGCTATTTGGCTAGCAGCGCCGCTGCTTGAATGAGTTATGCTAGTTTATCGGCGTTAACTGTCACTTCGTGGCGGCTCGCTGGGCACACCTCCAGCCAGGTTTACACACGGAAGCCTGATTTAAAACAACCTAGATTGATTTAGTGTCGCTGAGCTCCAACGACGCACAACCGGGCAACACAAGCAAAACGTCGTCACACAACTACAGCTAAATGGGGTTGTGCGGCGTTAGCTCGGGAACTTTACCTGGCGTTGTGATTGTTAGCAAAGCTCACTCTGTGTCGCCGACAGAGCCCCGTGTGTAATAAAACACGAAACCCACTGCGACGTGCTCACCACAAAACGTCCCAAGGTCCGTCCCCCCCACACCAAAATCAAAAACCGCCTCCGTCGGCGGAGAAACAAACCATGTAAAGCGGGCTAATCGGAGTTGCTTTGGCTAGCAAGTCGTTCACATACCCATGTAAATTGCTAGCCAGCTACCCAACACGCTAACCAGTAAACTTCAACTACCAGGTCTCACCTAGAGTAGATCCACACGGACACCGTTTCCGCCCCAGTTCAGCTGTAATTGTCGCTCCTGGGTGAAACCCGACGTCCCGTCTGGATATGATAAGATGTCAGTGCAGTTTTCTGACTCTTATTCTTGCCCCTCAGGTTGTCGCCATCTTGTTTACCTCCCCCCCCCGCGCTGACAGCCCATACATTAATGCGTCAAAGCGAACTTTCTCCTGCCACGAAGCGGCCATTAGTGCTGCCAGGGGGGTTCAAAACCGCATTACAACCGCATTTAGTTTCAATTAATCACTATAATCCCATGCGGACGTCTGGGTTTCTCAGGAGGCATCTAATGAAACAAGTTGGCACAACATCTCCAGGTGTGGGCGGCTTGTTCATGGACCTCTTTTGTCTTTTATTGAAGAATAGACACAGATTTACAATCAAATGCATCCTTGCGGAACAAATGTGCATCAACATGGACGAATGGAGCCGCAGTCCTGCATCCTGGGGTGTTTTAAAGTTATATTCATCCGCTGTAACGCCATCTTTACAGGCTGAAGGTCCGGTTTCACCCAGCACCACCGACCAGCTGAACCCGGTTAACTGGGACTAGTTCCAGTCTGCATCCACTCACAGAGCACCCACTGATGAAAACATGCATGAACATCCGATTACAGGTGTGAACGGGGAACTGTAAACTCTGCAAACTGGCCGTTTTTATTTCTTCGACGCCAGGGATGAGCGGATAAATAAAAATGGATTTTAATGAGTAAACCGACAGGGGACACAACCCGCTGACGGTTCTAGTGTCCACACGCTGATGTGATATCTGTGTAGTGCAGCAGCTGGTTTTCTGGAGCAGGAAGGGTTGTGGCGGCCCTCGAAGGTCGTTAGAATGGGAGGAAAAGCGGTCTCAGTAATACGGCCTCCGAGGATTATTCTGCAGGAACAGGACAGACACGAGATTAGCTGCAAACCTTGATTCTGTTAGGAGGGAGGGGTGGGCGTTCAGTGGCGTCATGAGACGGGTCTCACCAGGGGGTTGGGCCTGAAGCGGTACGCTAGCATCATCCGCTTCCTGAAGGCGTCGTACTCGTCATCAGCTTTCGTCAGCTCGGCCGGCCGTTCGATCCCGAAACCAGCACCGTTAGAGGCTGTTACCCCCCTGGAGGGAGAGACAGAGACGGGACAGGATATGAGAGAGGGGGGGGGGTTACAGTAGGGAGAAACATATGAGAGAGGGGCAGAAATGAGAGGGAGATGAGAGAAAGGAGGAAAAATGAGAGGGGGATGAGAAAGATGTACAAGAGGGAGGGAGATGGAAGAGATGAGGAGGAAAGAGAGAGGGGTATGAAGAGGAAATAGGAAGGGAAGAGATGAGAAAGAAAGATAAGAGACAGATGAGAGGAGAGAGAGGCATAAGAAACAGGAAGATGAAAGAAAGATGTGAAGGAAAGAGATACATGCAGGAGAGTGAGACATGAGAAAGACATAAGATGAAAAGGGATGAGAGAGCAAGAGGGATGAGAGAGTGAATGAGGGGAGGGATGAGAGAGTGAGTGAGTGGAGGGATGAGAGAGAGCGAGTGAGAGGAGGGATGAGAGAGGGGAGGGATGAGAGAGGAGAGAGGAGGGATGAGAGAGGAAGGATATGAGAGGGAGAGAGAGGGGAGGGGTGAGAGAGGAGAGAGAGGAGGAATATGAGAGCAAATGAGAGGAGGGATGAGAGAGGAAGGATATGAGAGAATGAGAGAGGAGAGAGAGGAGGGATGAGAGAGGAGGGATGAGAGAGGAGAGATGAGAGAGGAGAGATGAGAGAGGAAGGATATGAGAGAACGAGAGAGGAGAGAGAGGAGGGATGAGAGAGGAGGGATGAGAGAGGAGAGATGAGAGAGGAAGGATATGAGAGAACGAGAGAGGAGAGAGAGGAGGGATGAGAGAGGAGGGATGAGAGAGGAGAGATGAGAGAGGAAGGATATGAGAGAATGAGAGAGGAGAGAGAGGAGGGATGAGAGAGAGAATTCTGCCTCTCTGCCAGACATGCGTACTTGTTAACGGGGGCCTTGATTCCCTGGCTGTCGCTGCCCAGACCTTCACCCTCCTTCCAGCCCATCTTCATCAGCATCCGGAAGCCCAGATTCTCCACCGTCAGCTTGAACTCTTTGTACTCAGAGTAGTCGGGGTCACGACCTTCCTGCAGGAGCGGAGACTCACCTCCGTCAGCCTTCACACTCCCCTCCCCCCACACCTCTGCTTCAATAACAACAGGAAAACCGACCTTCAGCGCCTTGAAGGTCTCCATGAACTTCTCCAGCTCCTCGGGGGGGAGGAAGTCCCCAATAAAGTGTTTCCCTTTGCCCATCTCTGTCAGAGACTCCGCCCACTCTGGAGAGGAACAGACAAGGCCCAACATCATAAACTCGCTGCTCCTGACCCCCCCACCCTCCCCGCTCCTGACCCCCCCACCCTCCCCGCTCAGCCTCACCGCGAGTCTTCTCCATCTCCATCTTGCGGAGGCGGTGCTCCCAAGTGCCCGCTTGCTGGTCCACCTCTTCGTCGCTGTCGTACTCGTGCTGATGGTCTCTGACGGCCTTCTCCCACATGATCTGCATCTCCGCCATCGTGCGCTTGTGCTTCATGATGATGTCGTACATCTCCTGCATCTGTGAGGAAGCAGCGCACACGCGTTCATGGTGGTGTGGAGAAACCGGAGGACAGGGTGAGAATTTTAAGCGTTTCCTACATCTTGCTGCTCTTTGATCTGCTTCTTCTGGTCATCCGATAGTTCTGTCACTCCCACCAGACCAACAGGCTTCCCTTTGGTGTATCCAAGCCCTCGTAGCTCCTGGGCTGAAACCCACAACACCCAGAAAAGTCAAGAATTCATTACGAAGAGACGATCCAAAGTTAAAACGGTTTCAGATCCAAAGCTCTGACGTACCGGAGAGAGACGGCGCATTGGGGTCTGGAAGGTTTATCTCCTGGGGAATGACGATGGAGGGCATGGGCAGGTTGACCTTGTCGTCTTCAGACCCCCACCTGCTCTTCCTCTTTCTTTTGACAGGCACAGGTTCTGCCTCCTGACCGCCGGTCACAGCGGGGTGGTTCACAGTCGGCGGCGCCGCTGCCGTTGGTGCCGGCGCCGAGACGCTCTGGGCTGCAGCGGCGCGATACTCCTGCACTCTCTCTTTGTAGAAGCGGTGGACCTGACTGTGCTGGTCGTATAAGAAACTGCGGCGGCATCAGAGGAGACGCCGGCGGTGAGCAGCAGAGCGACGACGTCAGGAAACGGCGAGGTTCGCGGCGACTGACCTGAAGGCGGGGTTGTCCCGGTTGTGCTCGACGGTCATGGCCTCCACCTCGGGACCGCTTTCCGCCACAAACCTGGCTAGCTTCTCAGCCATTTCCTTGGATTCTGCATCCACTGGGGGGGAGACTTTAAGCAGCCTATCAGTACTGGGACTCAATTCACACTCTTACTACTGTACCGTATTCAACCAGCCCTCACACACCACCAGTCTAGAGCCGATAGAGGATAAGAAGAGGAGCAAGGAGGGACAGGAGGGGGGGGGGGGTGAATGGAGGACTGATTCTTTACAGTAACAAACCAAGTAACACATTTAATGCGAGTTTTCTCTCTGACACCATGCTAACATTCACAATCAGGTCAGGCTGCAGTTACACGACGGTCCTCGTCATACACACAAACACAAGAGGGAGACTCGTTTCCCTTTTAGTCCTCTACGATAAAGCAACACCCTCCTTTCAATCTTTTCAGCCAATCCCTAGTTTAGAAAATGGAAACCTACCATTACCCGACGCGTTCTCCTGTCTGAGCAAATCCTTCCTCATTTCTGCAACCTTCTTTTTGAAGTAGAGGTGCTCCATGCTGCCCTTGTCAAATAAAAACCTTGGAGACAAATACGCGAATGGAAATGAGATGCGGCAAATGTGATTCTATCAGACTGTGCTGCAATGGCCTCGGAGCTTACGTGAAAACAGGGTTGTCCTTGTAGTCGTCCCGAGCTTTTCTCTCTAATTCAGGCCCACCTTCTGCCACGAAAGAGGCCATCTTCTCGATAATAAGTCTGGTGTCTGTGTCCTCTGGTGGAGAGACTTTAAGCAGCGTGTGAGTACCAGATCACCAAAGATCGCAGCGGCTACTGCTACTGGTAACAGAGGCACTAAATTACCTTTCATTTCAAGGTATTGGGAGTAATCAAGGTCTTCGTCTTCGTCTTCATCATCTGGAGAGCAAAAAACGCTCGGTCGCACGCTGAGAACAGGATTCTTCTTGGTCTGTGTGTAGTTCTTGAACTGACTAAGCATGCTACCGACTCCGAGGCCAGGACGCTTTCCGACAAGAACAGTCTTTTTTTGTGGTGTCGACTGACTTTTGGATTCACTGGGAGAACCTGGAATGAGCAGGAGTGCCCATTAACAAATATAGAACCTTGGTGGCTTCTTCATGATGTCTGCATCCCAAACAGAACTGGAAAACTGTCAGAGGATTTATTGAAGGCAATCTGAAGGCACTTTATCAGCCAAATGAAGTAATAATCCAACATTTTCTGCCTCTTCTAGTGTCCCATTATGAAAATGTCCACAGTTCTCCATGCAGGGCAGACAACAGAGGTTAAACTGGATAATCTTTAGGTTACTAACCAGACACACTGTTGGATTTTTCCTTCTGCATCTTCATGAACTGCTGTAAAAAACTGCCATCATTTGCAAACTTGTTTGAAGAAGGTCCTTGATCACTCAAAAAACTGCTGGAACTAGTAAAAAAAAAAAAATCTGGTTGAATTTGAAACAGAGAAAACTCTTTGGGAATTTGCATTAATGGTGATGAATAGTCAATCACAGGACACGTATTTCAGACATCACTTCAAACGTGCACCCGATTCCACTGTGACAACATTGTGCAGTTCCATACAGTGTACCGTTACCTTGGAGACTGGGGTTTGCTCGGAGCTTGGACAGAGATTTTTGCCTGCTCCGAGATTCTGGCCTCGATCTCCTTTTTCTTCTCTGCGATCAGCTTCTCTTGACGTAGAATACTAAAATTAGACTTATTTTTCTGTTGCTGTCCAGGCCGGGGCTTCCACCCTCCTCGTGCTAATGCATAAAATTAAAAATACACACATCATGAAATGAAATATGACAGTCACAACATCTGCTAAACCAGTCACACATTCTTGTAACATTTATGGCATTCCAAAGTCATTCCAAAACCCAAACATATACAGGAACACAACAAGAATCAGCCAAGTCTTAAGATTTGACAAACACAATTACAAGTACCCATATATGATTTAACTAAAGACTACTACCAACTAACAACCTAGCGCTTCCATCATAAGCTAGGTTAGCTAGCTACTCAGTCGCTACCTCCTGAAATCGGTAGCACATTTTGCATTAACATCTTCATCAGTTTTAGGAAACTTTTACCTGCATCACCGGACTCCATGATGCAGATGAAAAAGAATAATGTATTTCTTAAAAAAAAAACACTCTGAAGGAACTGAGAAGTAACGCGACTCAGGACCTGCCGCTGTATATGGACGAAGGCGGCTGACTTCTTCGAGTCCTTCGAGTCATCAGCAATACGGACTAGTAACAAAGTGCTGCCCCCTGCAGTCCATTGTTGGTATTGCCCTTCAATTTGATCCAAATACCCCCGCTAAGGTTATGCGATGGCCGGCGGTTAAAATTCCTCGGAAAGACTAGGAATGAATTTCAATAACATTTTCAGGAAATGGTGACCTGAAAAGGAACAGATTACTATTACATGGCTTTACTAAAAGCAAACATTTAGCGGAAGTTGTCCATTACACTCTTATTGTGAAACGATCTGTTATTGAAATAAGTGGGATATTTCCGTTTTTTTCCTCGTTCTCGTTGCAAAAAAAACAAAAAACGAGGTTTGTCCCTTGATGCTTTCCGTGAATCCTCCCACGACCAGGTCTGCTCAGAAATGGCTGAAGCTTCTCTACGGTCCGGCCGGTTTTTTTGTCACCGGTGTTCAAAAGAAATCAGCCCGCGTTTGCCGGTAAGAGCATTAGAGGCACATTTGTCGAACTTTAAACGGGGGCCGGTTCTTCAGCTTCTGTCGGTTATATTTTTCGGAGCCGCCGCTCACATCGCCCCACCGCTACTGTATAGCTACGCTAGTTAGCACGCCCTATAGGCGATAGCGGTGCGGGCTTGACAGCCGTTTAAGTTGTCAAGTGTTGCACTGTAATGTGTGTTGATGCGTAGCGTGATGTGGTTACTAGATTACACCCGCAAGTGAACAGTCTAAAGGTTTATCAGAGGCCACGCATAAGCTATGGGCAAAAAAACCAAGTATCTGCTCATGTGTTTCCAAAAACCATTTGATGTCTTGACATTCAGGAGGGGGGGGATTTGAGTTTTGATTACAAGTATAAAAGCTGGATATCTATCTATCTATGGTGGCAACAAGCAGTTTCTCTGTCACAGATTCTTGAGGTTCTCTCATCGATGGGAATCTTCTTACACCTACCTCAGCTGTTAGGTTACCGATTTTAGAACAGTACACCTCCTCAAAATATTAAAAACCACACCTTGGAGGCTGAAGCACATGTTTCTTTCTCATTCCAGGACTATACCTGTCCGGTTTGTGAATCTGGCTTCATCGAGGAGCTGTCGGAAGAAAGACGGTACGTGGGGATTTTTCCCGTGTTCGCTAGGTTTTGTGTTTTCCGAGATTTAAGTGTGTTAAATGTGTCCGTCCAGGTCGGAAAATGGGTCTGCATCCACATCTTCCACCCGCCACCACAACCACTCCCTGTCTGAGGTAACGTGCTAAAACTCTGCTTCGCCGCCTCCACCGTCGTCTAACGTCACCTCTGTGTTTTCATCTAGAACGCGGATCACCAGCATTTCTTCACCTTTCCCTCCGGCTATGGTCCCTTTACCCTCGGGATTTTTGACGAAAGCTTTGACCTTAGAACGCAGCTGCCCGCCGAGGACAACCGAGAAACGGAAAACAGGAGAGAGCGAGAAATGGCATCGCGGCAAAGATACGGTGCGAGGCAGCCGCGGGGTCGGCACGTTTCCCGACGGCAGAGCGCACGCCACGAAGGAGTGCCTACGTTAGAGGGGTGAGATATTTGTGGGAGTCCACGAAAAACTGTGAAAACAATTAAAGCTTCACATGCTGATGAGTGTTTGTATTATCTTCTTTTCCTGCACACAGAATTATCCAACAACTAGTAAATGGAATCATAGCCCCTACATCCATGCCAAACATTGGGATGGGACCATGGTAAGAATAAGTACACGTCATGCATTGTTCCTAGGTTTCAAATATGGTGGTTTGTATTCATTTTTCCCCACGACCGTCTTCTTTTCCAGGGGTATGCTACATTCCAATCCAATGGATTATGCATGGGGAGCAAATGGCCTTGATGCAATTATTACACAGGTATCAGAGGAGGTTAAAGAGCTGTATAAATGAGGTAAAAATAAGATAAATGATGGGACCGTTTTTGCTCTTTCTCCACATTTAGTTATTAAACCAGTTTGAAAACACAGGGCCCCCTCCTGCAGACAAAGAAAGGATAAAAAGCTTACCCATCATCTCCATCACAGAGGAGCACGTTGGTATGTGACCACTCTCCCCTTATGATTAATCGAATGACTTAACTCTGACATTGGATTCTGTTTTGTCAGCGTTGTATTTTCACCTGTGTATATACACACACACACACACACACACACACACACACATAAGTGATCTTATGATCCTGAATGTAAACCTCTGGTCTCTGGTATTTCTTGCTCTGTTGGTTTAGTCTAAATTAGAACCAAAAATCAAGTTTCATCAATCAAGTAGTTGTGTTTGAAAGGTCAAAGGCGGCTGCAGCCTCTTGTTTCCTGAATAGATGAAAATAAAAATGCCAAGTCATGTTTTTTTTAGACCAGACAACCAGTTGTGGAATCCGGAGTTGAGCCCATGAACTAGAAAATGAGTCGTGCACCCCAGCACAGCTTGACCTGCCACAGACAGCGTGTCGCCTTCTGTTTGTTCAGGTGCTGGTTTAGAGTGTCCGGTATGCAAAGAGGACTACAGCGTGGAGGAGAGCGTCCGACAGCTGCCCTGCAATCACTTGTTTCACAATGACTGTATCGTACCGTGGCTGGAGCAGGTGTGTACAGCCCGTGTGCTTAGAATAGGCCCGGTAGAAGCTAAGTGCAGTCGTAAGAAACCTGTTCAGATGCAGTAAAGTTCTGCAAATACCGCTTCTGGGTCTCACCTGTCTTTGTTTCCTCCAGCATGACACGTGTCCAGTGTGCAGGAAAAGCCTCAGCGGACAGAACACAGCCACAGACTCACCAGAGCTAGCAGGAATGAACTATTCCCCCACCTCTTCATCCTCGTCCTCTTCCAGCTCACCCAGCAATGAGAACGCTGCCAGCAACGCGTAAACGTCCACACTGACCTCTCACATCTAGGAACCTCACAACGTGACGCTGATGAGACCCAGCGGCTGAAGCGGGGATGGACGCGCGTCTCATTTCAGGTGTTTAGCCGAGACGAACTCTGCCAGACGCTCGGCTCAGCTGAGGCTGCGAGGTGTTTAAAGGGGAAACTGGGCAGGAGGTGGTTCTGAAACAGATCGGACTGCTTCAGCGGATGAACGGATGGAATCTGTCAAAACTGGGACTTATTTTATAGTAAAGACAAATTTCACCTCCTTTTAAAGTGCTAATAAAGGCACCCCCCCCCTCCAAAGATGTGGCAAACACGGTTGTGTAGATAGAATTGATGGATTTTAATTGGTCCGTGTCTGGTGAGGTCTGCATTATTTTTACATTTATTTTCCATCATTTTATGTGGAATTTGGCTCAACTACTGAAATTTTGCTTTAAAACATTGTATATGACATTTTAATGACAACGATTCCTGTTTTATAAGAACTTGACCCAGTGTGTTTGGTGTGTCAGACGACAAAGATGTGACTCGGCGATGGACATCGCAAGCGTATTTATTGAATTCAAGCCCCACAGACTGATCTTACCTCTATGAAAATGACCAAATATGTTGCACCATTTTGTTTTTATTTATTTCTGACTTTTTTTCCCACTTACAGTCACAATAAAGTGTTTTCTGGCGATCTGTTTCAGACCCTGATAACACCAGTCATTAATTTGTGCCTTGTTGCATTTGTGAGGACGATGAAAACGCAAAATAATTGGGATGAGTTTCAAACTAGCTGCAGTCCTGCAGAGGTGATCCTGAGAACACTGTCCAAGTCTTCTGTCTCTTTAGGTCTCAATCTGATGAGGAGTCCTCCTCCTTGCTGTCTCCTTGAGCTATGTGAATCAGCTTTTCTGTTCACTTATCGTTAAAAATCCCCCGAGCACGTCACCCACCAGGAAATTAAACTGAACCTTGGAGCAGCTGCATGGTTTGACTAATGAAGTGGTGGGAGGACAGCAGATGGAGTAGGAGATGACGCTGATAAATCCCCCGGCCAGCGTGTCAAAAGGTAAGAATTTTTGCCTCAAGGTTCAAAGCTAACTTGTTGGAAAATGTGTATTTTATTTGTCATCGTCAATTCAGTGCGTTCAGTGGGAGGCCAAATGACAAAACAACTCACGGCCTCCAGATTCCTTAAGAAGGGTGTGATAATGATACTCAGGAATGATATCTGAATAACTTTACAAATGCATGATAAAGATGCTCACCCTCCAGGTTTTCTTACTGTGCGTACTACCTTTGCTTTGAAAATTGTGTGCGTTATTCCTACCTTCTGTTAATTATACAAACAACAGATCCCCCTCCCTGCAGGTCAGCCCCCATCCTCAGCTCCATTTTGTTTTTTACCCAGATGAATCTAGTGTTGGATGACTGATAACCTAAAGTTCCTCTTCCACATATGCGTGTTTCCCATAATGGCCAGTCCATCGACCCACGCCGCTGCCCACATCTGGATCCAGACAGTAGATCTGTCCATCGGCGCTCATTGATTCTCCTGCGTTACCACTTTATCGCCGCTAGGGTGCGCCAAACGGCAAATGACAGGTGACATCATTTCAGCGGTTGTCATTGAAAACACCTTCTAAAAGCATGACATCATTAGAGCGGTTCATTACCACATGGCAATTGACGATTTGATTACATGCGACCACCGACGGCGTTGTAAGCATCTATTTAAGTGATTATCCCGATCCCCGACGCGATTCAAGCTTGTTGGTACCGAGGTGCCTCAGCTGGACGCCGAATTAGCCGGAGCATGAGGGTTTAAAGATATATGACGCCGTGAAATAGTTCAATCAGTTTGGAGCAGGGGATTCTATGACTGGTGAAAGTAAAATTGCAGTAGTTTACAAAGAAGTCACGTCCACCCCTCCCTCTGTGTGTGTGTCCCCCCCACCTCCACCCCCGTCTCCCCCTCTGTCTGTGATTGGTTTTCTCCAAAGATAATTGGAGGCAAAATTTGTTATAACCAATGTCATGGACAGAAATGAGGTTTCACCGGTGTTTGCTGCCACCATGAAAAGGAAGACGGTGGGCGGCGGTGGACGCAGTCACATCGGCACCGCCAAGGCTTCCGCATCCAAATGCACCAAAGGCAGCGGCGGGCCGAACTGTGCCGACCCCGCATCTCCCGGCGCGCAAAGCGCCGCGCAACCTGATGCGACCACCGACGTCGTGATGGACGAGACAGAAGACGGGGAAGAGGAGTCCAAGTTTCAGCATCCACGGTTGCGCCGAGCCGGGGGTAACGGCAGTGGCGGCGGCGGAGGGGGAGGAGGAGGAGGAGGAGGAGGCAGTATAAGGATGAAGAACTTTACGCCAGGAGGGGGAGCCGCGTCCACTGGTTCGAGGAGAAACTCCAACAAGGAAACCTGCCACACTCGCACAGAGGACGCCTCTGCCGCTCCACGGCCCTCTTCTGCCCCCAGAGCTGCCGAGACTCAGACACCCTGTTCGGGCGATGCTGCCCAGCGCTGCGAGACTAGAGGAGCTTCTGGGGCAGAGGCGCCGGAATCAGCGGTCGTGGTAGAGGTTTCGAACGCGGTAGTGGGTTATGGTTGCAGCAGCGTCGCTCCGATATCCAGCATGAAATGCAACAAAAACGGAGAATGCAGGAGGGACTCGGGCACCGGGAGCCTCCGCTCGATCATCTCCAAGCAGGAGAAGCAGTCTGGAGGGTCAGGAAGGGCCGAGGACGGAGGGAGCGCCAAGAGAGGAGCCCGTAACTCGACCAGCGCCAGCATGGACGGCTCAATTACGCCAGGTGGGTCCCTGACGGGGGGCCAAGGAGGAGAGAGCGTAAACCCCAGCGTTACTCCCGTGTCCAGCACTGTCCCCGATAAAAAGGACTCCAAGGTGTCCTTTTCGAACGCACCAAGCCGGAAAGCCTCCTCCTCGCTGGCTCAGACTCAGACCCAGCAGCCCAGGAACTCTGTCACCTTCCAGAAGCCGGAGGATGGACCGCCGATCGTGCCCGCCGAGGATGCAGAGGCTCGGGGCAGCCAAGCCAGCTTTATGCAGCGGCAATTCAGTAGTATGCTGCAACCTGGAGTTAACAAATTCTCCTTACGCATGTATGGCAGTCAAAAGGCTGTGGAGAGGGAGCAGGAGAGGGTCAAATCAGCAGGAAATTGGATTATCCACCCTTATAGTGATTTCAGGTAAGAGCTGGGACTGTCATTGGCTGCAAACTGAAAGTCACGATGGCCCATTTAGGTCTTCATTGCCATCTCCAACTCACCTCACAGAGGGTTACCCCTCCTGGTGCACCTGCATGGTTATTGTTCACGTCTGATTTATTTATTTATTTGTTTTTAATTATACCCCTCATTTCGGAACGCTTTGAGCTTTGAATCGATGCACAGCAACGTGCTGACATCCTCCCCCCACACACAACCTGTTGTCAGGCGAAAGGACCCGAGCAAATAGCGTCCTTTCAAGGTTGTAAACAAATTCCCCCCACCCCCTTCCCATCCCAGCCTCCACAATAGCGTGTGTGATGCTCAGGAGCAAGCCGGGCCTGCTAACACGTCTTGGCTCTCCATTGCTCCGCGCTCACGTCTAACAAAGGGAAGCGCGCGCTGACGCCAGACCAGACCGCCTTTAAAGGAGCATTATTTTTACAGCTCTGTACAGCTATTTGAATAAAAGCCCCGCTTCAAGACGCGCTGTCTTCCGGCTGTGGGCTAACGCGTCTGCGTGTGCGCGCTGCGCTCAGTAATGGAATGTCACCTTGAGCCAAGTGTGCGAGAACCTCAAGCATGCTCACTGGAGACACTCCGCCCGCGCACGGCTGCCCCTACCCTGCATTTTCACCACGGGCGCGCGTTGTTTATAACGACACTAAACCCAGTAACCGCCGCATGCGTTAATATGTCAGTATAATATGGGGGTGATGGTTGGGGGGGGGGTTGCTCATGTGATAGCCTGGTTAATTATCTTGTAAAACAAATCGACTCCCATAAGGTGGACAGATGCTAATTTGGAGTCAGTGTGTTCGTTTTTTTTCTTTCTTTTCTTTTGATAGCTCCATTCAAATGTCACCGCCTTTGGCCCCGTTTGTTTGGAGTCACAAACGCCCCCCCCCACCCCACCAAAAGACAAAAGGACTCGGCCTCCGTCTCCACAAGAGCCCACCGCCTTTAGTTTGCAGCGACGGGCAACTTTGCGGACTCTCTTTGTCGTCCCTTCTCCCCGGAATGGAAAGTTGAATAATTGCCCCGGACGATACCGATCTTTTCGAATCGGGCCGTAAAGTGGAGGAGTCGGGGGCCGGTTGCGTAAGTCGCAGAGCAATGACTCAGCGCTGCACCTGTCCTGCAGAGCTTCCTCCAACGTCACCACTTTTACGCCGTTTGCCTCAACAAAGTGCCGCGTCACTTTAGGCAGAAATGTGGGCTTAAACTAAGCAACATCTAGAAGCAACGCCACCGACCCAAGACGTTTGATTGATTTAAAACACAACGGATCTACTCAACAGCTAATAATCTTGGCGAGGTTTGATTATAATCCCCCCCTTCTTGTTATATGTATAAATAAAAACCGCAACATAGCACAGTATCGTTATCGTCGCTTATCGCACCAAGTGGAAAGTTGTATCTTTGTTCACTGCTCACACAAAAGTGGAAACTGTCTGTTGTGTCTGTTGTGTTTCTGCTGATATTGAGTACATTGCCTTTAATTGCTTCCTGCGTCTTCAGGCTATTAATATCTCCTGTATTTCATTTGCACTTTCCTTCCTGATTTAGAATCTCTCCCAGAATCCTTTTCTTATCTGACTATTTTTGTCTCCCCACCCCTGTCCCATGTGACCAAACTGACCTGCACGCGTGCGCCCCCCGTGCACGGCTGATGTAGGTTCTACTGGGATTTCACAATGCTGCTCTTTATGGTGGGCAACCTGATCATCATCCCCGTGGGCATCACCTTCTTCAAAGAGGAGACCACCACGCCGTGGATCATCTTCAACGTGGTCTCCGACACCTTCTTCCTCATGGATCTGGTGCTCAACTTTCGCACCGGAATCATCATTGAGGACAACTCTGACATCATTTTGGACCCCAAAACCATAAAGAAGAAGTACCTAAAAACCTGGTTCATTGTGGACTTTATCTCCTCCATCCCAGTGGATTACATATTCCTCATAGTGGAGAAAGGGATCGACTCGGAGGTGTACAAGACTGCTCGCGCCCTGAGGATTGTGCGTTTTACCAAGATCCTGAGTCTTCTGAGGCTATTAAGGCTATCAAGGTTAATACGCTACATTCACCAGTGGGAAGAGGTGAGGACACACTGTAAACACTCAAGTAAACACACGTCTTGGCCCAGAGCAGAGGAAACAAAGCGGCTACATAAAAAATTCTCCGTTGTTTCTGTTGACTTCTGACTAAACAATCTGCCTCTGTTTGTCCCGAGCGCCGCGCGCTGGATATTAAACAAGCCCGCCCGCCACCCGGTGAGAGATGTAGAATGTCGGCGGAGCTTTAACAATCTCTGCATTCTAATTGTTCTTATTGCCAAATCCCCCCCCCCCACACTGCTGCGCCCGCCTGACCCAGCAGTCCCCCGGGTGGCATCAGGCGTCCTCGTAAGCGACCGATTAATGGGGAAAATGCACTTAATCAATTAATGTGGGAGAGGAAGAGCAGAGGGCGATGATGAGGTGTGTTTCTAGGAAGCTGTGTTGCTAATTGTTCGTTTGAGCGCTTTGGTGAAGTTAGATAAGCGTTGGCGTCCACAGAGGCCTGAATCGTGCATTTGGGAGCTAAAGAACCCAACTCTGCACACTTTTATTGAGTCTTTGAGGTGTGTGCTTTCCAGGAGGAGCTCTCTTTTGGACTCCATCTTCATAAGAAGGTGACATCCTGGGAAGACGGGAGGTCCTATGATGCCATGAGATCACTCAAGGCTTCATTTGTGCCCCTATCGACAACCCGGTGTTGGCATTTTGCAGCGGTGAGCAGCCCGGCAAGGCTCTGCTGCTAACTTGACCTTTGGATAATTGGATTTCTTGAGATATGATGTGATGCCCATGCACACGCTCGCAAGCACCCCGTGATGGGAAGTGATACTTGGCATGCATGCGTAATGAGGGCCGGGATGTGGCGGCGGCTCAGACGCTGACATACATCAATTTTACCGTCCAAGAGGCCCAAGTTTGCGTCTCCTGTGGTTGCTGTAACTTCCCCTGAGCTGTCCGTGGTGCTGAACCAGCCCATCGGTCAGGATGGGAGCGCGAACGCGTACATTAGAGTCCCCTCATCCATCATCAGAGGAGAAAAGATAACCAAATGGGCGCATTTCCTCAGTTGCTGATTGATAACAGTTAAACCAGCATTTAGAAAGAATTGTCATGTGATTAATGTCCGTTTCACTCCTCATCGCTCTACTTCTGCGTTGCACTTCACTAAAAAATAACACATTATTTATTCCAGCATTAGATCTTTAATCAGATAATTGTGAACACAAGAAAAACCTTATAAGGAGTGGTTTCTGTGTTTGCGTGATGATAGAAGGGCTCGTCCAGTGACTCAGGATGATTGATGTGTGAGACGATGTGGACTATCAGTTGTTAAGGATCATAATGGTCTCCGTCCGTCAGTCTTGTGAGACTGAACATGTGTGTGCGCACGTGTTGCAGCTTCTCATTAGTGCCTCGCTGCTCCTGCAGGCATGCGTGAGTTGAGCCTGAGATTGATGTCACGTACCTCAGCGAAACAAACGTGTCGCCCACTCCAGCTGGGTTTTATTTGGGACTGATGGGACGCCGTCTCCTCCTCTCATTAATCCGCCGGGTCTCACTCAGAGCAGAGGCTGGAAGTCCAGCCGCTGAGATCTGAATATAAATATTCAAAATTTCGCAAACGAATCAAAGACTTTCTCACTTTACCACATTAACTGCATCATGTTCTTCCTCTCCACAGTTTCTGTGGAAACCCGGGTTTAACTCTTTTCCTTTTATTGCTCTCTGTTCCAGATCTTCCATATGACCTATGATTTGGCCAGTGCAGTGATGCGGATCATTAACCTTATTGGTATGATGCTGTTGCTCTGTCACTGGGATGGCTGCCTACAGTTCCTGGTTCCAATGCTGCAGGACTTCCCGTCTGACTGCTGGGTGTCCCTCAACAAGATGGAGGCAAGTGTCAGGGAAAAGGACTGAAACCACTCATGGGTTACAATATGTGGAGGTTCAAATATAAAATAAAATATAACCCCAACCCTAAATCTTATCAGTTTCCTCTCAGTCCAGCTTTCCTGCTGTAATCAAGTGGAAATTAAACCTTTTATCAAATTAGATGAGCTTTGATTTGATTTGATCCAAATGAAAAGAGGCAGGACAATTCCAAGACATTCCTTCAGAAAAGCTTTTAACTGCTTTTAACTTTTAACCATCTCAGTTAGCCAAGAAATACGATGCCATAGACATTTATCTCACAAGAGACACAAACACACACACACACACACACACAAATAATGTGCAGAAATATAACGCCAAGAACAGACCAACAAAAATGTTGGCATTCAAAAGTTTTGGGTGCAAAATCAAAACAGGTCGATGGTGGTGGCGGCGGGGTTGAAATAAAGGTATTCCCGGTTAGAGGACATTTATGTGCTCTACTAGATCAATCTGTTCTCAGGAAGCTGTGCACTGCACCACTCAGAGACTCATTACCCACCTAAGTGATGTCTGTTGCAGATATGCTTTTACTGATTCAGCAGGAAAAAAAAAAAAAACGTCCGTCGTTCTTTCCAGCAAATGAGACTCTGGCCACTGCAGTAACGTTCAGTAGCAACACATCTGCAGGAGGCCGATGGAGAGAAGGAGTCAAGCGCACCTTTAAATCCCTCCATTCCTCCCCTTCAGCCTGGCGGGGGCGACGGGAAAGATAAAGAGGACAACAGAGGAAGAGGGGAGGGGGCACGGCGATGCGGAGGGGCTCTTTGTTGCCAGGCTTGGTTCGGAGATAAAAGCGGCTTACATGTCTGTCAGACGCTCGCCGGGTGAAGGGAGAGATCGCGCTAACCCAGACGCAGCGCTGCTCCAAACTGGGATTTAAATGCACCGGTCACCTCGCTCTGACACCATTCATGTCTGCCCCTGTCAGCAGCAAATTTCAGTTTTTAGGTGTTTCCTGGAGAGCGAGAGAGTCCCAAGCCTCCTTCTAATTGATGTGCAAAGCTAATTTATGCTGGGAATCGATGTCCATCCTCACTGCTTCCAGCAGAAGGGAAGATCTTCTCTTTGTGTTCTGATCAGAGTTTTAACGCACTTGTTTTCAGAGCCGATTACATTGACAAAACCATAAATAACAGCATTGAACTCTGCCTCTCTCCCCGATGAACTCTGCGTCTATCTGATGTTTGATTATTTACTTTAAGGGTCACCTGACATTGTGATTTATGTGAAGACATTTGTCTTTTTTTTGGAGCTTTAACCACCTTAATGATGAATCTAAGATCATCAGCAGGCATTTACCGAGTGTTTCCCTCCTCATGCTTTTATTGTGAAAAGCAAAACAAACCGGACCCCACCACGCGACATTAACTCTGCTGCGATGTCAGGAAACTGCCAGGTACATCTGGGCGACCCGGGGTCGCGTGCGCTGGACAGATCGAAGTCCGGGATGATGAAGTTCGGGGCTGACAGGCCACTCACTCCTCCACCGCTGTGTAATCACTGGCGGTCAGTCTCCGGAGACCCGTCACTCCCAAACCGAAGGGACTGCTCTGTCATGGTACGGGCTGTTCACAGCCACCTGAGACCACCCCCCTATTGAGCAGCTGACAACTTGTAACATTAGCCATTGTGCTGCAGTCAGGCCATCCGTCAAGCCCCGCGCCTTACAGTGGCTGCGGTGGCGCTGAACCCGCAGGCGGAGGCTGCCTGGCACGTCGAGAATTTTCCGTAACTCGGGGTGACAACCACCAGCCCGTAACTGGAGTCAAACTTCTTATTCCCTGGGGAGCTCGGAGGTTCTTCTTCCGTCCGACTCGATTTCTGAATTTTTTTAGGATTAGCTTCAGACGGCCTTGTCAGCCGCGCAGGGATGATTTCAGTCGGTGGAGTCGGAGTTTTGGAGCAGAGCCTCGCCGTGTCGGTGGAGCACAGAGACGGGCGGGTAATAATGGTGACAGCTGCTCTTACTGACAGACACAGGGTGTGTAGTTCAACGCCGCGGCTACAGCTGTGTGTGTGTGTGTGCATCCGTCCCTCAGTATATCTCTGGCCCATGATCCCCTGCTGCCCTCAGCAGAAAAATGGCTTTGCAGTACAAAGGTCTTCCTCCCTCTTGAGCTGGTTTAGCTGGTTTAACTCATTTTGTTTACTCACCATACCCAAATTTGCCAGACAACGTTACGGGTCGGCCTGCTGGATGCCGCAAATTCGATTGAATGGGCCAGAAACAGGGAGGATGTGATTGTCTCCCTCCCGGAGGTGCTCAGGTGTTTTGGTTCAAAAGGATGTCGTTGTGCAAAATCCCGCTTCATCAAGAACAACGTCAGATAAACGATCCTTAAGGTTCTCTCAGGCAGACGTGCACGTTGTTCAACGCTGTCACACATCTTATTCTTTATCGCGCTTCATTAGTTACTGAAATCATTTTCTCCTCCTCTCCTCCTCTTTTAGTCCTCAACCCAGGGCTGGTGACGGGGCAAATGTTAATCTTCTTTTGCATCCCAGGCTAAAATTGCTTTTGGGGGGGGGGTGGCCATAAAGTTGTGACGTTTCCTGACATTCACAGCGTTAATCGCCGCGGCAACAGGCCGACGTGCCGCCTGACCTTGAGGTTGTCCTTTGTGTTGCGGAATGAAATGTCTCAGCAGCTTGATGAATCACCTTGGGATTTGTTAGCAGACGCGTGGACGTGGTGACATCAACCTTGATATCATCATTTCCTAACAATGAAATGGCGCCTGGGTACTTTCTGCTGATAAATTGTGTCTTATTGTTATATTTAAACCTGATTTGGGTCTTCAAGTGAGTTCTGTGCATCAGAAATGTTTATAGCAACCTGCTGAGGACAAGCAGCATTGTCAAGGTATAGACCTGCTGTCTTTTCATCTTATAAAAAAGCTTTGCTGCATTCTGCCACTTCTTGAAGTGCAGAAACTAAACTCCCCCTCTGTTATTGTCTGAGCCTCCGTGCTGCAGAGCAAGGTCACAAAGGAATCACTTTAGGACACCCTGGCATGCACGTACGGCCCCTTCGCTGTATCGGCCGTCTCCAGCTCAGGTTCCTCCATTCGAAGTCCGAGGTGATCACCCTACAACGCAGAGGATGGATCCAAAAGCGAACCCCCCGGGGAGGGCCGCTGAGGCTCATGACGATGAAGTTGTTCCCTCCCCCTTGCTCGCCCGTGCTATTTCAGTATCAAAGTGCTCATTGTTCATCTATTATTCAGTTTGTTTCACTCCAGTGTTTC
This sequence comes from Takifugu rubripes, assembly GCF_901000725.2. Lineage (NCBI taxonomy): Eukaryota > Metazoa > Chordata > Actinopteri > Tetraodontiformes > Tetraodontidae > Takifugu > Takifugu rubripes. The sequence goes on from NC_042306.1 coordinate 10,367,887, forward strand.
TCTTTTTCTTTTCCACGTACAACATTTAGCTTCAGCCCACTTGGTGGAGCTGTATTTATTTTTGGACTCTACCAAACCCCCCCACCACCCCCCTACCCCCCTGCTCACACTGGAAGAGTCCCTCCATGGCTGCGTGGCCCTTTAATCATGTAAAAGGATTTTTACTGTCCTTTAAAAACTGTTGGTTCTCACTCGCATTCATTTTGTATTTGCATCCTTCCATTCAACATTTACAACCCTGATGCCAAAAAAAAAAGCAGTCAAGCAGTCGATTCCTGAGCGCAGATGTGTGGAGAGGAAGAGTCAAACAGAGTCTTTAATTACAGCTTTCCCTTTCAATACGGGTTCTGTCTCTAGGATAAATTAATCGAGTGCCTCGGAAGGGGCGGAAAAACACAGGTTTCGGCTCCTTGTTTGTGGCTTTATCTTAAACGCATCAGCAACAGCGGCCTTCCCAGACTGAGGTCACCGCAGCAGAAACGGAGAGTACCGACTCTGGCGTGCGTTCGGTTGGTTAATGGGTTGAAGGAAGCCGTTCACCACTGTTTACCTCATGAAAGTAAGCGTTGTCTCCTCGTGGATATCAGCACTAGTGGCCTATGGACACCCTCCTCGGTAAACTCTGCTCGTCATTCCTCCAAGGAAATACTTCTATCTTTGCTGATTAGGCCTCCCTGGATTCCCCCCCCGGTCTTGTTTCCGCTTCTTCCAGTTTTCTTTCTAACGCACCCTCCCCAGAGTTCTCATTTGTGTGAATTTCCACCACCTCTGGCTCCCCTAAGATGTTGCCGTGGGGTTGGTTTTATCACTTCTCACCCTCGAATCTGCCGTCTTTAACCATGTGTTTTTGTCTCCCCGCAGAACGACACCTGGTCCGAGCTGTACTCCTTCGCCGTATTCAAAGCGATGAGCCACATGTTGTGCATCGGTTATGGCCGACAGGCCCCGGAGAGCCTATCAGACATCTGGCTCACCATGCTGAGCATGATCGTCGGAGCTACTTGCTATGCCGTTTTTATTGGCCACGCAACAGCTCTGATCCAGTCCTTGGACTCCTCCAGGCGGCAGTATCAGGAAAAGGTGAGGAGCGACGTCATCTCCCCTCTGCCATAAGTGTTAATTCCCAACATCCAGTTTCACACCGCTGGTTTCATTTAAAGGAATATTCTCGCTTGCTTTTATATTTGGTAGTATCACAATTCAAAAAGACAAATCAACACCTTCATAACAGGACGATGTCATGAGGCGCTGACTAAGAGAACACGGTGAAAACTGGTAAACTTGCCGCCACCACATCATTTTCCTCCATTGACACCAAAGTGATGGTTGCTTGGTGACATAATCGCAGCACGGGAATTATTCTGGGCTAAAATGTCTATTTAAGGTCGTTTCAGCCCGTTTAGTCAACACTGCCTGACAGCCACAGAAAAAAAAAACGGTTGAAAGTGAAGGTGTCGTCAGTGAAAGGTGTCTAAAAATTCTAATCCAGGAAGCCAACATCCCAGATATGTCTGCATCTATTAAACCTCCGGAAAAACAAAATCTCATGGATTTCCACAAATTTCCATTCAGATTTGTCGCATCGGATTTAAGCAGCGGACACAAACGTTTGAAACTGAGAGCCGCGTTCGAGGCCACTTTCCCAAGTCGGCGTTGTCTCTGTGCGGCGTTCCGTCTCCTGATGCGAGGTTGCGGATGGCAGCAGCGCTGAGCAGCGCTGCAGCAGCGGCCTGTAGTGGTAACAACCGCTCTGTTTCCAAGCAGAGTCTCCCTGACTGAGGAGCGGGGGCGTGTTGCCGGCTTTCTACAGCCAATCAGAGGCCACGGGTGTGTTCGGCCAGGTACAGCCGCGTCGCCGGGGGCTGGCTTCTGTGTGTGTGTGTGGGGTCGGCACAGTGGGTGTATGGGTGCTGATGTTGTTTAGGGAGAAAGATGTAAAGTGTGTGTGTGTGTGGGTGTGTGTGTGTGTGTGTGTGTGTGTGTGTGTGTGTGTGTGTGAGATGAGCAGCAATAGAATTGATGAGGCAGCAGACCTGTGTGTCCTGCCAATGTCATCCTGAAGGTGATATAAGCCACCAGCCCCCCCCGCCTCCTAATCACTCTCTCACCTCCCTGCGCAGCCATTCGCCGTTGTTCCCTGTTGCCCCCCCCCCCCCCCTCCCCCCGCCCTCTGGTTTCCTCTCCATCCGACTGTCTCTCCATCTCTACCCGTCTTCCCTTGTGTCTACCCTCGTTGGTGGTGCTGGTGTCCTTGGGAGGTGCAGTGTTTCTGCTGTCTGCTAAAGGGAGCGGGGGGGGGGGGGGGGGGAGGGGGAGAGAGGAGAGCCTTGTTAACTAAATTTTGGTACACAGTGACAGAAACTGAACGGTGGCTTGTTAAAAGTGTACGGGCCTGTGCAGAACTCCCAATGGGGTTGTTTTTTTGGCCACTCGGGTGTGCTTCAGCTCCAAGAAATGTGTGTAAAACACAACAGTAAAGCAAATCAAATCATTATTTGTGTTCTAATCTTCACAGTGTGTCCTCGAGTGAAAGAGGCTGAGCAGGAATTTCTTGTTTTTGTTTTCTCTGCGAGAAATCATTTTACCCTCAGTCGGGGGTCCATAAATTTAGTTTTTAGAGGGCTATCGTTGTGCCGTCTCGTCCTGTTGCTGCTGATTCATTTGTTTTAAATCAGTTTGCACTGCGAGCGCCCTCAGCTTCCAGGGAGCTTAAACGGGATTTTTAATTGGAAATAAGCCTCTTTCACATATTAGATTTCGCCTTAATGCCGTGCACGATTATTATACGACACTTTGTAGGTTTCCCTGCAGCGTCCCTGCGTATGTGTCCCTGCTGAGGGCAGGAAGCTGCGTTTCCTCCCAGCCCATTTCGGACCAGTTGTCACCTCCAAAGTTGCTGTTTTTCTTTTCTGCAGCTCTGTGAGGATTAGCATAGATGCAGACACTTATTTAGCTGAGAAGCAGCAGCAAAGTGTCAGCCATCCTCAGCTGATGCCGATGCCGACGGGTGTATCCGCCATCCCTCCCAACAACAGTGCGAGGGACGTTTTTTTTATTTTTTTATCTTGCGGGAGTGTCTCTAAAATGCATTCTCTGGCAGTTTGTTAAAGCCCCATTGAGGATGAGAGTAGAATTGTGTTGTGGTTTCTATTTCAGCCCAGCAGCGATGCCAGACTCGCGCTGTGTGGGGGTTTAGATTTATACATAATGGCATCTGGAGGTTTTGTCGCAGGGAGTTCAGTAAAGTAGCGAAATGCAACAGTCATAATCCTGCAGCAATCCAAATTCACTCCAACCCCTTATTTTCTCTTCTTATGAGGAAAATGTCCAAGCGCGAGTCCAACTAATGATATTTTAGGGCCGCTTTCAGGGCAAAGGATTTTAAATGTAAATCAGACGAAGCCATATGTTTGACTCTCTTGACTTAAGGATGGGCTGGAGTTCCCTCCCGAACCCTTGAGAAGTCTTCAAAAAGCAATGGGCAATCATTACTGGAGGTGGAACACAGCTTTATTTGAGAGTTGTCACCCTAAAAAGGACCCGTCGGCCATGTTGACCTGAAGTTCAACACTGTGTTTGGGGTTTTGGTTTCTCTTTAGACGGTATCAACACATGCAGCACAATGTAGAGCAACACCGGTGGAACTTCTGAATCAATAATCAGCCCTTAATGGCCTCGCAGGAGGTTAATAGTCTAATCTCAGCCAGACTGCACAGCTCTCTGCTGACACAGAGCCGAATGCTCGGCTGTTTTCCCTCCTCCTGCGTGCCGCTGCCATCGTCGGTGGCGACGTGCTTCCTCTATACCAGATTGCACCAATTATCCAGAGGCAGGCTGACATTGCAAAGAGATTCCTGCACCAACATCTGTAAGCAACGACTCCCGATTGTGCCAGACGATCTTCACGTTGGTCGGCGCTCCCTTTGATCGAATTATTTCCCGAGGAGCCTCGTTTCATTTAATCAGACTTTGTGCCGTGTGAGCCCCACGATGCATTGTTCCTGCCTGCGTGCCCATCTCCAAATTGAAGAGAGACAAGATGAGCTCTGACTTATCACAATCTGATTCTCTTCTCCTTGGTTTATAATATAATAGGGGTGATTTTGCAGGGAATTAAATGAATGAATTATACGACCATGTCACCATTTGGGATATTTTCAAATTTAAATTTTGAAGAAAAGAGTAAATACAAGGTGAAAGTACATAAATGGAACAATAAAGTTTCATGACTGCACCAGAATAATAAAGATGCCATAATTAAAGACAGTTTTCTGATTCATTTAGCGTTAAAATAAGTCCAGTGTGCTGATATTTCGACATGTTAACATCTCAAATGTACATTTCCAATGCAGTCAGCAATTTCCAATGGGTCCCTGATCCTCGCATCTATTTGTAGTTTTCAAATGAAAACATCCGCCCCACTGAGTATTGTCTATAAACTGTAGTTTAAAGTGCAGAAAATGAATTTAAAAATGCAATATACTACAAAATAAATCATTTTTCTTCCACTTGTGTGTGAACAACTTGGAGTTAGATGCAATAAAGTATAGTTTTTTCTTTTCAGCACGCACAGAGGATTTTCCAGCCACTGTAAAGAATCCAAACACCTTAAACAAAGTATTGAACCTCGCTGGAATATGGAGCTTCACTGGAATACGCCATGCATGTTGACATAATCTCATTAATGGGTTTCAAAGAATCCTCAAAATAGCTTGCTACTTGGGTGCTGTCGTACTGTCACACGCTGCCATCCCAGTGACACAGAAAGTGATGTTATTTTCACTCTTGTTTAACCACTAGCCCCCCCCGGCTGCTCTGACACATCGCCCAAATGCCCGCTGCCCTCTCCTCCTTAACGCCAACATTTGCCCGGGCGATAACATATAAGTTGCGCTGCCACCTCGGTTCTCAAACTGGAGTCACGGCGCCTCTGCTTTTTCCCACTGCCTCATTCATTCAGATCTTGCTGAGTCATGGCCCGCCGTGGTGGGTTTCCTGAGTATTCCTCTGTGGGGAGCACAGGGTTTCCCCTGACCGCCGCTCTGTTCGCAGTCTGCACGCCTGTTCTGAAGAACAGCGCAGCAGCTGTGGTGCTGGCTTTGGCGCCTGGCGTAGAGCTGTGTGACACGGGGTCATTTCTTCGGGCCGACCTCCATCTGCAGATGTCGGCACAGGTGTTGTGTAACTACATCAGAGGACCTGCTCTCAGTCCCCCCATCACCACCACGGTGTTTAATTAATGTTTGGATTTTTTTTTTTTTGTACCGACGACATTGAAGAGAGCGAAGCCATAGAATATTTCATAATTACTTTCTATGCCATAAAAGTCCCATGTTATTTATGCACTTGTTTCAAAATTGCCAAACATTTTATTACAGCGAGGATAAATGTTGATTTCCTGATTTACCTCCAGTGCTAACCCTGATTGCCAGAGCTGCATTCGGGCTTTTAGGGTGCCTTCGGCTGAATATTTACAGCTGTAATTAAAGCAGCGTAAGGGATTTATTGCCTCAGACTACACGATTCTGCTTATACACACACACACACACACAAGTATTCCATCTGGCAGCTGCTCTCTGTGTTGAATTTGCTGTGAAACACAAACCTTCATGTCTGCCTCCCAAACAAATGATCCCCTTTAGACATTAATCTGAGACTGTTGAGGGTTAGCGTTAGCCTTGGCCGTTAGGAGACTTTGCTCAATAGAAGTTTAGACTTCAGTCATCTTTCAGAGTCCGGTGTCAGCTGGTTTATGGGTGCGGGTTCCATCTTTCTGTTTAAGTAAAGCTGGGGTGTGAGGCGTGAAAGCGGGTTTTAGTACTTTGCTGTCCAATCGGTTGTCGGGGATCAACCTGGGATAGATTTTCATTCAATGTTACAACCGGATTGTGTGTTGCAGCCTTTACTGGATCCTCTAGCGATTTCCTTGTGAATGGAATTGATCAGTTGATGAGTGCGATCGATGCGGTTGCAGTCTGAAGGGCGTCTGTTTGCAGTATTTGAGGCCCGTTTATGTTGATTCACAACCGGACTTTTCATAGCGAGTTTCTTTGCTTTTTCAGTGACGGAGAGTTCAGTGATTTTGCATGAGATCGTTTTTCTTTTTTGTGTTTGTTAAGCAAAGTCAATGGCCTAAAACCAAATGATCTTTCTTCTCCCACAGCTTCATTTCACAGTCCATCGCTCATTTATCCATCAACGGGAAATTTATCAATACCCTCATAACAAACTCTCATGTGTGAAATCTTTTTGACATATTGTGATTTTTAAATTAGTGATTTGAACTTTCTTTTGCACTGTACTGCTATTGTATTGCCAATTACAATTGAACTTTTAAGTTTATCTAAATACACATTAAATCTCTGCATAGTGTTGTTGTTGTGTTAGTGTGTTACCATATATGTAGTAAAATTAAGCCTTTATTTCCCTGGTAAATCTGTTCTAATTAACTTAATAAAATGCAGTTTCCTTTTTCACCACAAATGAGCAACAAATGAAACACCATCGGTTTTTTTTAATTTCCTTAATGGTGACAAATCAGAAAAAGTATTTTGAAAATTAGACGATCCATGCTAACACATCTTAATCTCTTGTTCATCTCAGTACAAACAAGTCGAGCAGTACATGTCCTTCCACAAGCTGCCAGCTGACTTCCGACAAAAAATCCACGACTATTACGAGCACAGATACCAGGGCAAGATGTTTGATGAGGAGAGCATCTTGGGAGAACTCAGCGAGCCTCTGCGAGAGGTATGACGTAACACATGCTACCCAGATGTGTCCCTGAAGTTGTGCAATTCTAACATTGGTTTCACTTTTCTTAGGAAATCGTGAATTTCAACTGTCGTAAGCTGGTGGCGTCCATGCCGCTTTTTGCCAACGCGGAGCCAAACTTTGTGACAGCCATGTTGACCAAGCTGAGATTTGAAGTATTCCAGCCGCACGATTACATCATCAGAGAGGGCACCATCGGGAAGAAAATGTACTTCATTCAGCACGGCGTCTGCAGCGTCATCACCAAGGGCACTCTAGCTATGAAACTTTCAGATGGCTCTTATTTTGGAGGTATCCAGTACGCCTCGAGGCTCCAGTGACGTTTGTCTGGCATGGCGAGAATAACTGTTTTTCCCTTTTCGTCTTCTCGCGTTTCAGAGATCTGCCTATTGACCAGGGGTCGGCGAACCGCCAGTGTGCGAGCAGAGACTTACTGCCGGCTCTACTCACTGTCGGTTGACCACTTCAATGAGGTGCTGGAAGAATATCCGATGATGAGACGAGCCTTTGAAACTGTGGCCATCGATCGTCTAAACCGGATAGGTAAAAGGCCTCTCAGCCTGTAGTCACTCGCGCCACGATACATTTAGCTTGTTTGAATCACTTAAATGAAAGTAAATTAGATTAATCAGGCACTAATTTGAGCTGTTGTGTCCCTTCAGTATGGTGTAGATACTGTAAGATTTTGAGAGGGTAGACCAGATGTGAAGGATATATCAAGCAAGAACTTGCCTTTCCCCAACCCCTTTCTTTTGTCTGCCCCTAATCTGATTTTTTTCTCTCTCAGGTAAAAAGAACTCAATCTTGATGCACAAAGTTCAGCACGATCTCAACTCCGGCGTCTTCAACAACCAGGAGAATGAGATGATCCAGGAGATTGTCAAATACGATCGTGAAATGGTGAAGCTGGTGGACCTGCAGAGGCCACGCGCCATGTCCATGACCCCCTCCATTGGTGGGATTTTTGCTCCTCCTGGCCAGCCCCACACGGGCTCTGCAATTGCCACTCTTCAGCAGGCTGTAGCCATGAGCTTTTGTCCTCAAATGGCGAGTCCCCTTGTGGGTCCGGGGACGTTGCAATCCCCTCGTATGGTACGAAGATTTCAGGTGATGCAGAACCTGTCCAGCCCTGTCTCTATGTCACCTCTTCAATCACAACCCCCTCAAGCATTCGGAGGGGCGTTTGGATCTGCAATATCAAGCCCACCGGTCCAAAGCCCACTCACAGCTACAGGACGGACTTTCCAATACATGGCGAGCTCAGGACCTTCTGGTTCTCAGTTGTCCTTAGTACAGCATCATGTACCCAGTCCCACACAAACCCAGCAGAGGCCAGCCTCACATAAGAGCACCCACTCCCTCCATGCAGGCAGCTTGAGCCAGGACACCCGGGCCTTGTCTGCCTCTCAGCCTTCACTTCCCCAGGAAGGAACCCCACAAGCTGCCTCTGCAGCCCCCAGCCCTCCAGCATCCACCCACACATCCAACAACTCCATCGGCCCACCTCAGCCACCTCACCCCAACCTGCCCGGGCCATCAGGGGTTGGGAGAGCCGCAGGGGGTCAACAGCGAGTGGCTTTCGCTTCTACGCCTCCTCCAGGTGGACCTACTGGAATGGGGGTGGCAGCAGCTGTTGGATCAGGACCTCCAGACTCTGGAGCTCCCAAGAAAGATTCAATTGTCAGCCTTCCGGAGCTAGACTCTGCCAGATCCCGGCTGTCTTCCAACTTGTGACCCTGGTAGAGTTCAGAGGCCTTTTTTTGTAGGAGAATCGGTATGTTTATGGTCATTTCTGCTGATGTGTCAGCCTACTTCATGACCAGTCAGCTACCGCCAGGGCCACCAGTGATTTTACCTGGATGCACTGTGTGCTGGTGTCAGCAGAAGGAAAAGAGCAACTCAAATTATTCTTGAGACACTTTGACTCGGAAGAGTCTATACAATTAAACTAGTATAATGATAGGTCGAACTGGTCTAGTCTACTGTGCCAGCACCTTTAGTCTTAGTATCACCCTTGACACTCTGCTTCCAAACACCTACTGTATATCGCTGTCTTTACTGTAAAGATCTGAAGAAAAGTATGATTAATGTAACTATTGCATACTGTGTAAAATCCATGCAATGCAATCTAGCTGGAGCTGGACTTAAAAATGAAAATCAGGGACTTGAAGTCAAATGACAATGACATTTTAAGAGTTAAAAGTGTTTTGAGTGTACTTTTTCCTTATAAGCTGTTGTAGCAAAAGAACACATTGCTCTTCATATTGTTTCAAATAGTAGTGAAGTTAGTGTTTCAGACCGCTGGTCGATCTTACATCTATGTGTAAATAGTTGACGAAAAAAGAAAGGAGGGATATTATATTCATTGTATCTTACCCAAACCAAAGTTGAGCTTGAACACAAAGTTCGGTTGTGTCTGTATCAACTAAAAAAGAAACATAGAAGAAAATGCCATTTATTTAACTGCCTTGATTCAACGTTAGAAGCCATATATTTGGTTCGTGTGTATGTATATATGTGGTCGTAAATGTGCGCGCGCGCGTGTGCGAGTTTGTCGGTTCGTTCCAGTTCCGTTTTCAGAGAAGGACTCACGCACTCACCCCATCGGGTGTGGCCGGTTTGACGTGCTGACGCGTTTTTGTCAAAACACCTGGAGGGTAGTCGGCTGTTTGGTCAGTACGCCGATTGTAAACGCGAGGGCCCAGGCGGCAAAATATTCTGAGCTTTATCAAAGGAAAACATTTGTGAACAACCCATACTGTATACTTGCTTGTTTTTGTCTAGGTTTATTAATTAACACATGCAATATAATTCTGCAATACTCTACCCCGCCTATATATAAATATATATGAATATAAATATCTATACATATGCTGTACAGGAAAGTGAACTTGTTTCCTTTTTCTTTTGTTGAACTTTCAATGTGAAAACTTAAAGAATCCAGCAACTACTGTGGTTTCACTTGAGGTATTGTAATCCAGTGACCATGTTGTTACCTTAACCAAAAATGCTTGAGGGAGTGCGAGGAACTGTTGCGTCATTTACGTTAACCCAGCTGGAACAAACGGAGCGAAACGGATTCAGAGTTCGGCTAATTCTACCTTCTCGTACGTCGCCGAGTCACTAAATTAGGTGGTGCAAGGATGCCTCACCTCTGTGCTCCATACTGTCTCCATACTCCTCGTTCAGGATGGCCCGATGCTCTCATGAATGTCTCGACATTTAAAATCTGACGCAATTCCCATGCTCAAATTTTGGGATTAGGCCAAGGTTTCGCTTCAAAATCTTCTGATTCCACTAACCCAAAAGCCTTCTCCCGCTGAATGTATGCCATGAGAGAAGGAGGAAGCTAATCAGATATAAACTGCCATGTAAATAAAAAGGTTTGCTGAGTTGAAAAGGCTTTTACGATGCAAGGGGGTTATACGGCATTTCTGTATGTGTTGCTGAATGTTCGTGTGATTTTGCTTTTAACTTTGATGAAAGTTTTCTTGTATTTTGAACCCGTTTCCTACCCCCCCCAAAAAAACCCAAAAAAAACAACAAAAAAAACCACCCACCCACCCATTAAACCCCAGTTGTCCTGAGGGGAATACTTTTATTTTGGAATGGTGTGAATACGAGCGAGTCCTGACCCATTTGAGCTTCTCGGTCCAGAGCAACCACCGAGGACATTCGTTTAAGCACCTTCTGTTGCACTTAGACCTTGCAATCAAACCGAAAACCGATGCTCGATACCCTCAAAAATGGTCACCGTGCTTCCTCTGGTGCCGATATCAGGTAAACCGGTAGGGGCGAGAAGTGAATCTAATCGAGACAAAAAGCGGGTAGCTGAATTAATGTGTAAGGCGAATGCAGTGTTAAACTTTTTCAGCAGAGAGCATCGATCCAGAGCCAAACTCAAAAATCCATGCAATGGACATTTCACTCAGGTTTGCTACCTTTCCAGAGGGATGTATCGACTGCCGTAGTGTGGCTTTCCATTGATTTATGTAGACTTGTCAAGCCTCCCAAAATCAACTTGTTGATTTAACCATGCTGATTTGACTTTTGCTTGGCTTAGAAAAACATGACGGACCTTTTTGCTGTTTTAACCCTCGCCAGTGTTTCGTTTTGAACCACGTTCTCCTCAACGCTGTTTAAAAATTGAAACGGTTTGTGGATGATTGATTTTATCCAAGGGCTTCATTATATGGCTTGTGAATCCCGGCTCATTCTTCCTGCGGCGTAGCCACATGTTGGTTTCCTCTCTGATCAGAAACATGCACTAAATGCTCCACTTGGGTCACAGTGCTGCCGCCGGCTTCGTCAGCATCATTGGAAATTTGTATTGTTTTTTCTTCTTCCTATGGGAAAGGTACATGCCAAAATGCCAATGTGATTGTGAATGAACCAAGTCCGTTTGAGTCAATAGCTGTTGTCTGCTTCGATGCTGTTCCAGTGCAATCAATTGGTCCTTTTTTTCCTGTTTCCTTTGTGCTAACACGAGAGTTTGCCCTCTTAAGCTGCTATCAGGACAGTGCCGATATTATATGGAAGATAGTGTGTGAAAGTGCGGCGGAGTTTGGAAGAGTTTGGCTAACGTTTCTGGCAATATCACGCACAGCCTCTGTTCCGTTGCATCCATCCAGTAAGACACTTTAACGTGTAATTCGCATCCACTCTGATGGATGGAGTCCCAGACACTTTGATCCGCGCTAGTCTCTTCGACCCTCGACCGCTGACGCGGGTCCCCGGCGACGTCCACACCTCCGTGAGCTATCTGTTGCTGGGTCTGCGTGGCAGTTGCTTTCCGTCAATTGGCTCACAGCCACTGCCGCCAAGTGTGTGATGTAGCGGCTGTATCGGCCCGATGATAGCGAAGGGGGGGGTGGGGTTCAAAGTGCGATTGTTCAACGGTTCTTCTTCTGGACCTTGCTGTGATGTGGGATTGACGTCCCTCAAACCTGTGTGACTGACTGACTGACAGTTATTGAGAGTACCTGAGTTTGACATTTGTCATTCATGCTGGAACAGATCTTAAGGGTACTGAATGCCTTGGTGTTGAAATGTTAACAAATCAGGGTATTACTTTTTGTTCGTAAATGTGTCTTGGACTTATTGTTACCTTCGGTTATTGTTTTTGCAATCTACCCCATGCACATAAACTGTATATACCTTGTGCCTAGTATATCTTGTTTCCACATAGTCTATTTTTGTGGTATGTATGTGCCTGTAAAAATGCAAATAGGTGTTTTTATTTTCAACTTGCAATATATGTAAAAAGATAAAAAAAAAAGGACTGCTATTGCCGAATTTAAATGACAATGTCAGTATATCTAATTTTCCCTGATTTGGGAAACACTAAAATTGCACATTTTCGTTCGTTTGAGCCTTCCAACACCATGCGCGCTGTATTCATGCTCTGTTCATGTGACGTGTGTGTGTGTGTGTGGGGGGGGGGGGGTATGGTGGTCGACCACAACTGCTGTAAAAGTAACATCTTCTGCAGGGAGGGGGTGAGCTCTGGCAGTCTTCTGGTGGATGTCAGCAGTCTAGACATTAGCTCAGATGACCTGCTTCCTACACACAGGGAGGGATAAATAAGTGGATACGGAATATAAAGGAGATGCCCACAGAAGCATATTTAGGTTGTGTACATAGTGGAATATATTTGAACTGTACTGTTGTACAGGTCTGATGCTGGCAGATGTGGCATTAACGGTTAAAAATCACACACATATTTAAAAAAAAAAAAAAAAACTCTGCAAGGATGAATTTGTCTCAAGCATCAGCAGTTGCAACGCCGACTCCTGGCTGAGTCATTCTCACAGACCACAGCCGAGTGCATGCCTGTATTGTCCCGATCCCAATTTTCAAATCTGCGTACACAGACGCGTTGTGCACCAACTGCAGAATAAGTTCATTTAGTCTTTGAGCTGAAACTTTGTGTCGTAGCTACCGTAGCCTGCTTAGCTTCCCTAAGCCTCCTCCGCTTCAGGACTCTCTGTATCGTGTGCTTGAGTTTGTGTGTGCGCGTGGTTGTTCCTGTGCCTTTTCTTCTCTGGTCCCAGTTAAGAAATGATGCCATTTAAAGATCTGAAGTGCATATGAAGCTGAGGGAAAACACCAAAAGACTATAACGCTCCTTGAAAATGACTCTAGCACATTTTTAGATTAGCAGCCTAGCTTGGTGTGGGCATCCAGACACACGTTACCAGCACCATGTAGACAACAGCACAGATATCCGACACAGCATGTGTCCTCTCTCTGGAAGCAAACATTTGAGTCATGTTTTGGCTCCCACACTTACAATAATAAAAATAATAAAAGGTTTTCATCATGCCAGATCTGTCTAAGTTAATGTCTAGGAATTGGGGACAAATCAGCTGTAGCTACAACACCTCCAGATCCATCTGAGAGCGTCAGCGTGAGGTGCGCGGGCGGGGGCTGGGGCTGATTTGTGCCCAGGTCCTGAAAGGTTGTCTTGTCCACCACCTCTGCCGACCCTGAACACAGAGCCACACCCTGGTCTCTCTCAATAAACTGGTCTGTCAGTCAGTGGCAATGTTGTTTCAGCGTTCGTGAAAAAGACGATACCTTGTTGTGCAATAAAAAAGTGAGCGCATTGGCATACTTATATGTGTGTGGACTTTTATTCCTCTACCTGTCCTTGCTGGATGGCTATCACACACACACACACACACAGATACATATGCGCACATGCTGTGTTGTAAATCAACAATGTCTCCACCCTCGTTCCACCCCACAGTAGATCATCTCCCTCTTTCTCATCCTTCCTCTAATCTCTGCTCTCTCTCTTTCTCATATCTCCCCTCTCTCCTCTCCTCTTATCTCTGCTCTCTCTCTTTCTCTCTCTCTTTTTCTCATCTCTATCTCTCTTATCCCTCTCCTCTCATCTCTGCTCTCTCTCTCTCTCTCTCTCTCTCTGCAGACAGAGGCTCCACTGCATCCCTGATGAGATGTCTGAGCTAAGAGCTTTGCACTGTGTGTATGTGTGTGCATGTGTTTCTCACACAGAAAAGGAGGGAGTCTATTTATTCTTATACCTCGATGTGTGTCCATGCACATGCGTGCCCTACTTCTGTGTTTTTCAAGCAGAGCAAACGACCCGGTGGGACTGTGCGCGCGCCCATAAAGGTGTGTGTGGGTGGGTGCGTTGGGGATGAGGGCAGTCCAAGGACACGCTCTTCCAACAGCCACGGGAGGAGCAAACACCTCTTCCTTCTGCGTTTGGTCCATTTTTTCTCTCTCTCTCTCTCTCTCTCTCTCTCTCGCTCTCTCTCTCTCTCTCTCTCTCGCCCCTCTCTCTCTCTCACACACATACACACACACGGTGATTATGCACAGCATGATAACGAGATAGAATGATTGAAATTACAGCCAAGGTGAGGCTTTAACACACAGCCTTACACCGCTTGTACCATCTCCTCACGTTGACTTCCAGCTGGTACAAATGTGGGTGAGCCCCTCCGCAGTGCGTGTGTGTAGCTTTACCTTGACGTGACATAATGTCCTCTCTCGCTTCTGCTCTACGCACACACACACAGACACACACATCCCTCCCTCCATCTATCCCTTTCGCTGTAATTCAATGAAGAAGCAATAAACTGATAGTGACTGCAGGCGGATGCTACACCAAGTTATATGTAGCATAGTATATAGTTTCATCCTGTATATGACCAAGAACTGTCCTCTACCTCATTTCCTTTGCAATGCCAGTCCTCTATGCCCCTTTCTGTCCTACTTCAGTTAATCATATCAGCATCTCCCTACCGAGGCAGCCAGAAGTGCATTTGGCGTATTTAGGCTTTTAAGGTTGTCTATGTCGTCGTGCAAACTCCCCTTGGTCCGAGTTTATTATTGAAACCATTTGCATCGCCTGTGCAGTCTGTTGCTGTTCAAATCTCTTCAGGCCAAGGTGGAATGCCGAGGCAAGGACAGGTGGACACCTTCTGCCCTCACGCTTCCTCTCTGCTGAGACAGCTTCAGCCACACTGGAGCGTCCAGAGAGGCCAAGGCTCAGAACTGAATGGCAGAATTAGCATTCGGCCCAAGAATTGTGTCCACGAATGAGTCAGTCAGCGTGTGACAGAGACAGAGAGAGAGAGAGTAAATCATCTTACAGCCTGGGTAACATCACAGATGCTGGACAGGGGGGCTGGGGAGGAAGTGAGAAGTGCGTCAAGCTGCAGAGCAGTGGCATCATGTGATCTTACATCCTTTTAAATCTCATCAAGGAAAAAAAAAAAAGCTCTAATAAAATCACAAAAAGAGAAATTTCTTTATTAACCGACCTTTAGAGCCTTCATCCACGCAAGGATGGGAAGCGTGTGACAGCGATGAAATTAAAGGAAAATGTTGTCAACACTCCGACGAGCATAAAAACAACTGATTTGCACATTTACGGGGTCTAGAGTGAAGACATTCATCAAAAGCTTGAGAACAAAACTGTTAAATCACACTGACTGACATGTGTTACTGTTACAAAGAATTGATTTGGCTTCCAAAAGGAGGCATTTGAAGCCTTGTCCATAACAGTAATTTTTGTACCATGTGAACCGTCATAGTTTGCATAGTGAAAACAGCTGATTGTAAAGTTTTCCTGGATGGAGAGCAGCTAAAAGCCCACCCCGCCCATGACCCCCTCTGACTGAGTGAACCGAAGACAAAGTGAGGGCACGTGAAAATAAAAGCAGCCGCGCCCCAGGAGCGCAGAAGACAGGAAATGTAACTCATGAAAAATAAAACCGGGGGCCCATTTTTCATTAGTGAAACGCTTTGTCTTGGTGATCTTTGGGCTTTTTAGGCAGGAAGCAAAAGCCCCAGTTCGATGAGTTTATCCCATCATCCACTTCCTCCGATCATTTTGCCCCCAGACGGCAGCTGAAGTGATGACAGCCAGGACAATAATCATGTCATCTGCTCTGCTCGGTCAAGGTCTGTGCTCAGTGGCTCTGTTGCTATTTGCCCATCACACACACACACACACACACGCACGCGCGCACACACACACACACACACACACACACACCTTTTGTTAGCCTCTGTTGGCTCAACCCTCCAGGATAAACGCTTTAAAGGTGAATGTGAATGTAGCCTCTTTTTGAAGCAGCTTGCAGCAGTTTATCAGGTAAAATAATGCTCTGCATTAATACAAAACACCACTTTAGACGCCAAAACCGGCACAAGAGAAGCTAAACCTTTTTTGTGAGGTGAGCAATTTAAACCTGCACTCAGAGGCCCGGTCACACCACTCGTGTTTTTTATTGTATCGCATCAGGTTCAGAGCTCAAACAAAAAACAGTAGTATCAAAATAAAAGGCTCCAAAAGTTGGAAAATTAATGCCTTTGGCTGAGGAGTCGGCAACTGTTGCCCTGCTGGTTAATGCAGCCTGGAAACCAGCAACACACTAGTGAGATTCCCTCCAGCAGCAACTTGAAGTGGCCTAATAAAGAGACGGATGGCTTTGTGCCGAGGCTGAGCTGTGAGGGCGAGAGTGGCTGGGATGGCCTAATTGTCGGAGGATAACGACTCCTCACATCATCCATCACCTTCGCACAGAGCACCCCGGGGTCCTCCCTGATCCACGCCATGTTTTCATCATGCTGACGTCTTCATGTGTGTGAATTTAACACGAGGCCGTCGTCTGGACGAGGTTCTGAGCAAACGTCAAATCTTTTGGAAAACTGACAAAAAGATAAAGAGCCCAGAGTGATTTCCTACCCACAAACGTCTTTAACTGCCTTCCAGGCTGCTGAATCCTTATAAGAAAAGACATTGGTGTTTTCACTACTGATGCTAGCGCAACATTAGCATTCAAACCAGAAACATCAGAATAAACATTGATAAAGCAGAACCGTTATGGAAAGATAAAACGATGTGCTGGGTGATCTTTCACACATCTGTGGGTTATTGATAATTACATATTAATCAGTAATTATTATTAACTCCTTCTCTGCTGGCCGAGCCCCTGCGGGGCCCTCCGTTGTCACGGTGACCCTGAACTCTTCCCACCGAAGCGACTCCACGTGAAGCTCATCGGTCTCTTCCTCCAGGCCTCCATAACCTGCAGCACACTTGTTCTTCTCTCTCTGCTGGTGTTCATTTCCTGCCCTATAATCCTGGAGAGCAGCACACCCAGCATGCTCTGTCTGCGTCTCTCGTTCCCTTTGGCTCCGAATATTGTTTAAAACCGAGGGACGAATATTTACCTGAAGATCTGAATTTAGCAGCTTTTGCGTTATTTTTAATTCACCAGCTTATGTGTTACGCGTTTTGCTGTCCCTCTTTTCTGATTAAGAGTTATTATGGTGATTAGATGTTATTTTCATGTGCTGAATCAATTTAGTAATGAGACCAACTGCTTTGAGGGAGGAGGTAATGAACACGAAAGAGGACAAAATGGGCAAAGAGCAGAGAAGTGGAGGATGAAAAAAGTGGTCCTGAAATTGCTGAGTCACAGAAAGAGCTCTCTTACTTGTGCCCCCCCCCCCCCCCCCCCCCCCCCCACACACACACACAAACACACAAACACACACACACACAGGGGCTGACGCCACCCAGAGTGATGGATGCAGAAAGGAGGATGTCTTTCTGGAGCTCTCCTGCGGTTTTAGCTTTCGTCATGCATGCTGCAAAAATGAAAATAAACCAGATGAAGCAGACGTGACGTGTTTTCGAACATCAAAAAGAGCATCCATCTGGAATTTGGAGAACTTTTTTTTACACATTGGCCTTGTTGTTACAAGTTTTATAGAAAAAGCTCTTTGGATGATGCACTAATAATAATCTTTCTGTGGCCTCTGGCAACTGGATCTTGATGAACTTTCGTTATGATTCTGCACATTGTAATTTTATGGTGCTAATGTGACACTTGTGGTATAAAAGTAGTAATTTTGCATAAAGACTATGTTGCTTGTGCTGCATTTACTGGACAGACACATTTGTCAGAAGGGTAAACAGAACGCATCTGAATGGTGAAAATCTATATATGCCAGAAATTATGCTTACAGCATGGCATTAAGACAAAGGTCAAAGGGCTATTTAAAACAAAAAAACCCCAAACTCTCTATCTACCCCCCCCACACACACACACGCGCGCGCGCACACACACACGCACACAGTGCCACGTGAGGAATAAAAAAGATCAGAGGGAACAGCGCCCCCTGCTGGTTATGTCATGTGAAAGGCTGGAGAGACTCACAGTGAGCAGTGACAGCACAAAAAAATATCCTGATTGGAGCGTAGAGAGGAGGACAGGGTGTGATACAGTGTGACTCAGGACTATCTAAGAGTGGGACTGAAGAGCGAGACTGGGGAATGTACAGGACTGAGAAAGTAAACCGCGATCAGTGACACCCCCCTGGAAGGTGAAGGGATCGATAGATTCAGCAGGGCGTGATATAACTGCTATAACAGAGGGGGGAAGACTGATTTCTGAGGGCAGATAAATGGTGAATGAACCTTTCCCGTGAGCAGATTAAAAATATAAGCGTCAGATTAAATCTTTGCCGCAGGATGTTCCGTCCATCGATGGTTCCTTTTGAAGTGTCCTTGGGCACCAGGTTTTATATCAGCCGCTGGGAGCAACACTGTCAGGAAGAACAGATTTGCCACAAAAGGCAGCTCTGTACTTTGTACATGTGTGTTTTATCATTTCCATCAGGTTAATTTTTTTTTTTTTTTGGGGGGGGTGAATGATTGTCTGGTGACTTGAAATATGCTGGAAATCATCATTTTCACCAGAAAACCAGCTTGGCCGTCTGCAGTCGTATAGGGTAACCACAGCCACACCTTAAAGTTATTAATGATGTTTTCCTGCAGTGCTTGTAACAGTTTAATTTAACGACCTGAAGCAACAAATGCTTGATTTATAGCTCGTGCCTGGCTGCAACACATAATACACAAAAATACAACTAATGAGCTCAACAGGGTCTTCTCTCCAAGCCCGTTCCCTTGGCTGTGGTTTCGCTGGATGGTAGGTAGGGACAGTGGGAATCTTGTTCATCCATTCATGCGCGTCACTAATTAGATGACGAGGCAAAAACTCGGGCATGGGAGGAGTTCGGTGAGGCTCTGGAGGAAGACTTTCAGTCTGCTCCGAGAAGATTCTGGCAAACTGTCTGGCGCCTTAGGGGCGGCAGGCGGCAACTCGGCCACACCGTGTTAGGTGTGCGTGGGGAGCTGCTGACGTCTCCTGAGACAATTGTCCAGCGGTGGAAGGAATACTTCCAGGAGCTCCTCAATCCTACCAACACGTATCCTCAAGGTGGAACAGAGTCGGGAGACCAGGAGGTGGACCATCCAATTTCCAGAGCAGAAGTTGCCTAGGTAGTGAAACAGCTGCCCTGTGGCGGAGCTCCGGGAGCGGATAAGATCCGCCCGGGGTATCTGAAGGCTCTGGATGTTGTAGGGCTGTCCTGGTTGACACGCCTGGTGGACATCGGGGGCAGTGCCCTTGGACTGGCAGACCAGGGTGGTGGTCCCTATTTTTAAGAGTAAGGACCAGAGGGTGTGTTCCAACTATAGGGGGATCACACTCCTCAGCCTCCCTGGGAAAGTCTTTGCCAGGGTGGATTAGACTGATAGTTGAACCTCTGCTCGAGGAGGAACAATGCGGGTTTCGCCCCGATCATGGAACCACGGATCACCTCTTTACCCTTGCTGGGGTGCTTGAGGGGAGTTGGGAGTTTGCCCAACACGTCCACATATGATTTGTGGACTTGGAAAAGGCCTATGACCGGGTCCCCAGGAGCATCCTGTGGGAGGTGCTCCAGGAGTATGGGGTAGAAGGTCCCTTGATAAGGGCCGTCCAGTCCCTGTACCGAAGGAGCAGGAGCTTGGTCCAGATAGCCGGTTGTAAGTCGGACTCGTTCCCAGTGAGGGTTGGACTCCACCAGGGCTGCCCTTTGTCCCCGGTTCTGTTCATAACTTTTATGGACAGAATTTCTAGGCACAGCTGGGAAGTGGAGGGTGTCGAGTTCGGTGGGCGGAAGCTGCTCTCGTCGCTGCTTTTTGCAGATGACGTAGTTCTTCTGGCGCCATCGAACAGGGACCTCCAACAAATGCTGGGACGGTTCGTGACCGAGTGTGAAGCGGCAGGGATGCGGATCAGCACCTCCAAGTCAGAGTCCATGGTCCTCGCTCGGAAAAAGGTAGAGTGCCTTCTCCGGGTTGAGGAGGAGGTCCTGCCCCAGGTGGAGTTCAGGTATCTCGGGATCTTGTTCACGAGTGAGGATGGGATGGAACGGGAGATCGACAGGCGGATCGGAGCGGCGTCAGCAGTGATGTGGGCGCTTAACCGATCCGTCGTGGTGAAGAAGGAGCTGAGCCGGAAGGCGAAACTCTCGATTTACCGGTCGATCTACGTCCCAGTCCTCACCGGCTAGGATGCCTCCCGGACGCCTCCCTTTAGAGGACATGTCCCACCGGGAGGCGGCCTCGTGGTCGGCCCAGGACTAGGTGGAGAGAATACATCTCTCGCCTGGCTTGGGAGCGGCTGGGGGTTCCCCCGGAAGAGCTGATGAAAGTGGCCGGGGAGAGGGCTGTCTGGGCATCCCTCTGGGCGACCCGGATCCGGATAAGCGGCAGAAAACGAAACGAAACGAAACAACTAATGAGAGGAGAGAGCAGAATTTTTCAAACTTTTAAAGTGGAGATTGTTTTTACTCAAAGGATGAAGGCAGTTTAGCATGAAGATACAATGAAAACGTGGGTTCGTGGAGGAGTTATAAGGCTTACACTAAACCCTCCCAAACATGTACCATGTCTTGACTCACAGACAAGACACAATTTTTTAAAAAAAAGTTCTATATAAGGACACACACGCTCACACACCCGCACACAAGTAGATGGCCTTAATTAGAGCAGTGCATAAATGGAGACAGAAGCCCACCCCACCTCAGTCTAGGGGTCAATTAGCTGCGACAGCTAAGAACTCCACAATCCATGTGCAGCTTAATTATGAGAGCATTCAGTTGTTATCGCACGCACAGGTTATAATTGCATTAAAACATTTAGTCTTATAATTAGCTGCTGATGCTTGGGCTTATTTCATCCATCAGGACACAGGCCGATGTGCTTCCAGACGCTAACTATCTACCTCTGAAACGGCCTCCAGTCTGTAAAGATATTGATAGAGCTTTAGTAAAGATATTGATCACGCAAGCAAACTAGTGTGTGCAACATATATGTCAATATTTCAGTGTACTGTATTTGTTTGTGTCTGTTTTTTTTTCCTGATCGGGGTCATGGAGTTTGTCCCAGCAGTCAGTGGGTGAGAGGTCACCACACACACACACACACACACACAGACGAACCCACACTCAGGTTGCATGTTTCTAATCATAGAGATATTTAATCAATAAGGAGAAAAACACTTCACCTTGGCTTCGGTTTACAGGTCTGCTACACAACCTTCACAAGCATGGACAGGGATTCCACTGCAGAGTACACTTGTGTGTGCGTACATGCATGTGTGTGTCTCAGGCAGCAATGCAAATGTGAGCTAAACTTGGAGGAACAGAAGAGCTGGAAGGAGAGGAGAGGAGGAGAACCTCTATTTCTGGAGGCGGTGTACTCGTGGCGTCCCTGGAGGAGTAGGCTGCTCCGGGCTCTCCTCTGCCATACATGAGTGATGGAAGGTGTCACTCACAGAAAAAAAAGAAAAACCCCCAGAAAGATTGATATTCTGGGGTTCTTGCCAGTGTAATATTTTTAGAACAAAGTGAGAACCTCGCCTGGCACAGATGTTTAACAACTGCATTCGCGGGTTCACCTCATATTTCACTTTGCCCTGAGAACAGCGCAGACCTGCTGCTGCAGAGCATCATGGGAACAAATGTAGGCTAACAAGAAGGGGAAAAAAAGGTGCCGGCCTATTTTTTTCAGCACACAGGCCATTTTTTCTGTTGCTGTGACAACAAGGACAAGAAGAGGTAACCTTGTACATCAGTTAGCTTGATGTCAATAGCTTGCTCAGAAATGTTTCCATCTTTACAGCACTGACGCACACATTCATCCAGATTAAATGCGGATGGTTGATGTGAAACATTTGTGGTCTGACTGTTTAATGGAGAAACCACAAATTAATTATTACTGAAGTCTATCTGCACCCACTCCGACCACGGATGCAACAATCAACCCCAAAAAGTTACTAAAACTCGATGCAAAACCATCATAATTCAATTCATCTTGTAGTACTTCCTCTTAGACTTCCCATCCTCAAGAGTTGGACCCAACAGTAAAAAGAAAAAATTAGATTTGGGTCAGTTAATATGAATTTTATTTTCCAACAACTGTGCTAAATGCTGCTGGAAAGCTTTTAGGGTGCTATATGCTACTGAATCATTCATCTGTCTTTTCATTCCAAAGCTAGTTCAGGCTTAAATTAAAAACATATTTAAAAGAGGTAATAAATGGGTGAAATGGTGGTGGGAAATTTTGTAGATGCTGTGGATCTTTGGAGATGCTAATTTCCCTGGTGGACACCCCCTAAAGGGATCAATAAAGTTCTCTTGAATCTTGAAATAAATAAATAAATAAATAAATAAATAAATAAAGCAGGTTTATGAAAAAATCCATTTACATGGATATGATAACATATGATATGATACATAATGGATATGAGGTGATGTGTTTATCCCTGCTTAATGATTATAATATAATAAACCTTGCTGTGATGTTCCACTTCCAGATGACACAAGTGAAATCCACTCATAGATGTGGTCCAGACACCAGATACATGTAAAAGCTTTAAACCTAAGAAGGCTGCCAAACTCCAGTCTGCCGCATCACTTAGTCTCCAGCTCGGTCAAGTGGAGCAGATATTATGCGTTTAGCCTGACACCCTGTGGTAAAAACATGGAATTTCTCCAGCTGTTTCTAATTAATATTCAGTCAAAACAGAAAAACGTCCTGCTGATTCAGGAACGTATTGCTTTATTTTTATTAACGTCAAGTGACAATTATCTCAAATTAAAAACTCGATCCATAAAGATTTACAATAATTAATATATATAGGTTTTTTTAATCCCACGTTTTGAAAAACAAACAGGTTTGTCTGGAATAAAAATGACAAATTCTACACTGTAATAATCCAAAGTTAGTATCGTTTTGACCCTATTATAGAAGGGGAGGGGGGCGTTCCCGAGATCCATCATGACCATGTACAGGTAATTGAAGCGGCCATGATTGAATGACGCATTGAATATGGGAAATGTAGTTTCATGACTTTTGTATGGTCGCGACTGAAAGTAAACAGGGCGCTACTAATGTATCCTCGCAAGCTTGTTAAACATATACCCCACTGAACAACGTATATCTCCTTGTAAAGATTTTCCAATTGTTCGTGACTATTTGGAATACAAGTACAGCGGGGGTAGATATACTAACGTCAATTCCCAGAGTTCTTTGAGGGAGAACATTCGTCTGTGGTATTTGTAGTCCACCGTGGAGGTTCGTTTCCTGTACAGGTTAGGTGGTGGAATCTGGTTTACGAAGACAAACACATGTGAAATTATTGAGCAGGTAGGCTAAACAGACCATTGTGTCAGCTCTCGACTCCAGCTGTCAGTCTCATTAAACGTGTCATGCGTGCATTATTTCATGACGGTCAGTCGTGTTCTGTCCATTTGGCGTAGAAGCTAGCGTGTGCAAATCTGGCGCTTCCATGGCGTTGCATTTCCTTTTGTTCAGCTAGCGTATGTGAAGGAATACAGAAATGGATTTCTCAGAAACGCTCGCAACCACAAACACTCATTGAATGGACCTATTTGCCTCGGCGAAACTGGGGTTTCCTATTTTAGACGGTCTGTAGGTAAGAGGGTCGAAGCTCGACACGTCGGCATTCATTCAGGTATTCTGGGGAAAGTCAAGACGTTTATCAGTCTTGTGCTCAGCTTTAGAAACATAAATCCTGTAGGCGTTACTAGCCGTTAGCCACGTCGCTTAGCATTAGCAGTAGCGCCAGGCTTGTCGCAGTTTTGGTGTTTACATCCGGTTGCTCGTCGCGTTTCGCAGCTAATTTGCAACAGCGTTTGTTTCTCTGCATCTGATCGCGCCAGACCTACTTTGCATTTCTTCTCTAGTCAAATGTGCATGTGAAGTGGTGGGAAAATTGTTACATTAACTGGAAATTCTGTCTCTTCCAGGTTTGTAAAGAAATTAATGGAAACATGTCAAAGAAACGGGGAAGGTATGATCAAAACGTTACTGAACACCTTTGACATTTGGTTCATGATGATGTGCATGAGTGTATAAGGGACGCCTGTGCGTCCTCATGGATGGCAAATGTGAAATAATTACATAGTTAAAACGTAAGATAAGACCATCATTTCAAATGTAATGCTTATGTTTTACATGTACTAAAATTAGAAATCAACTGAGCTCTCATGTGAAAGTGTCCCTGCCCGCAGAAAGCGTAGCTTTGGAGAGCTGAGTGAGGGCTCGGAGTTGAGCCTGACCCCTGACCCCGACAACCTTCTGGGTCGGAGGATTCAGCACACCTGGAGGGAGAAAGGCAGCATGACCACGTGGAAAGGCACCGTCCTGGAGCGGCTGACCGTCAACACCTCCCTCTACATGGTCAAATACGACGGCTTTGATTGTGTGTACGGGATTGAGCTCTTCAAAGACAGCCGGGTGTCCAACCTGCAGGTGTTGTCTGAGAAAGTCGGTGAGTGTAAGAACAACCTGCTGAATCGGCACATTGCCAATTAGTGTGTCGTATCGAGCATTAGTTTACCAATGTGGGGAACATCTTTGGCGACTTGGATTTGCGGAAAACCAGGGGCTTAACCGTTGTTTTCTGTCGTCGTTGTGATAGTTTTCATTAGCTGTGACGTCTGGTCAGCAGCTTTTGTGGAACCCTGTTGGTCATCACTAGTCAGACGTCCAGGACGGCTGCTCGCGAGCATCCATAGATGTGACGTGTGCCACATATTTGGCCCATGATGATCACAGCTTCTGGGTATAATGAGCCGACTCTGGTAGAGAAGCAAGCATAGATCAGTGGGGGGGGGGGGGGGGGGGGGGGGGGGGGGTAGTTTACTGTATGAACTGTTGATTTTTGTGTTGTTTATTTTAATTGCACTTTTTTTTTCTTCATGACAAAATAAGGATATTCCCTCGCCAAGCATCATTCACTGCAAGTGGGTCAGGTGGAAATTTGAGGTTATAGATCGACAGCCCCCGTCAAGCCAAAATATTTGGGTGGTTAGTCAATAAAGCAGCGAAGGTATTTCAGCCTCTCTCCTCAAAGCGTCTCTCTCTCTCTCTCTGTCTCTCTCTCTCTGTCTCTCTCTCGCTCGCTCTCTCTCTCTCTCTCTCTCTCTCTCTCTCTGTGTCTCTCTCTCTGTCTCTCTGTCTCTCTCTCTCTGTCTCTCTCTCGCTCGCTCTCTCTCTCTCTCTCTCTGTCTCTCTCTGTCTCTCTCTCACACAGTGAACAATAAGATCAAAATACCTCCCGGGGCCGAGGAACTGGTGGGCCGAGCCGTGGAGCATCTGTTTGAGAAGGAGGATGGCGAGAAAAACGAGTGGCGGGGTATGGTGCTGTCCCGTGCCCCCATCATGACCCACTGGTATTACATCACATATGAGAAGGACCCGGTGCTGTACATGTATCAGCTGTGGGACGACTACAAGGACGGAGACCTCCGCGTCCTGCCTGAATCAGGTCATTGGATGTTTATGACATGCTTGCCCGAGCTAGCCTGAACTGACATCACCATCTTCTTCTCTTTTGTTATGGCCAGAGAACAAGCACCTGCTGCCAGCAGACAGGAAACCGGGTGAGGAGCCAGAGAGCCTCGTGGGTAAACAGGTGGAGTACGTCACGGATAACGGCGTGAAGAGGACGGGGTTGGTCATCTACCAGGTCCCAGCCAAGCCCACGGTGTATTACATCAAATATGACGACGACGTCCACATCCACGTCTACGACCTGGTGAAGACCACCTAGTACTGACTGTGCCAGTTCGCCCGGGCCGACGGCTCGCCCCACAACCCGACCATCCGTTCGCTCGTTCAGTGAGAAACCATGTGGTGAAATTCAAAAGCCTTTTCCTCTCATCTGTAAGCTGCCCCACGGGCAGAAACGCTGTTTTTTTGGGCCAGTGTTCATTTGAACCTAACGTGTTTGTGTTAGGCCGTGAAACAGACCTGGGATCAGTTGTGTCACCCAGCAGATGAAGTGGAGCTCGACGTTTGCTCGGTTCAGTCACGTGTTCGTATTGTTCCAGGGTCCGAATCCTTTTTTTTTTTTTTCGCAAACAGATGAAACAAAACAGCATTATTAACATTGTATATCTCTATAAAATCTCTGTTTTAAACATTTCATTTTTATATACCTGTGCTATTTATTTCATCTGAAATATTTAGCTGCGCTAATGGTAACTTTTTGGCCAAATTTGTCCGCTGTGCTTAATGTGCTTTGGTGGGTCTTGTTTCGTTGAATATTGTGCTAATTTTACTATTGAAGTCACTCATATTTGAAATGAAAGCATTTAGCATAATAACGGTTTCATTCAAGAAAAAAAGACTCAAAGTCTTGTCTCATCTGCAAGTTTTCTACATTATAATATACTGTAAAAAGACTGATGTTTCGCAGTATTTGTGCTCGGTGAGGTTTGAAATGCACCCATGTTGTTTGGTAGGTTAGATGGAAATCGCCGCCTGTTGTGATCCCATCCCTGTTTTGTTCTGTAAATATAATCTGAGACATTTCTATGAACGTTGAATGAGCTTCGTGTGGTCATTTTCTCCTCCGTGCTGCTGTGTTTGTGTGGTAGGTGAGATTGTGTTCCTGCGATGCGAATCTACAGGATTTATTTGACTGCAAACACTAGATTTTACGCTCTGATCTGTGAGGTGACGCTTGTCTCGAATGGTGAAGCCGTTGAAAGCTGACCCTGACACTTGCTCACCTTATCAGTCGCAACATTTCCACTTCAAACCAACCCAGATTAGCATTTCAGCACAGTCTCACTTGGTAATTAGCGGTGCGTTAATTACAACAGAAATGTAGCTTTGCAGATAAATCACCCGAAGATTTTTAATCAGCTGGTTCAGGTAAAAAGTCAGGGAATGATTGCTGTAATTATAATGAACTCCAAATGTAACAGGAATGCATGTTAATCAGGTATGAAACCCTCCGACGTGGACGACGAGCGTCCAGGAATCGGGTGAAAAACACGCCGATGCTGCTGTTCGAGGGTGTTTCATCAAATGAGAGCTTTGCTTTCAGGCTTGAATCACTGTCGCGCTCTATAAAGTCAAATATCCGCCTTTAGTTGAGTCGTCTCTGCAGAAATTGCCGCAAGAAACGCAAAACCGAGCAAAAATAAATAATTGGCATTAAAAAAAACCCCACCGCAACATGCTGCATTAAAGAGCTCTCACGCTTCTTTAAAACCTGGAAATGAGCCAACGGCAGCAGCGAGTATTCCCCCCGTGGAGCTCTTAATAATTTATCACCGACAACGTGGCGACAGAGATGACCTTGCTTACATATCTGTGAATGCAATATCAAACACAATCTGCCTTGGATTACAGCGTGTGTCTGATAACGGGCTTCATCCGCCTGTGCGTGTGTGTTCATGAAATGTCAGCCCCGCTTTGATGACTAGCAGACATGTTCTCTCCTCCTCTCTGACACACACACACACACACACACACACACACACACAGATGCTGGTTGCCGACAGCATCTCCGTCAGAGTCGCCCCCCTCCCCCGGGGGGTGCCGGGGCGCCGGTGATGGGTGCCAGTGCAGACAGCAGGGTAACAGTTGGCATCCCATCATGCCAGGCTGGACGCCCAGATAGTAACGACGAGGCGGGAGTACACGCGTTCCTCAAGGTCTGCGCTCCGCGCTATGTTGTCTGATGCGATCCGTCACCTGTTGTGCGCTTCCGCTCACGGATCCATCGCAGCCCGCAGGGACGCGTTCGGGGGGGGGAACTCGGGCATCATCAGCCTGGTCCTTTCATTCCGTTCCTAAAAGGTGACTTGTAATCAAGGACAAATTATTGTGTTTGTGACGTGTGGGAGGAACGCACACGTTGCATGCGCCCCCCCCCGCCTTCTTGTAAAGAGGATAAACTAAGTAAAACTGGATCCGGGAGGGAGCAGAAAGGTCAGGTTCGGGGTGTTTACCACTGAATCGCGCCTTGAACTTTAGCGAGTCGCTTCTGCAGGGGAAAGTGGATGGAAAAATTGTTTTCATGAGGAAAAAAGACAGCATTTGCAGGCTGTGGGTGGTTGAGGCCGACTAAATACACTATTTTTTTTAATAAGCCCTCAGATATAAACGTATGCTTAGGAACCCTCCGCTCCGTCCATTTATCTGAGCTCCATTTTTGCAGAACCTTTCTGGAAAGCCTTGAAACTTTGTCTGCATTCTTATATTTTCCAATAAACAAACACGCTTGACTCTTTTGTGTTGCCTAGCAACCGCAGCCAGTCCCTGTTTTTATATATATGAAAAAAAGCAGCATGCTGCCAATCTGGAGACTCGCAGGCAGAGCGGTGTGAACGAGGCCAGCCTTCCTCGCATTCTTAATTGAGACGTCGCAAAGTGGGAGCAGGATTTGAAGCCTGATTGATTTCAGCAGAAATCCAGATGATTTGCCTTTCAGTGGGACTCACGCGTGATGGTTTCCATGCAGGCTCTGATTTCAGAGTCGGAGCAATTGTAGCTTTGCTCTAAACCGGTGACCTTAAATAAAATGGCTCCCGTTTCTAAAAATGGTCTTTAATTTGGCTGATTCCCCCCATCCCCCTCCATTTATTTGGCTGCTGACGTCGATAATAAGGAGGCCATGACAGAAAATATCGCATGCTGGTTCCTGTTGTCAGGCAGGTGTGTTGACTGCTCACGTCTGTAGGGCAAACGCTTTATTTTACAGCTGAAAGACACATGTCGGGAATTTGAGTCTCCTTTCAGAGTGCTCCTCCTCCTCTTTAGTGTCAGTTTCAGTGTCTGTGGTGCTGAAGGAGGAGGAATTAGTGCTTTTGATGGTGTGTACGTTGTCTGGAGGAATGCAAGGAAATGCAAAATCACACCAGAAGTGGCCCCATATTGGTTTTATTTCACAAATATTCTGCTTAAACAGGATGCATTAAAGAAAAATAAACAGCATTTGTGCATCTCATGGCTGCCAACATCTGCCGTTACAGCACTTCTTCACATTTGCTTTTCATTTTATGTGATTAACTTCTATTAATAACGCACGGCAAAGGCCTTTGATTGGGGTTTTATGGGTAACTCACGTTGCCAGCATTATTATTAGCCTTCATCCACGAAGGCTCGGATGAATCATGAGATTTTAAAGTGCATTTTGGGAGACAGTTGCAGCTGGATAAACAGGGTTGGGGGGGTGGAATAAGCGCATGTGCCGTTCATATTGACGTGGACTGCTGGTGCTGAGAGGCAGACTGGGACTTGTTGTTGTTTGAACAGCGTCACAACAAAATCACTAGTCTTCCACCCAACACTCGGCCAATGCCTCCGCTCCTTTATGTCGAGGGCGCCGCATCTGTTGCTTCACTCTGCGGGAAAAAAGAGAAGCAGAGAGGAACAACCTTGGAGCACCGTGGGGGATGGGGGGCGGGATTTCAAACACTCGTTAGCATCGCTACTGCGTCGTCGTCGGCGTGGTTCTGCGGCGGGTCTGGCCGCCGGCCTTGAGGTCCGACGAGGGGTCGCGAACTTTAGATCTGGGCGATGGCGACCGCCGCACGCCGCAGTCGTCTCTCTGTTTTCCCTCAATCCATTTCTCTCTGAAGCCCGTTGACATTCCATCCTTCCTTTGTTGTTGTAATGCCAACCTTTCAGCTCCTTTCAAAAGAGGGAGACGGGAGGAGGAGGGAGGGACAGAGAGGATCACAGCAGTTTGAATAAACGCCGTCCTCCACATGCAGCGAGACGGAAAGGAGGAAATATGTGAACAATTTGCAATTACGCCCTGTTTACAACGGCGAGGCAATGGCGGCGAAGGCAACTTGGTGATGTGTGTGTTTCCTCCCAATAAGTCACAGTTGAACTGAAAGAGAGGGGGCAGAGAGAAAAGAGACAGACAGATTGTCCTGCATCTCCAGTATGTTTCTGAGCTGGTAGCTATGCAACAGGACTGGGAGTCAGTGGAAGTGGGGGGATGGGAAGATGGGGACAGTTTAGTTGAGAGGAAGGAAGGGAGGGAGGAAGGAGGGAAGGAAAGGGTGAATAAAGGGGTCCTTGAGTGCAAACTGGAGAAGAGAGAAGTGCTGAGAAGAGATACCACTCTATATAGACCAAAAGAGACCCCGAGGGGTGATCAATATGCACTGAAGACATTTCAATATTGATCAAAATGTGCTGGCGTATATCGAAACATCTACTGAGGGATCAGGCGGGCGGTGTTCGCAGGGGATGATGCTGAGCCGTTAGTCAAGGCTCTGAAAGGCGACCAGGATCGCGTTTATTCCATCCAGATTTGCCGCTAAACAGGAAAAGAGGGAGCTGTCCAGCATCTCGGTGCTGAATGACGCCCTACGTCGATCTCCTGCCTCAGCACATCGCCTCGACTCCCGGCCCCGGAAAAAAAAAAGGAAAAGGGGAAAAAGAAAACACACCACCTGTTGCTGCAGAGAAGTTTTCTCTCGTGGTGTTATAAAGCCCCCCCACACAAACCCCCTCACGGTTTCAGACGTGATCGGCTCTCATCTACAGTCAGGGCAATTCTCCGTCTCTCCTCAAATCACGGCAACATGACGACATGATAAACATTTCATCCGAGCTGTGGCAGAGGAACGGGGGGGTCTCGGTTTTCCCGTAAAGACAGTCGAGCTGGGACTCAGAGGCGTTTAAACGCGACCTTTATTTAAATGGAGCGAATGCGGGAGCGACAGTATATCAAATAATAGCCCGAGAGTTGCACAGCAACGTTGCAATTAACCGGACTCACCGTGCGTCGACGGGAACAACAGGTGATGCCGACGACCGCGGAGCCGCGCCGGATCGGGAGGCTGCGTCCCCGTCGCGGCTCTGCGTCCCCGTCGCGCCGCGACGCCCTCCCATCCGCGCTGCACGTAATGGTTCTCATGTTGTTACCGGGTTGGCTGGAGGAAGATGGATCGGCGTGTTTATATACGTCCGCCGCTCCGGAGAAGACAAGGAGGAGGCGGGCCGCTGCGGAGTGACGCCGGCGTGCGGGGGGGCCAATGGGAGCCGCTTTGAGTCAGACCCTTTTCAGGGTGCGGCTCAAACCAGCAGCCAAATTACATTATGTGGAGGTTAAAGATGTGAATGGGACATTTAAATAAGGGCTCCGGAGAGAGTGAAAAACGGGTCTCTGGGGGTGATTTCACCTGAGCACGAGAGCGACCGGAAGTTGCAACATAATTGAATTAAGTCTGAACTATGACATCAAGATTACGCATCTAATTATCTGGGAATGAAGACAACAACGGGGAAGTGTGACATACTGTGCAAACTGCAATCGGGTAAATTAATTGCCTTGGAATAAAATGTAAATTCATTTACCCCCACCCCCCACCCCACACACACACAGACATACACACACACACACCCACAGGTCTCGCTATTTATGCAAGGACAGGTCTTACTGACAATCATAAATGGACGTTTTTTCATTTTTGTTCCACCCTCAATGTAAACTAGCTTTTTACACAGCAATTACAACCCTTCCAGGTTTTTCTCAAACATCCCAGGGTAAGAGTAGAACATGCAAACTCCTCAATGGAAAGCCCCCAAGCAGCGGTGCTGACCAGAGTCACCAGGTTCATCATTTTAGCACCTTTAGAAGGGGACCTGCATTCAATCTTTCTCCTAAATGAACAAAAACACAGAAATTAGAAGGCACCAGTTGCACAATCTCCCCTCAACTCACGTTGATGTGTATTTTTATTTTCATTTTAGACCAACTTAAGTCATTGTCTTACAGCAACAGATGTCCAAAGGAGCCGGTGCAAAGGTGCTGCTGTATGACCAGCCTTTTTGTAAATAAGCCACACGAGGAACCCTGTCTGTTCTTGCCAGGCAGGAGTGGGTCAGCTGGCTGCTGTGCTCAGTTGCTTCCTTTAGAATATATTTTCTTAAGAAGGCAGGCCGGCTACAGCTGTTGGTTTGCACAAAAAGCCTTGTTTCCTTTGATATCCCTGCAGACCGGGTATCAATACAACTCAAGAGCAAGGATTAGGGAGAAACCACAGGGTAGATCCTGAACACTGTGTTGTGGGGCTTTGGTTGTATAATGAACAGCAAGTCTCCCCGCCTCTTGATAGAAACATCAGGAGGCAGGATTACACATATTAGTGGCCTCCCTCTGTTTGCTCCCCTGCTTCCAGGATTTGATGTTAACATCTAACCCAGGCCCGCAGATGAGCCGCGACACTGCTGAATGTCTTCTATTCAGATGATTTATCAGGTCACTATTATGGATGTGTGCATGCTGTTTACATGACATTATAATCAATTCTGAACGAGGGGTCTTCGAGCTGTGGTGGAGGCTATAAACGTCTGATCGCCATCGCACCCAATTGCTGTGTTCTTTATTTCTTCCATCTTGGTGGTGATCAAAATATCGCAGTTTGACTTTTGCAAAACACAGCAGAAACCCAACACGATGAAGATCATTTATAATCCCCCTTTCTTCGCATGGTCAGACCCTTCAGCTGTTGTTTACAACGAAAGAGCACATTTGTTGTTTAAATGTGTAAAAGTCGAGCTTTTATGGGTCAGAGGGCACAAGCAGAGGTGTGGGAGCTTTGGGAGGCGGCAGGCATTCATTATTTTTCGTGCTCCTGGTAAAAAACTATGTGTGTGGGCTGCAGTAATTTGTATTTCCAAGAGTCCACAGGGCAGATTTGTGGCTCTTCAAACCTCCAGCTGCTCTCAACCGAGACTCGACTGTAATCAGAAATGTTTGGATGTTTCACCCATGTGCTTTTATAAAGGGAAACTCTTACATTGATCCACTGTTGTCGGGATAAAACTCACCTTTAGAAAAAAATAGAATAAGAAGTATGAAGGTGTGGTAGGATTAGCCTTAAATTTACAGCGGATCAGCGCCCTCTGATGTTCAAATGCCGACACTGCAGTACGTTAATGCAGCAAATATATTCACAAGGTTCGCGTCTTCCTTAATTACACCTTAAAAACAGGCAATCATTCCATTATTCTTCTTTAGTTAATGAGACCAAGGTCACAACGTGATCTGGTTTTATAAAAAGTTCACACATATGGGTACCATATAACTGTATTTTAAATTATCCATAAATATTGCAAGGTAATAAAGAAACGTGTAGAAAAAGGCATTGAAGTCACCTCAACAGTAATTCTTTTGTTTCTCTTAACAGCATCCTATTGATTTTATGGCCCACACGCTTTACTTTCAAAGCAATAAAACAGCGTGGCCATATGGTCCAAGATATGGTGATTTAATGCTTGATTATCTCTCTGTAAAGAAATCTGTTTTGAGATTCTGTAATTCAAGTTGGCAGCACTGCCCTGATGTGACAATAAAAAAAACCTCCACACTTTAGCAGTAAAAGTGCCCATAAGCTTCCCTGGAAAAACAAGCATGCCATTTCCGTACAGGAACCTGCGTACACATCAAAAATAAATAGCATTCGTTTAAAGGTGGCACCAGAGGCCTCAAACACTCACATGAGGGAGAAAGGATGGGGGGGGGGGTGCAGCTATAGCTCTTGTAAGTAGCAGAAATGCCCCCAGCTTGAATATTTTAGGAGACGGCAGAATAAAACCAATGCTTTAGAAGGCAGAACGTTGCTAATTTAATCCCAAATGTTTTTTCTTGGTAGCCAGAGAGTTTTCAGCACATCTTTTGTTTCCAGGACTGATTTAAAGACAGAAACATGGTGACATGCACATCATTATGGATGTAATTTGCTTGATTATATTAGTGATTTCCCAACACAAACAAACCAATACGGGTGAATATAATTATTATATTCGTATCACAGTCTACAATGATGCCGGTACCAGGTCATAAAGGTGGAGCAGGATCAGCCGCTTTGCACAGGGTTATGTCATCCATCAGGGTAAAATAGCATTATTTTCAGCAAAGTAAAATGTCTTCTCACCCCTCAAACTAAACTGAGTAACAACACACTCCACAGATAAGACCAAGACAAACAATTAAAAAAAACAGCCCTCCAAACACATACATTTTTTTTTAAAAAGGAAAATAAATACACAATCAATACAAACTCAGTTATTTGGCAGGTAAGAACTAATCAGTTTGTAAGCAAAAATTAACCACAGGGGAGGAGAACCCACCCAAAAAAATCTCTCATTGTCAGAGAACACTGGTCCGTTGGAAAGGCAGTGGCATCATTTCTCAGAGGGAAGTGGAATACTGTAGTACGCCTGTTGTCTTCTGTTCCTTCAACGCTCACCTCCCTCCTCCAGCGACTTTATTCTTAAGGGCATTTGGGGGGGGGCTCTGTAGACGGGTAATGCCAAAAAAGGGGTTCATGACCATCCCGACATGCAAAGAGGAATTGAGGAATTTCCTTCTTGGCCTCGTCGTACAGACGTGTGCTTATTATCGGATCCTGGTGAACAGGTTCAGCACGGACACAGATTCCTGAAACAGAGCAGAGTTGGGAGGGATAAGAACTATTGTAGGCATAATATGGTGTTTGGGAAAGAGGATAATTCTTTACCTTGGTCGACCTCATCTTGCTAAATACATTCCAGAAACGAAGCGTTTCATCTCCCGCTCCTGTCACGATGGCCTCTCCATCAGGGGACATGGCCTGAACACAAAATCATCATCACGGGGGGAGCGAACAGCGTTACTACACACTGATAACAGGTTTATTAGGCCGCCTGAGTCGCTAATCCTCATGACGGCATCAATTCTGCTAACCACTGACCAGGTAGAGCACTCTGTAGGAATGCCCTGTGAGTTTGGCCACCTGGGTGAGCGAGGGATACTTCCAAACTAGGATCTGGTTCTGAGAATATCCATGTGTGCTGACCTGCAGGAGAGATTAAGAAACCCCACTCATCAAAAACAAGCTTTAAAAAAAGACTATTGAAAACACACGTCACGTGTCAAAAGCAGACGCGGGGCTCGTCTTGACTTATAGAGCTGAAAACGATCATCGACGCCTCACCAGCTCATTAGTGTGCTTGGACCAGGCCAGGTTGCAGACCTGCGACCCAGTGTCTGTGCACTGCAGGGGCTGGCCTGTCAGTGTGTTCCAGAAGCGGATGCAGCGGTCGGCAGTGCCCCCGCCGGAGGCCAGCAGCCCGTGCTGGTGTGGGGACCAGGCGATGGCTTTCACGGCGGCTAAGTGCTCTGTGTACTGCTGCACTGGGAGGACACTTGAGTGGTTCCACACAAGCAGCTACGGCCGGGCAGCAGGTCGGCGCAGGGGGAGAAGCAAAGAGAGGTGACACGCTGGTATTTGAAGAAAGCCGAGGAAGACACCGAGTCGGAACTCCCCAACTACATACTTTGTTGTCATTTCCACCCGAGGCGAGCAGCTGGTGGTCTGTGCTCCACTTGAGACCACAGACTTCCTGCCTGTGTCCTTGGAGACGGCGCTCCGACTGTAGAGGCGGGGCTCTGATATCACGCTGCAAGATCACTCGGTCGCGACTTCCAGACGACAGTTGATCAGCGTTCCATGCCAACGCACCTGATAAAGAATTCGAATGAAGGAATTTTAATGAGCATATACAATGCGTTAAAAGGCTGGATGAGGAAAACCTCTCTACTCACCCACTCTAGCTGTGTGCCCTTCAAGTACGGAGAGCTTCTTCCCTGCTGACGCATCCCATATCTGAACATATCCTTTATGAGTCCCCACAGCCACCAGGTTACCCTAACAACAGATGGGGAGAGATCTGGAATGCTGGGGCTGTACACTGTTTAAAAAAAGTTAGACAATAACAATGTGAAAAATCCAGAAACTCACCCTCTCTGACCAGCCCACAGACGTCACAGAATCTCCTTCCACAGACAGATCACACAGGCGGGTCACCTGAAGAGACGGGAGGAAAATCGACACTCATGGAAAGCCGACAGGATTACCGTTAGTGGGGTTTTATTCCGCGTCTTTATGCCGTCACGTGGGAGAGATCGCTTACCTGGCTTGTGCAGGCGCTCCACAGGTAGACGCAGGTGCCCAGTCCCACGCTGAGTACGTTCAGAGAGGACCAGTCCACCAAATTGAGGTAGAAATCGTCCTGGAGCTCCGGAGCATCCAAAACTTTAAAAGGAATTTTGGATATTTTGCGCGTGGGTTTTCTTGGTGACCGCAGAAGTTTCTGACTGAAAGGCAAGAAATGGTTA
Organism: Takifugu rubripes; assembly: GCF_901000725.2. Taxonomy (NCBI): domain Eukaryota; kingdom Metazoa; phylum Chordata; class Actinopteri; order Tetraodontiformes; family Tetraodontidae; genus Takifugu; species Takifugu rubripes. Next base: position 10,403,991 of record NC_042306.1, read on the forward strand.
AATCCAAATGTGATTTCACATGAGAGGAGACATGACAGACAAGCACGGGGGGGGTGAATTACCTGTTGCTACTGACGGGTGAGAGGGAATACGGAGAGACTGTGTTTCCATCCTCTTCAGACAGGGCCCTTTTGGCACTTACAGAGTACTACAACGCAAACAAGTATTTAACAAAATAAAGCAGGGAAAAGGGTATTAAAAGTGGAGGCAAAGCTAGAGCAACCAACACTAAAAAGACTCCTCTTGGCAGGAGTGGACGGTTGCAGACGGCGGTCCTCAGACTGAGGGTCCTGGACCTTCTCTATGCCTGCTCCCAGAAGCTCGTTCTTCAGCAGAGCAGAGTACGCGAGGCCATCCGCTGGAGGAACGGACAGAAGGGAAATCTAACCAGGCTGCACAAATGATTCAATTGAAGCAACGACTCAGCTCTGAGCATTTCTGCAGAGATCGATGGGGATGATTCAATAAGGTCCGTTTGGGCCTCATCTCCGGGTCTCATTAGGATTGGGAAACACCAAAAGGTCAAAACCGGCCTGACAAGAGGTGAAAATGGTAAAACCAGCCATTTCCTTGGTGCATTACCACGATGATGACTTTCCATTGTAATCACGCAGGTGATGCTGCCATGAAGAATATACTGTTGCCCATCAGTTCAGAGGCAAAAACAAGCCAACAAAAAGTCACCCTGCACAAATATGCATGAATTACCTTTGTTGTTGTCTGCTGTGCCGTCTTTGGTTTTTCTGTTCTGATTGTGTGACTTTTCAATTTCCTGTAAAACAAAGTGATAAACAGATGATTTATTCTCTGCGGTATCTATGAACCCACAGCAGCGTGATAATAGTGAGCGAACTGTTCTTTTGGAGGGGAGGTCTGCGCAGCCCTGAGTGTATTCCAGCAGACTCACATTGATGCGATGAAAGTTAACACTCCAGTTGGCTCCAGCCCGGGAGGGAATGAAGCGATCACCGTGTTTGCTGGGAGAGGACAGGGGGGAGCTTGTGGGTGTTAGCGCTCGCACTGCTCCTGCGGCTTTCTGCAGAGGAGGAGAGAGAGAGAGAGAAAGAGAGAGCAGTTCCTGACTGGAAGCCAAATACAAATAGGGCATGAACAGTGATTTAACAAGTAGATAATAAAACAGGAAGATAATTTAGTGGACAGATGGTGCACTGAGCGGAGGTGCTAACAACAGAAGGCTACAATCACAAAGACCAGTCATTTGGCTGGTGAGGTCTTGTTACCACTTATCTCCTGTGACACTGAGAAATGAAAGAGGCTGGCCTGTTAAACTGCTGATTCTTTCGAAACAACGCCTGCAACACCCTCAGCACACATCTTGAGCCTTTTCCATTTAACCACTCTCGCAAACTCGGTGGAAATTAAACACCCTTCCATTTACATATTACAAAGATAAACACATGCTGGCACACACAGGCAGACAAATCATAAAAACAACTGGTGGACAAAATTAACAACAGCCATTAGTAGTGGCGATAAATGGAACTACTGCAAGGCCTATAACGCAGTAAACCTGTTATGATTGTTAGCGAAGCTGATTTAAAGGGAATCTCGACTCCTTTAAATAGTTCAAAGTGTATCGTTTACTTACAATAGGGCTTGTGTTCTCATTTTGGATGTTGATTTGTCTGAATAACCTGCACCCATAGTCTTGATCCATGATGCCTGAAAACACAAGTCAACAACAAATGAACTAAAAAAGCTTCAGAGTTGCTCTGCATCTGAGAAAAGGTGAAATTTATTATTCATGTCAATTTAGCAACATGGGCTTGTTTTCAATCTCAGTGGAATTTCTAGAGTTGCAAAATACAATTTACATTTTACCTTGGTATAAAATGATCCCAGTTAGTTTGCTTCTGCAACAAACAGCAACAAGACTACAATAACTTTAAAAGTTAATAATAAATTCAGACTGGACCTGTAAGCATTTACTGGTATACGTTTTAAACTACTATTTATTTTCAGGGTGGCTTTATTTAAAAAGAACTGATTGAACAGTGCTGACTGTACATTACTTAATCTAATCACAGAATGCCAGCTGGCAAAAACATAATCTTGCACAGATAAATGGGATCACATCATCACAGGTCACCCAAAGAAACACAAATAGATCATATTAACTAGAAAATAATGCATATTCTAATTTAAATTTCCACTCTTCAGAGTGTAAAATTAAAACCTGCAGGTGAAGACGGTGTCAGCCGTCAAATGCTGCATCTTTAGCTAAGACTAACTTTTGGTTCTTAATAAATTTGCTTAAACGTATATAAACTAGTTGACTACAATCGACGTAGACAAGAAAAATAATGACGCGTGCTGGCTTAATAATTTGAGACCTTAAAATGTCAGGAAGTTTAAAATGTAAAACAATTAAATTAGCATGGAGAGGCTAAAGCTAAAATGCAATAAAGTGACTGACCTACAGTAAGCTAGCTGTTGGGCTACCCGTATTAGCAACATTGTTTGAGCACAGTCTTCACTTGTATTAACACATACCCTGTCCCGATCAAGTGTGTCCGTGATGTGCCGTCTGATTATCCTCCTTAGTTGCGTCGATTATGGCTGAGATCGCTGGTTTTGCGGTTATTGCTCTTCTAAAGAAAAGAGCTTGTAAAAATACTGTTTTCTACAGCTGAACGTTCATTTGCTAGACGCGAAGCATCACGGGAAATCATGACGTCGCTGTTTTTGAATCAGACACTTCCCGTTGCCAAGGAAACATTTCACCACCATAATATCCTGCTTAAGAAAGGAGGGTCATGTGAGCCATTAGTATTGCTAAATATATTACTCTTTTAACAATACACAATAATATGAAAGCAAACTTTAATTTTATAAATTAGAAAAGGGCAGATACATGAAAGGGATTTATTTGTTAAGACTCTGTTTACATAATCAATAAATGACAATTTTAAAAAGAGCAACACGATGGGTGTACATTTTGTAATCAAACCATTCAACTGTTCAATAAAATGGCAGCTTCAGAACTGCTACAATCAAAATGATCTGGAAGCTTGAGCACTGTCACATCCAGAGCTAGCCATACAATTAGCAACAATTAGTTTGTAACTGTTTTTGAGGAATTTTGCACAAAAATTAAAATGAAAGAATAATGGATCCCATCTTTTTTTTAAAGAAATTCAAAGTGCCACAGAAAATGTACAGCAGTTTCAAGTACTATATTACAACAGTGATGTGCAAAGGTATCATTAACAGCTAAATAGTCTTAGTGGGATACATAATATAAAACACGAGCTATTTCATTTCACATTTAGAAAACATGCGGCTCAAATTGGCGTAAAACTTGGAAAAGGTCAACCTGGATACCAGTATAAACTGAGCTTGTGTAATGTCTAAATCACATCTGGTACATTTGCAATGATATCAAGCAAATGTACTGACACTGGAAATTGATTCTGGCTATGGCTGTTCTTCAAATCTCTAAACTAAAGTCTCGGTTTGACTGCACAACAGAAAAAAATAAAAAGATGTCTTCAAATACAGTATGTCTTACACAGTACACATATGTGGTATATACCGGTAACTGTTTTTTGAGAAGAAAAAAGAAGTCAAAAGCCTAAATACAGTGTTTCCTAGCTGAGAGTGACATAGATAGCAGGGCCTCATTTTCAGCCTGAAGAATGGATCTGAACAAGGACAAAGAAATGTGTGTTTGTGGTAATGGTAGTTTTCTGTCCAACAGGAAATAAATTGCAGACTGAGCCAGAACCGAAGTGTGAACAGAGGATGCTGATTTACAGGGATGAGGTATCTCTGGGTGTAACCTGCAGGCCGTTGCTGACCTGGAAGCGTGTTTCATCTGATATTCCGTACTGTTCCAATGGATCCTGTGGAGAAAAATGAGCAGAACTCAAAAAATGATCCCAATCTGCCCTCTTTATCTACCCACCAACTGTTTTAATCGCACTAACTCTACCAGAATCAGCCTCACCTTCCCGGTGAGCCTGTGGATTTCGGTCCGATAGAAAATCAGGTTTTTCCTCATGAACTCGTAACTGTGATGAGAATATAAAGGTATAACATGTTGCATCAAAAAGGTGTCCCTGAGACTGAAAACGTGCACCATGCACACCTGAATATACTTTCTTTTTATAAAAAGGAAGAGAAAATGCGCTACCTGGCCTTGATAATGGCATCCACCCACTCCACACACTGCTCCTCGGAGTCACATTCAAACAGATATTTCCTCTCTGCTTCGTCCAGAAATGCTTCAAGCAGAAACACAGAATTTCTTGTAAACACAGTGCAATTACCAAAATATTGACAGCCTGGCGATGAACCGTTGCCTTTTGTAGCGAAGGACACAAAAAACCAACAAAGGGAACCCAGGATGCTGCAGCTCACCTACAGAGAAGGACTGACCGTCTTCTTTCTCCACCCTACACTGCTCCAACAGCAAGGCTCCAATGGGCTGTCAAAAGCACCAAAAATATACCATAGATAAATGACAGAAAACAACATATTTTAGACAGTTCAACCATCGACCCAGCTGACCTCCTCCTCATCAGTCCGGAAATAGAACAGGAAGTTGACGACCAGTTTCACCAACCTCTTCTTCACCACTACACGACATTTAAAAAGGGAACTAAGGTGAGGAACCGCACTTTCACCTCAAGACGACTGATGAAAATAAAGGGTCGGCTCAGTGTGAAAGAGCTACCTTACCGTCCCCTTTCTTGGGTCCTCGCATCCCCAGCTCGGCTGCCTTCTCGGACGGTTGGCGGCTCAGGGACACCAGCTCCTTCTCGTTGAAACGCATCACGACCACCGACGCACAAAAACAACAAGGCACACGGACACTTTCACTTCGATCGGCTCATGTTTCACTAACGAGACGTGTAATAACGAGAAGCCACGGCACTACGAAGAAGTCAAGGCAGCTCTGGCGATATCGAGACTTTAATTCCGCCGGAGTGTTGGATCATTTCACCCTTGAGCTATTGCAGCGGTAAGACACGCTTATGATCGGCGACCTGACAAAAGTCTTCTATTCCCTTGACCTTGACAGAAAACGCCTTAAAATCAGGGTTAGTAACGACAAGGACAGTTTAAACGGGCAGTAGTAAAGTGAACCACGTCGATGGGTAACAGTACTTCAGAAGCGGACACTCCTCTGGTACGGTAGTCGGTGAGGGTCAATCACTGAGCGATTACAAAAAGATAGAAGAAAAAGATTTATATACGTGTAAGTTTAGGGAATGTACTAAAGGAAATCTCGTTGTTTGCAATTTTGAGTGTAGTTTACAACCTTAACTACTCACGGATTGATTATCTGGGGTAAGTAAAGTATTATTCACTATATCTCTTCAGTTGCAAGTGCCATTTATTGCAAAAGCTTAGCACGTTTATAGTTCCAGTCCACTGTGTTATGTTATTAATGTATCAAAATGTAGCCTTTGCAATCCTAAAATTGGAATCTTAAAATGCACAAAATCATATTTGTTAATGTATTTGATTTATCAATTCCATCATATCTAAATAAATACATGTACTTTCTAAGAGATTTGTATACATGGAAACATGGATTAAGGTATACTTATAATTCTGTTTATAATTTTAATCGACGAGCCAATTTTGTTATGTCCAGTAGGTGGCAGTAATGTACCGGATGCGCTGTGCGGATTCTCTGACAGGAAACAGGAAATAGGCTCTAGTCTGAGCATGCGCACTGCAAATAGTGAGTGGCACAAACGTAACGTTGTGAGGTAGGTGACTGGTTTGAACAAAAGGTTTCTATAAATACCGTATTCATACTTTATTACTTTTTGGTTTTGTATTTAATTAGTATTATTTACATGCACTCGAATGATACGTCTTTGTTTATTGATTCAAAGTTCCGGTGTGTTAAAATCTAATCAATGGCTGTTAGCTTAGCATTGAAATTTGCATCATGCATTTCAATAGCTGGGGTTGCGTTGTGCTAATACATTTCGCTTGACTTTGAATATTTCTTCTATAAATGACAACATTTCGCTGCTCCCCTTTTTATTTTTATGCTGTTAATGAAACAAAATCGTCAGAAACAGCTCGATGAATTGCTAAACGAAAAATAGTACATTTGAATCGTGGCATGCAATAGTCCGTAATTAGTGTAAGCACTCCAGCACTTTTTATTGTTAACATCTTTTATGGCAGCATTTTTTTTCTGCGGACATCAGTTAACAATCTACATGGAATCCCTGTCTATTGTTTTCCAGGCATACTGGTATCTAAGTGAGACCATCATACAGCAAAAATGGATTTCCAGCATCGAGCTGGAGGAAAGACTGGGAGCGGTGGTGTTGCTTCTACATCGGAGAGCAACCGTGACCGACGGGAGCGTTTGCGACAGCTCGCCTTGGAAACCATTGACATCAACAAAGACCCCTACTTTATGAAGAATCATTTAGGGTCATATGAGTGCAAACTTTGCTTAACACTTCATAACAACGAAGTAAGGAAATCTAGGATTTTTTGGCATCTGTTCATCTTGGATATAATGCGGAGATTAAAATAAATCATCTTTCATTTACAGGGCAGCTACTTGGCACACACACAAGGAAAGAAACATCAGACCAACTTGTGAGTTTATAATGGTATATTGTCTTGAGTAATGAGTTATTATTGGACTAATCTTACATGCAGATATATATCTGCATATTGGACTAATCTTACATGCACGTATATATCTTTCCCTTTTACCTATTTGTTAAAACCACTGAATGATCACTAGTATTGTAAAAAAAAAAAAAGAAAAAAAAAAAAACCTGTTCTAAAACTCCCCAGTGAGGTGAATACTTGGTGTTTTGTTTCCCCCAGAGCTCGCAGAGCAGCCAAGGAGGCCAAAGAAGCTCCTGCTCAGCCAGCCCCAGCAAAAGTTAAAGTTGAGGTCAAGAAGTTTGTAAAAATTGGTCGACCAGGATACAAAGGTAAACTGGTTGCATGGTCGTAAATCACTGTAGTGATGCTGTCACTGACATTGTTGGTTTCACTTCATGTGTGATCCATTTTGAGATGTAATTTCTCTGTTTCTTATTTCAGTGACGAAACAGAGGGATCCAGAAACGGGACAACAGTCTTTACTTTTCCAGGTGTGATATCCCGTTTTTCTCAATTCAATTCTCATTGTCGACAAAAATGTAATGTCCAAAAGAAGAATAATCCGATTTCTGTGTTGATCAGATCGATTATCCAGAAGTCGCTGAAGGAATTGGACCCAGGCACCGTTTCATGTCTGCCTATGAACAGCGCATTGAGCCCCCTGACCGTCGATGGCAGTACCTGCTTTTTGCTGCTGAACCATATGAAACTATTGCCTTTAAGGTCAGCAAAAGCTACTCTTCTATTCTTTATTATGTTTTTTTTTCTTTCTTTTCTCACAGCAGTTGTGGTTTTTCCAGGTTCCCAGCCGAGAAATTGATAAAGCAGAAACTCGCTTCTGGACCCACTGGAACAGAGAAACTAAACAGGTTCTTCCTGGACAGCGCCCACACCACATGGTTTTATAAGTTAAGAAATATGTGATTTAACCTTTGTTGTCTCATCGCCACAGTTCTTCCTACAATTCCACTTCAAGATGGAGAAGTCTCTTCCTCCGATCGGAGGTCCTCCACCACCTGCAGGTATGAAGCGACCCCCTCCCCTGATGAGTGCTGTTGATGGACACCCAGGAAGCGACTCCATGCCTCCTCCACCGCCAGGAGGAATGTCCATCCATCCTCTCCCCCCTGGTGCCCCGGGTGCCCCCCATATGCCGCCTCATATGCCACCCATGCCCATGAGGCCACCTCCTCCTGATGGTCTATGATCCTCTAATAGATCTCTGACCAGTTGATCTCGACGGATTTCTTTTCTTGTGTGCAGAAAAGCATCATTTCTGAGAGCTTTTTATACATTTGTTTAGTTTATGGATGAGCAGGACACCCCAGCTGGTCACATTGTATTCTGTATAAAGATTCTGGTTACGAACTGAAGCCTGGAAATTGCTTTTAAGATGCCGATTTTGTAATTAAACTCTTGGAAAAATTAGAGTCCGTCTTTTTACACTCATAAAATTGAAATCAAACGTGCTGCCAAATGGATCAAATCCACGTTAAACTCTAACCTATGTTAAGTTTATTTATCTTCAGTTAAGATTCATATTCACAATGTTGGAACAGGTTTTTTTTTGTCTTTCATTCAGGTGAAAACCCGAACAACTCAATGAAATGCAAACGCATGCATTTTGTGACAGCAGAGACCTGAATTGGCAGAAATGTTGAATGAAATGGTTGTGTGTGACCATAATAGCAACCCAGCAACATTTGCTAATGAAGTCTTCTGTTTTACAACTAGTTTCATGACTTTGGAGTCTTTTTCTTTACTTTGCGTTCCCTCAGTTGTTCATCCTTCAGTCCGGACTCCTCGTTTTCCTCTTCGGCACCATCTGCATCATCTATTTCCTCTCGTTCCCTTTTTTCTTTGAGTTTGTCTTGACCCTTTTTCTTGGCTCTCCTGACCTTTAAATTTTCTCCTCTTCTCTTCATGAGTTTCTTGTCTGTCAGCGGCTTGTTTCTCAGACCCCTCAGTGGACGCGCTGTCCCCCCTGTCCTTGTTTTCACCCTTTGGAGGTCATCGTCCTCTTCCTCATCGTCTTCATCGTCGAGGTCTGGCAGCCACCAGAACATGACCTCCCACAGGGATGTCTCGGGCTGGAAGAGATCTGAAGCTCAAACACAGCAAACTGCATCGAAGGTGGAGCATCAGAGAAAGTGTCTTTACCTCTAGGTCCTGTCCTCTTTGTTGTAATGCTCCCGATCGTCTGACTCTCAGTCCCGCATCCTCCTCTTCCTCCATCGCCCTCTGACCCCGCACTGCCTCTGTCGAAACACTAAACATCAGCGTCGTTCCAGGATGCATTGAAATACTGTGGTGGTTACCGTGAAGCCTCTGGAAGCCTGAGGTCAGCACCAGGATGGTGATGGCCACAAACAGGCAGCGGTTCAGGGTGACGTTTTCCCACGGTTTCTCCATCTGGCTCAGGTTTTGGATGGACAAAGTTCTGTGCAAGGATGCTGCAGCAAAGAGGGAAACGTCAGTAAGGACAGCCGGCGATGGGGAAGGATGTGACCGACTCACTGGTTCTGGAGAAGCTCGGCTCCTTGGGCAAAGTTCTGGCCTCCGCTCTTGGACGCTGCGGAGCCCATTCCTGTCAGGGAACGATTTTGAGGTTTAGACATAATGTGAGGGGGTTCAGGGGGAAATTTCATTTTTAAACTGACCTCTGTGAGTTTCCTTTTAGCGTACATCTCTGAAAGAGACAGCCGGTGTTGAAAAGATTGTACCCATGACAACAACATATGATTAAATTTTAAGTACAGTGGTTTAAATGGGCTTTTAAATAACAATATCTGTATGAATAATTCTTTATAGGAACAAAAAAAAACCCTCCCTGCTGAGTTAAACCTGCATTAGCACCTGCTGACACTAAACTGTTTATTTCCTGGGTTTCATAATTCAGTTTGTTTTGGAGTGATTTCATGCATTTTCATCACACGCACACACACACACACACACACACATGCATGCATGTGTGAGTGCAGAGCCTTCATCTGTTGTTGCCTGCATTGTGTAACTCTATAAATACTGGAGAGCAGCAGAGTCGCTGAAATATGACCCCCCCCCCCCCCCCCCGGTTAGAATCAACACAGTCAGAATGCAAATGCAACCTGCTGAATGGACTGTGTACCAGACATTGTTTCTTTTCAAATACGCTAAACATTTGTGGTGACACAGAGCTCTCCAAACCCTATCAACGCCACGTGGGAGAAGAAATGTATCTAGTAGCCTGTTTTATTTTGGAATTAAATACTTTTCTGGAAGCGTTCCTACTCCCAGATGATGAATAGTGACGACTCTGGTGATCTGCCTTTGCTCTATGAAAGTGAGATTTTCAGTGTGTGCGTGTGTGTGTGTGTTTGTGTGTGTGTGTGTGTGTGTGTGTTTTGCCACCTGGTCTGCGGATTTGTCCAGCAGGCTTCTGTGGAGGAGGATCTACTCTCTGCGGCCCTAACTCCTCTTCAAATGTCTCATAGCTTTCTTCCATTATAGCTCTGAGGGGGAATGAGAGAATGAGAGGCTGAAATTTTAAACCTTAATTAAATTATACTGGTCAGACTTCAATTAGAGGTTGTTTTAAATCTTTTTATTAACGGTGAAATGAAAAAAGGCGTCGATGTCTTAAAATTTTACTTCATTCAGCAATAATCTGTTTTTTTTTTTATCAATTTAATCAAAAATCTTTGGCTATATATCACAAGTAAAAGGTCAGCCTCTCCATTTTATAAATGTGAAAGAAGATGTTTCCTGACCTTCACATTTACAGATGAATGTTGCAAGACCCTTATGTCTTACATGACATTTCCAGGCGGACACTGAGCTAATGTCCTTTGCTCACTATAAATAGATGTAGCAATGCCGCTGAGTTACAGATGGATAGACGCCTCATATAAATACACGAAAAAGAAAAAGCCTGGGACCCCCTCAAGTAACCATCATAATCTGATGTATTCTGCCCAGCGATGAAGCTCGAACTTTGTCCCTGAGGGAAATAAAGGCCTGACCTACCTGCCTGCACATGTGGAGGTCCCCCAGGGCCGCGTTGTGGGAACCTTTGTCCCAGTGACTGTTGTTTCTCTGCACTAATGGCAGCAGAGTCACGCTCTGAGGTGTCTGACAGCCAAGCACAGGTGCTGCTGGATGGAAAAAAAAAACAAAAAAACCCCCAACAGTGTCAGTCAGAGGGGCTGGCTGAGGAAGGGTTGACATGAGAGCAAATCCCAGAAGAGCCTTCAAAATGTCGCCCTTACTTTGGAAACTGAAAAAAAACTGAAATGGCATTCTGTCAATACAAGTAAATTTTTTCTTGTCCACAATTAAAATGAATCAATCAGTAAAAATTGATTTACATTTGGAATTTCATCATGTGATTCAGTTTCTGATTTTCGTTACCAACAGGGGGCGCCGTTGCACCGTAAGATTGCAATTAGTCGCTGTTCTCTACTAATGAGGGGTGGAAACAAACCTGAAGATAATTAAAGATTGTGGGTCATATTTAAAGTAAATCTAAATCATTTTGCAATATTAACCCCCCCCCCAAAAAAAATAAAAATAAAAATTTGGGGCTGTTGGAACTGGGTGTGCCATTTCAGAAAGGTTATTTTCCCCCATGGAAACACAAGAATTCTCGCTCATGGATCTGTCCAGTGTCTGCTTCAGATCATTCTAAGGACTGTACCATTTACACCACGGTTTATTTCTCATTTGCAGTCCTGTTATATCATTTCCCAAAGGCTTTCCCTCTTTTATATCATCGTGAACTGCATTTTCCTCTTTAATTAATTTATGCTCTTGAATGGGGGAACCTCTTATTCACCCTCACAGACTCTTTGTTGACATTGTCCTGAAATGGTGACCAAACACTGGCCTAATTACTGGAGCACATCAACGACCTTCAAGTTTCCTCGGCAGGCCATTACCAAAGGAGCACCACCTGACCTGAGGGGTCCCAGGATCCTCATCTATGTAAATGAGGACAGCTGCGGTCTGCTTTTATTCCCCTGCACCAGATTGTTGCGTTCACTTGGTCTTGCAGTTCCCTTTAATTATTCTTGAAATTTTGCTTTTGCCTCTGTTCTGTGATTCTGGGACTCTATAATCTAAAAAGAATCACCAGTCTGTTTGATGTGAAAGGCTCAGGCCTCGGGGTTTATTAAATTCCCCCTAATGATCAACTGCCCAAAAACTGCTTTTACAACCACTGCTGGAATTCCTATCAGCAAACCCAAGGTTATATCATCGACAACAAACTCCAGGATAATCCCTCCACATCTTTAGGTTGCTGTCAGTGCGCGACATGCATGGAGGCCGATCGGGAGAACTGTTGAGCGCTGAAGTGGTGATAGTGTTCTCGCCCGTAATGAGCTGTCTGCAGATTTAATTGACCAAATCTGCAGTCTCACCCCGCTGATTTGTCAGTGCTCATTAGTCCCAAATATATAGCCCCAGCACCAGTTACTGCATTATCTGTGTCAACAGCTCTGATTAAACAGGGCATTTGATTTGGAGAAATTCGCTCTTCCGAATGAAGACTTCCAGCATTTCGCCGGCATCTCTCACTAAACATTAGTCAATAGTCCAGGCTGATTTCATTCCCAGCATGCACGGGGTAAAAAAAAAGTGAAACCCTGCAAAGACTGAGCCAGAACTTTCAAGGGCAACACAAGCGCCTCCTTTGGACTGACCACGTCCTAAAAAGTGAGCAAACGATGCCGGCGGACATCCTAAAGTTCCAGATTCAGGCCCAGAGAGAGGTCTGAGCTAGATGAAGCATTGCATCCCAGTTTGTCCTTACATAATGGGGACTGTGCTCAGAGGGGTCGTACTGGCCTGTTCCCTTTGGGAGCAGCTGTACGGTGGTGGGGCATGAAATGACATCAAATATGGAGTTAATGTCACTGGGACTAGCTATTAATGACAGTTTAGCTTACATTGAATAGCTGTGTGTGTGTGTGTGTGTGTGTGTGTGTGTGTGTGCGTGTGTGTGTGTGTGTGTGTGTGTTTAGCAGGCTAATATAGAGAGAGGCAGGGCTGAGACCATTAACTTTAGGCCTCTTTGCTTAAAACACTGTCAAATCCCTCCTCCCCAGCGTCAGAGTTAAGAGCGGTGTTCTGACATGTTTTTAATCTTTCATAATCTCCTGCCGGTCCGACACATTTGATCATTTGCGTGGAGACGTGAGGAAGAGTTTCTCCCTTGAAAAACGCCTGCTGCTCATCTGTCACTTTCCAGGTAGCGCCATCAAAGCTTTTGGGGAAAGAGAGCGGGAACGATTTTAACGGCTCGCCGTTCCTCACAGCTTGACACGAACCCTCTCTCACGGCTTTAGAAAGTTATTTATTCTTGGGGGGTCTATAAAGCACTGAAATAATGCTTGATGAAGGTCAAGCGTTGAAATGTTGCAGCTTTGAATAAGCCTTTATTGATTGAATGCCAAAACGGTGACAGTTTTCCAGACAGACCATAAGTTCAAGTATAAAAGAGTTGACTTATTTTTCTATCCTGAGTTCTTAAATTCTGAGGATGTTTGGCTGAGTCCTGGTTTAACAACCTTCTCTCATAACAAAACTCGCTGTATTTACCTTGAATACATTCTGCGTGCTTGAATATTCATCCCCACTCCCTCCTAACTGTTGCTGATCCTACAGTTTAACCCCCTAGAGGCTTTATAATTTATATGCACAGCATAAAATTAACCTATATAGACATTATACCACCTCTACCTCAAACCTGAGACATGGATATGTCTGCTGTGACATTTGTGCTGCTCGGATTTGTCCCTTCCTAATTTTGAAAGGTCAAAATCTCTGATTTAATGTCTAATAAATTATCTGAAGGTGCTGAAATGTCTAACTTCTACATTATCCTGGAAGGGACAAACTCACACTCTGGACGGATGGGTGTTGAGGTCTTGGCTATATTAATATTGATATATATCCTCCTGTTTTGAGTTTATGGATTTACATTACCTTTGCCTGTTATTAACATTTCAGTTCAGATTTATTCATGAGCTATAGGATGGCTGATTGACAGGCTGTTTTTCAGGCTTTTACAGCCAAACATCGAAGAGATGCTCAAACACAACCCTCCACCCCCCCTTCCCCATTTGTGTCCACAGGATTCTTTATTGGTGGAGTTATTTGCCCCCACATTCTCCTGGATTATTGGATTATTTACCATCTACTCATCTGGGGCAATTCAGTCATTTGTGGGGGAGGGAGGGGGGTGTGTGTGTCAGAGGGGTCCGGAGCCGATGCCTCACAACCCCCCCTCGCAGTTTTCACGCTGCTACGTTAATGCGTGAAATTAGGGAACTGCTCCCGTGGCTGCTAAGATGAATAAATGCGAAATAAACTTATGTGACATAAACACTGGAGCTGGAACACAGAGATAGATCTTTGCTTTCAGTAGAAATATCACATATAAATAATATAAAGTACAAATACTACAGGCTGAGAGCTTTAATTACAAACGAAGGCTGTTAACAGCCAAATTTATTACACTCTACAGAGTACAGATTCATCATAAAGTTGTACATATTATTAGACTTAATTATTAGACTCTCTGTGCTGTAACAGAAATACATGAATACTTTATATATTATGGTGCAAAGATTTTTTAGTTTATTTCATGTGGGAAAAACATTTTAAATAGGATGCTCAAAGTAATTACAGGTAAAATATGAATAGCGTATCTGAATAAATGAGTTGGGGTCCCTCGGGTCCCTGCTGCAGCTTTAAAGGCAGGACGTGCTGGTGGTGTTAGCTGTGCACAGCCCCATAATCAATAACTCATTCCAGAGCCTTAAACTCATAACCAATTTGTGAAACCACTAATCAATTTCATCTGTGGCTCCCATTTGTACCCAACAGGGGAGAGACAGGATGATGGGGACAAAGGGGGCCTCAACATGGGTTTGCCATCAAGAGATTTTCTCTTTAAAGTCACAAAAACCATTAGCTTCAATACAAGCTGAATTTTGGGACTTGGCCCTGCATGACGCAATTCAAACGAAACACTGATATTTGGGAACAGAAATTCTCTCCCGAGGGCTGGTTGGTGACACAGGAAATCACGAAATCTGAAACAACCAAGCCAAAAGACATCTCTTCATTCAAAAACCAGTACGTTTACCGGCTGCAACTCTCAAATCCCCCCTCCCCCCCCATCCCTGCTTCTCTTTGGTGTGCCGTGTTTGTGTGTTAGCAGCCTTTCAGTCGGCCCCCGGTTGTCAACTGACTGCAGATAATTACAGCTATTTGACTGCAGCTTTCACAGCCAGTCCTTTCTGCAGGCACTTAGAGAGGGAGAACATGCCAAGCAGAGGCCCTTAACTGCAGATAACTACAGACAGGATGGCAGAGAGAATATGGCGGAATATAAATCATACAGATGCTGGTGCTGTCAGTGTCTTCCGCGTGAAGGAAGGTGAGGCTCTACGGTGACCTGTTAAACGAACGATCAAATGCGACGTCGTGGTTGTGCAGAGAAATACAGACACGACGCCCGAACCCATGAAGTTTAAAAAGCCAGATGTTCTTATGTGGAATCTGTGAGAAGGGAAATAATGCTGAGATGTTGTTGAGGGTAAAATCAGCCCATTCTCTTCCACATTACGAGGCTAATCCTGGTTTGAAGGGCTGTAATTGTTCTGCGGCTGTCATACATTAGCTTCCTGCCTCTCAGCCCGGTTCTATATCCAGAGCAGAAGCAATGAGTCAGACTTTGATGACAGCTCTCGCCGTCGTTCTCCATCTTCCTCCGTTCCTCTCCTCTCCTGACGCTTTTCCCACTTCCCCTCCTTTCTCGCCTCTCAGCTGATTGTCATCTGCTCCTCCTTCCCTCCCTCCATCTTTTGTCATCTCCTGCTTGCGTAACCTAAACAGAAGGGCGGCGGAGGGCGCGTCGGCGCTGAGCAGGAACCCCCGCGTCTGTCTGCCCGCGTGTTTCCTGGGGAGCCGTGACAGCGGAGCACCTGACCGCAGGCAAAAGATGATAATAGCAGGAGAGATCAAAGCTTGGAAAAGATAACAGGCACATGAGCGCGGGGCTTTCCATCCATCTTCCTCCTCCAAACAGTGTCTGACTAGCGAACGTGAGATCAGCCGTTGGACAGCGACTCGACGAGGGACAAGTTCACAGAGGAGGGTGACCAACTCTCTTCCCTTTTCAGTTTGTTGCTTCCACTTTCGCTTTAAAACAGCATCATCAGGACAGTTTTGGTCGCCCATTCTGGACGTCTGATCTAAATAGCTCATTATATTTCATAAACATTAAGGCTTGACATTTGGATTTGATCACCACGCAGCTTTTGCTTGGTTATTAACCAGTTTCCTTATGTCAGTACACTCACGTTGCCTGGAAAACGGAGGCGTCATGATTGAACTTCTATCCATATATGCTCTCACGCTCGCGTGGTGCTTTCTCTCTGGTGTATTTTCTACCCGTATGCACTGACTCAGGTACACAGGAAAAGCAATAACACGTGCAATCGCCGAGGCCGCAAAGCAGGAGTCTTGTAGACTCCCCGTAGATGGAAGGAAAAGTCAGTTTCCATGCACAGCCTAAAGCAGCGTCTCATTTATCAATGCCCCCCTCGCCTCCCCTGTCTGAAATGCCAGAAGGCTTGATCAAGCTCTTGCTAAAAACTCAATATATCACACAGTAATTGGTGCCTGCGCTGAGAGCGGCCTAAGCTCGGCCAAAGCTATCAGGCTTTCGGCAGATTTGATTCATCATAAAACAAACTGCGGCTTGGAGACCTGAAACAACGAGGGCAGCAGCAGCTGCTGCTGCTCCTGCTGCTGCGTGACACCTCCGCCTCGGTCTCAGGTGTTGGGGGGGACCGGCCAGGGCCAGAGCAGCCCGGCGAGCATCAGCAGACAGGCGTCATCTATCCCTCCCAGTCTCATCTCCACTGGGAGATGGAGCTCTCATCACTCATCCTTCCCCATCAGCCCTGGTGATTGGCTTATTATGTCCTGGACAGATGAAGAGTGGGACAAATATCACCACACACATCATTGCTTCCATGAGGGGACACACACATGCACTCAGAAACACACACACATTTGCAGAGCTATCTTGAGAGGACCTTTGCATTGCCTTCCATTTATTTGTGCCATTTATTGTTTAAGACCTTTAACCTTGACCTCACCTTTAAATTTGAGCCTTTATTGTGAATTTTAATGATAAAGTCATTACAAAATAAATAAACAAAACAGTTTGGACCCATTTGAATAAAACAAACCAAGACACACACAAACAGAGCATCTGAGATTGATACCAGGACAACAACAAAATCTGATTCACTATTAAAAATATTAAATTAATTCTTGTCTATCTTCATTTTGAATTTGGTTACTCACTCGATCTAATCACTAAAGTGTTTTTATGGCCCTTAATGCTTTTAAATCATCTCCCTATACATTTTCTTATAGGAGCCAAGGCTGCAGCCGGCTATTTAAAGTCCATAGAAACAGTAACGCTGTATTACATCACATCGATGCGTCCATGCAGTCAAATGCACAGCGCACCAGCTGTTGCTACCTGTCTCTGGTTACAGAGGGACACACTGTCTGTGAGATTACTGGGTTTTTAGTTGACCAAGGGCACCAGCCAACCAGGATTAGTTGTCTGCTCCAAAATCTTTATATAAAATCATTATGAAAGGTGACACCTCAATGACACTAGCGGCGAGCGCGTGCGCTGAGCTCTGAGCTCAGAGCTGCATCTGAAGCAAATGGTTCAGGTGCAATAATGCACCAGAATAATCCCTTTATGTGTTTCAGGTAAGATTACAGTCTGTTGGAAGAGTCGGGCGGATAACGTGGTGGTCCAGGGAGTCAGGTCCTCTGCATGTTGGTGTTTGAGAGCTGGAGACTTCACACGTGGGTGTTTTGTTTTCTGCCTATGGCGTGCAGGATATATTTTTCAATCTGAGGTGAACAGAGGTCCCTCCAAAAGCCTCAGCACCTTCCTTCTCCCTCATCCTCTTTGCACAATCCTTTTATATTTCGGCCCCTCTACCGCCGTGTCTCCCAAAGCGCTCTGATTCTGTAACCAATTTCATACAATATTTCTGCCAAAGCCTCTATTTTCCCTTCACTTCTGCCCACTCACTTGTCAGTGCACCTCTATTTCACGCGGTACATATTCTCATTTGGACCTCCCACTTCCAGTGCCGTTAATCTTTCCCTCCGATGCTTTGCTCCTCACCTTTCGCTGGCCTTTTTTGCGAGATCATTTCCTCCCTCGGTGCCGTCTTCTTGCTTCAAAGGTTTTCCTTCTCTCCACCTTGCGAAATGCCCCCCAGTGCTTAACGTGAAACTGCCCTTCTTTTCCCAGGGAACCTCAAGGGTGTGTGAGTTTTACTTGGTTAAATGAAACTGTCAGGTGGTTTCGTGACTATATCAGAGATGATTAATGCAGTTCTCCCTTCATGCATACATGGGCTGGACTGCAGGAGAGGGAAAACCAGACAGGCTTTTCACTTTCCCCCTATTTAAACAGTTTAGCTTATTTTTTTAAGGTCAATGCACAGCAGCATGGGAAACTGAGAGGCTGTTGCACTTTCTCTCAATGTAGGTGGCAGAAAAAACAAGTTCAGCAGAAGTTGTATTAAAGTCAGGGCTCATAAATCTTGTTGGGATTTATGATTTTACAGACACTACAGCTATTACCAGGGGCCATCACCATATTCATCTCCATGGATGTGTTTAAATACACAGTCAGTGTTGGCATACGTGAACCCAAGCGATGCTAGCTTGATTATGTATTGTGTACTTATCAGAAGAAGGTAGGACCAATGCAGAGGTGAGGCACGGGAGATGCACGAACCACTCCTAAAAGAGCAGAGAGGAACAAGAGAAACAACAATAATTAACAGTAAATTCACCCCAAAGCTGACTCTTTTTGTTACACAACATAAACCGTTGTTGATTTTCAGTGACCAAAGTTGTTATTTTCTGATATGTAGCTGCCATGTTAGCTAGAATCAAAACAAAAAGCAAATCCGTCCAACCTCAGGCATCACACGCTCATTCACCAGTCTCCTCCAAGACTCCGCAGACTGTTTTCATGCATGTGGGTCACGTTTTTAAAGCATGGAGCATTGTCATCAAATGCAAGTCGGCCACTATCATAACTTTATAGATTACTGGGGGCATCTGGCTGATGGTTTTGAAGTCTCAGACAGAAAATGTCACTGTCGCTTTGGTCGAAAGAGTGTCTGAAATTGTCTATGTGGACAATTTAAAGCTGATTTCAGAACAGCTTCAGCCTGCTGAGCCATAAACATCACTAGACCTAAAGCGTGCTCGTCCCTCCAAACGCCATCCACTGTGCAGTCAATTAAGAGGAGCTGATGGTCATGGTGGGATTGAAGGAGTAATTGCTGCCCGCCCATCATGGTATCTCAGGCTCCACTCCAAACTGAGTTCTGTCTGCCAGGACTATAGAGCAGGTGGATGGAGGCAGATATAGACATGGTAATTAATTAAAATTCTCCCTCTCCTCGCCTTCCCGTTTTAATGCATACATAAGTACCCCTGTTCAGAGCACAAGGTGAGCAGGAGCTGCAACGCAGGCTGGAGAGCAGGGAATGACCTTATCCTCAACGCTTCACTCTTTTTTTAGACTTCCTTCCATATAGTATCAAATCGTTCAAATGTTACCCACTTTTGCCAATTTGTCAGGATTTGGTGTCACTTGTCCTCAGTGAGTGGTGTTTAATCACCAAGACTAAAGATGTGGCCATGATAAGAGCTGATGAAATGACAGTTTGTGTAAAATGTGTAAACTTCTCTCTATGTCAATTTCCCTGCGGGCCAGCTCAGACTAAATGGAGCATGAATTAGCAGGGTAATGGCAAATTGTGCTGTTTAATGTACAGGATTAAGAGGCTGAATTGTATGCTCGCTAGTAGGCAAAAATTTGCATTTTGGCACATACTGTAGTCCAATTAAAGGAGGCTCAATATTAATTGGATTTAATTAACTAAAAGTGCAACAGTCTACTTTCCTGAAGGTTAATCCCAAATTACATCCACATTCCAGGGGTTGTCTGCTGGTTTTCAGGGATTCCTGCGTATCAGTTCTATATTAAGCAGCAGCAGCAGCCATATGCAGCTGCCTGACATTGGGTGGTGGTCTAGGTGCAGAGGTTCCATTATTATTCCTGATTTTACACTTTATACCTTTCCACAGAGACCAGATCCAAGAAAGCCATTATTTTAACCAACCGTTGATTGAATTTTAGTTTACTCCTCTTGTAAAAGTGTCTTATTGAGCACATTGAAAGGAATAGATTTTCATCAGCAGGGCGTAGAAATTAGGGCCTGGGTGGTGCGTTTGTGCGCGAGCGCGCTCATCGGGTTTTTAATCAGGGCGTCACAGTCTCTGTTCCCATTAGGTGCAGCAGGCGGAGTTCTCCAGCCGGCTGCTTCGGAACAACACCCACTAAAAAAGCAGATAATGATCCCACATTTTCAGACCCAAAGAAAATTACCTTGCCTTCCCCTTTGTCCCCTTGTCCTCCCCCTCCACATCTGCAGTCAGGACCAGCTCTTGTGTGAGAAAATGAAAATAAACAATGAGAGGAAGGTGAGAGAGGGTATGAGAATTTGTCTTCTGACATGACAAAAAAAAAGACACCAAAAGAATCTAATATGAGCAGCCGCCACTGTGATTCAGTGTTGTGTCCCCCGGCCTTCCATATGTCACACACCATTTTCAGAAATCATCAGAGGCGCTCCCACGTCTACCGCTCAGTTTATAACACGCGCGGCTACAATAATTGAGTTTTTGTGTTTCGGCATCTGCACCGACGGTGTGTGATCCCAAACTTCATTCCACGTGTCAAAAGTCATTATTCTTTCTGCTTCCATCTAATTGACTCATCTTTTCTTCATTTCATCTCTAGGCTGTATGCACAAGGATTCATCTCCAGGCTACAGTCGCGTCTTTTTTGGGGCTCGTTATTCAGAACAGTAAAAAGAGCGAAGTGGGTGGAGATATGCACAGGTGAGTTAGAAAGGGAAAGATGCCTTTACATGTGTATGTGCATTGATCTAATTTCTTTCTAAATCAAAGTATAAGAATAATCTGGTAACTCCACAAACTGGATGATAATTGGATTTCTGCGATTAGGTAAACTTGTGCTTGTTCCATCTTTCCTCACCTGTCTAATTACCTCATCGACCTCACCTGGATCTCATTGGCTCCGCCCTCTTCCTGATGTATATAAGCTGCCCCCCCCCCCTTTTCCTATTGTGTACCAAACTTGGGAACAAATAAATCTTGTTAATGTATGGATGCTCAGCCCCACCTTGCCTGGAGTCCCAGTAAAATATGTGCATCAGTTGGGATGAGTTAGCATCCCTGATTGGGGTGAGGCATGTCAAAATCCAGCATTTGCTGTGAATTCAGACGTGTCTCTGAATCTTTCCTTTCTCTTCAGGTCTGGAACACATCCCAGCTCATGGGCAGGATGCAGGTTCCACCCCGTGCATGTCGCCATCTGCCAGATCACATGAAGATGAGCAGCTATTCACGCCTACATCCACTGCTAGCAGCTAGTAGAAGGGTGGGTGATGTTTATTCCTCTGATTTACTCTTACTACTGTAATTTGGATTTGTATTGACACTTGCATTGGACCCATCTGTGTGGCCCAAAGGGCAGAGACAGGTGCTCTAAGTGGTATTTAGGCCATGTGGGGCCCAGTTTAGCTTCGTGTGAGGGGGGAAACAGATGTAAATGAGCTCTTAAGCTTGTGGCTGGTGGAACAGCATTCTCTGAAGCTACCTCATTTATCCCCTTCATCCTCTTCTGAGCTGGGGACCCAGACAGTCGCTGCAGGCTCGTGCCTCCTCCGTGACTTTTTGGAAGTGAGCGAGTCATTTGTGATGGTGACCCCGATGCGCAGATCTTCAGTCTAGCCCCCCCATGGCCTCCGTTTGGGGTCTGAAATACCCTTATGGCCCGGCAGCGCTGCTCATCACTGTCTGGACTTTTCATTTTCTGACGAAGAGCCTTGCGGTCTGCCGTGGTCTGATAACCAAATTGTCTTTGTCTGCGGGACTGCGCCCCCCCCCCCCCCCCTTTCCCCCCGCCCCCCGATAACATAGCAACAGGCGGGGGTTATTAAAACCGACGCTGTTAAAAGATCCTGAGCGCACGTGTCTGTGCTGTCATACCGCATCCTCCATCAGTGTGTCAGATGCGGTTGGATTAGTTGCCATGGTTTCCCATGGTTTTGATCAGGCTTATATAATGTTATTGGTGGCTGGTTACTGTGAAAAATGAACACACACACACACACACACACACACACACACACACACACACACACACACACACACACACACACACACAGTTTGTGTCAGTAAATGTTGCTCACCACCCCCACATCCTTGTCCTTTCTCAAAGAGAGGAGCCTGAGGACAAACAACAGCTCCTCTCACATCATCTTAATCTTACATTCATTACGCTCTCTTCCTCCTCATCACCCTCTCTTTCCCTGTCTTCCATATCTCCCCTACCTTTCAGCCGTATTGTCACCGCTCTCTCCCCTCCTGTGCCCCACTTTATCTCTCCAGTCAATGCTCTATTGATCTCCATGAGCTCTCTCCTGCCATATCTCCATATCTCTTAATTCCCTCACTTTCCCTCCCTACCTTGCAGGGGTGTTTCCAATTTTGCGCGGATACACAATCTTTCTTTCGATCAGTACCTATAGCTCGCTCAGTCACACTCCTTCCCCTACAGTTATTTATTAATCTCTTTCTCTTCTTTGCTATCGCTGAAAACAGAATGTAACTCCATCTCCACAAGTCTGACCTTCCTGCCAGTCGTCACCCACCACTCTGGCAGCCAAACAGGGGTTTGGCTCAGTTTAGTTGCACGTTGGCTCAATCGAGCTCAGGTTCCCTTGAATTAATAGAATATTAAACATTTGGAGGGGAATTGCAACCACCAGGTCCAGTTTCTGGATAGTCTACAGTTTCACCTGATATACTGTAAAATGAGGCTTGATGAGGACGGAAGAACATGAGAGATCCGTGGACGGCCTGCAAAAAAAAGTTAATCAGAAACCGTCAGTCCATAACGAACTTTAGGTTTTACGATGCCCCTCGGCTTATTTGTATTGTTGTGTACATATAGCTCGGACACATCCTGTATGCTGTTGTGATGTATTATTACCAATCTTACTTTTGATTCCAGCTGTGTCTTTTCTATGTTTGGTTGGCATGTTCTCCCAGAAGCTGAGTGGGTTTGTCCAGGTACTCCAGTTTCCTGCCACCATCCACAAACATGAACATTAGCTTGTGCCTCCCCTTGGTGTGTGTGTGTGTGAGTAGATGGTGTGTGTGTGAGTAGATGGTGTGTGTGTGTGAGTAGATGGTGTGTGTGTGTGTGTCTTGCGATGGACCGGTGACCAGGGTGGTTAAACGGGTGGGTGGTTTGAACCCTCGCCTGGCCGCTCTACTCATCCTGCTCAGTGAGTGGGGATGCTAACCCACCCAAGCAAAAGCCTGAGCCAGAGGTGACATCTGCCCCCCCGATCCCCCCACCCCAGGGGGCACTGCCACAAAAGGTCAGTCCGTGGAAAAACCCAATTTCTAAAGCCCATTTCTTTCTATGCCGCCTCTTCATCATTTTTATAGGCGTCTCCCGAACCAAACTTCTGTGTGTATTTCCCTTCTCTTCTCCCTCAGCTCCCACTTTTCATCCGGATCACGTCATGTTTGCTCCCCCCCCCCCCTCACTTCCAACTGTTTTTGTCTTTCATCTTTTTCACTATCCATTATCCGTTTTTTTGATATCCTCCCTGCGTCCATCACCCATCTCCCCATCTGTGCCTACATTCAGTCTCCTATTCCTTTTCTTATCCTTATATTCTTCTCTCGCTTTCTAACCCCCCCACCCCCCATCCACACACACCCTCCTGCTCACAACCCCGCTCACGTCCAGGTCTGTTTCCACTGATAAGACTCTCAGTAATACCACTGCACATGCACATGCAGAGGGGGGAGAAAATGATGTTGCATTGCCAACATAGTTGCCATCGCAGCTAACTGCCATTGCTCCATTTTCTTATGTCGGCGCTAATGAAGGTGTCAGTGATATTGTCCCAGAGACAAATAGAAACAGGAAATGAGGGGGCAGGGGAATAGGGTGTGCAGGAGAGGGCCGTTTTGCTTTGAGCTGCACCGAGAGCAGTCGTCAGCCAATATTTCAAGGCTTCTCAGGCGGCCAACAGCGACTAAGCTGCTCAAGACACGATCAGAGGTCCACGGCAGCCGGTGTAGCTCTGTCAGATGTCCCTCTGTCCGCTATATTTATCTACAAAAGACTGAATCCAATTAAATGTCTAATTAACTAAAGATGGCCTCAGGGTTTCATTTAACTTTATTTTTTTTATCACAGTAGTTTCTCCCATATTAACCAGTATTGCTGTGTAGAGTCAATTGTAGACTCTTTACTGGATTTGCTGACACTTCTGCTGCATAGTAGCTTTTTTTCCCTGTGAGTTTAGTTGCTTTTATTGGATGTTTCATTTCCTTTCTCTCTTATTCTACCTAATGTGCCATCTGGGGAAAAATAAATAATATTACTTGTTTAAAAAATACTCAACTTGTCCCCATGATCTTTAAAGACTTGCTGACAAGGCCTGATTTAACAACCAGCCTAAATTGAGGAGGTAGTTCTGGCTTTGTCATCTTAAAAATTGAGCATCTGCACTGTCTTAAATCTTTTTTCTCTCAGCTTTCAACAGCTTTGGTTCTTGAAAGTAATTTATTCTCCTCAACGGTTTGAGAGACCAATAAATATAGCACATGGATGCTCTTAGTATATAACTGCTTTATTCTGGGAGTTTCGGGGTGCCGTAGCCTCAGTCTAGACTTGCGTAATGGAAAATAACTCGGGTCATATGAGAAGCGTGTGGTATTTCTGCATGTGACTACAGTTGGAGGTTTAATTCCACTTGGCTTGTGACTGCCTTTTTTTTCAAAAGGAGAGAAGCCGCCAAAAACAACAGCAATAAGCAAGTCTTAATTTAGTCTTGCGATAAAGCGGATAATGGAAAACGTACAGGAAAGATTCCAATCACGTCTGTGCATTTAAATAGAACTTCCTGTTTCCACCCTGAGATGCTGGTCCAACAGCGAAAATCATCCATCCACTAAATTAAGACGCTCAAATGGAAAATCTGACCTAAAATGTATTATTAATACAACTATAAACCATTTTTGTTCCATTTATTTCCAATCTCAGATGTGATATATCCAGCTCCCACAGACTTTCATAACCTAAATGTCATCCCATTTTGCTGGAAATGTCAGCACAAATGAAAAGACCTCGGAAAAACTTACCTGTTACCTGGCTGCAGAATGTGACCCGCATGCTACACCTACAGCATTATCCAGAGCATTCCATTCGTGCAGGGCTGAAGTATTTGAGGATGAGGTGTTGTTCAAGCTAAACACCAGAGAAAAACACCACCTGCTCCTGTCGGTAAGGTGGCAAAATATCAAGCACACCAAAATGATGCAGAATTAGAGGAATAATAACCTCCAAAGAGGTGTAATCTCTGGAATGGAATCAAAAAATGTACTGAGATTTCTTTCCAGCAGTCAGGTCTTACCATAAAAACACAAGAGTATCAATTCGGCAACCACTCCTCAACCCGGTAACATCTGCTGTTTGGTTACTTAGTAGTTTGGTCTGTGACAAAGGTCAACCACACAAGGGTCCATCGCTTTTAGGCTGAAAGGGGTTACAGGAGCCACCGTGGCGGTATTGGGTCAGCTTTGGTCAATAAATTGATTCACCTCTGTGTTTACAGGAGCAAAGACAGCAATGACAGTCTTTATTTAGTCAATATGTCACAGCTTACGATTCCTAAACAGAAAGGACATATCGTTGAACCATTGGGGGGGGGGCGAAGCCCAACATTTAGTTGTACGTATTTTTTGGAGCATATTTTAGGAAAGAGAAGGTCCGTTTTTCAAATTCCAGGGACACTGCCATAATGTTTCAACGCAGGGAGACATGATGTAATATGTTACTGTTGGTGGTTCGCTGGGTCAGAAGGTGGAGTGGGAGGCGTCTGCAGGGCATGGCTGAAAGGGATTGTAAGATGCCAACTCTTAGCCTCGGGGTCACAGGCCAGACTTCTCCTTTCCAGCGATGAGCTGTTAACTGACCTCTGGGCATTCGGTCGGCAGCGTATTTCTGTTTGTGTGTGAAAGTCTGCGCGATGTGAGCTGATTTACCCCGACAAGTCGACACAACATAAATCCCTGTTTTTCTCCTGTATTGTTCAGGTTGGTAGAATAAGGGGAAGGGAAGGATGTGCTATTAGGAGCTCCCTGTAATCAGATAAATATGAAGCTTCTATGTTTCCTCTGTAGGTGCATGATGTTCTCCTGCTCGTTTGATGAGCTTTCCTAAAACTCAGTCTTTCCTTTAGTTGGAAGGTTTGTGCTTCTCTTTCTTTGAGTTCCCTAGTCTATACACCTCCCTCTTCCTGTATATTTTTCCTGCCTCCTACTCTTAACATCTCCACTTTTACTGCTGCCTGCCCATTGAGAGACGGTGCCTTAGCCTTACGCCCTACAGCGTGCTGAATTGTGAATCCAAACAGCTGGAGCAGTAGCAGATAGACTGTGACTGAGAAGGGGGGGTAAAGAGTGGGGAAGCAGAGAGAGGAGGAGAGAAAGAAAGATGAAAAGCATTCCGAGCGAGAGAGCCGCTCAGTGACGGAGGCAGAGGCAGCCGTCACAGCAACAGCGCGCTCCTTCCCCATCCTCCCTCTCCTCTCTTGTAATCCCACATCCACGCCGGGGGATAAATGGAGGGCACCCTGACCCACTGAGGAGTCCGAAGGAGACCGAAATCCTTCCCGGCTGTGATTTGCCTGGGTGATTCTTTTTTTGTGTGTGTGTGTGGGGGGGACAATAACAGCAAAGAGTGCAAGGAGGTGTGTTTGCACGAGCCACACTGAAGAGTGAGCAAAGAAGGGAAAGAGGGGGGATGAGTGGGAGGGTTTTCCACAGCTTGCTGCTGCCTGGGTCCCAGTGTGAGACGGAGACGGACTGAGGGGGACACCGGAGGAGTGGAGGGCTGGCACGCTCGGAGCACCGCCTGAAACTTGCGGGCTGATTGATTCATAGATGCACACAGCTGGACAGATGAGGAGACGCCAGGGACCGCGCTTCAGTCCTGGGTACGTCAAAGCATAGATTGGCATTTTTATCTCCATCCGTTGCTGCATTTGTTTGTCTTTTCGATCAACAGAACAGTTGCACGGCAGTGTATGTTCCCTGATCTTAGAGGTGATGACTAACCAAAGTGACAAGTCTCTCCACTTGCCCTCAGTAAGAGCAAGAGAATCAGGAAGCTGTGGTTGGTGTGTGTTTGTGTGCGTGCGCGCGCGCGCGCGTCCTTTCTTACCCACAATAATGTAAACCACTGGCGGCATTTCATAATGGCTTTCGTAAGCTGTCAGAGTGATGCATGTAAATAAACCTCTGCCTTTGTCATGTTTCACACCGTTAGACAAATTAAACAATCACATTACCCTCATCCCAACACGTGTTCCCGTCCAGCCGAGGATTTGCTCATTAATGTAACTTTGTGGGCGATGTTCTCCTGCGTGGGTGAGCGCACAGCCATAGATCAAGTATGCTTTAAAAAAAAAATGAGGCTCCTGGGGGAGAAAAACCTGTAGAGTCATTGGTGCGCTGGGGGTCATGGCTCTGTTTACCCACGCCACACTGCCATGTGTGGTAAGATGACAAGCGCGGCCATGTGTTATGTCACGCTGTGGAGGACTGTATGGGACTTATGACGCCAGGTTTGCACGAGGCGCCCTCGCCGGCTGCAAATGTCTCTCCTTCTCCCCCCTCCCCAGTCATCTTTCTTTCCAATTACAGGCCGTCACTCTCTCCCTTTCCCCCTGATCCTGCCTCCCTCTTTCATTCTCCTGATAGGCAATTACCTTTTTCTGATTCTGCAAGGCTCTCGGACAGCACGGCTGACTAGTTTGCTGTCAACAGTCAAAGAGAGGGATTTCATGGCCATTTCACCGCGTTTGGGGTAATCCGAACAAAGAACGACCTCGGCGGCGGCAGAACACAGCAGCCGCGTCGTGTTACTGTTGTCCTCACACGGAGACCGCCCAGAAAGGAAGGAAAGTGGCTCCACAGCCTTTCCGGCACGCTGAAGAATTACGCCTCTAATCATGCAATCGGCTCATTATTTTCTTCTCCTCATTAAGGTTGTTTGGGTTTCAAACATCATCACCATGTTCTGTCTTGACGTCTTTAAAACAGAGCAAACTAAAAATAAAACAAAAGGCAAACACAGCCCTAATTATCTCATCTTATCTTTGACCCCAACAGCATTCACAAAGACGTGAACAGTTATGTAAAAATCAGCACATGCTAATGGCAGCAGCGGCGTGACGGTGACCTGGAGCGCGACCTCGCCGTCCTTCCTGCTGCAAAGCCTGAAAAGTGCTGTTGAGAAGCACAGAGGAGAAAAGATGAGTCAGGAGAAGAGCTTGGGCGATGATTAACAGAGGAAGAGAGGGACAGAAACATCAAATTTAATTAAAAAAAATAAGAGAAGAGATCATTGAAGAGGTTCGAAGTGGTTGGATGATCCCAACTCAACACTAAACGTGGCGCCACTTTGCTAGTTTGAAACGAGCTGTTGAAAGCTCAAATGGGTCTGCTTTGGGGGGGTCAACAAATCCACGTTTCGAAGCAAACGCTCCGGCGTGCTTTGATCTTGCATTTGTGGGCGGGGTTTGCAGGTGAGATGATGTCATCTGTCCCTTCTATGTGCGTGACACCCCAGTGGCGTGTCGCAGTGTTGCCCGGCAGTACCTTTGTTGCGACGCTTAAGGGGATGTTATTGCGCCACCTATAGTATTGGGATATGGAGACATATTAAATGATTAAATGCTGATATTTTTGCTAGTTTTACTGGCTAAATTAATATGTATCACCCCAAACAACCAAGTCACTGTGTGCTGGAACAGACCTATTGTGTCTTTAGAGTCAATGGAGTTGTAAACATTATATTAAATGATAATGTACAAAAATAATATAGCCATTATATAAGATATTGAACATTTTCTAGCAGGTCTGCACCCATTATTTTGAGAGTTGGTTTTAGTGTGAAACATGAGGTGTGCTGAGAATACTGGTGAGGATGACAGATCATACTGGATTTAAAACATGTCCGCAGCCGTGTTTCTCGATCCCCCCCGCCCCCTTAAATCCGCGCAGAACATTTTTAAAAAAAATATAATAACCGAGAGGAATCATTGTTAAAGCCTGAATGAAAGAAATGCACCGTATGAAAATTGAATTTCGCTTAAAAGCTTCCTCCCGAGGACTTGAGGAGATACGGGAGGCTGTGAAACACAGAAGGTTAAAGGCGGTGGGGGGGGGGGACTTCAGCGTGAGGAGAGAAGGAGCTGTGATGTGCTGGTGCAGCCGGGGGATTTGATTGGGAAGGTGACCAGGGCCGTGTGGGCGTGCTGGTGGAGCTTTTGATCTGACTGGATGCACGCGTGTGTGGGGATAATGGCTGACCTTGAGAAAGGCATCGAGGGTTTTAAGGACGTCCTGCGCAGATGATTGCCTCTATTAGGCTGCTCGCCTGTGATCGAGGCGCTCACGTGTAGGAGGGTGCTGCATCGTCAACACAACACGCGTCCAGCACAGAGGCAGGTCGACAGAGTACAGGTCTGCACGTTGTCTCCAGCCCTGCGTGGGTTTTCCCTGGCTCCTGCGCTTTAATCCCACGCTCCGAAAACATGCAAATTAGGTTGATTAGGCCTCCATGTAGGTGTCAGGCAGCAGTTACCAGAAGATGGATGGATGTTTTTATTGTTTTCCATGAAGGTGGAGCACCACATGTGATTCTTTAGGGACTGACTGGTAGTTAGCAGGCTAGTTGGTGGGCCGCACTCTCACCACAGCCCTCATTTGTTCTTCTCTCCCTCTCATATTACCTTCTCTGCATGAATAAAGGGCTCATGTTACAAACTTCATTAAATGTTTATACATGTCATAAAGTGTGTAGGTTTACTCACCCACGCCTCGGAGCCCTCGGATGAGCTCCTCACAGATTGCAGTGGGTGCGTGCAGGCCTAAGTGTGTGTGTGTGTGTGTGTGTGTGTGTGTGTGTGTGTAACCGTCTTAAGGCCATCTGTAAAACAGACCTCTGGGGGGAGAGCGAGATGTTTATCATTAACTGTAACTGCATGAAGTCGAGGCAGAGGAACTACTGAAGGTGTGTGTGTGTCCGTGTGTGTGTGTGTTGGTGTAGGTCCGCTCTGAGGTCATTCATTTCCACTGATGCTTCAGTCTCCCTCTTGTCTCTCACTCCTTCATGGATTCACATTTGTGAGGACTCTGTTCATCAATGCTGTATTACTATCGATTCTTCCTCTGATCCTTCAGCGTGTCGAGGAACAATAAAAACTATTTTTCTCCCGCAAAGGCTCAGCTGATAGCTCCGATAGAGCGCTGTGCTGCGGTCCTGCCAATTGCATTTCAATGATTCAGGTATCTTTTCTTGAACACCTCTTCCAGCCACCTGTAGTAATTTAATTATAAGGGTCTGAAAGAAGTAATTAAAGTCTGTTTGACTTTTCTCACAGCTCTGTGCTAGTTTCTGTTAACAAATCTCATCAATGTCCATCTGTACTTCACCTGTTGTCATTCCCAACTTTTTGAGATCTAGCAATGCAAAGACTACATGTGGATTTCCCAGTACATTCAGCAAATGGACTTTTGGTGCTTTGTGATGAATTTTTGATCCTTAAACTGTAGTTTATAGGTAATGGGATTATCAATACTATTTAGAAGCTTGCTTGCATCTCAAAAAAGAGACAATAGGTGAACTATTCTGGCCCATCATCCAAGCTTGGACTCAATTAAGTCTGTTATTTACATTTAAATGCTGCAGATGAAGAAGCCACGCCAGCTTCTGTGAATCTCAGGGCAGTGTGGATGTCCTTTCTGTGATTTTAATGTGCTCGAACCATTTGTTCATGTGACTGTAGATGGACAGATTTTCCGTGATGTCCTTCAGTGCTGACCCCCCCTCCCCGTTCTACACACGCAGACATTTCGCTCAGAGGGAGCACAGTTTCAAATATTATCTCTGCTTCACTGCTACACAAACAGGCTTGCAGGAGCCCGGGGACAGTTCGCCATCGGTGTGTGCGTGTGTGTGTGTCACTGCGCGAGCACACACACACATTCACTCGGGCAGACATGTGTGTCACTCTCCCCGTGGGGATGTGAGCATGTGGAAGTCACTCGGGGATGTTAGCTCATATGTGTCGCTTTGTCTGTTATTTGTGTCACATAAAATAAAACTGGCAACATTTGAGTCACACGGTAAATGTGTACAGTTTGCTAAAACTGTAAAAACAGAGCGGTTTTGTGGAGACTTGGAGACCCCTTTAGCAAGGAGCAATTAACGTTCTGCTTTGAAGGAAAGCTGCGTGAGCACAAACGTGCAAAAATACAGTGAGGATGAACAGCCTGGGACAGATTTATGTCCATTAGTTCTTGCTCTTGCGTGACTGGCGCTGTGAAGCTGCGTGTCCCCTGACTCAGTTGGTCTCAGCAGCTTGTTCAAAGTGACTGTAGGTTTAGGAAGGACAAAAGCTGCTGGCAAGCCGCTTCTCTTCTCTCATCCCGTCACACGGTTGATTATCTGCCACCGCGTCTCAAGAGTGCAGACTTTTTCGACTTGAAAGATGCGCAGTTTTCCCAGAGCCACACTTCTTGAAGATTACACAAACAGTGGGTTTTAGATCCTTTCAGTGGGTTTTAGATCCTCTCTGATCTGATAATAATGCATCACATATTACGTCATGAAATCATGAAAACAACATAATGACATCATGTTTGGGATTTGTTTTTCATGGGGGTTTTGGCCCTCCTTGAATATTCCATCTTGTTTACTCTTTTACTGAATGCCACCAACAGGGGGCGCTTGGGAATTTTCTGTGGTTGACTGTAAAACATTAATTACCATAAGTAGTTATCATAAGAATTTGGCAGTGCATCAACTGGCCTCACGCCAGGCACAATCGCATTAGCCCAGGACCTCCACAAACTGTCAGAAATTGTCTCAGGAAACCCGTCCACATCCTCCTCGTCCGATCTCGATCTGACTGCAGTTTGTCGTTGGAACAGACTTGAGTGGGTAGACGCTCACACGAGATGGCGTCTGGCACGTTGGAGAGGTGTACTCTTCACGGATGAATCCCAGGCCTCACTCTACAGGGCAGATGGGGGAGGGTGTGGGTGAGCAGTTTGCTGATGTCAGGGTGGCAGATTGAATGGCCCGTGGTCGCGGTCGGGTTACGGGCAGGCGTATGTTATGGACAATGAACACAGGTGTCTTTTATTGATCTTGGATGTAGACAGATATTGTGACAAGGTCCTGATCCTGTGTTGTGCCATTCATCCACAGCCATCACCTCATGTTGCACAGCCCCATGATGCAAGAATCTGCACACAAAACTCACCCGTTGAGCATGTTGGGGATGATCTGGATCGGCCTGATCTGGATCTGGAGTGGACCAACTGGCCACAATCAACAGCCCGATCAGCTCTATGTGAAGGAGATGTGTTGTAATGGGTTCTTCAAATGGCGAAAGCCCCAAAAATGGTGGTCGCGTAAAACTGCCCTTTTTCGAGTGGCATTTTATATTGTGGGTTGAACGAGGCTCACCATGCACTTCGATATCATCTGGGCAAAGGAGAAGATCTTGACCCATTTCTGAACAATAACTGTGCAGCTTTAAAAGTCTGAAAACTTCAGCTCATGAAAAATGGGGGAAAAAAAGCAAAAGTGTCATGTCTATATTGCTGTGTGCCCAGACTTCAGATAGCTGGTGAGTGTATTTGGGTTCCCAGCGGTAGCCTACGATGCCTCACGTCCGTATGTGCTCACAACCTGGACCCCCGCCACCTCCCACCTCTTCCACTCCTCTGTTCCGTCACGGAGTCATGAATTTATTATGTGGCGAAAAATGGAGCAATGACTTTTTGTCCCTGTCCCAGCGTGTCAATGGTCTGGAATGAATAATTCAGCCTCGGTGGTCTAAGTTAGCATCGGGAAGGAGGAAATTATATTGAATATTTCCAGGCTATTTTCAAAGAGCTAGCTGAGAGGCACGCCTCCTCTGTAGCACTCACGAAGAAGAGAAAAACAGGGATTCTTATTCTTATAGAGTCGACGTTTTAGCTCACTTCAGCTAGTGTGATATGCGGGCATTAAACGGTTTATAACCTCACGCTGCATCCACAAAGGTGTCATTACCTTGAAACGAGGAGAAAGACTATTGAGGAAAAAATGACTTCAATGAGTTTTCAGCTTTGCGTTTCCCGATACTTTCAAAATAGAAGAGACTACAGCTCGTTTAGGGTGCAAATAAAGCCAGCAGGGCTCCTGGGATCTGCGACAGATGCCACTGAGTGGTCGCCCACCTACACATCCGTACGTGATCTTCACCAGACACATAAGCTCAGTCCACACATGAGGTTTGTCACACGCTTGAGAACGCACGCACAGATGCAGATGCACACTCGAACAATTATTCACGGCCTCCCGGGGGCATCTTCGAGACTCTTCAGGCGTGATCTCGCTAAACTGTAGAGAGGAGCGTCAGGAAGAGTCCTTGAGTTTTAAACACACGGAGGGAACACGCCCATCGTCTCTGAGGCATTAGCGGTGTATTCCTGCTGTTTCTGCAGGATGTGGAGGAGTCCGACTGCTCTAATGTTCACCGGGGGAGGCCTCAGAGATGTTTTTTATAGGAATCATTTGATAAATCAGTAGGAGGGGGTTCCTCTCATCTGAATTTAGCTCTCAGTGGAGACAGAACTGATTTCACCACAATTAATCTCACCATCAGCTATTTGTAGTGTGATGAAGATGCTGACTGTATTATTATTTGCATAAGCGTAAAGCAAAATTAAATTCCTCTTTATTCTTACAGCATCTGTTGCAGTCAAACAGAAACCCAGAGTCTGACCCTTGAGCAAGCAACAGGGGCAGGACAACCCGAGGACCTGGCTCCTATAGACATTAGATGGATCTAATCCTTATGGCTGTCACTCACCAAATAATCTGACCACCTCTGATCTCAATTATCCCATATTTCTTTCATAATCTTCACTATGCTTACTATTCCCAACATGTCTTATTTAACTACTTCTCTGACCTTTTATAGAAACTTCCCTCCCTGTGATTCCATGACTTCTTCTCCTCCTCCCGCTCTCCTCCTCTTTGGAATGATCTGTTTTCACCATCCACTCTGTAGCATTTACAAAACCTTCACAATTCAGTGCACACACACACACACACACACACACACACACACACACACACACGTCTGCATGTGTGTGCATTCCAGTGGGATGGATCTCTGCTGAGAAGGACATCCAGGTAGTGTGATCATCCCCTAATATACTTTCTCTCCTTTACACACACACACACACACACACACACACACACACACACACACACAAACACACTGTACGCTTCGATGTTTTACGCACGCTAAAATCTGAAGCGTTTCAGCACCTTTCCTCTGCCACCCGCTGCGTTCCCTTTCTTTTATTCTTACTCCGAGCATCCTTTCACGTCACTCCTCATTTCCCTCCCGTCCCCGTCATCCATTTTTGTCTCCCTTCACCTCTAGTTCTTTGTGCCCGCCGCTGCCCCCACCCCCACTCCCTTCTGCCCCTTCATCCCCTCAACTGAAAGGGTAGCAAGGACTCCCATTGGTTGCATGGTTGGAATCAGAGAAACAGGCAGCCAATAAGATTTCGGGCTAACAGGGTCACTATCATGCATGAAGCAGTGCAATTGCTCTGCCTTCTGCATCGCTGCCATGTATGCATATCCAATGCCCTCCTCTGTCCTTGTTCCCATCCTGCATATTTCCTACGTAAACCCGAAAGACTCCTCCTGATCAGTTTTGATTGGCTCCGTTCCTGTTATTATTCCATTCTTGCATAAAAGAGATTCAAGCTCATTTCAGCTTCTCCTCATGGAGAAACACACACATGTAGACATTTAATGCATTCAGGTCAAAATCCTCCTGTTATGCTGAACTCCAAACACTGAGTGAGGAATGCTGTCACCCCTCCCCCTCCCAAATCGTTCCCCATCTCTGTGTTTATTTGCCACATGCAGACTTTTATACTTGTAATCGTTCGGTCTGGCCGCAGTCGGCTCTTGAAATGACCCCCCCCCCCCCCCTCCGGTGCTGACAGATGTGGCCTTTTCAATCGCTGAAATGCCACCTTGTGCCATAAAACGCTAAATCACAGCCTTCAGAAAACACCCCCGTGAGTTATGGAGCCTCTCTCGTGGCATCTGACTGAGCGTCAGACCTAATTTGCATCATTAGATTTTCTCCGCTGTGGAATGGCTCTGACCTTCCTCCATCATTAGTGACCGAGTAGAACGCCCCCACCCCTCCACCCCCGCCACTCACCCTCCGCTTTCATCTCCAGTGCTCTCCCGTCCCCAGTGTCCATTATCACCTCCCTCCATCCCTTACATTGGGTCAAATTATGCAGCCAGGCACTTATCTTTCCCAGTCTTGGCATTTTCAGTTTCTTTTCATCTGGCGTCTCCCCGAGCTCGCCCTATTTGCCATTTTTTATCGTCTTTGTCTTCAAATCCCTGTTTGGCTTTTACGTATCTAACAAACTGAAGAATTGAATTAATTTCTCCTCTTCTTGAAGCCAGGCAGATATACAGAATGCATCTCCCCGCACTCCGTTCACACATGAATGTGCACAAACACTCTAAACTGCACAGGGTGGAAAATGTACCGTTGCCTTTCAGGTAAGATGTCTCCGGGGAATTTATTTTCCCTCCCAGGGATCACCAGACTATCGTTACAATCTACAGCTCCTCTGTCTGCGAGGCCATTCCGCTTCCCAATGACCATTGCCTGGGATTACCATATCCATTTTGTCATCTGGAAACTCATTAGCCTTTGGAAAGGAAATGACAGCAGCAATGAACTCCTTCATAT
Organism: Takifugu rubripes; assembly: GCF_901000725.2. Taxonomy (NCBI): domain Eukaryota; kingdom Metazoa; phylum Chordata; class Actinopteri; order Tetraodontiformes; family Tetraodontidae; genus Takifugu; species Takifugu rubripes. The sequence goes on from NC_042306.1 coordinate 10,439,708, forward strand.
CCTGTGTAGGGCGGCTTAATCAGAGATGTCATAAAACATGCAGCAGCACAGGAGAGATTGTGATTTATCTCCGCATGGCGCCGCCTTGACATGTAAGAACAGAGGAGACGGATGGCCGTTTGGCGGGTATGAGAAACGTCAGATGCAGCTCATGGTGGGGACGAAGTGTGCGGGAATCCGAGTTATTTCAACGCACACCAGTAATAAGGCCACAGAGGCCCAGAGGGCCCGTCCAATTCACGGTCGCTCTGTCACTTTTCATAACGTCTGTCGCTCAAAATGTTGGTTTTTTTTCCCCCTTTAGAGACAGGTCGGGTTTGATTAAATGATCTTTATCTCTATGCTGTTCCTAACATCCACCATTCCTGCACTTTAATTACACCCCGCCCACTGTAATCACCCTACATGCTTCTGCAGCGGCGTGCACGTAAGCCTCAGAAGCAGGCGTGTTTTTGCAGCTATATGGAGCCTCAGTAGTATCGCGCGTAATGATTTGTAGCTGTTTGATCTGGCTACAGCTGGCGCGCTCTCAACCCTCTGAATTGCAGCCTCAGCGTAGTGCACGTACAACACTGTGCATCACAGCTCGTCTGTGGATTACAGAAACTTTGGATGGAAAAGGTCCGCATGGAAATCTTTCCTGTTGTAGTTCCAGTCTGCTCATTAGTTGTAGAGAACCGCCTTTGTCAGGTCTCCAACAGGGCCGATAAATGAAGGTTCCAAGAAAATCTTGTTGCCGATGTTTTCGTGGCCTTGTGATGCAGCCTGACTGTCTCCACCCCCCCCCCCGCCCGCCATCAGGAGGTAGCAGCTGTGCCCACATGTTAAAAGGCACATGGTCCAAAGGTAGAGCGAGCGTCCTGTTGCTAATGCCAACAGATGGAACAGCGGAGGAGAGGGGCCTTTTATCCGCCCGCAGCAGCGTCCCTGCCAATGTGACGTCTCAGTCTCATCTCTGGCCCGACATGATGACATCGGGAGATATTGTGGCTTTTCAAGCTGCTTAAATCTGCGATAATTTGAGAGTCGGCGTGATTTCCTTTCACCCCCGCTCTGTCATTTCTTCGCTGTCCTGTCACCTAAGCCTGCGCCGGAGTTTCACAATTAAACCCCTGAGCCCCCGGATCAAATGATTTCATTAGAACAAAGAGGGGAAAATGTGATGTCATACGGTGGCAATGCCTTCCCGACTGAGCCTGAGAGCATCGGTTTAACACCTGAGCGGAGAGCATATGGTTGCAGGCACGGGTACCTATCTCATAAGCTGCCCTGTGTTCTTTATTTATTACCCTGCATCTCTCTCTCCGTCTCCCTCACTGTGTGGCTGTGTGCCCAGATTTCAGCAAGGAAAAAGCAGGTCAAAACACGGCAGGATGGAGGATCTTCAGTGCAGCTAGCGCTAATTAAACGTGCGTCTTTGAATCAAAGAAATAGATTTAATATCGATGTTCCCATGAGGGCAGCGTGGTGAGCACAGCCCCCTCTCAGGGTCCATATGATATCCCAACAAAAGGAAGCCACCCGTTTGACTCTCTCTGCGCCAATAAAGAGCCAATGTTTCTCCCTCGTCATGCAAATGATTCTTTTGACAATGACAGAGCCCTGATGAGATTTAAAACAAGGGCTGGAGGTTGTTACGAGATGATATCTAATCCATTTTAAAAAGTTATATAATGTGATGTGAGCCAGCGCGTCTTTTTTTCTATCTTAACAGGATGAGGTCGTTAAACGGCACACACACACACACACACACACACACACACACACACACCTCACTTTGCAGGATTTGTAGCCAAGGACCCAGCTCAAAGTTGGCTGTTGACTTCCATCAAATATAAGGTGTTAGGTTCCTTTAACTCTGCTTTAAACAGGTCAGAATAAAGAGCTCTTTTAGGATCATATAGGCTGGAGCACGGATGCATATTTCCATATATAATACAAGCTTGAAACATTCCCATCAGTCACTGTTCATTTATTCAGATCCATGTCACAGCGTGTTTGGTCAGTGAATTGACGGACAGGAACTAGACGGGGCACAGCAGGGTTGGTGATATGCTGCTCTTCTATATTTAAAGCCAACAAACGCTGTTTGAAGTGAATCACTGGATGCTATTGTGGTTTGTTTTTCCCTTTAATCCCAGAATCCCTCTGTGCATATTTATCACGACTGTCAGACTCTTCTCAGCTGTCTGGAAATAAAAGAGACGACGGCAACAGAGGGGGACACGGAGGGACCGCACGCGCACGTGTCTCCACGCACAAGGGACTTCACATTAAAGTTTGCTTCACTTTGAAATCCACAGATCCGGTGCTCATCTCTGGAGCTGGGAACAATCCAAAGCCCATTTGCATTCTGGACAAGTGTCAATTATTCCATACAAATTAGACAGGATCAATGGGACCAGAACCGGCTGCTTCCACCTATTTTACGAACCTTTCAGAGACTAATTACAGGCTACAAATCAGGCCCATAATCACACATACGCGCACATCAATGATGTCTGTCATGAGTTTGATCCGGGCCATCCAGCGCTCATTAAAGTGGAGAGGAGAGCGAGAGAGCCGGGCCCGAGTGGGAGAGTCACACCAACAGAAGACATCAAACAAGCGAAGCGAATGTGCTTCAGCTCCCCCCCCCTCTACGTTTGTCGATGCGGCCGCACCCTGCTGGAGCTTTCAACAAAAAAAGGGTGTTTTAATACCAACCGAGTAGCAGGTAACAATGAGACAGAAAAAAACCCAAAATTTTCTAAAAGGATCCATAACTTTTTCATGTACTCGTCTCACAGAACAAACAAGATCCATTTTTAACAACTGTTTCAAAGACACCTACTAAATCAGCCGACTCGTGGTTAAATATTGAGATTTGATGTGTCTATAATTTTTTTTGCACCGGTATGTGAGACATTGGTTGACTTCCTGCTAAGCTTGAAGGAAGCAGCTAATCCAGGCACTCCTGATGCCAGCTTCCTGTTGAAAGCGTGGTTAAATTTATCCCACAAACAACTCGGCAGCTCATGTTCGTGAAGACAGGAAAGAGGTAGATCAACGCCGACAAGCTGAGAGAAGGAATTTATTTAGTGCTGATTAATTCCCAACCTGTGCTTGTATGCACTGTCCAGACAGCAGTAACAACTATGCATGTTGAGTATGAGTATGAGTATGCTGACCTCAAGAATTCCTATTTTTTTTCAAGACCTGAAGGCATCCAGCAGGATTTAGGAAAACTTGCAGCTGTACTTTTTAATCCTAAACTTAACACTCACAAGAGCGAATGTTCGTTATTTATTTTTTACTGATAATATTAGCAAATATAGCCCTCTATCACTACTCCCCAATGACGTACTGGAATCCACCTGAGCAGCGAGCCGTGTCATGACTTTACCAGACCCCCCGCTGGAGTCTCAGTGAGGTTTGAAATTTAAAAAAAAAATCATGCCAGTCACACACACACACAGGCACGGATGTGATGACCTTTCCGGACTTGTGTCCCTTCTGATCCATTTAGCGCCATCTAACTCCCACCCACTGACTGAGGCGGACATCTCCTGTCTGCATAGGGACCTTGCAGAGCGTGATGAAGATATTTATTACACATTTTTGGAGATGCAATGTTATTTGAAGCAGTGTGAAGACTTGCGGGCGCCTCTTTGCCATGTAATAATCTATCAGTGTGCAGTTATTTGTGTTTTTGATGGTTTGTTTGCTGCTGTCTGACATTCTTCTCCGTGCGTCATCTACCCGTCCTTTCACTTTCACTTTGGGCCAATTTTGATGTAGTTAGAGGAGTGAGACAGGCGTTTCTCAACTTCTGCCAGTTTATGCTAAGCGCTCGTGTCTGAGCTCCTCAGGAAAGATGCAGACGTGCACTACTGTACATCAGCTTGGAGAGATCACAGGGTTCAGTAAGTTATTTTGAGGATCACTTGGTTACAGGCGAAAACACCACAGTCGGGGGCGGCATGAGTAACAACGCATGAAACAGCATGATGCGTTCAAAGACGTGGCAGTCGGAGAGGAGGTGATGATTTGTCAGTGTAGACTTCTTGCTTTGAGAAACCGGCCAAAGTTTGGCAATTTGACCTTTGTGAGCCCAACACCTGCTGTTCCTGAGAATATTCCAAAATTTATCATGAGAAGTGACAATAACAACCTGATAGAGTCTAGTTCTCTTCAATAGAAGCGACAGTCATTAGGATGGTGCATTCATTGAACCTTTCTGTAATTGTTCATCATTTCAGGTATTTCTGAAGGTTCTTTTTATCAGATTAATCATCATATAATCCACATGATGCAAGTTGCCTTATCAGACTTTGAGAAATCAAAATAAAATGTCTTTGTACGTACTCCAAAGAAGTCAGATAACCGGACTGTCAATTCTCTGATTAACTCCCAGATAGCAGATATTTGTGGCCATGTAAACAGGTTCAGTGATTTGGTTTAATTTAAGGCCACTTTAGACTCTCCCTCTCTACTTGTAAAACAAAGAAACCAATTAACAGTCTCACCTTTAAATGTCCAGTATGTGTTCTCACTGGGGAGTTTTACAGCTTTTACAATAAGTGTGTACACAGGAAAGATGCTGATCTTGCTTATTTAGGGAAATATAGTAGATAAAAGGGTTGTGGTCGCTCAGTCTATTGGGAGGGCTGGGCAAGTTTGCCCCAGAAAAACATGAAAGGTGTTCTGCTAGTAGGGGAAGGTGCCAGAACACCTTCAGAGCACTGCCGAGGTACCCTTGAGCAAGGTACTGAACCCACAAATGCTCACATAGAGCCCTGCTGGGGACCCATCCAGGAGTGGACCCTGCCTTCACCCATGATGAGGAAATATTAGATAAAACAAAAGAGTACATGCAAAAAGAAGGTCTTTTGCAGTAATTGTTGGTTATGATTTTGTGATTTTTGATCAGCTAAAGGTCAATTTAGGCAGCGGGGTGCCGGTCTGGATCAGTTCACACCCGCTGCACAGGTTGTCTTGGAGGACATGGCTCCGCCGTTCTTACATGGTGTCCAGTATGCAAATGCACAAAAGGCAGCGTTACTCACACTGCACAGCACATGGAACAGTTTGTCTTCGAGCGTTCGTGGCATTTCACTGGGTATGAAGTCCGCAGTAATCTTTGCAAAAAGTGGAGAGCTGATATTATTTTGACTCATTTGGTTTCCCTGCTGTTTCCAGTGGGTTTTATTTTTTAAATTCATGTTCATTCTTGTGTTCTCTCTTTATGCGCCATTCCACAATGTGCTCTGTGAACCTCCACTAAGCTGTGTTCTATCTAATCTCCATTCGCTGTCAGTGTTCCTTCTGCTTTCAGAGAATTTGTTGTTGCATCGAGGCCCACATGAGGCACAATTAAACTCGAGCCGACTTCCGAAAGTAACTTTGACACTCGCTCGGAGGAGCTGATATTGCTCATAGATTATCACCACCAAAACAACTCAATTCTCTGCCCTCCCCATGTTTACAGTCCCCTCCTCTGCTCGGCTATGACGTGCAGCTTTTGAGCCGCTCTTTAGACTCGCCTCAGGCTTAAAATTGAGTGACTAAGCACAGATTTAATACTCGACTTATGGCAACTTATCAATGAGAGGCGCAAACTGTCGGTTGTTCTTTTAAGGGTAAAAAGGTGTGAGGATTTCAGTTTGATTTCCAGTAATGAAAAAGCATGGAGATGAATGCTGAAGGCACTCCTGCGTGATAGAAATAGGGAACGATGGAGACAGAGAGGAGCAAAACAAGCCAGACAAAGCTTGATGGACGGATACCAAAGCTGAGGAGACCCACGCTCTGATGGCCAAATATAACAGCTTATAAAGGCTACCAGTCAACATGGATGACCTATTTACTGTCAGACATGCTGGCTCACAAACACACATGAGATAATAACCACGGCCTTATTTTATACTCCAGTGAACAGCGCAGCGTTTGAAAGAGTCTGCTCATAATTGATGTGTGATTGGATGCCGCCGCTCCCTGGTATCAACAGGTTGGTTATTTTTAGTCCCTGGTTTCGGCCTTCATCGCATTCTCCGCCTCGTCTGGCTCTGGACAGCTGGTCTGGGACAGAATCCTCCTCCAGTGCTCTCTGGATAGTCGCAGCTCTCGCTACAGCTGCCGAGTTAACATCTGGCAAATGTGATTTCATGATGCTGTGAATTTCGGGGACCGGGTAAATTGTGGTGCGCTGGCGGTCCAGGAGCAATTTACAGTCTGGCCGTGTGCTCTCTAATTAGTCAGGCAGCGCACAGGAATGCTATTAAAATCTGCTGCAAGCAAAAAGACATACAAAAATCAATATTTGCCATAAAATTCAGAGCAAAAGTGTGTTTTTATTCTGTTCACTGGATGTCACGGATACTCAAGGGCCTCTGTGATTGTGCCTGTCCTCGAATCCTCGCTGTCTCCATGATATCAGCTCATTGATTCAAGCTATGACCGTTGCTGACCTGTAGGATGACACCCCTGGGGGGAGGGGGTCAGTGAATAAGGATCTGGCACTCCCTCGCCACACTCCTCAATCATACCACATGCCATTTGTTGTTGGTGTGGGACAGCATATCCTTCTCACAGCCCACCATGTAGCTCCATTCTTCATCCATCTCACCTGGAAATGCTCGATACAAACACACACACACACACACACCCAACGCATCCATCTGCCTTAAAAAAGAAGAGCCGGACAACAAAGTAAAGAAGCTTTCATTTATAAAGTAAACCACTAAAACCTGACCATGGGAGGGTCCTCACAAACAGCGTTTTATTTTCTTATCATCTGCTTTGAAGCTCTTTTTCAGATCCCACTCGCAGGCTCTGTTCCGCAGAGATTCTCAAGGCTCTGTTGTGGTGCTCGTGGTGAGTTGCTGCTGGTTGACAGTGTGATGCCGAGTTGTTGCTGATAACTGGGTCAGTTTGTACAGCAGCCTGCACAGCAGCCTCCCTGCACTTGTGATTCGTCTCGCGGCAAAAGCCGAAAACGAAAAAAGGGAAAGAAAAAGAAAGAAAAATGCTGCCTTATTTCAAGCAGAGCCTAAAGATTGAAGATGTGTTTGAGTGCGTGAGTGTCCGTCATAGAGGCTTTGTAGAAGAGACAGATCTCTGCTGGACGTTTGGTGACGTGTGAAAATACTTGTGCAGAGGATGTAAAATCTTCAGCTTCAATCCCATTTTCTCCATTTAAATCATCCAATGCTTTATTCTTACCTCAACCCCAACTAACCATCTGAGCATTCCTGGGAAGTTTCTAGCATTTGCAGCGACCTCATGGTGGCCTCTTGTTTCCACCCGTGCAAAACTTGTTCATTTCACGTCCAGCTAATGAGGCGGACGCTGGGTTCTGTTCTCGATCTGATGCCAGCCACTCGCTCACTTGATGAAGTGTGAGTGGGAACGCTGACAGGTTGCCTTTGAAGCCACATTGAAGCCCAAGTGATTCAACTCATCACTCTGCGAGGCCTAAAACAAATTTTAATTCATACCCAGTGAAATGCCACGTCCTACGCGTAGATGCGTCACCACATACCTGATCAAACAAATAATCCGACTTCAGCACACAGAGATTCGAATGCCTCCCACCTCGTAAGCGTGACACGCGTGGCTTCTGGCCTTAGCGTGATGGGTGAGGCACTCGGTCGGTGTTGATGCAGGGTGATAATAAATTCATTGTGTTTGTCGAAATGGAGCAGACAATCTCGGCACTTCAAGGAGAGCGCATGCATAAATTCGGCGGTAGTGCGAGGACCCCCTTCCCCCCCTCCCGGTCTGCTCCCGATCTGTCTGCCCCCTCGACGGAAACCAATGATTAATTTGTGAAAAGGCAAAGGATCCGAATTGTCTCATGCCGATCCGGCTCTTCTGTCTGACAATCTCAACAGTGATTTTTCAGTGTCGTGTCAGGGTGACCTGGATCTCCACAAATTTTCATACGGTATTACCTAACCCGCAGGAAACATAGATAATTTACAGCCCTGCGGATGTAATTTTCATGAGCTTGGGAGTAGATAGTAGCTTGTCTTTATTCACTCTTCTGCTTTTCTCCATTTTCTCTTCCTGTTGGGCAGGTGTATGGTGCACTGACCCTGCCTGCAACGGGCAAGGAGTCAGGAGGCCAGGGCCATGATCGGCTCTCCTGGTCTTGGGGCTCGTGCCTTAGTGCCATGGCCGAGGGTGTGGCGCTGGGTCTGGGTGGCCTCTTTGGCGGCCATTGTGACTTTGATGCTGCCCGGAGGTAGCCACGCCTGCCCGCCACGCTGCGAGTGTTCGGCTCAGCTGAGGTCAGTCTCGTGCCAGCGGCGGCGGCTTACGAATATCCCAGAGGGCATCCCCACAGAGACCCAGCTCCTGGACCTCAGCAAGAACCGGCTCCGCTGGGTGCAGGCAGGGGACCTGGCGCCGTACCCGCGACTTGAGGAGGTGGACCTCAGTGAGAACCTCATCTCCACACTGGAACCCAATGCCTTTGCCACCCTGCAGAGTCTGAAAGTGCTTAAGTTAAGGGGAAACCAGCTGAAGTTGGTGCCATTGGGGGCCTTTGCCAAGCTGGGGAATCTGACCAGCTTGGACCTGAGCGAGAACAAGATGGTGATTTTACTGGACTACACCTTCCAGGATCTGAAGAGTCTGAAGCATTTAGAGGTTGGAGATAATGACCTGGTTTATATCTCCCACAAGGTAAGACAGCCATTTATGGTGATAATTGTCAAGGTTTATCCTTGGAAATGCAATGACGACATCAACTTTGTAACTTTATTTATTACTTTTTATATCCAAGCTGTTATTTGTTTCCATGTATTGTGCTATGTTATGCTTGTCTTCTACAGAGCAAAGTTGGTGGAATTAAATTTTGCAAATTTTGTGTTTTCATGATGTGTTAACTGTTTCATTAACTTCTGCTTTCCAGGCTTTCTCTGGCCTGCTGGGACTTGAAGATCTCACAATAGAGCGTTGCAACCTAACATCCATCTCTGGACAGACACTGTCTTACCTCCGCAGCCTGGTCACCCTTCACCTGCGCTACCTTAGCATTGGCGCACTAGAGGACCAAAACTTTCGCAAGCTGTCCAACCTGCGAGGTCTGGAAATTGACCACTGGCCCTACCTGGAGTACATCTCCCCTTTTAGTTTTCAGGGGCTGGACCTCCACTGGCTTTCCATCACCAACACCAACATCACCTCCGTCCCTTCAGCATCTTTTAAGAACCTAGCTCACCTCACCCACCTAAATCTGTCCTATAATCCAATCAGCACTCTCGAGCCATGGGCCTTCAAGGACCTGCTGAGACTGAAGGAGCTCATCATGGTAAGCACGGGACTGGTGACAGTGGAGCTGCACGCCTTCGGAGGCCTCCGACAGATCCGGGTCCTCAACTTCTCCTCCAACGACCTACAGACTCTGGAAGAGGGCGCCTTCCACTCTGTCAACAGTCTGGAGACCCTGAGGGTGGACGGGAACCCCCTGGTGTGTGACTGCCGCCTGTTGTGGATCCTGCAACGACGCAGGACCCTCAACTTTGACGGCAGGGTGCCGGTGTGTGCAGGGCCGGTGGAGGTGCAGGGGGTCAGCCTGAGCGCCTTCACAGATTCTGCACTCTTCGATCACTTTACGTGCCAGAAACCTAAGATACGCAACCGGAAGATGCAGCAGGTAATAAAGATACCATGGCTTTAATGTTCAGAAAACATAACAAATTCCTGATGTCCCAGGTAATACCATTTCCATGTTTTGCTGTCGTTTGAGTTTGACTATTGTGCATTTATGATCTCCCACACGTTCCACAGGTAATCGCTCATGAGGGCCAAGCGGTGAGTTTCCTGTGTCGAGCTGAGGGGGATCCGATCCCTGCTATTGTGTGGATTTCCCCACAGCGCAGGCGGATCACCGCCAAGACTTCAGGGCGCATTACTGTCCTGCCTAGTGGTACCCTGGAGATCCGCTACGCCAAACTCACCGACAGCGGTACATACATCTGCATCGCCAGCAATGCGGGCGGCAATGACACCTACTTCGCCACGCTCACCGTCCGCAGCCAGCCGCTGGACGCTGCCTCAGCCTTCTTTTTCAATCGCTCGCTCTACAGCAGCGACTTCTTCAACGACACAAATCTAAACAGCACGCGCGTTTTCCTCAAGTTCACCTTGGACCTGACCACCATCCTGGTCTCCACGGCAATGGGTTGCATCACCTTTCTGGGGGTGGTCCTCTTCTGTTTCCTGCTGTTGTTCGTGTGGAGCCGTGGCCGCGGCCAGCGCAAGAACAACTTCACAGTGGAGTACTCCTTCCGGAAATCGGAACCCGCCACTGGCAGCTCCTCGGGAGGGATCAGGAAGTTCAACATGAAGATGATATGAAACAACGCAGCCAGGGGTCCCTCGGGGGAGGCATGAGCACGTCTCAAAAAAAACGTGTTTGACACACGCCAACGCACGCAGCAACACTCACAAAGAAGACTGAAAGCATAAAAAAGTTGCTTTCAATACCCGCATTCAAAATTGAACACCCACAGAAAAGTGGAGCCGTGTCTTGAATTGGTTAGTAAATGACAACAAAATGACCCTGATCTTTGGGTATTCACCTTGTGGTGGAGAGAAAAGGTTCTTTAAAAGGTACAAAGGAGGACCATAGCATCAGAGCCAGTAGATTGATTTCGGAAATTGGAGTTGTAGAGCTTTCTGGTGGCACTCTGATGAGAAAATGAGCTACATTTTCTTGTTAAATCAAATTTCCCTTCACTGTCTTTGGTGCAGTTGGTTGTTTTTTGTTTTGTTTTTTTAAAAAAAGGAGTTCTCAAGCAGACTTAATCTTAGTCTCCCTAATTAACAAGTGGGTTGCTAAGCTTTCTCACCACGGCTGGAGTGTTTTCCAGTTTCAAATTATCAAGGAGATCCATCCTGTTTATCGACTAAGGCTTGCCACATGTGCAAGAAATTGACCTTTCCTTCTTTGTGAGAATTTGAAACATCCTTGGCTGTGTGAGTTTGGGACGAGCACGCCGGCCGAGTGCTGCTGTGGCCACCCGCGGCCCAGGCGGTTTGGTTAGGAAGCCAAGCCCGACGGGCCACGGATCGCCACAGCCACCGTAACAACCAACGCAGAGGGGAGCAGTGGGGGGGCGTGGCTGGTGCTCTCAGGCCCCACTCCTGCTGCTCTACCGCAGCAGGAGTGGGGCACTGGTGCGAGGCCCCCTTCCCACTCTCCACTGCTGTGTCGGTGGATTACCAGACCTCGCCAGCACTGCCCGGGGGGAGCAACCTGGAGAGGTGGGTCACACTCAGGGGCCGACAGAGGGCATGCTCCAACACTGTCACAGTCACGCACAACACACACATTTTCTCAGGAGAAGCTACAGCGGCTGTCACCACACATGCGTCCAACTGTCACATTCCAGCGGCGCCGCCATGGAAATCGTCCTCTAAGAGACTTAATGCATAATTTGGGAGCGTAAAAAGCGAAGCCATAGCGTGTTGGCCGTTTTTTATACTGCAGCACGTGCAAAATTCAGTAACGTAATCATGGAACTATTATATCTACTCAAGGCACCGTGGCCAATCACTAGACCATCTGCTGTCACTTGTTTGCATAAGGTTGCACATAAAGCACACACACACACACACACACACACACACACACACACACATGCTGTGACAGTGCAGCAATGTGCTCTCTCTGTCTCTGAGCCGGTCAGCGTGCGAATGTCTCTGCCCCCCCTAGCCCAGTGCATCCCCCCTTCCTCACCCCCTAACCCCCACCACCACCGCCACCCCCCACACCCCCACTGGGTCCTCCTTTGGGAGGGGTCCCTGGCTGGAGACCGAGGTTTCAAATGTAAATGAAGTCGTGTTAACCCTACCTACGAATGTGCATCGTATAGTGGAGAGTAGTACTGTGATTTTTAGAAGATAAAAGATAAACCTATATCAAACTTATGTTGTTTGTCCTCTATTTTGATTTCTTCTCTTGTTTTTCTTTCCCTCCGTGACCTTTTGACCGTTTTTTCCTTGTACTCCATGTGGGAACGCTCTGTCCTCAACACCCAAGAACACAATCGCCGCTTCTTTTTGGGTCTCGTGTGATAAAAAACTAGCAAATCCACGACAACGGGTTATTTTCTGTTGTCCTGAATTAGGAGTAATTTGGGTGGGTTTTTGGGGGGGAAGACAGATGAAGTTTGTTTCCAGGTGCCAGAATACATTACCTGCAGCAACATAACATCACAAATTCAAATATAGATTCCCCCACGTCTTCTTTTTATAACGTCGGAAGATGGGCTTGACACAGAAAGCCAACAAAACCAGGCAGGAAAAATAAACAGGTATTTGAAAACGCTACATTTACACCATTTCAGTGGTGTCTGCCAGATTTTTAACATAATTAACAGCACTCTTATGCAGGAAAAATACAAATTCTGCTGCAGCCAAAGTGTTTTCATATCTGCTCTGAGTGCCGGATTTACTTTATTAGAAAATTATAATGTTTTCTGGCTGTTTATGCTTTTTGGACAGGCCAAAATGAAGGCAGATACAAATTTTACGCACAAACACACAGAGACCTTTGGAGAATTTCGGGGAAAAAAAGAGAGTTTGGATTTGGTCTTTAACTGGTTTGACTCAGATTCATATTGTAAAAAGGAATTTTGATGCAAAAGGCATCTGATGTAAAAATAATGAGAGCGCTAAGAACTTTTGCAGAACAGATTCTTCAAAGCAATCCGGCCCACTGTGGGAGGAACGGTTGGAATCTGTTGAAGAGTCATGGAGCCCAACAAGACTCAGCGAGCGAACTGACCTGCTTCTCGTGGTGTTGAGAACAGGACGCCACCCTCATGGATGTCTCTGCTCCCTCGCCCGACCCCCGTTTGTTTTATCCCGCCGTCTTTCTCAGTGGAATCTAGGTTTAGAAGACAGTGAGAATGTCTTGTCGTGGTTGTGGATGGTGTCGTCGTGTAAACATCGGTCGCTAACGTGAGCGTAGACGAGGTTGTTTTTTTCATTCTATGATCATATTCTCCTTCTCCCCCCTCTTTCCCCGCCCTTTGACCCCACCTGTTCCGTGTCAATGTTGCTGCCTTCCCCCGCCCTCCCCTCCCTGTTCACAGTATTAGGCTGGACTATGATTGTGTGGTGGTAGACACGTGTGCTGTGTGGTCGGTGAGTCAGTGTTGTTGTGCTAGGATTTGTAGCTCCTCGTGACGCCATCGGACGCGGAGCAGTCACCTAGTCAGTGGAGGACAAACCAAGGAAAGGGGTGACCCAGGTTCCCTAAACTTAAAAAAGAAAAAAAGAAACATTCGTGCCATTTCACATCCTCCTCTACCGTGAAGAAACTCACAGTTTGGACTCTCACAGGAACACTTTCACTGCGATGTCTCTCTGGATATTGGACCGAAGCTGTTTGCATTTGCACTGAAAGATGTGCACGTAGAAAGGGGGACTGTTATTCTGGAATCAGTTTAACAAGGAGTCTGAGATTGAAACCCTAAAAATCTTCTGGTCAAGGTTGAAAACAAGCAGTCGAAATGTTCTTTAAATGTATGTTATATATATATTTATTTTTGCCAAATGGTTTCTAAGCTGCTTTGTATTTTTAGATGAAAAAAAAGGTGCCTCTACACAGAGCTTTGCTGTCTGAGCCTGACTGACAGACTCGATGTTTGAAGAACCCAGTGGAGCCCCTGCTGTGGTACTTGAGAAAATAGGCTGAGCCGTACTCGCTCCCTCCTTCAGTTCGCCCTTGCCCAAGGTTGGTTTGTCTGTAGCCTTCATTTGCAACATCTGAAAGCACCAACTTCACTATCAGGAAACCCTCCAAGCAGACTAAAATAATCCACGTCCTGAGACACCATCAGCCAAGCCTGAATTCTTCACACTGGTTCTGTTTTTTCATTTTGTTGGGGTTTTTTTGGCCCTCCCAGTCTAAACAGTGCTGCCAATCCTACCTGCAGTGCATTTCCACATACTCCAGTATAGCACTGTTTGATGGCATCTCAGCTTCAGCTTCATCCGATTCTGTTAGATGTCAGTTATCAGAGCAGAGATGAGCCTTAATAGGCAGAGAAACATGCTCAGTTGATTGTGTAATGATTCAATCTTCTCATTTTTGGGATTAACCTCTGATTATGGCACGCCACATCGACTGTATTTGTGTGTATATTTGAGAGAACTAAACCGTTTGTCTGTGTCACTAAATTGTCCGAAAAAGTATTTGTTTTCAGCTAAAAAAAGAAAGAAAGAAAGAAAATGAGACATTACACCTTGTGCAGACAGCTGCTTAATTTTAACCTTGACCGGGCGCCCCCTTTCTATGTGAAAATACTGCCATCAAGTGTTCATTGTCCGTAACAGCAAGCAATGGGACCAGACCGCTGGTGCACCAGTGTTGTACATTGTGGGGGAAAATTAAGGGTAAATCAATACGCGAGGGCTCACAAAGAGCATGGACAAATACAATTGACTGTTAGCTTTGAAAATCAGTGCTTTGCTGATTGTTTTTATAGCCATAGTGTGACCTCTGGTGTGGATATCTGTCTGTGAGTGACCTACATCAAATCTAAACCATTTATTTCTGATCTGGCCTCAAAGAGACTCCGTGAGTGGGCCCGTAATTGTCCCCCCACCTTCAGGCTCACAACAAACAGCAAACACACTGCATAATTCCATTTGCATTTCTTCTCTCTGTGTGATAATAGCTGATTTTCAAACACACTTTCCATGGAGAAAAAGTACTTTCACCTGCCCTTGAGGGGGTTAAATCTATGCATGCCTTTTCTATGACATGACTGCTGTTGCCAAACTCACTCACCCACACTTGTACAGAGCTACGGGTGCCATTGTTGCTGAGCGTCGGACTGCTTGAGACGACCGTTCTGTAAGAGCAAGTGAGACCATGACAAAACAAAAAGGCAGATTTGAGATGTGGAACAGATCGGAGCCATGGGCACGCCAACACCTGCTCTGGCGTTCCTGAATAATTAGCACCGTGCCCTCGTCTTACAAAAGAAGCATTTGTTTACTTGTGATGATTGTACTTTCACACCCTCATAAAGACCGACACACACAAACACACAAAGGATCTGTTCATACATGTAAGCTGTAGATAATATGATTGATATTCCAAGCAGGTTGGTGGGACTGATCAATGCAGTATGGGGATAGGATTATTAATGGCATACTTTCATTGATCTGTCTTGAACCTTGTCACTCTCCCACAGTTCCCCTGGTGCAGGAGGAGGTGTACGGAGCACACCTGGCTTGCACACATTCCTGGGTTTCCATCTTTTTTTTAAAGCTTCATAACAACGAGACGGTGCCAGACTATTATTTTCTCCCACCAAGCCTGTGCTGATCGGTACTTCCCCTCCTCTTGTCCTCTTCAGAGGGAGTTTTTTCGGGCCTCTGTGTTTGTTGGAGTCTGCAAATGGAAAATATTGGCACCAAACTCGTTAAAGATTATGTCAGTGGTATTTTCCGCATTCATTTTAATTATCTCTTCCTAAACCTAGGAATGTGTGCTGAGTACTCCATCCCAAACACAGGCCCAACAAAAAGGATTATTATCAATAAGCTCAAGAACATTTGCCTATATGTAAAATGCATTTAATTTTTTAAATATCTTTGGATGTAAGGAAGAGATTTTGTACATATTAGCCATCTATTAGCTTAGCCATATTCTGTCATCTAATCTGTGGACTTCCTTGCCGTGTCTGACAGAGAACAATGACTGTTTAACTGTAAATAGTGTAGGTAGGATCAAACTATTGGCTTTACTGTAGATTCCTTTGTCCAAGGATCACCCTTGTTTTGGTCAGTCCCGTGGCTGCTTGGTATCAGAGGGGAAGAAAGGATGATAATGTACATGTATAGAACACATACAGTGGTTCTTTTTTAATTTTCATGTGTGTTTTATATACCGTCTGTCCTGTAAATGAACTCCTTTTCGTCATAAAAGCATGATATGACTCATAAATGTCCCTGGTCTTTTCTTCTTACTTACCCATCGCAGGACACACTCATGGCTGGGAGCCATCGTATGTAATTATTTGTTCTATTTAAATGTTTTATCCCTAATTAATAATGAAACTTTCTTCCACGGTCTGTTGCTCTAATTAAAAGTCAGTTGTGTTTCATTATAATCACAAAACCTTTCGATTTCTCTGAATTTTACTGCATAACAAGCTCTAAATCAACTAATATTGTAGTTTTTTTCCTCCTCAATTTCATGTGAGAATTCGGTTCAACAGACCCTGAACTGGCGCAGGCCGACCGCTAGATGGCACAAGCGCGCCAAAGCACAGGAAACCTGACACAGGAAATAAAAAGTCAGCAAGCCAATCAGTTTCCTTTATTTGTTTAATCAAAACACACGATTTAACCAATTTACCCATACTGGTTTTCAATGGTGGGTCACTTTGTTCCAGTCTCTGAAGGCAGACAAACAGGAATGATGGACAGGAGACAAAGAAAGAAGACAGGCTCTGTGTGCGTGTGTGTGTGTGTGTGTGTGTGTGTGTGTGTGTGTGTGTGTGTAGGCATTTGATCAACATCTTCGACTGAATGTCCACTTAACAAGTCAGACCTTTCTCGCCACCACCGCTTCCATCATTGCCCGCACCATAAAGGTCACAGCATAAGGACCAAAGGTGACCGTGCACGCACGCACACGCACACACGCACACACGCACACACGCACACACGCACACTGAGAGCCACTCCCTCCCATTCCTCCTGTCCCAGCAATTCCTCTACCCTCATTCATCACTCTCTTTATCTGCCCCTACCCACTTTTTCTTTTGTCTTTGCTCCATTTGAAATTGATTGTCTTCTACCATCACAAAGACACTTGGTTCTCATTGATTGATTGATTGATTGGTTGATTGATTGATTGGTTGGTGGGGGAAAAGGGAGAGAGCAGCGACACTGGGGCTTACAAAGCTGAGGTTCATATGAAGGAAAAAGCCAAACGCTGCCATTTTGATGCAGTGGAAGAAGCTGCGTTTCTGTTGCCGGGGTGTCCAATTGTTTACACGTCACCCCTAGAAGATCAAATTCAGATTAAAAACGGACGATCTGAAGACCAGGCGACGGACAAGACGACGGCACACTCGCACCCATGAGACACAACAAAGGGCAGATACAGACACAGACAGCATGGAGGCTATTTCAGCCCAGGCGAAAGGTTTACATCACACAGAATGACACACCGATGAGGCTGGTACACACACCAATACACACATTTTACATAGGATACAACCACAGACATAGAAGACACATCGAGGTAAACAGAATATTGATTGGCTGAGTGATGATGAAACCAAAGCCCAGTGGCGTGCCCCTCCCCCTTGTTTCTCCCCCTCCCCTCCACCTGTAGAGGTATATTTCATCCTGCAGTTTATATATATTTGTATAGTATTCATGCATAAAAAGAAGCGCTCATCCCAACCGCAATGACAGAGGTGCTTTGGTTGGTTCCTTTTTTTAATGTGGGAAACACACAAGAGAAGCAAAAGAAAGAATGCACAACAAAACGAGTCATCTGGCTGCATCAGTCTGTAAATCTTTCACATGTTCCACCTGTTTGTTACTCCCCGGGCAACACCCCCCCCCCCTCAATTAGGTTTCTGCCCAACTCTGACACACAAAAATGACAACGTGCAATAACAAAAATCAATGAGCCGAATGTCAGATGAGTTTATACTGCGCGCCCTCCCTCAAAGAAAGCTCAAAATCAACAATCATTTCGCTGTGATTCTAACGCCACTCTCTTGTTCCACTGTGTTAACCTTTAGGATAAAGATCTGAGGTATATCGAGATGAATCGTCTGTGCGCCCGCCTTGCTGTGATGCTACCCTGGACGGAGGAGTCGACAAAGGGGGACGTGGATCGGCAGGGGTGGGGGTGGGGGGGCGACGTGGGCCTCTGTCAGCAGATATACACACTCACACTCGGATAAGAAATGACACAAAAATATCTCTGTTGGGAGTGTGTGTGTGTATATTATAGAGGATAGTCTGCAGAGAGGGGGTGGGTTTTTATTAATGTGTGTTTTGTCATTTGACGCCTCCTCTGTCCCCCCCTTTGCCAATATGTGCACTCTATAAATACACTTAGCGTGTATGTTTCTGTGTGTGTGTGTGTGTTTGTGTGCGTGCGTGCGTGCACGTGCGTCCAGAGCAGTGTAACCCCCTGGTTGAAGGAAAAAGGCACTCAACTCTCCCCACATGGCAAACACGCCCTTGTGTTCACCATGCAGGACAACTGCTCTGTAGGCATGTGTGTGTGTTTGCGTGTGTGCGTGCGTGCGTGTGTGCACACGCATGTGTTTTCTCTGTGTCATACTTGCATGTATGCACGTCCCAGGTCCAGTGCCTGAATAATCTTTGGTATCGATGATGTCCGCTCTGTTCTGTGAGGTAGCCATACACAACAGCTGTCTTTGAAATGTCCCGCGTGTTGCTGCAGAGGACAGAGACTCACTCCTCCTCCTAGGTTGAGGTGGGCCGCCTGCCCCCCCTGCCCCCTCCTTGTATCCTCTCTAATATGATTATCTCCCGCTAGAAGATGCTACACAAGTGGCCTTGCCCCAACAATGGATCAAATGAAACAATGAGGCCGGTTTCCCGTGGTAACCAAAACCACTGCAAGCAGAAGAACGCAGTGACGTCCAGCTTTCGAGGGCTTAAAGTTCGGAGATGAAGGATGAGGTCCATCACACACAGATATTCACAAATCTGCACAGTCGCTTGTGTTATCGCCTCCTGCTCTGTGCATAGATCAGTCCTTTTTCATTTTTCAATGTACATTTTTTCCCCCAACAAGGTGCTTTTTTACATATAGTCTCAGCACAACATAGCACAGTAGTCATGAGAAAGAAACCATGTGTCTATGGTACTCAGTATTACCCGCATCGATAGTTTGGGGAGGGGGGGGTGGGTGGGAGAGATACAACAATGGTTATAGCAAGAGAGGAGATAGTAAAAAAAACACAACTGGGACGCAACAAAGACATTTAGAGATTATTTACAGAAATAGTGTTTCACTGCGTCGATCTCGCCAGTAGGTTTCTGAGGTATAGAGCAGGCGACGCTGGAATCGTAGACGGAGCGGGGGCACGTGGCGATGGAGCGGGCTGCGGCTGTTCTTTGATTATCATAACGAGGTAAACGTCATTGGCACTCGGGATCCTAAATATATTGTGACATTTGACCTCAGCATTTGGCCACTAGAACAGAGCAGCCAATCCCACCACACACACACACACACACACACCCCTCCCACATGTGGAGGCATGACACTTTTCTTTGATCATCCCCTGTTTGATTGTTCTTTTCCTTTGGTAACCTGAAATTAACCTCTCGAGCAGTTGTGGGACAAGAGTCTAAAGACAGACATTCAAATATGCATCAAAGATGAAGAGCAGTTGGGCTTTATCAGCTTCTTTGGTGTTTGCGGGGTCACGTGGCTGCTGTAAAAGACTGGGGTCATCTTAAACCGCAGTCACCATGGAGATATGTGCTGCATCCAGAGGCTCCGGACGCGTGTTTTGGGTTCTTTTTGAATAATGCAGAAGGTGGCGCTGGCGCACAGAAGCGAAGCCGGCTGAATCACTGCAGAGAAGCTGCGCACAGGCGGCGCGCTGCGTGCACGACACCCAGTGTGTGTGCGCGCGCGCGCGCGCGTAGTCGACGGCACATTAAGAACACGCAAACGCGCCTTTCAATCAGCCTGGAAGCGCGTTCCCAACGTGGAGAGAAACCAGACCGCGTCTGATTCACCTGTTTTTCTGGTCTTGGTCGTTTTCAGCCTGGCAACAGGTGAACCAACAGCAGCAAATCCCCCCCCCCACCAAGTGTGGTTTAGTGTAGATTGATTCGTTGGATTCCTGGTTTACTCGGAGCCATGTTTGTTAACGCTTGTAGATCTGTGGCTTTAGGAGCTTTTTTTAATGTACAGAAAACATATGAGGAACTATACACCCTGTAGATCTGCAGGATTTAAATCCACCCCCTCCCCCACTTTTAGTCTAAGAGCGGTTCAACTATCAGCCATGTAATTAGGCTTTAGAAAAGGTGGCTGCAGAGGAGGTACCGGGTTGGACGTGGGAGCCGTTGCCGTTTCCATGGGGGGGGTGCACATGGCCGTGGCCGAGCACCCCGTGATTGTGCTCCTCTGTGTCCCAGCGGTCCGGACAGCGACGTCGTGAGTTCATGAAGAAATTGGAAACGGTGGAGAGCTCCAGTCCCAGCTGCTGGGAAATGGTGATCTGCATCTCCTTGGAGGGGCGCCGGTTCTCCCTAAAAATGGCTACCAGGGTGCGACGCTGCAGGTCGGTAAAGACCAGTCGCGGCTTCTTTGGCACCTGGTTCCGCTCTCGTCCTCGGTCCTCCTCCTTGCGTTTACATGCTGAAGGAAGAAGAAAAATAGTTTTTACCACCCACAAAATAAATTGCTTACAGTTGGAAAAATCGCTTTAAAGTGTGTTTTTGCAGTGGCGTGCACGTGTCCTGAGACGACGCATTATTTTCATATAGCGTCAAGACATTTGAAGAAACATCAAACGTGTGTTTCAGTGACTGTGGGGGCGCATCGATGAAAGGAAGAAATATGTTTTGTTTTTATTTTATTCAAAATGTTAAACACTTTTTAATCATAGTTCATTCTGGGTTCGGCCTATTATAAAATACTTGCAAATGTTTCTGTGTGGAGATATTTTTTGTTCACCGTTTCCTGTGACGTTTATTTCCGGTTTTCCTTGTTTGTTTGTTTGTTTTTGAAAAGGGACCTTTACGACGATTTGTAATGTAAAAGATCATCACCAGACACAAATATGCGTGAACAGTTCCCTTCCACCAACATTGCGTACATTCGTTAGGATTAATTCCCTCTTTGAGGAATGTTCCAGGTATCTCCAAGTTTCAAAAGTGCAGTTAAATGGAGTGAAACCTGGAGGCTGGAAAATCAATCTTAGGACGTCTGAGAGGAGTGGGAAGCATCTACCAGAATCCGATGTATAGCAGAGTGTGTATACGTGTGTGTGTGTGTGTGTGTGTGTGTGTGTGTGTGTGTGTGTGTGTGTGTGTGTGTGTGTGTGTGTGGAAGGAGGGGGTTAAATCACGCAAAACCTCTCAGCGAGGCTGATGAGTTATAGCTTGTGATTAATTGGGCTGAGCTTCATTTCCGATTTAATGACACGGTAGGTTTGAACCCGAGGCCTTGCAGATTAAACCCCCCTGGATGTAGAATGCTGGCAAGGACGCGGTCGTGTCTGGGTGCGCCGTCGGTGCAGGTTCGGTTCTTGCTGTGGAGGCTGGAGGGAGTCTGTTGTGTTCTGCTGCCCTAAAAAGCTGCAATGATCGATTTTCCGCGGTTTTCTCCTGAACACGTGGTCCAGTAATCAGGGCTCCCTTCCCCACCAGATCGATCCCCATCGATCCGCGAGACAGTGTGCGTGTGTGTGTGTGTGTGTGTGTGGTTGTGTGCGCGCAGCTCGTGCGTGCCCAGCCGGGGCGCGCCTCGCGCCGGGGAGCATAACGTGTGAGCGCGCTTCGGTGAAAGACGGACGCAGAAGAAATTGTTTATCTGGAATAACAGAGAATGACAAAAGAGAGGAAAAAAGAAAGGGAATGTTTTTCCAGTGCAGTTGGGCGCGAAAATGCTGCCTGCGGTGCAGCGCTGGTGTATGCAAATGATGGATGACATTACAGCAGGTTTAGACAACAACAGTAAACAGATTTGACTGCGAGGGGAGATCAATATGAACGTGCACATGCGTATGCATGCCTGTGTGTAAGCGTGCATGTGTTTGCAATGCCATTGTTCATGCTTTGTTACTGCAAGCCAAGCATAATTAATAAATAAGCCTATTTCTTCTTGGGGACATTACAGACTGGGCCCCACACATCAGGGGCTTCACAACATCCAACATCTCCCCCACCACTGCGACTGTTTCCCCCTTCTTGTTTTCCTTGATTGTTTTAATTCGGCTGCAGATTGATAGCCCCCTATATTGATTGATCCGCACTTCAGAACCATTTCATGGAACGTTTATTCAATTGGTTCAGGCCGGCCATGCCAGAATCTGCTCGCGGCTCTCTAAGTGCTGTCTCAAACCAAACTCAATACTCCCTAATGTAATGACTGAATGCTGGTGCTAATATAGTGATAATTTAATATGTAATGCCTGTTTTCGAACAACTTGCGCTACCGGCCATTTTACAATGCCAACACCACTCCGGTCCCCCTCCATCAGCTGAAATGGAACTCTGAGGCCTGCGGAGCCGAGAGTTAGCACAAAGACCGGGCCCGGTCAATACATATTTCAGATAATCAATAGATACATTTCAAATGAGCCTCCCCCTGCCCCCCAAACGCCTCCTCCCATAGCAATGAATAGGACCACAGGGAAGGTAAAGAGGGAGTTGCTCATTAAAGTGCCCTCTCCTGAGAGGAGAACCACGCTGATGGAGGCTATCTTTAGTTGCCTCATTACCAAATGGGCTTTCCTGAAGAGACAAGCAATGACGCTCACGAGTCTCAAGTGGCACTTCTTTGTCAAATGTCCTGGTGACTGCTGCAGCCGCCGCTACACTTAATCCTAGCCTTTTGCTGATGAATGAAAAGATGATCTTTCCCTCCTTTAAGAGCTGCTTCATTTCAGGATTTAAGTGGCTACTCCTGATAGCTGCTTGACCTAAATCAAATGTTAATCTTGGGTCAGCTGATATTAAGTCAGCGCGCTCGCATATGCTTGTCAGATCTGGCTGTTCAGGTATTTCAAAACACTCAGATTTTAGATGTATTGAGGACCCCAGGTCTGCACATGCTACATCTCGGCTACCAATTTCCCAGGCTGATCTTCAGTCCAGCACCATCTGAACGGCTGAAATGTTAAATGTGCAGACACATGGATGCCAAGAAGTCCTCCAGGTATCGCGGTTCGATTGAGCAAAGGTGAGAGCAGAGCCAATGACTGGATGTATGTCACATTTAAAAGGCCATCTGGCCAAAATGAAAAAGGGGAGATTTGACTGTAATCCTCAAAAGACGATGAACCTCCAATATACACAAATCAATGACATAGCTGTAAGGTGTGTGTGTGTGTGTGTGTGTGTGTGTGTGTGTGTGTGTGTGTGTGTGTGTGTGTGTGTGTGTGGGTGTGTGTGTGTGTGTGTGTGTGTGTGTGTGTGTGCGTGCGTGCGTGCGTGCAGATGAGGGGCAGACGGTGAACTAACCGCACCGTGCTGCTGCTAGTCGACGCCTGGACGGAGTGATGAGATCGGGCTTTGTGTCCGGTGAGACGGGCCCTCTCCCGCCCTGGACGGGCTACTGCAGGCGAGAAACAGTTTGGCGTCAATCACTCTGTGTCACACACCTCTCAGATGTATGCTAATTGATTATATTGATCATGCTATAGGCCTATTCATTGCTGGCAAACAAAACGCCCCCGGTTGCACACCACCACTTTCCGCGGCAGCGCTGCGACCGAAGTGTCTCTTTATTCCGGAGAATGCTCTCGATTGATTGGGATTGCTTTATTCGGAAGCGTTCGTTAATCTGTCAACGTAAATCCCGTGTTTTCCTGTTGACGCCAGTGATCGGCAGCTTCAGAGCCTGGATCAGATATCGGCTTGTAGCCTATAAACCTTGCGCTTAAACACCCGTTTTATCCCCCAACCGACATTCTAAAAACACTAAATAATTCCTCTCATTGACTCCAGAATACTTACAGAAAACAGGATTAAAGGTGTAGGCTTAGTCTGGTGTACAAATAAGTAGATAAATCTCGACGTTGACATTTGATTTATATTTAATCCACGAATTCTTTTAATTGATGTTATGGGATGAAATGCGTAAAGAGTGCGTAAACCCAAAAATTGAAAGAAGTTTAACAAAGAGGGAGGCGAAACTGGTCCGTGCCCAAGACACTTTTATGAATAAAATGGAAGGCGTAGAGAGGAATACGGAAACTTTCATGAAATAAAATGCCTCAGCAACGGAGAGAGAGAGAAAAGAGTTTGTCTGTTTCACTGACAATAACCCGGAATGATGTTGCAATTTACAACTCTTAACACACGATAAATAGCTGTAAGAGTTTTATCAACAACGAGAGGTTCAGATTGTAAATGAAAACTCCATTTAACAGTTATATACAACCTGATGAAAATGAAATAATAAATTCTGAGCGGTCACTGAAGTGCTCAGCAACTCTTGTAAAGCCATCAGATATGTTTTATTCTCATTCATCAACTGGATCAACGCGTTACGTATCATCGAGTGAATGCAAAATGATTTATGCTACAGGAAGAGCAATGAAATAAAGACAAAATGGGGCCACGTCTGTGCCAGTAGAGGAAGGGAGGAAGGCAGAGAGGATAGGAGAGGGAGGGAAGGAGGGAGCCGAAGAGAGCAGAAGAGAGGAAATCAATACAGATTCAGAGGGAGTCAGATAAGCCTGAACAATGTATAGTGCAGACACACTCTATAACCCAGTCACATGTGGAAGCACTCACAAACACAGACACACACGCACAAACATCCCGGGAGGAACACACGCACACATACGTTCATTTAGACGCATCACAAACCCCATAAAGCATCGCAGCCTTTAAATTCAAATGACATCACAACCTTGGAGAATGTGCTGATGTGAACAGAACGCTCTCGTTCCTACGGCTGCATCTGCTCTTTGTCTGCTGGGAGATGCTCTTAAGATGGTTCTGTCAAAAAAATCTGCATCCTGGCCCTTCATCTTTGGTTAAAATAGTGAGAGACGGGCTCAGTTTCCAGCCCCAGCTGAGGTCCCAACAGCGTCCTGACAGATGTCTTTGAGGACGTGAGGCGGGACGTGGGGTCCTGAACGTTAACCGCAGATTTGACTGTGTGTACCTCAGAAGATGCTGTTACAAGCATTTACACTGAGGCTATTGGCCTTTCTCTTGCTTCCCCTCTCACATCCTTCTCCCTTATGCTTATCAATTATTAAGCTTGATATTGATCCTTTCACTATCCTCTCTCTATGTGGATGCTGATGAAAAACCAAAAACCTGCCTACCCTCCCTCCGTCGTCAGCATCTCCCTGTTTTTCCATCTGCTTTTGGACTTATCAGATTTGCTTTTTCTTTGTTGAGGCTTCCAAAATTCCCATTTGGATTTTTAGGAAAGATTTAAGGACACAGTGTATATCAATCTTTCATGGCTATAGAGCAAAGGAAAGACAGCTCTAGTAGGAGCTGGGGAGAGGAGAATGCCGTTGTTGGACTTCATATAGTGGCTCACATCCATCCTCCCCTCGTCCTTCAGCCAGCGAGGGGTCATTTTTGTTTTGCTTTGTCCAGTGGCGCCAATCTCCTGAAGCCAAACAACCTCTGCGTCAGTTACCCAGTGAAAGATTAGTGATATTATTGGGAAATGCCTCATAGAGAGAGAGAGGGGGTGGGGGGGGGGGCACCAGCGAGTGAGAGCAGGGGGTAGGGAAGGGGAAACGGCCTTATTGATCTCCTATGTGCAAAGCCAGGCAAACAATGAAAGGACAGAGCTACACTATTAATGACACTCACATCCTCAGCCACTAATCCTCTATCTATCTATCTATCTATCTATCTATCTATCTATCTATCTATCTATCTATCTATCTATCTATCTATCTATCTGGACTGAGACCATTTTGGGATTATTCATCTATTTATTTATTTGTGTATTATTGTGGTGATGTTGGAAATGTTTTGGTTCAGCTGAGACTCTTTTATTTAGTAAAGTGGAATCGAGGTGAAATCTGAGATGTCAGGCTGGCCCGACTTGCCAAATTTAGAACATTTCACGACGGGGCGTTAAAGGCAAAGCCGGAGAGAACGTGTGGATATTACGATTATTGATCAGTGCGCCACGCTTAAAAGGGAGAGAGGGAACTGGCGTATCGATCAGGCCTGGGGTCACCCCGCTTCCCCGCAACTGGCCCCGTAGCCCCGTGTGTGTGTGTGTGTGTGTGTGTGTGTGTGTGTGTGTGTGTGTGTGTGTGTGTGTTCTAGAAGAGACAAACGGAGTTGTAGGTTTATTGTGAATCGATGGCGATTTGCTTCCGATCAAAAAATATAGACCCCCAAATTCACTCAAACGGCCCCTCTAAATATAAACACACCCGCCACAAACAGCAGCTGACATTTTTATTCCCCGTCTACATTGACCCGGAAATAAAAGTGTTAGTTCTCACTAAGGAAACGGTGAGTTTAATAGTTTTGTTTCTGGAGAAGCCGCTGTGCGCCTGCATGCACTGTCCGTGGTGCTGAATGTTTTCGGCCTACGGCGTAAGTTTGGCGTGCGTGTGGCTCGTGAAGCTGTTGTTTCAGCATGATTTGTTTTTCTGTGGTAATGAAAGGAGAGATTCTTACCAGCCAGCCGCAGAGCAGACATTCGTTGGAACTCGGGCTCCTGCAGCCACCTCCACATTCTCCTGAAGGTCTCCCGGCCTGACTTGAGCTTACTCCAGGGTTTGGGGTTCCGGAGCAGGTCTGAAAGTGTTCCCTGTGAGCGGCTCAGGATTCTCTGGGCGAATATGGCCTGTGGAATGGAGTACCTCTTTAACTCGGCCGTTATTCGCTGAGCCACCTCTTTTGTGTTGATTTCTTCTGCTTGAATGCCTGAACCCGCTACTCCCTGCCCGCCTCCGTGGCCGTGCCTCTCCCGCTCCGCCAGCATTACTGCGCCGTTCGCCTGGGAGTGCAGGTGACTGTGCGGGTGGTGGTGCATGCCGTTGAGATTGGAGATCATTCCGTGGCTGTGGCCCCCTAAACTCCTGGCGAGGTGCTCCTGGTCGCTTCGGGACAGCATGCTGGCATGGGACTCGAACCCGGACACCGGCGAGAGCATTTTACTGTCGTTGGAGAGGTGCGCGCTTGGACCGTAGGCTGAGAGCGGCTGCTGGGAGTTGTGCAAAGAGCCTAGTCCGCTGGACAAAGGGGACAGCGATCCGTGGCCCATTCCGGACACCGACATTTCTTTGGGGTAGTGTCCGTAAAGGTTGCTCATGCTGGCGAGCCCCCGGTGATCGTCCCGCATCAGCGTGAAGCTGCCACTGACGTTCCCGGCGGAGAGTCGTTGATGTGCGGCGGCATGGTGGTGCGAGTGATGGTGGTGAAACTTATCCGAGACGTTGGATATCGGAGGTAGATGCTGGAGGGGGGTCAGGGCGGTGTACGTGTTGCTAAGACTCATGCCGTTCTCGCACATGCTGATGGACGGGTGTAGGTGTCCAGAGAGCGCGGACGGGTCTGTTCTATAGTCCCCGCCGGGGCCCTCCAGGAGAGAAGCCATGCCGGACACCATCGCTGATCGCGAGCACGGAACGTGTGAGACCAGATCCCGCGGAGTAGAGCTGGGGGATGGCGGCGGCCGTGCGTGCGGAGAGTTCATGAGGTCTCCCGCCTGGGAGTGCGACGAGACGCTGTGGAGATTCTCTATGGTGAGCTCCATAGTGGAAAGGA
Organism: Takifugu rubripes; assembly: GCF_901000725.2. Lineage (NCBI taxonomy): Eukaryota > Metazoa > Chordata > Actinopteri > Tetraodontiformes > Tetraodontidae > Takifugu > Takifugu rubripes. The sequence goes on from NC_042306.1 coordinate 10,467,173, forward strand.
CATATGTTTCCCCGTCCCACCCTCCCCACCCTCTCCCCTGTCTCTCACTCTCACTCAGGGACGCGCACTCTCTCTTCACCTCCTTCCCTCGCGGAGCGATAAAAACGCCAAACCGTTTGAACACCGATCCATGGATTAAAAGTCTCTCGTCAATCGAGTTGCAGTTGCGACGTTCCGAACCCACAGACCCGAACCCGTGCGTCTCCCTGGCGCCTTTGTGGTTTGTGCACTGATGTGAATAGATGCTCTCCGGGGCTATATCTCATCTCTGGTCCAACAGCGCTTCCACTAAGAGCAGGTTGAGCTGTGTGTCACACAGATGGGAGCGCGCATCCGTGCGCACGAAGTGTGGGGCGGGTGGGAGACGTTTTAATATCACTCTTACAGACTGGGATGAAAAGGGCAACTGGAAAACATCATTTTACATGGAATGGCTACACATGACCCTGCACTTATGAATAATCTTCACCCATGCGTACGATGACGTTGAAACGATACCTGTCCCCTCGTGGCCATCAGACACGCGCTGCCGGGAAGGTGAACGTGCGTTAAAACGCAGACAGTATCAGCTTCCTAACGCAGGGCTTCCTTAAAGATAAACTTTGTTTTCCCACGGACTGTATGGTTTTGCATTTATGCGCTTAGCGATAAACCCGATCGAAGTATTGATTGACAGAGATTAATGACGTGGCGCACACCGGCGCGGGGGGAGGGTGAAGGAGGTCAAAGAGAAAGTTAGGATCCTGACGCCAAGGAGACCGTGGAGACAAAGACCCCTGGTTTTGTCTAGGCGAAGTTCAACAGAGTTCATTGCTCTCAATAATGACAATAATGATTAAAAAAAAGAAGAAGAAGAACGTTGAATTACTCACGAAATATGCTCAAGTGTTTGAATTCTTTGCATTTACTTAGCTGCGGGTGTTTTTAGAGGCTTTAATAGCGCCATCATCGTCTCAGGAGTCTGTGTAATCTCGTGTTTTTTGAACTCCTCTCAGAAGAAAGAAATGATAGGGTTTGTTAATACTATTGTCAAAGCGCTAAAGGTTACATCAAAAGGATATATTGAACACACCATGCCCTGTCAGACCTTCCCAAATGAAGGATTTACTTTTTATTTTAGTGTGGTCGGCGCAAATTCAATCTAAATAATCATTTAAAACACTGCACCTTTGTGATTTGATAGAAGGCCTCTAATATTTAAAGACGATTAACACTAATTACATGTTAACATAACACAGCCGACGTGACTGAGGCCACTAAATCAAAATAAACGACTTTCACATGATTGTTCTAATATTTTCCAAATGTCTTATGGAATCAGCAAGCGCGTCGATCGGTGCTGTTAAATATCATAAAGCCCCGTGGTCAAGATGCTCTCCCTAAAGTTTACAAATCGATCGCCACGTTCGATATATTGATCATCGATCACTGCATTTTCGCGCGGCCTTGTTTGCTGTTGCTCAGGCGTTTGCTTTGGATCGTTTTAGATGCTTTACCAGGTCATATTTACTGGCACCGGAAGATTGTTGGGGGGAAAAAACAAATGTCAAACCCGTCGTGTCGTTAAAAAAGTTTCGATAAATTCCGGGTTGGCCTTCATCCTCCTCCTCCTCCTCCACCTCGCTTTGTTTCATGCTTACAGGGCATTACATTTACATAGAATATGTATACATTTACGTTACATACAAAAAAAGTTAAAAGAAAACCTCTCCGGATTTTAATGTAAATTTCATTTAGTTTCGCATCCATGTTTTATTTCGGATATAACACGCTTTGTAACGCAGTTTGTGTTCTCTTTAGCCACTCCTAAATCGATAAACGGTAGTTAAAGGAAGCTGTCTTTTTTTCTTTTTTTTTTTTTAATGTACTGAATGTATATCACATTCTTTTCGGTTATCTAAAATACGTTAATTACTTACGCCGGTGTGGCAAAACTGCAGGCCCAACGGGGACAACACAAGAATCTGAAGTCTTTCTCGGTCCCATTTTATTTATTTAATTAAATTCTATTTATAATCAGATAACTGATGGCATATTTGGCGAACGAAAAAAAGCGACATTGATTTTATTTAATTCCTTTCTTTCACGAATCTTCCAAAATAAACGTATTTCCTCTGACAATTAAAACAGTTTCTCCATGAATATTTCTGACACGCTGGCAGAATTTCAAATATTTTCGCACATGAATCTGGACAAAATAATTCTGGAATTACTTAATACACAGTGATTAGGTAACTGTAATTAATATTATCAGAGATTTTCATTAAAGATAATAAAAGTGGCAAAATGTATCACAAGACACAAAACTTTGAATAATAATAAAAAATAATTAGGCAGAAACCAATAATAGCATCATATGGAAATTCATATCTCTTGCAATTAACTTGGATTATTTTCTTGTAATCTCATCCATGATTTGAAATAAGAAATGAAACCAAACATCAAAAGTGCATAACAGCAGGTATTCAAAAACATTCTTCAAAAACTTCTTTATTTTTCCATATAATGGTGGCTTTGACAGATTTTATATTGTCATTTTTGCATTAAATCAATTTAATGTTGTACTGGTGAGAATCACATTGTAAGGGCAGCTTTTATATCCACCAGTTATAGCAACCGTGACATTTTCATAATAATTTCATAATCCTATATTTTTATCAACTAAAAATGCACACAAGTTCAACTACGAGATCCATATCCTCTCAGGCAGTGGTTGCTAAGAAACAGACAGAGAGATGTATTGAGACAGAATAGTCAATCAATTCTGCGTGTGTGTGTGTGTGTGTGTGTGTGTGTGTGTGTGTGTGTGTGTGTGTGTGTGTGTGTGTTGTACAGCTAGATTGTTTCTCTATGTTTTGTTTTAGCTGCATTTTTTGTGGAATCTTTAAAATATGTTCAAACCTATTTTTTTTAAAAGCCGACATATTTATTAACACGTTACTGAAAATGAGATTACCACATGATGGGATTTTTAACAAATCCTTTGGCTGCACTTTTCATCCCACCAGAGGAACCTCAGCATCGGCCCCTGGTTGAGACAAAGGTCGCACGTAACTTCTCTGCCTCTCAGCGATTATCCGCTTTACATCACATCTCTTGCTTCCAGTTTGAGGCTTGTCTAGGAAACTCTTATCTTCAACCTACAGAGACAAAGCAGCAGATTATTAGTCAACTTGACTTGCGTTGGACGTGATACCCAGAAGGGACACGATTGGGTGCCGTTGTCTTCAACACAGATCGAAAACAGCCTTGAAACAACAAAACCAGCTTCCCGAACTCATCGGTGAGGCCAATATTTTAGCTTGAACTATCAAAATACTTCTATAGTTTAGAGTGATATAAATATTTACTGTGGTGAGAATGTTATTTAAAGTGCTGTTGAAGTATCTTCCCCTGGTCTCCTACAGCAGGATGAAGAAGAATATGTTGGTTTTATACACTCCATTGATTTTACCTTGAACAATGAGAGTGAGAGAAAGAGAGGGAGAGAGAGGGGAGGAAGAGAGAAATGGGAAATAGATGAGCAGCACAGGAGGCAAATGCTGATTTTCTTCTTTCATAACAAATCCTGGTGTGTGTTTGTGAAGTCTTCATCACGCTTGATCTGAGATGATCCAAAGCACAGAAACAGGTGTGACAAGAAGAAAAGGAAGAAGAAGAAGAAGAAGGAGGAGGAAGAGGAGGAAGAGGAGGGCAAGGAAAGGGAAGAGAGTTGGACTGGTGTTAAGGTGATTAGTCTGGTGGGTTGGCGATAGAGAGAGCTGATCAATAACCTATTGATCTCCTATTGCGAGTGTCAGGGGGGTAGTGGGAATGAGAGGGAGGGTGAAAGAGCGGAGAGGGAGGGAGTCAGTCTGGGCTTGACTTTTAAACATCCTTACACTTTGCAAATGATAAATAACCCATTAGACCCCAGGAAGGCTTTAAAGTTTCATAAAACCACACAGCTGCGGTTTTATGAAGTCTCATGGTTGCGCGAGTTGGGCACGGGCGATTTTTCCAATGGTGGCTGCACGCAAAAGTGAAAAAGAAATCATTTCTGTGAGTGCAGTGGAGGAACTATCGAGCTCAATGCAGAGAACTTACTTAGCAGACCATTACTTCAGAGAACTCCTCCAGGCTGAAATATGCACTGAAGCAGGTCCGACTCGATAGCTCGTCACCCCGGAGCCCTGAAGAATGTCTGCAATAATTCTGAGAGAAGCAGGTGACACACGAGTGTAGAGGAATGCAGGGACATGAGCTGCAGGATGTTTAGCACACAATGTCCCACCTTTTAGCTTTATCATTGTAAACCATTAAAGATTTTTTACAGATAACTGTAGATTCCCCTCTCCAGAGGTGGCTCCCTGATGTAAATTGGATTGAGCAGGGGAGAGGGTGGGAGGTGAAAGGTCACATGCACCTTGAAAATATCACAGCCTGGAGGAAGAACGGCAGGGAAACGGGGTAGAGGAGCGTTATTGACGACGGCTCCTGGACTGACGGACTTTTAAATCATCTCGTTTTCAAGCCTTCAGTGTTTTCTCAACCTCTTCTGAAATGTATCTCACCTTCTAATGTCCTTGGTGATCAGGGCCCCCCACAAACCACACACACACACACACACAAAACCACACAGCTCTGGTCTACCTGCACAGCTGAGAGCACCTCCCCCATCCAGTGTCCCTCAAATTAATGTTGACATATTGACAAGTGATGGGCCAGAAAGGCATAGATCATCCGATGAGAAAGGAGCACAAACAGCCAGCGTCCTTACTGTCCACACTGCAGCCGTCGAGTATATTCCAGTAAAACTGTCATTCCGTCACGCAAATGTTACTCAAAAAATTCTCTTCAAAGGCAACTTGCATCAAAAATAATATCCCTTCCATTCAGCCTTTCTGCCCAAGATAGCCATTTCCCTTATCTGCCGTGCCCTATTATAACCAGTCTATCTGTCCTACTGTCGTCCAACACCATTAGCACTATAGCTTTTAGCACTGTGCTTCACCCTTGAAATCACTTGACATATCACTCGTGTGTGATTAACATTTATGACTTAACATGCCGACAAATTTCTCTATTTAATTAATGAAGTGGTATGCTTGTTTGTCAAATATCTTAAGTAGAATCCATCCTTTAGATGACACAAAAAAAGAACAGTACTGATAAATTAGATTATTCAGAGTAGATATCCTTTTTCCTTCTCTTGATTTGACCATAAAAATGAGTGACAGCTTTGGCCTTGAAGAGTCCCCTCTCAGTTGATTCGCTTCATTTCTGGGTCACTGGTGCAGACAGACATACGTGCGGTCTGCAGCACAAACCTTTGATCCCGTGTAAACTGGGTAAGATGCTGCTAACAATGTACAAAGTTCCACATGCTCAATATGCCAATTACACAGACGAGGGTACAGAGAAGGCAGATGACAGCCAGTCAGTGAAGTGCTTTTACCCTCTTCAAGCATGAACTGACCCGCATCACTCCGCCTACCCATGACCCCCAGGACAAAGGTCAACTCTCATGGAGTCAAGGGGCATTCCTGGAACAAGAGGCATTGCCGTGGCAACCACAGCCGATAGAGGAGACGCACAGATGTGACGTGTTCCACACAGCAGGAAAACAGGGTTGACGTTTACAGGCCAACATGAAAAACCATCTTTGGATTCTGAAGAATACTCAGAACGTGTACATGAAGATGACCTTTATAGGAAAGGGCAGACAAGATTCCTGGAGGAGTTCCTGGCTCAGTTTAAACATAAAATGGAGCTTTGCTGCATCCCTGATAACACCATTGTGTGGCACCATCTTGTGGCTGTATAAATGATTGAGGGTTATATTTTGCCTGCAACTCAACCACCGCATGATCAGTGTTGTTTGCATGGAATTCTTTTTATTACATGGACAGCTGAGCACAGATGCTTACACCTTAACATCATATACAGTACAGGCCAAATGGTGGTACACACCTTCTCATTTAAGTAACTTTCATTTCTTAAAGTAATGACAGCCTTTTATTTCTCTTTACTTACCTGATTTTTCTTGCCATAATAGGAATTTTAACAATTGTCTAACAGGGCTGTAAAGAGTAAAGAGTGGCTATTTTGAAGAAACTAGAATATAAGACATGTTTTCACATAATTCCGAATGTGTCCATTCATAGTTTTAATGCCTTCAGTGAGAATGTAAATAGTCATGAAAATAAAGAAAACGTATTGAATGAGAATGTGCCTCCAAACTTTTGGCCTGTACTGTATAGAGGGGAAAGCATGCACACATGCACGCAGAGAGAACCTAGTTTGACAAGTACTGGGCTTCTTGGCTGACTGGTATAGGTTCAGTTCTTGATTAATATTGCCCTGCAGACCGTTACACTATACCTATATGATGCACAAGTGCCTGCTCTTTGTGTGAAATTATTTTCACGAAATCTCCAGATGTGCAAACATCTATAACAATCAGTCAAGGAAAACAAAAATGCTGCCAATAGATGTCTGGGTTTTAAGGTGTATATCACATTTTTATGATCTAAAAAAAAAATCTGCTGTTCACATTGTGGATGGGGACAGTGCCTGCTGTTGAACTGGTTAGACAGCGGTTGGCGAAAAGTTCAAACAGTTCAACCAGACGCCTGAATCTGGTTTGTTAAGAACTCATCTGCATGTCTGTGTGCAGACGAGTGACATGACCTCACATAACATCTGAAAAAACTAGTAACCTCCAACAAAAGCATGAATTTGTGGACCAGAGCTGACTAAAGAACAGCGTCCGCAGAGGCAAACCTGCATGCACGTGTAATCCAGAATGAACAATGCCTATTAGTGTTTAGGCTTTTAGTGCTTAGATATAACACTTCTTTCACTTTGTCACACACGCACAGACACGCCTGCATGCAGCCCAACTGGCAAAGCAGTCCCTGAGGCATCTTCAAGAATGTGCCAAGGATTTTCTCATGAAAAATAAGGTGTGGTGCAATAATTTAATGCCATCATGAAAATTCTCACTAGTTAAATATTGGTGTAGCTGGTTTTTTTTTTTGGTGTGGGAGGTCATGTGAGTATGAGATGCTGAGGATAAAAAAAACCCCTCAGACTTTATAAAAACCCAGATGACACATCTTTAGCTAAATGTGACAAAGTCTAAAAGTGAAATGTAAATATTGTAAATAAATGTAAATGTTGATTGTAAATGTTAAATGTCTTGCCAAGTGTAAAACTAAAGCTCCACATCAAACATGGAAGGAAAGATGACAAGACCTAGACCAAACCTTGCTGCCCTTTCAAATTTTGCTACTGCTGCGTTTACCTTGTTTGTGTATTAGTGCAAAAATATGATGGCTGGACTACTGTCAGTGGATGATGAAAGCCAATATGCAACCTAACATAGGCTACATGCTAGCTCATATGTTTAAAGGTGGAGTTTGCATTTTTAAAAACAAACAAACAACACCCTCTGTCATAATGCTAGTTTAGTATTGCCAACGCTGCTATTTTGGTAAAGATAGAGGTAGTGTCACCATAACACTTTACTACGACACACTTTCATAACTGCATGCCATGAACGAGACATTTTAGCAATTTTGCTAAGTGTTGCTGCTACCGCAGGTGACCACGGTAGATCGGGAAGACAGGTAGAACTCGCTCGCGAAGTAAGTTGAGGGGCGTGGCTTTTTTCAGAGACACGAGGAAGGGCGGGAAGGGGGAGAAGCGAGGCTAAGATCAAATGTTGCGAGCAGTTTTAAAAAAGCAAAGCCCAAATTTACTGTTTAACATACAGCAAAGATTTAGGTAGCACTTTTCGAGAGTCAGCAGGAATTGACATAACACCGAAGCTGACGGGCATGCCTTCCGCCAAACCAGAGGGAGGGGGTATGGGCGTGGCCAAGCGCTGTTGGGGGCGGAGATTTAGTTTTAAGATCGGCGAGACGTGTATATAACAATCATCATTTATACATAAAGTTTATATTAACAGATATTCACACTTAGCGTTTCAGTTTTTGTGTTTACATTTATTTTTCTTTCTAAAAGTATTTACTTTTAGACTTTTATCACACACACATACACGGGGTCAGAATGGGAGTATCCTCCTGTCTCATATACATAAATTAAATATGATTTAACGGTGGAATGGAAAAGGTGTTGGACGTTGGTGTGCCTTGAAGCCGTGTGGTGTTTTCTTTGAGAGCGTTCGATTTTATTTGTGTCATGTCGGATAACCGTGGACACGACTACGATCATGTCACGTCTTTCCTGGGCGATTGCGGTTGTTTTCAGAAAACAATTTGCGTTTTGCTAAGTATGAGCGCCATTCCGGTTGGGTACATGGGGGTAATTAGCGTTTTTACATCGCACACGCCGGAATTTCGCTGCAAAGCCTCGGGGAATTCTACCGACAGCAGCAGCTGGGGTCTACCTGACAGTTGTTCCCGGTATAAAACCAACGCTACGCAGGGTCCCGGAGTCAGCAATGACACGGAACCGTGTCTGGATGGGTGGGACTTCAGCAACGATACGCAAATTTATACAATCGCAACTGAGGTTCGAAAGTGTGACCGTCATATCTGAAACCCGTTGAAATTAAAACAAAAGAAAACAAGTTTTTTTCCATGACTCTTATAGTGGCATCTAGTGTGTGGGGACGCATGGAAAGTCCCCTTTTCCACATCTGTGTTCTTTTTCGGTGTCCTGATTGGATCTTTAATCTGTGGGGATCTCTCAGACAGGTAAGGAATATTTAATTTGATTTTAATAAAAACAACCCAGCAGTGTGAAGATACACAATCTAATATGAGTATATAGCTCGTGTTGTGAATGCATCTGTTTTGAATTAAGCTTTGTGACATCAAATTGTTGTTTATTAGTGTGCAAGGGAATGTCCTTCTATTTAGCAACAATAGTAGCCAAATACCAACATGTGTGAGTGTGAGTGTGTGTGTGTGTGTGTGTGTGTGTGTGTGTGTGTGTGTGTGTGCGTGCGTGCGTGTGTGTATTATCAAATGTCAACAAAGCAACCGATGGTTGAGTTCGACTTCCTTCCTCCATTTTTTGTTATTCTGGCCCTTCCTTGACTGCATCGCTCATAAATGGACTCAAGAAAACTTGTTTGGTAAGAGCGGCAGACACGAACTGGAGCCTAATAAGCAGACTCACACAGGGCTGAGTAGATTTGACCAGGCCAGACTTTACTGAAACATGGCAGTAGAATTCCACAATGAAACAAAGTTAGAAAAACCAAAAACACTTTGTCACACAGTGGTAAAACAGCTTTATTAATAGGGGGGAGGGGGCACACGAGGAACACGAGGGCAGCTCTCCATGGCTGCGGAGGGCGCAGGGAACAGGGGCGGCCCTCCAGGGTGCAGGGAACAGGGGCAGCCCTCCAGGAGACACGAAGTTGGAGCGGCCCTCCAGGGCGCAGGGGCGGCCCTCCAGGAGACACGAAGTTGGAGCGGCCCTCCAGTCAACACAGAACACCAGCACATGACGAGGAAGACAAACAGACACCCTGGCACTGACAGGCAGGCGCAACCTGCTTAAAGGTTTATGTTTATTTTGCAGTCTGACAACAGCCGGCAGGAAAGATCTGCGATACCTCTCCTTCACACAGCGAGGGTGGAGCAGCCGCTCACTGAAGGAGCTGCCCAGTGCTGAAAGGTGTCCTGTAGGGGGTGGGATGTGTTGTTCAACATGGATGACAGCTTAGCCATCATCCTCCCGTTTCCCACCACCTCCACCGAGTCCAGGGGACATCCCAGGACAGAGCTGGCCCTTCTCACCAGTCTGTCCATCCTCTTCCTGTCCCTGTCCGTGATGCTACTGGACCAGCAGACAATCCTGTAGAAGATGGCTGATCCCACCACAGAGTCATAGAAAGTCCTCAGGAGGGGTCCCTGCACTCCAAAAGACCTCAGCCTCCTGAGCAGGAACAGTCTGCTATTGCCCTTCTTGACAAGGGCGTCTGTGTTGTGTGACCAGTCCAGGTTATTGTTTAAGTGAACACCCAAGTACTTGTAGGACTCCACCACGTCAACATCCGTTCCCAGGATGTTCACTGGTGCAGGCGGGGGGTTGTTATATATATATATATATATATACTCACTCATTTTCTACCGCTTGTTCCTCCACTGAGGGTCGCGGGGGGGCTGGAGCCTATCCCAGCACAATGGGCGGAGGCAGGGTACACCCTGGACTGGACGCCAGTCAATCGCAGGGCTAACACATATAGACACACAACCATTCACTCTCACACTCACACCTACGGGCAATTTAGAGTTTCCAATAAGCCTAATCCCCAATCATGCATGTCTTTGGACTGTGGGAGGAAGCCGGAGTACCCGGAGAGAACCCACGCAGGCACAGGGAGAATGTGCAAAACATGCAAATATATATATATATATATATATATATATATATATATATATATATATATATATATATTAAAAACACTCTTAGGCCCTGGGGAGGGTTCTGTGGACAAGGGCCTAAGTTGGGGCATACCGCCTTCCCAGCCTCCCTGAAGGTCCACGCCTGTGTGTGAGTGTGTCAGCTTGTTTGGAACATAGATGTTTTTTATGTATTGTTATATTTCAGATCCAAGATCTGGAATAAGGGCAAATACTACGGAAACCCCCACTGATGCCAAAATCAAAATGTAGAAACTGGCTGTAAAAGAAAGAAACAGTAAAACGGGCTTCTGCTTTTAATTTCATGTGCTGCTGCTTTTAATTTCATGTGCTCATCTTTTGTTGTGCTGATCACAGTTGAGTATTTTGTTTACTGGCTCAGATTAGGGAGTGCAGCTGTTCTGAACATTTTGTTGTTCATTCGTTTCCAGGTTTGGAAGAAAGCCCGTTTTCTTTTTCACCATAGCCCTACAAGGCGTAATTGCACTGGTCCAGGCCAGTTCTGTCAACTGGCTCATGTTCTGCATCCTAAACTGCCTCAGAGGACTTGGGCAAATATCCAGTTACGCCTCAGCACTTGCACTGGGTGCGTGCCATAGCCACGTTTCCATATGGGTCTCCAATGAGTTCTTTGTTGTATAATCTTTCTGTTCAGGGTCCGAGATGCTGACTAGGTCCACCAGGGTGACCTTTACCATGTTGGGCCAAACTCTTGGCTGTGGCATAGGTTATGCCCTGTTGCCTCTCTTTGCGTATTTCATACGTGGTTGGAGAATGCTGCTGGTTGCGTCTGCCATCCCATGCTTTTTATTTATTCCAGCATGGTGGTAAGAAATTGCCTGTGGATAGCTGTATGCTATATGAATTAAGCTATCATTCATAATTTCAACATAATGCCCATTCCGATTGCTTTTTATAATCATGATTCCTGTGCAGGATGATTCCCGAGTCCCCCCGTTGGCTTTTGCATCATGGTCGAGTAGATGAGGCCGAGCGTATTATACGCAACGCCGCCAAAAGGAACAAGGTTCCTGTTCCTGAGGTCATATTTGCAGATTGGGACTGTTTGGAGCTCATGGTACTCAACATATATTTATGGAGCATCCAGGCAGTAAAAATTCTATCCAGTCTGGTAAAGATTTTATTAATCTGTTCATACTTGTCACAATTGCTTTTTTTAATAATAGCAAAACAAAGTAGACAAGAAAGAAGACAAGAGGAACTACAGTTACATGGACTTGTTACGCACCCCTAATTTGAGGAATATCACAATCATTGGCATTTTTCTTTGGTAAATTTCCATTTGATTTTTTTAGATCTCTGTAGCTGCTGCAGCTATTGTTAACAAGAGGGTCATATGGATGAAAATGATGTGTTTACCCACTCTTGTTTCTGCAGGATCACCCTCTCCATGACCTATTACGGCCTCTCTCTTAGCAGCAGTAACCTAAATGGAAACATCTACCTTAACTGCTTCTTCTCAGCAGCCATCGACATCATGACATATGTGTTCACTTGGCTGCTGGTAGAGCGTTTGCCCCGACCCACTCTCATCTTCTGCACAATGATGTTCAGTGGAGTCATCCTCCTGACCCTTAATCTGATTCCCGAAGGTTGGTCCTGTTGTGATGTGAACCACAACTGTCATGTTTGGTGCAGTGCTGTTTTTATCAATGATGATCGAATGATTTCGTTAACGCCCCTTTTTTTGTGACAATAACACGACGTTGACGACCTAAATATGGCTCTTTGATGACTAAAACATGAAGACGTGTGTGAGCTTTCATTGACCAGACAAAACTGGACGTGAATGTTATTGGGTGTTCTGCCCGACATTCAAAATGCATGGAATTTCTGCTTATTGTGTCAATATTATTGTGTGATATTCTGTCAATTACAATCTAATAAGTATCTGCAATGCTGCTGTGTCCTATACTTGTTTGACCACGCCCACCACCTGGCACGCAGCACACATATCTGTGTATAATGTACAATCCTTAGTAGATCAGAAAGTATTTGCTGTGGGGTGGAAAGTATTGTCTTATGAGGTATGGTATTAATTCATGAATTCTCAAGTTGAAATAGGGAGTTAGAAGGTTTTTGCCCAACAGATATTTCCAATACCTTTTGACCTAAATGAATTTGTTAAAAGACTAAAAACTTTCTTTCTTAACTCAAACTGAAAACCTATGTGAATTTTGGTCAACAAGAGCTGGACTAACGCTCACATTTAGAAATGACCAAAAAAATGACTAAAACTAATAAGCATTAAAGTCCAAATGATTAAAATGGCTGTTAAAAACAACACTGATTTGGTGGTCACGTTTCCGTTGCAGAAAATTCAGTCATTTTGCAAGTGCTCGCCCTGGTTGGAAAGATTGGCATCACCTGTGGTTTCTGCTCCATCTTTATTTTTTTGTCTGAGCTGATGCCCACTGTGGTCAGGAGCAAGGGCTTGGGCATCACATCTTCCGCTGGACGAACAGGCGCCATTATTTCTCCATACATTATTTACCTTGGCAAGTATAGTCTTCTTCTACTGGTTGCTTCTTAAGAGAGAAACAGTGACCTAGCTTAACAGCCTGATGCCAATAACTTCACATGTATGATTGATTAAAAGTAAGATGATTAAATCCAAGATGCTGCATGATTTTTCTTGTAAGGAACTTCCTTATTGCCTACTAGGCCAAACAAATGAGATTTCTCCCTCCCTTCTATAGGTGTGTACAGTAGGATTTTGCCATTTATTATTTTTGGAGTAATCAGCATCATGGCTGCGGTTCTCAGTATCTTGCTGCCAGATACACGAAACAAAAAACTCACGGATCTCATCAGCGAGGTCAAACCCATCAGAGGGTATGTTCCTACGTGCAACATTTGTAAAAAAAATAAAAAAGGAAAATCGTTCTCTCTTTCTTCACATGTCTCCTTTTTGTCTCAAAGCTTTGGCTGTTTTAGGGATCGAGTCGCAGGGAACCCTGAAGGACAACTAGACACTAAAAAAACATAATTTGCAGCATCATCTGATCATCTGCACTGCATAACAATCAGTGTATTGTAAATATAAACTAAATCACAGCAAGGCTTACTAAAGGCAATAATGTGTTTTTGAGACTATACTGTATCTGGGACTATGGTTTTTAGTGATTATTGCAGTCTAAATTGTCTGATTGTGTGGTGACTTTTAGAAAAAGTTACGATTTTTCTGTTTCTTTTCTAATGAAAATGTTTAGGTGTTTTTAATAATGTTACTAAAAAAAACTGGTGGTTTTAGAATAGACTGTCTTAATTTGTACAATCAGTGCTAAGAACTGTGATTGAAAAATTTAAATAGATTAAACTGTATATAACTGTAAAAATTAAACTGCCATTCTGTGAATTGCACTTGAACTACGGTGGTCTCAATATATATCATTACTGCTTTTGGATAAAAGGCCTGTTAGCATGTTTGTGCTTGTTTTGAAGACCAGTATTGCAGAGGGCAGCAGCTTTCTGTACTGTGACTGTATTGTGGTCTTCAGACTGTCCAGGGCCTCCTGAGTCAGCGGGTGACGTAGCTCAAAAGTGCAATGGACAATTTTCTTAGCTGTGGCTAAGACCTTCGGGAGCGCTTTTCGTCTCTGTGCAGCTTTCATACGACATAACCAATATGTCAGCAGACTTTCAGCAGAGCATCAATTCAATGGCACCAGCAGTTTCTTATCAATGTCTCTCAGTGCTCATTGAAGAAAAGTTGAGTGGGAGTTTTCTTTCTCTTGGTGTCGACTATCAGCTCCTGTAGGAGCCTGTACCCAGACATACCTCCCTCAGAGTTGAGCCTTACTACTGTGGTGTTGTCTTTTGGTGTTGCTGATGTGCACAGAGGTGTGTCATGGGTGTACAGGACATGGGGAGCCCATGGTGAGGCTGCTGACTGAGGAAGTGCGCCCTCACCCTTTGGGTGTGCTATGCCAGTCTGTCAAGGAGTGTGGTGATAAAAGTTGAACTAAAGTAGACAAAGAGAGGCCTTGCATAGCTCCCCTGTTGTTCCAGGTGGCTCAGGTTTGCCCGGCAATGGTTACAAGTGCTACAAGACTATATTTACTAAGACTGGTGATGTTGGTCTTTTTTGGAAGAATGATGTTTGACTTTAGATAGGCTGGGATGGGGGTCTGGTGGAGGGACATGTTTGTTGTCCACGATGTTCCAACGTGAGGAGGAAGGTGAAGTGGTTCTCGTATCTCCTGAGGGACCTCTCCGCTGTAAATGATGAGCACAGACTGGTGGTTACACAGGTCTGCGTGTCACTGAAGTTTCTTCACTTGGAGTGCATTAATTTGCCACAACCATCTGTCGGCAGCCTTCACAGTGATGTTATCACTTCTTTAGGAGTGTTTTGCTTTTGTCGTCTCCCTTCCCCGGAGCACTTTTATTCTACAGAATGCAACTTCTCATCTTGTGCATGGACCCACCTCTGATTTCTTTGGAGTTGCGAGTGAAATATGGACCAGACATAAGAATCATGTGGGATTTGTGACATCTGCTCCACTATTTGCCCATAGGGATTAATGGGTGTTGATTGCTATGTATCAACACTGTGATCAGGGATAGTAATGAACCACTGAAATATAAAATGTAATAGATGCTTACAATTCATAATTGTTCCACTGCCCTGTCAACAGAGCAGACACTGTTGAGGGATCGTTCGCAATACATTCCCCTGATGAAGATTGATGCCTTACACAATGTCTCTCTGTTTCCTAGGTGTGGGGTCAAGCTTTGAAGGGAAGAAATAACCCATTTTCAACAAATAGCAGTTGCGATAATTCCTTTTTATGGTGTCTGTGTGTGCCATACTGAGATAACACCCTGTCTAAGGTCTTGGGGAAACATCTTAATTCTTCTATCCACACCATGCTGGCTATAAATAAAGAACTGCAGAAGGTGAAGACCTAGATCTCCTCCTTGCAGGACAGGGAGGGACCTTTAAGGTAATAGGTACTGAGTGCTGTTCCTATATTTCTGACGCTACCACTGATGTAATGACTATGGTTCACGATGCAGCCAAGGGCATTAAGGAAATTCACAACATCCACGGGTTCCAATTTGGTGACTTCTTGGGTATACTAGGGTCCTGGGGAGCTGGATTTGTTATATTTCTTAATTCAAGGCCATCTGTAATTTTCGTGATTTCCTAATTGATTGTCTAATGGTCTAATTTAATTTTCTATTTAATTTCATTTTACTATTTCATTTGCAGTTGAAAAGATTAATTCTGTGAGGTTCCTCTGCCAGCCAAATTGGTCGTATTAATTTTACTTAAAAGGGTAATTGATAATCTTTTGATCTATTGATCAAAAAAGGAGGGATTTGTGAAGGAAAAATGACTACTTCTCTCTAAATTCTAAATTGTACTGTAGATTGATCTTTACTAACATTTAGTCTCCTGATGTAGCTTCTGAGCTCTCATTGACCATATCTTGGTTTCCATTTTCTTCAGAGACAAACCAATGTTAAGCAGGATTATTATGTCCTATCAAAGTATCACTTTGATACTTATCACAAGGTATCACTTCTCTTGATCAGTAAACTTCCTTCCAACACAGGTCAACTGAGAGTGTCACTTCCAGAACTTGCGGCATTTCTGCAACAGGTGACATAGAGTCAAACAGAACTTTTTAATAGCACTAATGCTCAGTGCTGGAATTGAAAGCAATGGACTGCACCGAAGCCACGGCTGGGCAAATTCAGTAAATCACAATGGTCAATAATGTAGATTTTCTGGTTCATTTGCAGTCATGTCGATCTCCTTTTTACACTTGCACTGTGTCACAGATGTTGGGGGCTCTGTCTTTCATGTTCCACAGGACAACGTTCAAAGCAACAAAGTTTACTGCTTCTGTCACTCAAACGGAAATGACACAGCTGCACACAGATATTTTGTGCTGGCTTGGGGTTTTTTCTACTTTTTTTTTGTCTAGAGCCCCTAAAGCACACCAGGACAAGTAACAACATGAACAAATCTAATTAAAGACATTTTTCAGATGCTTAGACAGAAACTTAGTGGAAATGCTGCTTTCCAAACCTGCAAGAACTGAAAATAACGCATGACATACTGTATATCATCAGCGACAACAATTTGTGATATTTAACATTTATATTACAATGTAGAACCTGGGCGGTGATTACGACCCTATCTCAGCGGTATTTTTGAAACTATTGCAAAATAATTAGATCACCTAAAAACCAGCCAGGGAAGAGTATACTGTACCGCCATTTCTTCAAGTAAACCGTCGTTCGCTCAACCGGTCCAACCATGGAAGCTGATGACTTGACTGACTTCGATCAGGCCATCTCGTTTCTTGACAATTACGGCTTATTTCAGATAATAATCATCCTTCTGCTCAGTTTAACCGCTGCTCCGGTCGGGTTCAGCTCCATGACGGCTGTGTTCGTGTCGGACACGCCGGAATTTCGCTGCAAAGTCTCGCTCGACTCCGCCGAAAACAGCAGCTGGGTCGGAGATTGGGTCTGGAATAGCAGGTGTTCCCGGGACAGAGACCACGCAAACTGGACAGGGGACGCAGGACTCAGCAATGGCACTGAGCCTTGCGTGGACGGATGGGACTTCAGCAGCCAGACGCACACCTCTACCATCGTGACTGAGGTGTGGAGTAGCCTAGTTACTTTGTCCGATCAATTTCTTTCAGCTCGTTTTTTTGTTTGTTTGTCTTTTTGACAGATTTTGCCTAAATTATTGTCCACTATTCTCTGCGTTATAGTGGGGGCTGGTGTGTGAAAATGCATGGAAGGTGCCTTTTTCCACCTCTTTGTTCTTCGCAGGTTACCTGTGTGGATCATTTATTAATGGCCACCTCTCAGACCGGTAAGCAAATAAAATAAAAACTCAAACAAAAGATTTTCTCAAGGCATTTCTGCACTCCCTGGCTTAAAATTAAAGGAACTGAAAACAAAGGAACACTCCCTTAATGATATAATATACTGGCTTATAATAAAGGCAACACATGCTGTAAGTGTCTATATTAGCTTTATTACCTACTTTCCAAATAATAAGTGGGCTACAAATACATAAAGAGCATTTATGATGAAATGTTTATTTTCTCTGCAGCGCATCCTGGAGAGAATGACGCACCATGTGGCCACTCTTCTGTACGACGGCGCTTTAAGTTTAACTTCCATTATAATAAGATGTTGAAATTAAATATTTATTATACACATTTATACAGCATTGGAAAACTTTAAGAATATTTGTCACATTTTTCCTGCTACAGAAATTATATTAAAACAATTTCCATTTTCATATTTTTTTTAAAAAGCTCCATTGAGCCACTAGGGCGGCGCCAAAGAGCCGCATATGGCTCCAGAGCCGCGGGTTGCCGAGCCCTGATTAAGAGCTTTTTGTTGCGTTTGCGCCTTTCGTTTACGTGAGAACGGTGCCCAGGGTGTCCGAAAACACGTGAAACGTTTGCAAACGTTGTCGTTTTTGTCTCCGTATTAGCACCGTTTTTAGTGAAAAGTGTGAGACGCGGTGCAAGCGCATTTCCCTTTCAGCCAGATCAAGGTAGCGCGAACCCACAACAGCTGTGTGTCGACTACAGAGCAACCTGTTGGCAACTGTGTTAGGCTTGTTTAGTATTGTTGGCTGTGTTTACGTCTTTGGGCTTGGTCTGGGGTTTTCAAAATAAAAGTGCCATGTCAAACCTTTGTTTGGAGGTTTTCGTACTTTTTAAACAAGATGTGTTTGCTGCTTCCTGGGCCCTCTGAAAGAACTCCTGCACGGATGGAACTGCAGTCTCTTGCTCTTGGAAGGAGGAAGGGTTGGTACCCCAGAGAGGCTTCAAAGGGGGATAATCCAGTCTTGGAACAGGTGAGGGTGTTGTGGGCGTATTCCACCCAAGGAAGATGTGTACTCCAGGAAGAGGGGTGAGTGGCGGCCACGCAGCGAAGGGCTGACTCCAGCTCCACAACACCCTCACCTGGTCCGTGACAGTATTGTTCCAATTTGAAGCCTCTCTGGGGTACCAACCACCCCTCTCATTCCAAGAGCAAGAGACTGCAGTTCCACCCGTGCAGGAGTTCTTTCAGAGGGCCCAGGAAGCAGCCCCGCCCAGCCTGGAAACAGACAAGGGAAACACAGACCAGGAACAGAAGTGGAGGGGGAGAGAGAGCACTAGGGAAAACTAACAGGCAGGGGGATCCCTCAACTGTGCTTCTCCTTCAGGTTTCTTCTTTTTCTCCTAGAAGCTTAAATCTAAGATTTTTCTGACCCCATTTTTAGGTCTAAGAACAGAGGGTGTCACAACTGTGCAGCTTGTGAAGCCCTCCGAGGCAACAATGTTGGACTTTGGGCTCCAAATAAACTTTGCTTGAATAAATGATCACCACATTCAGGCCGCTCTCAACAGCTGACGTAAATAGTCTCTGTTGTTGATGGATGTTCTCTATTAAAGGGGTGTGGCCCCTCTCGGGCAAATTTTATTTGCATCAATGTTTCTGTGTTGCCCTACACGTGTAATGGCATTTGAGGACTCTCATTGTCCTCACTTTGCTAGTGAAGTGGTAGCTGTTCACGTTTTGGTGATCAGAGAACTTTGTCTTGTCCTCCAGGTTTGGAAGAAGGCCGGTGTTGTTTACATGCTTGGTCATCCACGGAGCGACCGCCCTGGTCCAGGCCATCTCTGTCAGCTGGATCATGTTCTGTATTCTCAATTGGCTGAAAGGAGTGAGCCAGACCTATTCAGTGTCAATCATTCTGGGTGAGTTAAACACTACAGCAGTGTGTCAAGGGGACAGTCATGTTTCATTTGGAGGTTGTTTAGATCGTCCACATCAGAGGTGCTTCAATTCAGTGCTCAAAGGCCACAGACCGATGGGGTTACTGTCCTACCACGTAGACATCACTTTCACCTGGGACTGGATTTGGGCACCCCCTGGTCTTCATCATCTCCATGTCCATATGATTAAATGCTTCTTGTTCTTTCTTTTTTTAAAACCCGACAATTCAGGTAATCGTCTTTAGTGTTTTTAGCTTTTCTTGATTTCACATTTATATATGCTGGTTCCTCGTTCTCCTATTGGAGACTTTTCGGTAAACCTCATTTCTGGTCCCATAATATATATATATACAGTATATCACTGTATATTTCAGATGTGCATTTGGCTTCGGTCCGGCTCTGGTCAAAACAGTCAAACTGGCCTATCTCTGTCCATCGCGACAGAAGCAAGTGTCCTTACTTTTCTGGCATGTTGCACAGCACAAAAAATGAATACAAATACATTCACCTCCCTCCAAAGTCCCAACCACTTCTCCCCTGACCTTTGGCCCTCCTCCCCTCACGCCTCTAGTAGGAAGGTGCAGCTTTTTCTTAATTAGCGTTATTTTTGCTGATTGTTTTCTCAGCTGGGGCTCAGTTAGGGTTTGGGGGGGGGGGGGGGGGGGGGGGTTGCCATTCCTTGTCATCACTCGCAGACCACTGTGCTAGAGAGACCTGCAGGTGGGGACAGTGGTAGGCAACTGGAAGGGACGCGCTAATGGATGATGGACTTTGATCAAAAATATATGAGAATTGAATATTGATTAATTTCAACTCCCGATCGAA
This sequence comes from Takifugu rubripes, assembly GCF_901000725.2. Lineage (NCBI taxonomy): Eukaryota > Metazoa > Chordata > Actinopteri > Tetraodontiformes > Tetraodontidae > Takifugu > Takifugu rubripes. The sequence continues at coordinate 10,487,157 of NC_042306.1, forward strand.
GCTTTTTACATTTTAGTGTGCCATATGCTTATTAGGAGCATTTTAAGAATACAAAAGGAATGTGTAAAAATGCCAGGAAGGTGAGAAGAAATTTACAACAGCTTTTAAAAAAATCTACATGCATGCGATGTGTAATCTTAATGTCATGCCTGTAATCATTTTTGGAGCAGGGTCTGAGCTCCTTCCCAAGTCCAGCAGGGTGACCTTCAGCACAATAGCCATCAGTCTGGGTTACTGTTTTGGATACATGTTGCTGCCACTCTCTGCCTACTTCATTCGAGGCTGGAGAATGCTGCTGGTCATCTCTGCCATTCTGAGCTTTTTACAAGTTCCAACATGCTGGTAAGTTGTTGGTCTATTGCCCTGTAAACTATTGACAGATATGTATGCAATACCAGGAAGCTACTTTTATGGCTAATGTTGTTGATGACGTTGTGCGCCCCCTAGTGTCAGATTATCGATACTGACATCAAAAGTAGCCTGAAGTAAAAAAAACCACATCTTACAAACGTTGCAGGCTGCGGTCCCTGAAATAAAACTGAGGATGGAAGAAGGTGGTGAGGTACTGGGGGTAGAAAAGAAAGGAAGAATGAAACAGAGGCTTAACATTAGGAGAATCCTGAAATACCAAACTGAAGCCTGTCACATTGATCTCATGACTTCTGCACAGGGTGATCCCCGAGTCCCCCCGCTGGCTTTTGAATAAAGGTCGAGTTGATGAGGCTGAGCTTGTCATACGCAACGCTGCTAAAAGAAACAAAGTTCCAGCTCCCGAGGTCATATTCAGACCTGCTGAGCGCTGTCAGACGGTAATACATTCTTTTAAACTCCTGATGCTGGTGAAGATGTTTTGATATTATCACAGCATAATTACAGCACTAATTCAGACTGCCTTTTTAGGAGTGGAATATTACAAACTGTGACAAATGTACAATTTTTAAACACAGGAAAGGAAAAGTGACGACAAGAGGACATATAATTTTATTGACCTGGTGAGCACCACCAACATTAGGAATACTACGATTTTCTGCTGTTCTATCTGGTAATTGTTACTTTTTTCCTAAATATTAGAATAACCAACATTTATTCACAGTTCTATGACGCTGTTGTAGCTTTAAAAATATAATTCTGGAATGTATTTTGTGTTTGTGCAGGATGTGCATTACCTTCGTGTTTTATGGCCTCTCCCTCAACACCAGTAACCTGAATGGAAACATCTACCTCAACTGCTTCATCTCAGCAGCCATCGACAGTTTCGCCTATGTGGCCATTTGGGTGCTGGTTGACCGATTGCCTCGACCCACTCTGCTGTCTGGCACAATGATGTTCAGCGGGGCTACGCTCCTGATCATGAAACTGATTCCTGAAGGTCGGCCCTCTCTTTCGCAACATTGTCAAACGTGGACACGCTGAGGTGAAGTCACAAATGTCACAAATGTCCTGTTTGTCTGTCTCAGACAATACGATCGTGTTGCAAGTGCTCGGCTTGGTGGGGAAGATTGGTGTTGGTGGCGCCTTTTCCATCATCTTTCTGTTTGTCACTGAGCTGATGCCCACTGTGGTCAGGAACATGGGCATGGGTGTCGGCGCTACCAGTGGATTCCTCGGCACAATGATCTGTCCATACATTCTCTATACGGGCAAGTCTTTCCATAGATTAATAGCAGCCTAACTTTCCTTCACACTGTGTCTACAAAAGGAGTGTTCTTAGTAAAGGTTGTCTCATGACATCCTGAACAACTGGTTGTTAATTAGACAGGAAAGATGCAACATTCCCAGTTTGTCTAAATGATGCATGTTCTGCTTTGTTTGCAGGTGTGTACATGAAGATTTTGCCATTTCTTATTTTTGGTGCAGCTTGCATAGTGGCTTCGCTTCTCAGTATGTTGCTGCCAGACACAAGATACGGCAAACTTCCTGACCTTATCAGCGAGGTCAAACCCATCAGATGGTAGGTGGCTGAGTGAGATTACAAAACAATCATTAACAGAACATCTCAGTGATTTATTGAAATTTATATTTATATTTTGTTTCTTTTGTTTCCCTTTGTGCTTTAAAGCTGTGGTTGTACAAAGAGAAGAACTTGGGAGAGTGTGGTACAAGAGTAGGAGATAAAGGAACGATCCGAAGAAATGGTGCTGCTGAGAGACTCTATGCCTGCTCATGCTTGTCACATAAACATGAATTTGAAAGAAAATTTTCAGAGAACAGTCCTCAAGCCTTTACATCTTTACATGTTTCCTTGTGCGGTGTGGAGATTTTTAAAATACATAATGCGTTAAGTACTTTTGTGGGGGGAAAAAATCCTTTCTCCTCCTCTTTGTACAATTTTTACATTCACCAGAAGGAGGACGCAGATCTATTAAAATGTATTAAATATCCAAGCATAGCTGTGCACCTCTGCAGCCAACTTAAAGTTGCAGATACAAGCCAAATGATTACTCTGTTTCCTTAATTTGTCCCCAGACTATTTAAAAGTAGAATGGGTGGTTGTTGAGACTTTCTGTCGGCTTTTCGCTGTTACACTTTGTGTATTAAATTTCATGTGTCAGTCATATGCTTCAGGTTTTGCTGCTACTCAATTGAAACATTGTAGGGGGCGCTACCGAGTTTTCTTACGATGCACAGATTAGCCTCGGGAGACTTTTGGTAGGTCTTGGGATGTTAACATTTGTCGGTCAAGTTCAGAGTTCATTGAATGTATCTAGGAGGCGCAGTAAAAAAGCAAATACTGACATTTTTGTCAAACTTGTAAAGTTTTCACAAGTTAGAACAACTTCTCCCTTCATGTAAAGCTGTAATATTAACTGTAAAGTTTCATTGAGGTTTTGTTAACTTCCTCACCCAGTTTGAGGTGAATGTGCTCAAATGTTGCCAGCGGGTGGGACTATTTAAAAAAAGAACAAATCCCTATTGTAATATATCTTTGTTCAAGTCCAGACCACAATCACATATATGACCTTTGACATTGATTCGACAAGGTATGTCCAAATGAGGGCCCCTTCCTTTTTGTATGGTTCGAATATGAAAACGATCCGATAAAAGCTCTCGGAGGAGTGCTTTAAAGTACAAGGCCTGAAACTTACAATCCAATTGGTGCTCGGTTCTTTTTTATGGTGCATATTTAACTCCATACCTTTTGTTCCAAACTCCAACAACTGAAAACACGTCATCAAACGGGAAAGACTGCACTGTTAATTAGCCCTAAGACTGACATATGGAAATTCGGTAACCTGAAAACCAACCAGGGGGAAATACCTCAGGCATATGTGGCGGGGTGGCCACACATAAGTTTCCCCTAGTAAATCGTCGTTCGCTCAACCGGTCCAACCATGGAAGCTGATGACTTGACTGACTTCGATCAGGCCATCTCGTTTCTTGACAATTACGGCTTATTTCAGATAATAATCATCCTTCTGCTCAGTTTAACCGCTGCTCCGGTCGGGTTCAGCTCCATGACGGCTGTGTTCGTGTCGGACACGCCGGAATTTCGCTGCAAAGTCTCGCTCGACTCCGCCGAAAACAGCAGCTGGGTCGGAGATTGGGTCTGGGATAGCAGGTGTTCCCGGGACAGAGACCACGCAAACTGGACAGGGGACGCAGGACTCAGCAATGGCACTGAGCCTTGCGTGGACGGATGGGACTTCAGCAGCCAGACGCACACCTCTACCATCGTGACTGAGGTGTGGAGTAGCCTAGTTACTTTGTCCGATCAATTTCTTTCAGTTCGTTTTTTTGTTTGTTTGTCTTTTTGACAGATCTTGCCTAAATTATTGTCCACTATTCTCTGCGTTATAGTGGGGGCTGGTGTGTGAAAATGCATGGAAGGTGCCTTTTTCCACCTCTTTGTTCTTCGCAGGTTACCTGTGTGGATCATTTATTAATGGCCACCTCTCAGACCGGTAAGCAAATAAAATAAAAACTCAAACAAAAGATTTTCTCAAGGCATTTCTGCACTCCCTGGCTTAAAATTAAAGGAACTGAAAACAAAGGAACACTCCCTTAATGATATAATATACTGGCTTATAATAAAGGCAACACATGCTGTAAGTGTCTATATTAGCTTTATTACCTACTTTCCAAATAATAAGTGGGCTACAAATACATAAAGAGCATTTATGATGAAATGTTTATTTTCTCTGCAGCGCATCCTGGAGAGAATGACGCACCATGTGGCCACTCTTCTGTACGACGGCGCTTTAAGTTTAACTTCCATTATAATAAGATGTTGAAATTAAATATTTATTATACACATTTATACAGCATTGGAAAACTTTAAGAATATTTGTCACATTTTTCCTGCTACAGAAATTATATTAAAACAATTTCCATTTTCATATTTTTTTTTAAAAAAGCTCCATTGAGCCACTAGGGCGGCGCCAAAGAGCCGCATATGGCTCCAGAGCCGCGGGTTGCCGAGCCCTGATTAAGAGCTTTTTGTTGCGTTTGCGCCTTTCGTTTACGTGAGAACGGTGCCCAGGGTGTCCGAAAACACGTGAAACGTTTGCAAACGTTGTCGTTTTTGTCTCCGTATTAGCACCGTTTTTAGTGAAAAGTGTGAGACGCGGTGCAAGCGCATTTCCCTTTCAGCCAGATCAAGGTAGCGCGAACCCACAACAGCTGTGTGTCGACTACAGAGCAACCTGTTGGCAACTGTGTTAGGCTTGTTTAGTATTGTTGGCTGTGTTTACGTCTTTGGGCTTGGTCTGGGGTTTTCAAAATAAAAGTGCCATGTCAAACCTTTGTTTGGAGGTTTTCGTACTTTTTAAACAAGATGTGTTTGCTGCTTCCTGGGCCCTCTGAAAGAACTCCTGCACGGATGGAACTGCAGTCTCTTGCTCTTGGAAGGAGGAAGGGTTGGTACCCCAGAGAGCCTTCAAAGGGGGATAATCCAGTCTTGGAACAGGTGAGGGTGTTGTGGGCGTATTCCACCCAAGGAAGATGTGTACTCCAGGAAGAGGGGTGAGTGGCGGCCACGCAGCGAAGGGCTGACTCCAGCTCCACAACACCCTCACCTGGTCCGTGACAGTATTGTTCCAATTTGAAGCCTCTCTGGGGTACCAACCACCCCTCTCATTCCAAGAGCAAGAGACTGCAGTTCCACCCGTGCAGGAGTTCTTTCAGAGGGCCCAGGAAGCAGCCCCGCCCAGCCTGGAAACAGACAAGGGAAACACAGACCAGGAACAGAAGTGGAGGGGGAGAGAGAGCACTAGGGAAAACTAACAGGCAGGGGGATCCCTCAACTGTGCTTCTCCTTCAGGTTTCTTCTTTTTCTCCTAGAAGCTTAAATCTAAGATTTTTCTGACCCCATTTTTAGGTCTAAGAACAGAGGGTGTCACAACTGTGCAGCTTGTGAAGCCCTCCGAGGCAACAATGTTGGACTTTGGGCTCCAAATAAACTTTGCTTGAATAAATGATCACCACATTCAGGCCGCTCTCAACAGCTGACGTAAATAGTCTCTGTTGTTGATGGATGTTCTCTATTAAAGGGGTGTGGCCCCTCTCGGGCAAATTTTATTTGCATCAATGTTTCTGTGTTGCCCTACACGTGTAATGGCATTTGAGGACTCTCATTGTCCTCACTTTGCTAGTGAAGTGGTAGCTGTTCACGTTTTGGTGATCAGAGAACTTTGTCTTGTCCTCCAGGTTTGGAAGAAGGCCGGTGTTGTTTACATGCTTGGTCATCCACGGAGCGACCGCCCTGGTCCAGGCCATCTCTGTCAGCTGGATCATGTTCTGTATTCTCAATTGGCTGAAAGGAGTGAGCCAGACCTATTCAGTGTCAATCATTCTGGGTGAGTTAAACACTACAGCAGTGTGTCAAGGGGACAGTCATGTTTCATTTGGAGGTTGTTTAGATCGTCCACATCAGAGGTGCTTCAATTCAGTGCTCAAAGGCCACAGACCGATGGGGTTACTGTCCTACCACGTAGACATCACTTTCACCTGGGACTGGATTTGGGCACCCCCTGGTCTTCATCATCTCCATGTCCATATGATTAAATGCTTCTTGTTCTTTCTTTTTTTAAAACCCGACAATTCAGGTAATCGTCTTTAGTGTTTTTAGCTTTTCTTGATTTCACATTTATATATGCTGGTTCCTCGTTCTCCTATTGGAGACTTTTCGGTAAACCTCATTTCTGGTCCCATAATATATATATACAGTATATCACTGTATATTTCAGATGTGCATTTGGCTTCGGTCCGGCTCTGGTCAAAACAGTCAAACTGGCCTATCTCTGTCCATCGCGACAGAAGCAAGTGTCCTTACTTTTCTGGCATGTTGCACAGCACAAAAAATGAATACAAATACATTCACCTCCCTCCAAAGTCCCAACCACTTCTCCCCTGACCTTTGGCCCTCCTCCCCTCACGCCTCTAGTAGGAAGGTGCAGCTTTTTCTTAATTAGCGTTATTTTTGCTGATTGTTTTCTCAGCTGGGGCTCAGTTAGGGTTTGGGGGGGGGGGGGGGGGGGTTGCCATTCCTTGTCATCACTCGCAGACCACTGTGCTAGAGAGACCTGCAGGTGGGGACAGTGGTAGGCAACTGGAAGGGACGCGCTAATGGATGATGGACTTTGATCAAAAATATATGAGAATTGAATATTGATTAATTTCAACTCCCGATCGAAGCTTTTTACATTTTAGTGTGCCATATGCTTATTAGGAGCATTTTAAGAATACAAAAGGAATGTGTAAAAATGCCAGGAAGGTGAGAAGAAATTTACAACAGCTTTTAAAAAAATCTACATGCATGCGATGTGTAATCTTAATGTCATGCCTGTAATCATTTTTGGAGCAGGGTCTGAGCTCCTTCCCAAGTCCAGCAGGGTGACCTTCAGCACAATAGCCATCAGTCTGGGTTACTGTTTTGGATACATGTTGCTGCCACTCTCTGCCTACTTCATTCGAGGCTGGAGAATGCTGCTGGTCATCTCTGCCATTCTGAGCTTTTTACAAGTTCCAACATGCTGGTAAGTTGTTGGTCTATTGCCCTGTAAACTATTGACAGATATGTATGCAATACCAGGAAGCTACTTTTATGGCTAATGTTGTTGATGACGTTGTGCGCCCCCTAGTGTCAGATTATCGATACTGACATCAAAAGTAGCCTGAAGTAAAAAAAACCACATCTTACAAACGTTGCAGGCTGCGGTCCCTGAAATAAAACTGAGGATGGAAGAAGGTGGTGAGGTACTGGGGGTAGAAAAGAAAGGAAGAATGAAACAGAGGCTTAACATTAGGAGAATCCTGAAATACCAAACTGAAGCCTGTCACATTGATCTCATGACTTCTGCACAGGGTGATCCCCGAGTCCCCCCGCTGGCTTTTGAATAAAGGTCGAGTTGATGAGGCTGAGCTTGTCATACGCAACGCTGCTAAAAGAAACAAAGTTCCAGCTCCCGAGGTCATATTCAGACCTGCTGAGCGCTGTCAGACGGTAATACATTCTTTTAAACTCCTGATGCTGGTGAAGATGTTTTGATATTATCACAGCATAATTACAGCACTAATTCAGACTGCCTTTTTAGGAGTGGAATATTACAAACTGTGACAAATGTACAATTTTTAAACACAGGAAAGGAAAAGTGACGACAAGAGGACATATAATTTTATTGACCTGGTGAGCACCACCAACATTAGGAATACTACGATTTTCTGCTGTTCTATCTGGTAATTGTTACTTTTTTCCTAAATATTAGAATAACCAACATTTATTCACAGTTCTATGACGCTGTTGTAGCTTTAAAAATATAATTCTGGAATGTATTTTGTGTTTGTGCAGGATGTGCATTACCTTCGTGTTTTATGGCCTCTCCCTCAACACCAGTAACCTGAATGGAAACATCTACCTCAACTGCTTCATCTCAGCAGCCATCGACAGTTTCGCCTATGTGGCCATTTGGGTGCTGGTTGACCGATTGCCTCGACCCACTCTGCTGTCTGGCACAATGATGTTCAGCGGGGCTACGCTCCTGATCATGAAACTGATTCCTGAAGGTCGGCCCTCTCTTTCGCAACATTGTCAAACGTGGACACGCTGAGGTGAAGTCACAAATGTCACAAATGTCCTGTTTGTCTGTCTCAGACAATACGATCGTGTTGCAAGTGCTCGGCTTGGTGGGGAAGATTGGTGTTGGTGGCGCCTTTTCCATCATCTTTCTGTTTGTCACTGAGCTGATGCCCACTGTGGTCAGGAACATGGGCATGGGTGTCGGCGCTACCAGCGGATTCCTCGGCACAATGATCTGTCCATACATTCTCTATACGGGCAAGTCTTTCCATAGATTAATAGCAGCCTAACTTTCCTTCACACTGTGTCTACAAAAGGAGTGTTCTTAGTAAAGGTTGTCTCATGACATCCTGAACAACTGGTTGTTAATTAGACAAGAAAGATGCAACATTCCCAGTTTGTCTAAATGATGCACGTTCTGCTTTGTTTGCAGGTGTGTACATGAAGATTTTGCCATTTCTTATTTTTGGTGCAGCTTGCATAGTGGCTTCGCTTCTCAGTATGTTGCTGCCAGACACAAGATACAGCAAACTTCCTGACCTTATCAGCGAGGTCAAACCCATCAGATGGTAGGTGGCTGAGTGAGATTACAAAACAATCATTAACAGAACATCTCAGTGATTTATTGAAATTTATATTTATATTTTGTTTCTTTTGTTTCCCTTTGTGCTTTAAAGCTGTGGTTGTACAAAGAGAAGAACTTGGGAGAGTGTGGTACAAGAGTAGGAGATAAAGGAACGATCCGAAGAAATGGTGCTGCTGAGAGACTCTATGCCTGCTCATGCTTGTCACATAAACTTGATTATGATTCTGATTCTGAAAGAACATTTTAAAAGAACAGTCCTCAAGGTTTTACATACACATGTTTTTTTACACGTGTGATGTGTTTTTGGAGCGGTTTGTACTTTTCCCTTTGTCTGCGATGGTTTTCTATGAGTGCAAGAGTGAGGCTACTTTTATCTATTGGTAATATTATGAAATGAGTAGCATGGAGTCCTTTATATGTGCAATGCTGAAGATTTTTTAAGAAAGAATGCTTGAGTACTTTAAAAAAAAAAAAAACTTTCATATTTTTAGTGTTTAAAAACTTTTTTTGGACCAAATTCCAGTTTAATCACAAGCAAAACAAGGGTTAATTTGCCTGAATTGACACAGCCTCATTTACCATGTTGACCACTGTGATCCTGGGTATGGGTAATTTTGGCAACACGACAAATGCTACCAACAACATAATAATAATGGCAGCATTTCAAATGCAACTTTTCGGCACTTCTCCTACATATTTAACATTCAAATTATGACTATTTCGTTTGATGCTGAGTTGAAAATGCAGATCGTTGTATGGCAAACAGCAACACGAGGAGTGATCGTATTCATGCTTAATTGTCTTACCCATGTTTTCCCAGAAGAGGGTAGCATATCTTAAAAATATGCATTTCCAATCAAAGTCGAGCGTCTGCGCCTCTGCAGCAAACTTAAAAATGCGTATATTGAAAAGATGGGATGAATAAAGAATTTCAGTTACAAGCCAAACGATTAATCAATTATTTGCACTAAAAATGAAACGTCCTCCCTTGAATGTCAACTGGAGGCTGCAAGTGTGAAGCCTTGAGCTCAGAGAAAGGCATGGAGTTGCGGCATGTGGAGAGCAGCGTTAATGGGAGGGGGCCGCTGCAGAAAAACAGGAAAGTCTGCAGTCATTAATATGCAAATATGCAAATGAGGGAGTCATTAAGATTGGGCGTTTGTCTATGGCGTTTTGATTGCTATTGAATTCGGATCCACAAGAAAAGGAGGAGCTGGTGTGCTGGAAATGAGAAAAGAAGAAAAGGGAAAACATCATTCTCTTTTTGGATGGAGCAAAAAGTATTGTTGTTGAATGGCATGAAATAGCAACTATTCAAGGACATAACCCAACCACCAGAGCGAAACAGGTTTCTGTGTATTGGAAGGGGTGTGACAGGCTCCCATTTAAATATTCAGTTTTGTTGTGATGAGGGTAAATTATGGAGTATGCTTTAATCCCCGTCAAATGTGGGCTGATAGTTCATCCTTGACAATAAAGCACCTCCCCTTCCCTCATTTTAAATAAAGGCACGAATAATCACAAATGATATGCTTGAAATAATTGGAGGAAATCACTATTTTGCCTCCCTTTTGACTTACCCTTCATAATGCACTGTGTTTGTCCAAATGCTGGACAAGTGATTGCACTTATCTAATGATTCAGCTTATATAATAAGCAGGATTTGCTGGAAAGTGTGTGTCAAATGGGATTTCTGTAACATCATTATATTTACATGAAGTACATTCTTCAGCGTTTGACCCAGAGCCGTATGCACATGCAACTCAACTCAAATATTTGGATCATGGCGCTCGTGGCTGATCCTGGTCCTGCTGGGGTAAGTGTACGATGAGAGTTGGAGTTCATGAGTGTGTTTGTGTGTGACAGAGGGGGCTGTATTCTTCACAGGAAACAGGAAACCAAAAGTCATAACAGGATGCCCCAGGTTTTCATACTGTACCTGATGCGTGGGTGACTGCACGGGGGTAACCCATTTACCAAGTGGTTCTCTTCTAGAAGAAGAGCTAGGTGGAGAGGAGGGTGCACATTGAGGGGTTAGGAAAGTGGTGTTTCACTCTAAATATAGATGTGTGCGTGTGTATGTGCATGTCTGTGTGAGCATGGGGGCATGTGCTTGTGTGTGTGTGTGTGTGTGTGTGCGTGCGTGCGTGCGTGCATGTGTGCGTGTGTGTGTGTGTGGTGTTTTCCTCTACAACCCTAGAGTTGCTGTGCTTTGCTGCTGTTTGTCCTACTTTTTAAGAGGCGACAGAATAAACAGTATTTGATGTTTTTCATTTGGCTGTATGATTTGATCATTTCAATGGCAAATGTACTGTCGGGGCTCCAGCAGTTACCAGCTTTATTACTGCTGCTGATTCAGTCAACTGAATTGTTGCTGGAATGCTGAGTTATTGCAGCCTTACTCCTGCATCTACATTATAAAATGCAAACCATCATTTGGGTGATGATTTATTTTTTTTGCTTTGGATTAAAAGCGCAATATGACCGCTCAAATTTGTTTATCACTCCCATCATTGACAGCTTGCAGGTTTGTGCTTGAGTTTCATTTGTAATCTATGTCAAAGTGTGTGTGTGCTTGTACATTTACGAACCACACGGTGAGTGGTGGAGTTTTCTCATGAAGGTGAGGCAGCAGATGTTATTTAGGTTGTTTCTTCAACCATCTCAGGGTTTCTTTTGAAAACAGTCCCATTAACTGAGGATTTCTTTATATAACAACCACTGTTTATTCAGCAGGGCCCTTCTTATTCAAGACAGCTTTAATGAAGGAAGTGGCACTTGTTATAATTATTATAATTTATAATTATTTTTTTAAAGGCGTATTTGCAGAATTCACGAGATGGAAACGACAGTAGAATCAACACATAACTTCAGACTCCATGCTTGGTGTAACTGAACGGGTAAAGGACAAACACACACGCACAATCACGCGGGCGCGCACGCGGGCGCGCGAGCACGGGCGCGCGCCAACATTCAGCAAAACTACGGCGCAGGGAACCCTTATGCAAAATAAGACTGTCCGGTTGGACGGTTTATCTGTCAATCTCATTTTCTCGAAATCCAATTGGTCCTCCTTCCGATATTATCATTCCATCTCCTCTTGCATCGACCACAGACTGGAGGGTTTTCCGCTGTCCTCGTCCGCTAGGCGACATAGATCCCCGCGAATCGGGGCACGGGTCGTTTTATGTCTCGTTTATTGCTGTGACATTTTGGTTATTGAAGATATTCATCGCTTCAGCACAAAGACTGCGGAGCCTACTGTGCTCGCGTCCTTCGTTTCATTTTGGACTGGACACCATTGATATTTCAACGTCCATATCCTCCTGTAGGCTCAGGCTGCGTTGCGGAGTGATACTCGGAGTAAGTCGACAATGTGGAGGCTGCTAAAATGTCTACTTGGAAAATTAAATGGTTAGACTTTCTCTAACGTTAGGCAACGGTGTTAGTAAGAGAGGTATGCTTTGTGTTAGAAGCGCTTTTTTGCTTTCGTGACGAAGACAACGGCGAGGCGGCGGAGGAGCGGTTCCCTTTCTTCCATTTTCATCAAGCCCACAGCCCGGACCACGGGGAAGGATTCTATCCCTAACTTTGTTTTTCTTTCTACTTCAGCCGCCAATTACTCCCCGTTGGATGGTACATAATTCCACCCAGGTAAGTACGCCGACAAATACACGCTCCCTGCGAGTATTTGCATATCAAATAGAAGTTGTCTGACGCGTTGGTGGCGGAGTAGCATCAAGTTTTAAGCGCATCGTTCAAGTTGTCTCGAGCCACACTGGGAAAGGGGGCTCGCGGATTTTCGTCTCCGGCACGAGCTCTGCTCAACTGCTGGGTATTACTAGCTTATATGTGATGGAAAATACTTCTTTGTCTACTTCAGCGGGTTATAACGGCACAATAAATGCGCATACTACACGTCTCGTCTTCTTACTGCTTAGTTTTTTTTGTACGTACGACAAGCCGTAGGTTTAATGCCACGAAACGAACACAATCGGATGTTATTTGTCTAATGTTAGCTAAGACCACCATTCCCGGTTATTGCTAACCTCTGAAAACGTATCAGATTGTCGTTGCTGTAATGCGATTTTATCGTCGGACACTGTTAAATATAAACCACGCAGTAAGAAAAAAGAAACATAATTCTAATTGGAAGTGTTTATTTGTATTTTTTTCCTCTTCCCGGCTACCATTATTACCATCCCGAACGCACCGTCTCCTTCACAACCAGCAGAATTCGAAGCCTCTCTGTCGTTATTTACAAGGCATTAAAAACACAATCGATCATCTCTTCTTAGATATATTTTAAAATTGTCATTCGGCTAATTTGAGTCATTTATAGAAACTTTAATGGTCCGGGTCTTTGTGTCCCGGTCTGCTCCTCGACGAGGTGAAGGCAGGCAACAGGTTTTGGGTGCTTTAAAGCATTCTGAGGGGTTTCACACCAAAGACCCCCCAAAAACATGAGCTTTGCAGCAATATTGGTGTTCTCTTTGGCTGTATCTACGGTTGTAAAACTATTAACGACGCCAAATGGTCCCTCTGAAGTTGGGGGGTGCTCAAGACAAGTTCCATTTGTTAGGAGGGGCCACAACACACATCCCCCATTTTGACCTCAACTCGGTGATACTGCAATAAGTAGATTTGCTGGTGTTATTTTTAGGCTTGTGTGTTGGGGCATTTTCACCAGTTATTCCTGCTGGAATGTCTATTTAATTGATTGAATCATCGAGTTTTATCCATTTTGTGAATTGTAGTTGCGTTTGGCTCTATGAATGTATTGAGGTGGTTCACAATATTTCCAGGACTTATGAACCAAATATTTGGAGCAATAATGCATTTGTATTGAACAATGTGCTTGGTAGCCCACCTAAAGAACCAGTATCCTGTTTGTAGATTTCTGCATATTATGAATAATTAAAAACTCAGCATGGAGCTCAGGCACGGCCATTATCAGTATCCCCTTAATCCTGATTTTTGCATGCCTGTGCATTAAGCCTATACTGTATCTGTACATCATCACCAGTGACCACATGCCGACCACCGACACTATAACCCGGAATGTGTAACTACACGTTACACAACGCAGACCACAGCAGCTGTGATTGTGGTTCTTTTCCCAATATGTATTCCTTTTCATTTCCTGCTGTGGACCAGCCAGAGAGGTCTGCTAATGTTTAACTTTTCCTCATTTCTTCCTCCCATTGTAGAGATTACCAGCTGGATGCCGATTTTAACAACCCACCGCTCACCAATATCAACCCAGACAAACAAACACATGCACAAGTTTAAATTCCCTCAATTGTGTATGGAATGTGTGCATTTTTAAGTCTGCGCCAAAATTTACATCCATCTTTACTCATAGGCAGTTGCAGACAGGAATGTGACTCAGCTTCACCGTTCCTTTGTTTTATTGTTGGCTCACGCTGTTACGTGTATGGGATGCAGTCATAGGTCGTTAATTTAAAAAAAAACAAAAAAACATCTATAGGCAAAAGTAGTTGGTTGTTCTAAAACTGTATAACCGTTTATAACATTGTCTGCTTTGCCGACATTAGCTCAGTAGCTCAGATATCCTAGCCTAACTAGATTTAGAGTTTACACTTTAATCTTTAAATATTTTAAAATGTAATCTATATTACACATGTCAAATCTGAGGTTACAGCGTTCTTAAAACACTCCAAATATTTCCCTAACGTAACTCTCAAGGGTAGACTGTGTTCAGGCTTTTGTCAGCTACACATTCCATTCATAAATAGTGATGGCTTCTCTTACAGATCGTTAGCTTGATTGTAAGTTTTATTTCAGAGGTCACGGAGCTTGAATCAGCCAGGAAATAAGCGTTTGTGTCATTTCTTTTTAAAAAATGAGTCAGCAGCAATTATTTTCAGTCATCTGCATTAGCTGCCGTTATGTTTTATTGTTGGCGCTGGTCATCATCGACACTGCTGTTTCAACAAATGACGTTTAGTACCTTTTACCCTCCCACCCATTATGTATCAGTTGATTAATTTTACTATTCTATTCATCTGTTTGTAGTTGCTGACTGAGACTGAAAGGGCCGTGTAAACAGCAGCAGAGGATGGCTGCAGTGGAAACAGACAAGGAGCTCAACGATTTGCTGGATTTCACTGCGGTAAGATCCCTTATGAGAGCGATAGAATATATTGTAATTTAATGTCATACTCCTAAAAGGATGAGACGTGTTTCTGTTTTGGATGTGCTGAGGGAGATGATTACAGGCCCTGCTCTTTATACTGTAAATGATCAGAGACTCTAATTGATGACCTGTTTTCATTTAAACACAGTTTTATTGAAATGCTTTATTGAAAACACAAGATTGTACGGCAGCACTTAAGAAAAGTGAAGTCGCCTGATTAAAAAAATGTCTATATTATGTGGTGAACCTTTTATGTCGCAGGACTGTATGTTAAGCCCGTCACACAGCTGGAAGATGTGCTGTATTTTGTTGTTGCAAGCTATAGAATAAATTACATTTTCTCACTAATTTAACATAAAAACTGTTTTTCCCCCCTGCTGATTTTTAGATGTTTGAGCTTCCAGTTTCAAATGGCAAGAACCGACCAACAACACTTGCCAGTCAGTTTGGAGGTTCAGGTAAATGTTTTTTTAATTTAATTTAATTTTACTTTTCTTTATAATAAACCAAAAGTCAGTATAATCACACATATCCCTTAATGTGTGGTGTTATGACACTTAAACTACCTGATAGTCTTTTGGATGATGTAGGCAAGGAAATTGTCACAACTGTCATAAGATTGAAGACCGTTTTGGCCTGTACTTCAGAAAGAAAGTTAAAAATAAGCAGTCTGTCCTCTGTGCTTTCTCTGCTACATTAGTCCAATAATGTCGAGGCTTGGTGAAAGACACAGAGGGGGTCAGGGGGTAACTGGGTGTGGTATAGGGCTCTGTTTCTTTCAGTCCCTTGGGAGGGGCATACATATTCTGTTGTCAGGGCGAGGTGTGTTTCTAGAAAAGATGAATGTTGATTTTGGTCAATTCAGTAGTTTCCCATGATATTGTCCTTTTCACCTTGAATTTATAATGACTCAAACTCTATCACCAAGAGTAGATCTTAATGTCTGCTAAATGACTAATACAAAATGATTAAAAGAAGTGTGGCCATTGAAATTTTAGATATAGACTCATATCTGCTCTGTAACAACATGTTTAAGGCAATAGGGGAAGTACCGAGCATGTGATTGGATGGCAGATAGCTTGTATAATAGCAAATTTCCTTGGATGTGATTATGAGTTATTACACTGTGCAAATAGGAAAAACTACAGCTTCATGTTATATCCATGCTATTCATTTCCTCCCACTCATGATTACATATACCCACTGTAGCATTACACCGTGTGTCTTTTCAGGCCCTTTCACTACTCGGCTCAATTCATAATAAGTGTACTTTCATTTTTTGGTCTTGTGAAACTGAGAATCCTAAATATATTTTTCAGGTTTAGTATGAGCTGAAATGCAGAAGGGAAGAAGTTTCAAATTTGCATGAAGTGTTCCATTTTCACACAGATGTGTCAAATTGAAAAAACCAAAAAACAACTCAGCTACATTGGCTTTACAAAGAAATTTCCACATTATAAATGAATGTTATTTCACTGTCTCCACGTGAAGTCAAAAGAGAGTCTTTGTTATGGTTTTAAGTGCACTTTTGTGCAAAAAAGTCGTCTGTGACTCACGGGTTGAAACGCCCGAGCCTGCATTGTTGTACAGTGTTTGCTGTTTTATTAACAGCGAACAGCCTGTTGGGATTTGACCTGACTTCATCCTTTGTGTCTGTGTGACTCACTTTGCCAAGGAAGGAAGAAGGTCTGTAGACAAAAAAAAGGCCCACTCAGAAAGACCCGAGGCTGCGTGCTGTAAAAACCGAGACATATCTACAAGTCCAGTCAATGGATCTGCAAGAACACCGTATGAGTCAGGCTGAAAGTCTGTTCCCAGAATCTTTGCCTGTGTAATTATAGACCAGCCTCGGTTAAAGGGGGTGTTGCATGCTGGGAGGAGATGTGAACTGGTGTCTACCAGTTTCTGATGGGACTCACATTGATGTTTCCTTTCCCGGTTGTGAAGGTGTTTGAGAGCTGTGCACTACTAGTGCTTTGTTGGGGTGGAAAATAAACAAACGGATTCTATCGTCGCATCTCTTTTATCTGTGTTTCTGCCGGCGTCTCGTGTGTAGATCACAGTTGTCACAGCCCTCAGTGCAGCGGAACCATCATTCTGTTCTTCTGCTGATTCTGACATGATTCTAGTCTGCCTCTGTCCCCTCCCCCTCCCCGCTCGGCTTTTTAATTAGACAACAAAACAAAAATATGAATATTCATAGATCCGGGTTCATTAATATGCACAATTATGCAAATTAGCACACAATTAAGCTTCAGCGTTCCCCAAGAGATGTTGTGTTGCAGTTCCAGAGAAGAATGAGGGAAGGGGGACAGTGAAAATTTCTGCTTCGCCAACCTTTAAAACCGCCCGCATTCAAACATGCTGCGGTGTCAGAGCTGTAGTGGTCTGGCCTTGGGTAACATGTGTCAGCCGTGTCAGATAGAGATCTCTCATTGGCAGCTAGGTGATTGTATGAGCCAAATCTTACAGCCTGAATAGTAAATGACTGTTGCCATGGAAAATGTAAGGGAGTCAGGGAGTGAAAATTGTTGACGATGATACTGGGAGTGTTAATTATTCAAACTACCTACAGCTCATATTCATTCTATAAGACAGCATCGCCACTCTGCTGTCTGTGAGCTGTAGACTGAGCTTGTGTGGACATTAAAGCGGGGCTCTTTAATTATATAATGTTCGTTTTTGCAGCGTTGTGGAAGAATGTGTTTTTCTGATGAGAATGAAGGAAAACGCAGTTCTTTGTCTTGCAGGTATAGATGAGCGGAGCGGCTCCAATCCCTGGGGGCAAGGCCAGCCCAACAGTCAATCGTTTAACCAGGGAAGGGTAAGATCTATCCTCATCTATTGTAACAGTTCATCTAACTCTGTAGGTACAATCGCGTCAGTTGTGGCTTTCACAGTTCCGTGCGTTTTATAGACATTTACGCAGGATTACAACCTTCAGATTCTGCAGGTTTGTCATTTTTATTGAGTTAATGTAAAATGCAAATGAAGAACACGCGGTCAGTTTAAATTCACAGTGTTGGCAGTCTGCGTTGCTGCACACGCTCAGTAAACTGTGAGAATGGATAGACCAGCGTTTCCATATACATCGGCACATTTTCATCACTCAGGTTGCAAATTAATCAAGGTAATGGATGTATAGTTGCACCATAGTAAACCTGGAATTACCGGAGTCTCCGATATTTTTTTCATCCTAAAACTGGGGATCATTAGGCCTCCTAGGCTTGGTATTAGTGTGTCATGGGAAGCCAAGTTGGATAAACTTTATTGATTGATTCACATCAGCACACAAGGGCTTCTTCCATAATTGATTTGATGTTTGGTGGGGGTGCTAATAGTGGGATTTATTTATTTTTTGATTCACTTATTTCCCTGCTGGCTGTCCCTCAGGGTTATGGAGAGGAAGGCCTTTACACTGAGCAGGAGGGCATTTCCTCTGCCCCCATGTTTGGACCAGGGATTGTTGGTAAGTGTCATTTAACTGATCTTCTAATAAAAGTTGGCAGAACAGACAGATTTATTATATGAATTTATTTGTATGAACGACAAAAATTATTGGATGGAACAGTCTCGGTAGAAACTCGTCTACCTCTGTTAGCCAAATTATATTATTGCTTAGGTAGCAGCAAGTAATCCGGGAGGCTGTGGAGGAGGGGTTTGTTTGTGTGTTGCAGTTAGTCTGTTCAGGTTGGGAGGGGGTTGGGGATGTAAAGGGCACTCATGCACAAACAGGGCTCTCCCCTGGGACGGGGCTAGCCTATAGCCCATTTCTGTTTAACTGTCATTGGAGGGGACATGCTTGGTACAATTGCCCTTCAACATTTATAATGGGCCGATTTGTTGTTGTTTTTGCTGTCCACCGCCATAAATATCTCACAAGATCACATAGTAGCTGCACACATGGCAGATGGATGCCACAGAAATGGAGGATGGGCAGAGTGAATATTAACATTAATGCCTAATTTTCACAATCAAGACCTATTTGGCTTCTTTCCCTTTTCAGGAAAGGTTGACCGAGGGCACTATTCCTCCTTTACTTCTCAGGTAAGTCTTTTCGAAAACACAATATTGAGAAATTCTGAACACCCCTTGTATTTGTAATTTTCCCACCTCATACGTCTTTTCTTTGACATTCTTTGACAGGGCTTTTTGCCCAGTGAAATACCCATGCCTAGTCCCAACACCATCTCTCCATCTGGCCTAAAGTCCAACTCCCAGTTTTATCCTTATGAGGGAAGCAATCCTCGCAGGAGGCCCCCACAGGACCTCATTGGTAAGACTGTAAAGGACCATTTCTAGCATAGTGTTGACATAGTCAGTCCTCACAGGTTGCATACAAATCTATTTATAAGCGATATAACTCAGTATATCATTATTTCTGCTGCCGGGTGTGCACACAGGAATTCCTATTTGGCTTACATAATGGAAATGGAATAGCTGCGAGTTCTCAGTCAAGAGTCTCTGAATAACATAAATAACTATGATACTTTTTGATGTGACATTATTGAGTGGTCACAAGACTGGGCATCAGTCCCATCAGTCTTGGTTGCACTCTGCCATAAGTCAGATCTTTTTTTTGTTGTTTTGCATAGTTTCATGATGTCATTGTGTCTTCTTTCTCTCAGAATCACAGCCAAAAAAGATCCGGAAGGTTCCCCCTGGCTTGCCCTCTTCGGTGAGTGTTGGCATCCAGAAATATCGCTGCCCTGAAGTGTATCTCAACACATAAATCAGCCCACGGAGGCTGATTCCATTTTGCTTTTTAAGCCTTTCCCTGCCCACAAAGCAGAAGAAGAACTGCTTTACGGGACATCCAACCAGTCCAGCTGCGTATCTTCACCGCTGATTTAAAAAAACAAAAAAAATGAAAGGAAGAGAAACAAACCGCTCATTCAGCCAGTCACTCATTTGCAGCATGTATTTATAGCATGTTGTGTTTGTAGGCCCTTTACTTTATGGCCACATTTCTTCCTGCCTGCCAAATCCTCTCAGGGAATTCATCCCAAAGTTTGAGGGTTCTTATTGTGCCTCATTTCTTTCTCTCCCACATTTGCTCTCTGGACACCCTATTTCCGCCTCTTCTGTTCCCCTCCTCAACCACACATCCACCCCATGCCCGCCTTCCCCCCTCCTCCCGCCCCCGTCCTCCCTCCCCCATCCCTCTATCCCAGCTGCCAGTGGAGTTGGCCACCCTCCAGGATTTGGCAGATGGTTCAGTAATTAGTAGTGCATCTCTCCCTTCCCTCTTTTCCTCTCCCTTCTTTTTCTCTCTTTTTTTTCTCCGCTTAATCAAATTACAGAAGAAAACTTCAGTTCATTTGGTTTTGAGTTTTGCAGATACATTGAATTGCTCAGTCTGTAAGAGAAATGATCTTAAATGAACATGATATGATGGCTCTCAGCTTGTTGTTTTTTTTTAATGGCCATCAAATAAAAGTGCACATCCCACTATGGGGCCACATCTTGCTGTGGTAAATAATAAAAAATTACGCACATAGGAACTATTTTCAGTGCATTTCTGTTAACAATTTCTAAATGTCTTTCTGAGGTAATAGCTAAAACCCCAATAAAATCACTGAATGTTCTCAAACTGCATATTACGCAGCACTCTAGTCTGCCGGAATGTTGCACCTTTGAGTTCATCAGTGAGGCTGGGGCTTGAAATTAAATTCCTGCTAAACAATAAACATATTTATGTACTGCAGTATGTTTATAAACACAGAGTTAATCTAATTTTACCTGTTTTTTTCTGTAGGTGTATGCACCAGTCTCAGGAGAGGATTTTAACAGGGACAGTGTCGGCTACCCAGCCCCAAAGACAGGAAATGTGTACCCACCACCTTTCTACATGCAAGGTCAGTGAGTCACAACAAGGTTTGCAATTGAAAGACTTATCTGACCATGGCACTCTTAGAGATCCTGAAGCATTATCTCATTGGCATTATGGCTATTAAGCTATTTGGGTCACCAAACTATCTTTCTGGATAGACGTGCCGGTGGCGCCTGGATGCAGGGAATTACAGCTGAATGAAGTCATCACAGTAATGTGACATGGCTCATATGTGGCCTTTATTGACTTCACATTATCTCTTCATCTCACACACACATACACACAAACAGAAGGCCTCCACCCACCCTCCCATCCATGGGGCACTGCTAGGTCGATGGTCCAGCAGGGTTATTCTGCAATGGTGGGAAACCCCCCCCATTTGAGTCAGCATGGTCCCTTCACTGCCCTCAATCCACAAGACAGACTGGTGAGCTATGCCTTCACACTTTGGATGTATATTTAGACCTAAGGATAGCTTAAGGGCTTTTTTTTATCATGTTATTTATCAGTCATGAATGAATAATTGTTTTTCCTTTGCTTTAAGAAACCACAGCCGCTGCCTCTTTCACCTCAAAACTACCCCTTGCAGGGCAGTGAAGTGAACGGAGCTCACCCTGCTGGCCTCCACTCTGGCTCCAACAGTTTTGGAGTCCCCAGCCACACACCCCCTGTCTCTGGCACAGACACCATTATGGGTACATTTTTTAATTGTGCCATGTTTTCTTTGTGCTTTTGTGCAGTACATGTAGATGTATAAATAAAATGTTGTTTTTTTAATTTCCAAAAGCTAATCGTGGAAGTTCAGGAGATGAGATTGGAAAGGCCCTTGCATCTGTAAGTAACAATTGAATATAAGACTGTAAATACCACACAGGCTCCTTATGAGATTGTCTTGCACCCTGAAAATATGAATAAATTCTAAACACAAACATTTTTGGACAGATATATCCCTCAGACCCAACTGGTAACACCTTCCCTCCATCTCCTGCTACACCTGCTGACTCCCCACAGGCTGTTTCAGGTAAGATCTTTAACTTTTAATTTTCCATAAGACATCCTGTTTGGTGATCAAAACTGAAAAGACCGATTCTCTACGTTGGTGTAGCTCCATCTGTTGGGGGAAAATGAAAGTAAAGCATTGTTGCTCCCTTTATTTATATTTCATGTGATTTTAATTTTCCTTTCAAGGATAAATTGAGTTGTCACTAGCATTGACTGTATACTGATGTTTATTATGATTATTATTATACAATTCTGAATAAGTAATAAAGCACAGATGTGGGGCTTAATGGTCTTTTATACAGGCTTGGCTAGCCTTAGTTCAGCTGTGGTTGCAGACTTTCTCAGAATCCATAAACTTGTATTTGAAAAGGCCCCTTTTCCACATAATCTATAGATGTTGTATTTCGTTATTATGATTTTGTCAGACCATTCTAATCATTTCCTGGAAATATGATATTGTAATGATACCAAAATGCCACTGCTGGCATTGAAAAATACATAGCATAGCATCTCTCTGGAACATTGTCACTGGTGCCAGAGTTGATACAAATTCGAGAGAGGAAGGGAAAATGCAGTATGCAAAAGAGAGGTGTACTCACTTCCCCCATTTTTCTGTTCACACAATTACGTAGAACTCAGGAAATACTGCCGGTAGTTTATGCAAAGGGAGGAATGAGCACACAGTTTCACGTCATTTTAATACTAGTACTGAGACAGTATGAGATGTCAAGCATATTCCAACTCGATCCATCATGGCTTCCTGTTAAGGTTGAAGGTCAGCTTAAAATGAAATGTAACATAACTCTAACTGGGCCCTTTTCTTGGTGTTAACATGTCTGTAGCACCTACTGAGAGTATTCTCAGTTCTTACCCTTTGATCTTTTTTAGGCTCTGCCTCCCAGTGGACTCGGTCCTCTGGCCAGACCACACCTTCCCCCAACTTTGAGAGTGGAATCCAGTCCATGGTGAGTCAGCTCATCTAATTTATGTCTTGCCTGAATGCAATGAAGGAGATGATTGCCAACAGTCTTTCAGATGCTGCTCCTCTCGAAATTATTACATATTCTCTATTTTCTGCAGGCTAGTAAACTGGAGGACCACCTGGACGAAGCCATCAATGTTCTTCAGCGACATGCCAGCGGACAAGGAGGATCAAGTCTGGCTGAAATGCACAGTCTGCTGTCATCTAGCATGGGTTTACATCCAGGCTTTAACAGCGCTGCCCCTGGACTGGCCAGTCGCCTTCTAGGACTGGTAAAACATATCAACACACAGATTAAATTTTAAACAAGAATTTAATGTAACTAGTTTGTGTTTGGTGTATTAATCATTTACAGCTGCAAAAGCCAAACCATAATTAACTAATAAAGTAATTCTTTGATATCTATTGTTCTACAGATAACCAATCACCCTGAAGACTCTGGTCTGCCCTCTGGTGGAGGACTCATGCACGGTCATCATGGCCCAGCATCTGTCCAGTCAGGCTCACAACCTTCTGGTGAGCCTCAATGTTGCTTTACACTCATGTCAATAAGTGAGGTTATATTTCTACATTTACATTCAATTAATAGTTTTGCCGTTATGCTCCCGAACTCTCTGTGCAGGTCTGTCTGGAAGCATAAACCGCTCAGGTGGTGACGTCAAACGAGAGGACAAGGAGGACGATGAGAACCGTTCTGTCGCTGATAAGTCAGAGGACGAGACAAGAGACGTGAACAGCCATCTTAGAACAAGGTGTCTAAAACATTTGTGTTGTACTGTGGCAATTGTGCTTTTGTTTCATTTTAGAGACACATATTAGTGTTCACGTTAACGTTATGATTAAACTAAATACAGGAAGTGAGAATATGGTGCCAGTCAGCCCTGCAGCCTCCTACACCAGCCGTGGGTTACAATAAACTTTCTGTTTAGAACTTCATTTATGGAATTTCTTTGACATTCTTCTAACTAAGCTCCATAAAAGTTACTCAGTCTATTACTTTTTTTACTGAAAGCCTTTTCTATTAAAAAAAGGTTGAAATTGTTTTATGTTCAATTAACATAATCTGCTGCTCAGAAGAAAGCGGAATGTTTAGTTTTAACTTTAACATCCTCTCATAATTTGGTACAAATTTTTCAATGCCTGTCTTACATTTGGTAATTTCACATCACCTTTGCCAAGTAATTTTCAATGAACTGTACCCATGTCTGCTTCCCTCCTCATCTACCATTGGCTCATAACTAGTCTCCAAGGTGATGATGATGATGATGAAGATCTGCCAGTGGAGGTTAAGGCTGAGCGGGAGAAAGAGCGGAGGTTGGCAAACAACACCCGCGAGCGGCTTCGCGTTCGGGACATCAATGAGGCTTTTAAGGAGCTGGGCCGCATGTGTCAGCTCCATCTGAGCGCTGAGAAACCACAGACCAAATTGGGCGTACTGCAACAGGCCGTTAACGTTATACTCAACCTGGAGCAGCAAGTTCGAGGTCAGTGGGTGTCCAGAGAGGAAGAAGGAAGAGGAGGAGCTTCTTTATAAGCCGCAACTCCCACACAGCTTCATTTCTTGGCTTCTTGACATGTCTTGCTAACAGTTCAGCACCAATTTGGATTAACTTACATATATCATCACTCTCTACACAATCATTAATAAGTGAATAATTTTTTTGAAAAGTGGGTACAAAGAAGAGGGAAATGAAGCTGTGTACCTTTTCATGTGCTCCCTCTGCTGTTCACCTTGTGTTTTTCTTCTAACAACACATACACACATGTCCCATGCAGTATGTGTTGTACAGTCGACTTTTCTCTGCCTCTCTCTGACTGGATGAACAGCCTATCTCTCTCATGGCTTATGCTGACATGTTTTTGTTTTCTTTTATTTTAATGGTTCATTTTTAATACAACAGCTTCCATGTTTCTTTCTGCCTTCAGCGTCAGCAGAACTGTTTGCTGTTATTAACCCGTTACTGCCGCGTGTCTGTGCTGTCTGTCTTAGCCTGTAAACATTAACCTTTTAACGTTGCCAGCCTGTTTCCATGCAGTCACCTGTCTGTCCACCGCAGCGCCCTATCATTTTCTTTTCAGATGACAACAGAGACCGCTTCTTCCTCACGTTGAGACAAATACATCTCCTGCAGATGTATTTAACAACACCCCCTCAGTCCTTTTTTTCCCCACTTTGGCTGTGTCTGTGTTGGCAGAGGGGGTCGCTTCCTCTTTCTCCCTTCTCATTACTTCTGTCTTTCTGCTGGACAGTGGTCATATCCTCTACAACTTCCATTCCTGGACCTCAGTGACTTCCTAGAGGATCAATGGTTTTGTTGTAGGAGCAGCAGGTTTAAGGATATATCTATTTATTTATGATTCTTCATGATTCCGCCCGCTCTCTCTCCTGCACATGGACCACTCCACTGGAATCTTCAGCACTTTCCCTGGATTGAGCACTTGTACTTGACAGTATACGTTAAGGAATAAATACAGAATATCATTAAGGGCACTGACGAGTAACACTCGTAAACACCAAATTTTAAACTAGTCCAGCTTCAGCTTCAGACAAAAGAACACCCCCATGCAAGGGTTGCGTTCTGGGTTTATTAACCAACCCCTCCTGCCGACCTCTCCTCCTGGCTGCAGCATCATCCAGGTGACCGACGAGAACCTCACGGCTGAGGAGAAGGAGCAGAGGGAGCGTGAGCGGCGGCTAGCTAACAACGCTAGGGAGAGGATTCGCGTGCGCGACATCAACGAAGCTTTCAGAGAACTGGGCAGGATGTGTCAGGTCCACCTGCAGAGCGACAAGGCTCAGACCAAGCTTGTCATCCTGCAGCAGGCTGTCCAGGTCATACTGGGCCTGGAGAAGCAGGTGCGAGGTAGGTCAGAAAGGTCTGATCCCCACGGACAACCAGATGTGTCCCACTGCGTCACCCCCAGTGTGGCTTTTCTTTCTTTATGCCTGTAAATCTCAGGAAAATGAAGAAATGAGATGAAAGGGAGAGCATCTGAGGAAGTGAACCCCCACTCTACTGCCACATTTGTTCAATTCTCATCCAACTTTTCATTCCCGTCTTCCTTTCTTCCTTCACCCTGTCGACCACTGATCGTTTCTACGTTGCACTAATCTCACGTCTTTCTGCAGCTCTTAATTAATAGTAACTGTGTTTGTTTGTCAAAGAGCGTAACCTGAATCCAAAGGCCGCCTGCCTCAAGAGACGAGAGGAGGAAAAAGTTTCAGGGCTGGACCCCCAGATGCATCTGGGAGGGGGTCATCATGGTCTGGGAGGAGAAGGACATATGTGATGCTCAGGTCTGCCTGCTGCTTAACAAAGTCTTTAGCTCGTTTGGTGTAGAGACTGATGATTTTCTTTTCTCTTGTCTTGCAGCTCCTGTTGATTGTACAGCCCCCTGAACACGTGGCCTTATTCTCTCATTGTCATGCATCTCAGTGTGTGTTCGTGAACACACACCTACCCAAACACACAAACACACTATCACTGACGAGGCTGCAGGCCACATTCCTCCTGATGCACACAAGAGTGACAAGCACAGAGATGAACCATTTATTAATTTGACATGACTTTGAACTGAGAACGCCAGTCAGTGAGAATCTGACACAAGGTCATTCGTCTGATCGTGTTTTTGTAAGACATTTGGAAAAAAAAAAAATTGCTTTAAATGTTGGGAGCAAAACTTGTTTGGATCAAATGAAACTTATGGATCAATTGCTCGTGCGAGCAGGGTTAGGATTTGTATTGTTGGATCGTTAACTGGCATTCCCATCAGAAAAGCAAGTCTTATATTCTTTAAAAGTAAAGAGGTTTTATTCTTGTGATTGAACAAAACTGCCTAAAAGAGGCTTTGTTTTCAGTGTTTGATTAGGATATAACAAAGTGTCCACGTCCTCTGGCCTGACGCTGAGGACACACAGGTTCTGGCACATTCAGCCGCTGACTGCTCTGCTTGGTTTGATAGGCCGGGGCCGTCCGGCTGTCCGCTTTTCTTTGACTTTCTTGTTGGACTGCAAAGTGCCACTGTGTGTCTCCCAACTGGTGGGACGATTTTGTTTTTATCGGTGCATCCCCGTGTTTTATGTCTTTACATGCTGTACAAACTCAAGACGAACCCCAGGATCAACGCTTGAATAAACCTGGGTGTTGTCGGACTCCGGGACAGAGGCTTCACCTGCACCGGTGCCCCCTCCTGTCATCACTCAGCCATTTTTCCTGTCAAATCAGGCATAAAAATGCTGTTCCAGCACATTAAACTCACTTAATACAAAGTATCTGGTAACTGAAATGAATTTACAGTTAGAAAGGGATCATGAGTGTTACTGTTATCTTATTGAGGATTTACTTAATTGCCATTGTTGGACATCTGTCTTTGCTCTTTATCGAGCATTTAGGTGTTTTTTGTTTGTTGTTTTCTTCTTTTGAACAATTTGCAAAGCTTGTTCTGAAGATCTTCCTTTTGTAGAATGGATTTCTCCTTTTTTACGATGTAAGATAGTTTTTGAGTTTTTATCGTCTGGAATGCTCTTTTGTTTTGTTTTTTCTTGTTTAAATTGTTTCAATGTAAGATGGCTCGATTTAGAT
The DNA here is from genome assembly GCF_901000725.2 of Takifugu rubripes. Taxonomy (NCBI): domain Eukaryota; kingdom Metazoa; phylum Chordata; class Actinopteri; order Tetraodontiformes; family Tetraodontidae; genus Takifugu; species Takifugu rubripes. The sequence continues at coordinate 10,514,317 of NC_042306.1, forward strand.
TTCAGGAACAAAGTGAGATGTTGTTTTTTTGTGCCAGGAGCTTAGAAACGTTAGAAATGACAACCTGATCGGACTCTAACTTCAGGGTTTTGGGTTTTTTTTGCTCTCTGTCAAACCAGTCGTGATTGGAAGGTTCTTGTATTTGCTGCATCCGCTCTCTCCATCATCTGCAACAGAATCAGCTGTTTCATGGCGACATGAAACACCATTAGAGTTCATCAAGGGTGGCCTCGGTCAGGTTCCCAGTTATAGGGGCTTTGATAATGGTTACTCACCAGTGCCTGAATAATTTGTCAGTGGAGTTCAGGAGTTTTAGGTTGTACTTCTTTCTTTACCGTACAGGTGTACAGAAACATGCTACAGTAAAATCTGACAGCATTTAGATGAAAAGCTAGACCCATCAACACTGGCCACCACCGTGGTGTCTGTATTATTTCTTGTAACCACCTGATGTACAACTTAGATGTTAAACGTACTTACTCCTCCATCGCAGGCTGATTTTGCTAAATATTTGTCTTTTACAGGCATGTGCATCGATATTTACGTACATGTGATGGTCACAGTCAGCTTTATCGTTGTGAGCTGATGGTGAAATTATAAGACAGTATTTCCTTCATTTTGTCACAGATGTTTCTCAGTGGACAAACCCAAGACTGCTTATTTCACATATCAGACTGCGGAAAGTTTCTATGAAAGACTTTTATTTCTAGATATATTTGTAATAGCCAAGTATCAACACATGCATCTGATATTTGTAGTCAGCAGAACCATCCTGCGCTCTGCAACAGGTAACCTGATGGAATTCTTTCAGTCTTCAGTCGTGTTTGAGGACATCATCTATGTTGGCTATGTCCTCAAAGTGCCTCCTGTTTCCTATTTTTATATATAAAGTAGATAATGAGAACTGTTGTGTATATAACAGTAATGTAGCAATAAATGTGACAATTTTAATAACAAGCTCGCCTTCGTCAGTGTTTTCTTTTCAATTTTCTCATTTAGAGATTTTGAGACCCCTGGGGGGGAAAACAGTCATCGTCCACCAGGGGGCAGTATCCGCCCATCCATTATCTACCCCTGTAGCCGACGGCGGGGTCTCCAGGAAGCGTCTACCTACCCCGAATTGCATAGGAGCAGGAGTCTGCTCCGACCGACGGCCTGGACAAGTCGTCAGCTCATGGCAGGGCCATCACCAACAACCATTCTGATCAATGTCAATTTAAAACAATACATCAATAAAAACAATACATATCCCACCCCCCTAAATTAAGTCTCGAGCCCGAGTGGGAGCCGGAGAAAGAAACAAACTCCACACAGAAAAAGTCTGGGGGTGTTCTTGGGGGGAAACTCTCAGGATTTCGAACTACCTGGAGGAGTTCGAACTCCCTGAGGTTGTGCCTTAAGAACCTTCCTAGCACTGTGCAGCGGCGGTGCTACCCCTGCACCATCGTGCCGCCTGAACTGCTAGACTGTCTGTTGTAATATGAATCTTTGAAATGAATTGTGACCCTATGGTCAAGTCATCTTATTACCAACTTCATCTATAATCTTTAACAACAAAATAGCTTTCTTCGCGTCCTCGTGTCGTTACAATTAGTATTATTAAGTATGCTAGAAGAGCGCGTCAGACCAACCGGAAGTACTACAAACACTAAACCGGAAGTTCTTCGTCGTTAACACACGCACGTCCGGGTGGGGAAGATTTATTCTATCAAAAATGATTACAAAGTTAGTCGGTCAGAAGTATACGGCCATTGCCAAATCATGGTAAGTTTATTTTGATATCACATCCCTGTAAAGCAGAATTTAAAAAAAAATAAAAACAAGAATTTTTATCTTGAGTTTTGTGTCCTTTGCTAGAAATAGCTATTAGCCTAGCCGAGGTCATCGCTGTATCATTGAAAACCAAAAGAGAGCCTTATTCTTTTAAAATTCTGTCATTCAAGTTAATTAAAGTTGTAAGTTATTAAATGCGGGCTGAATGGTATTGAATATGATTCCAAGCAATAAAAAGCGGCTCATGAAATATGCGATTTTCTCCCTATTACACGGGGACGAAAAAACTATTTATGTGTCTGGCTGTAAATACAGCAAATTAATATTCTATTAATTAGACAACATAGGTGCTTTTAACCAGTGTTCCTGTCGGCGCTCGGAACAATTGTATTCATTAAGTCTTGTTCAGTTTAGTGTCATTTTCCAGCTACTAACACATTAGAAAAATCACACATTCCCTGAGGTCTCTAATAAATGATTCACATTACATTGAAGAACAATAAAGGTGTCTAATGATAATTATTTCTTTTCTGCTGTACAGGATCCCCACTCTGGCCGTATGGGGGACTGTTGGAGGGGTCGCTCTGGTCCACTTCACAGACTGGCAGTTGTTTCTAGATTATGTCCCCTACATAAATAAAAAATTCAAGAAGGATGAGTAGTGGCACCCAGGTTAGTCTGAAGGGTCACCAAGAGGTGCAGCAGCACTAAATGTCCCGATTCTGCTGTCTATTCTGCCAAAAAAGTATCTTGTATGTGTTGATGGTGTCCTCGTGCTTGTCGTTTATTTGACTCTAGCAAAGAAATGACTAGAAAAGCAGAACTTTGTTCAGTCTGTTTAGGTATATGTAATGATTTCATAATGTTCTTGGTATTTGACCGTTCCAGCAGCAATTCCATAATGTGTTTTTGCTTTTGCAACAAATGTTTCAGTGTATCATGCATGTAAAATTTAATTTTTTAGTTTAGTCTTAAAATAACATTAAGCTTGACATCAGTGAGATCAATTTAATTCATGAAAGCTTTTCAAAAACTGTGTTTTCCTGCTGCATTTCACACACTTAAATATAAAAACTTCACTCTCCTCAGCTTAAAGATTGGTTCCAACACTTTTGAATCTATAATTCGCGTGTTTCTATAGTAAAATTATAGAACCTCAGATGGAACTGGGTACATCTCATTACCTCTTGGGCATCTTTCTTTTGATGGTGAACTAAAAATGATTTCCAGCAAAGCATTTAGGACCAGGTAGCTCTGAGGTGTCAGGAGACCATAAAACCAGGACGGTGGCCTACATTCCAGACGGCAAAGCCTGAAAGACTCGTCTGCACTTATTACATCAGCGTGCTCTTGCTCACAAGCAATTCTCGTCAAACAGGCAGACGGTGGCGGCCACCGTGAACGAGAGCAATTGCAGATGCTGGAGGAGGTGCACATTTGAATTAAGATCATGACCGTTTAGACTTCCACCCTCTGGCAGCCTTCAGGACTTTAATTGAGATCAATATCAAATATTAGATTATCAGAACACGACACCGTCGATGAACTCCGAACACACCTACAATTGTTAACTCGCAGTTTTCTTTATTTAGTCAGGATTTTTCTCACAATTTTGTTTTTTTCCACTTTCCATCAGGGCTGTTTTAGTGTTCCTTTGTACAGATACTATTGAGCTGTGGAAGAACTGCTACAGCCGGGACCACAGGCTCTGGTCCAGCTCCATGCCAGCTGTCACATCCAGCCAACAATGGACTCCTCTTCATCAGCATCTCATCAAACATTCTGGAGATTTATTTCAACCCTCTTCAGCCAGTGAAACATTAAAAGATGAACAAGAGCGATGATCATGACAAATGGATTTATTTCCCGCTTCCACACTAAGGTTTAGTCTCTGTTCTGGATGTGTAGACAAGTAAATAAAAAAACCAAGATTTATCATGTGTGTAGTTATGTCTCTTTATTTAAATAATATTTCCCCATGGTTGGTATCAGGTCACACTTTTAAATAAAAACAAGCCCATCAAAAAAAGAAAGTTATTTTGAGTAGATGGTCCAGGTTGATCCTGTTTAAAAATAGAAATAATTGTAAAGTGTGACATTTATATTTGATTGCTATATTGTAATATTTTGGAACCCCATAAACATGAACCTGAAAACAACTAATATATATCATTAATTGACGGTCCTAACAGCGGACAAAAGAGTGACTGAAATAAGTTATAATCATTTACTTGTAATTTATTTTTATGATCTACCAGCTTTACCTCAGGAAACCTTCACTTATCACCGCGGCGCGTCCAGACGTCTTCGGACTAGTTTGCGTGTGTTGTGGCGGACGTGTCCGCATCAGGCTGGCGGAGTGATTTACAGTTGTAAAGGTCCTGACAGTGACAGTGCGGATCGATAAACAAACGAGAAAACGAGAATTATTAAGGCTGCAAATATCGGCAGCCTATTAGTTACCAACCCTCTAAAATCCCCCTGCAATCCCAGGCGAGCTGAAGGAAAGGCTGCCGAGAACATGGAAAGAAAAAGGTGGGACTTTCAGTTGTACAATTGAGCGAGTTATGAATGAAAGTTTACCTGCAGGAAATGCATGCACGCGAAAGCTTTTCAGTTGGGAATCATCGCCAATAAGTTAGTTTTGGGCCGTTTAAACCTGACAATTTGACTAAATATCACGTGCGGGTAGTATAAAAGGTTCTTACATGGGAAATTGGACAACTTTCTCGAACGGCAAATACGCTGGTGGCTGTTTTTGTTGACGTTCGCGGCGGCGCTAGCTTGATTAGCTTGCTAAGTTTCATTGTTTACACATGCTTGAGTGACGCCGAGACGAGTTGACGCACAGTTGCGCCAAATTTAAAGAACGACGCAAAAAATCTCAAGCGTGTAGCTTTGATAATGGCAGCAACAGATCCCAAAGAGTCTTTACTGACTCGCAAGTAGTTCTTCGCTGATTTCTCGGATCATCTTAGCACCGATTTTAACACGTTGCTTGACAGAAAAGTCACTGTTGCGTTTGTGTGTTTATTGGTAGATCCAGTAAAACACAGTTGTCAGGGTGGTTCAAACTCTAATTTTACCATTATTTACCTATGTATAGTGCGTTGTGTTGGCTTTTCAGTATTGCTATTATTGGTTGTTAATGATCCGACTACCGGAATATAAAGAAGCGAGATTTGCTAATCGTGTTAAATGTGTGGAGGTTTTAAAAATGTTTGTATCAGTTTGCAGTTTTCACGCTGTAAAATTGTCCCCGCACATTGCTGCCCAGCAGAAATCAGATGTTTAAATCTCTTCATTTCCCTTGAGTCTATTTTGAAGTCAGGCCAAATCTGCCACCCTACAAAACTATATTACACGACACAAACTCGGCGTGAATGAGCCGCAGGCCGCTTATTTGAATAACGTGACATGAGGCCTTCTTTGTTGCTCCTTCTAGTGTTACATTACCTGTCAAGCGCATTCTCAGCAAACCCCACATAGGCCGAAGTCCGAGCAGCAACCTTCACACGAATGTGAACCTGGGCCACTCGCCGGTGGCTGGACGCTCTCTGCTCAAAGTGCAACGCAGCAGCCACAAGCCTCTCTACGAATCCAACCATCATATCCGGGTGAGTCCCGTGACACTAAAGAACCTATATTAAAGTCAAAAATACATAAATGTAATTGGACTTTGTGTTGCCGTCTGTTCTCAAGGCCAAGCCTGATTTAAACACAACGCTGCCAGTTCGGCAGACGGCGTCCATCTTCAAGCAGCCGGTCACCAAGGTAACAAACCATCCCAACAACAAGGTGAAGACGGACCCGCAGAAGGCCGTGGACCAGCCCCGGCAGGTAAGACAGGGAGGGGAACCGCCCGCTCTAGCTGTTTTCTAGGACGTTCTGATTCGGAGCTTGCCTTTTTGACCTGCAGCTGTTCTGGGAGCGAAAGCTGAGCGGTTTAAATGCGTTCGACATCGCGGAGGAGCTGATGAAGTCCATGGACCTCCCAAAAGGCCTGCAAGGTGAGGTTACCACCCCGAGTGGTTGGGAAACGACATGTCGCAACTAAACTCGAGTTCCGTGCGCTTCCTTTGCTCTGATCAGGAGTCGGACCCTCGAGTTCAGACAAAACTCTTCTCTCCGCCATCGCCAGCGCCCTGCACACCAGCCCCGCCCCCGTCACCGGCCAGCTCACGGCGGCCGTGGAGAAGAACCCCGGCGTGTGGCTCAACACGACGCAGCCGCTCTGCAAAGCTTTCGTAGTGACCGACGACGACATCAGGTAGGACGTCCGCGCCTTCTCCCGCTCATCGATGCGGGCGGTTCCTTTCGGACGACGGCGGTGTTCGAACGTCCCGATGAAACCGAAAGTCACCGTTGGGCTCCGGCGTATTGCGCAACCACATTAAGATGGTAAAATGTTGCCTCTCCAGGAAACAGGAAGACCTGGTGCAGAACGTGAGGAGGCGTCTGGAGGAAGCCCTCACTGCTGACAAGTTGGCCCAGATTAAGGACACCGTTGCAGATGCAGCAGCCAGTAAAGAGGAGATAATGGAGCAGGACGGGGAGGCGTCATAGCCAGGCCGCCACCGTCCTCCAGCATCTTTGTTCTGTAAGTTCTGTCTCTCACACGTCGGTTTGACATGGAATCTGCTGGTAACCATCTTCAAGTAATCGACTTTTTTTTTAAAACGGATTAGAACCTAAATGCTGAAATCCTGCGTGTTTCCTTAACCCCCGTTGGTCACATTTTTTACTGTAATCTCAATTTGGTGCTTTGAGTTTCATGCGCGTTTACATCGACTAAGGAGTCTAAACCGACGTTACAGTTTCTGGTGTTTGTGAGACGATTGTGTGTCGGACGGAGCCTGAGTGTGGTTTTTTTTAAAGTGTTTTCCAGAACATCGTTTCTCTTTAATAATTTCCCGTGGCACTAGAGTTGATGTTTATGTTTGGGAGCATATGCAGTAAGTTTACACACCCACACCCACACACACACACACACACACACACACACACACACACACACACACACACAGCTGTTAGTGTAGTTTCAGGCTGAGCTCGTGGGTTTGAATCACCCTAAACGATTGGACTTGTCTCATCTCATTAAACGCCACACAGGACAGAAAACCGGCGTGTTTGTGAATCACAATCAGATCTTTGCTGACCTCACGTCTAAACGAGGTCATCTTAGGAGCGTCGGCGCTCTTTGGTGCCATCTGAAACAGTAAGTGCACTTCAACATGCACACATCTTCCGATTTCAGCGCGTTCGGGCCTGAAAGGTATTACCGAAAGCTTCAAAATTCAAACCTGAGTTTACATGGTTTTAAAGATTTATTTGTGGTTTCTTTTTTTTATTATTATTTGTGTGTATGATCAAATGATTAGTACTTGTGTTCTTACTACATTTTGGATTAAACAGTTACATGATGCGTTTGTGTTCACTCCAGAAAATACAAAATAATAATACTGGTGTACCTCATATTTCTGTAAATAATGGTTTGTCTCTTTACCACCGTGTTTGCTGTCAAATAAATGCAGTTCAGTCACAATGGCCGTGAAGTGAATTTATTATCAACATGATCCACAATTCTACATGATTCCCGTCAATTCTGCCCCCCCCCCCCCCTCCCAAAAAGAAAACTTGCGTGAATGATGCAGGGGCATCAATAAAGGCCCGGAACCGCACATCAGTGGCCATGATGAACACACCCAGACGCGAGCACGTTTTTCTACGGCGCAACCATCAAAATAAATAAATAAAACCCGGCCGACGAGCACCAAAATGCGCGCAATAAAGGCAGGCCGGGCGAAGAGGCGCCCGGACAGACACAATGGTGGCGGAGTCTCGGCGGTGATGCGCTCCTCTCCGCCGCATGTGGCCTTTGAACCCATTGTTGTGTCGCGGGTGACGTCAGGGCCGTGTGCGGGAGGCTGAGCGGCAGTGCGCCTGGCGAGACAAAGGCGGCGGATCGGCTGGGGTCAGGCAGCAGCGGAGCGCTCACAAGCACCGGGCTGGGCTTTTTTTTGGGAAAGATATCAACTATAATAAGGTGACTGCGAACCTTGGACTTCTACTACAGCCCCGAAGCGGCGCGCAGAATCCAGCCCAGGTTGCCCAACCCGGGAAAGTGATTTTTACCGTCCGCGCTGAGGAGAAACGGGGAGCTTTTCTCGTTTTAAACGGGGCTTTTTCCCCATCCGACGCCCCCTATTAGCGTGCTACTGTGCTAGCGCGCTAGCTCCTAGCGTTGCAGCGCACAGGTCTCCTCCTCCTCCTTCTCCTCCTCCCGGCTGCTTCTCATCTTTCTTTCAATAACCGGCTGACGAGCGAAGAGAGTATCGTGTCGACAAAGGCGAGATAAAGTAAGTTGGCGCTGTTTTTGCACTTGTTTGGTCTAAGCCGTGAATGTGTGGGCAAGGCGGCTGACAATTAGCCCAAGTTGGAGTGTCAGAACGGGGCTAACTCAGCAGCTAGCTCCGGTGCTCCCAAACAAAGGGGTCGACAACGTGACTGAGTGCAGCCTGTGTGGGACTAGCCTGTTAGCCGGACCGCTGAAGCTAATAACAGGCTTCATTTCAACTTTTCGACCCGTTGTTTCTTTTCAATTGCTCCGCGCACCGAGGGAGCTTCCCCGGGAGCTTCCGCGGCGACGGCGTGCGCGGAGATCCCCGGTGAAGTGGTGCCCGAGCGGGCACGCTTGATCCAGACAAAACAAGCAGCCTTCTGGATGGTTTCAGTTGTCAGACGAGGAGCAACAACAGACAAAGCGAGGCGCCCAGTCAACACTCCTGGGGGGGGGGGGGGGCACTCGCAATTCTGGGGCACATTTAGGCTCATGCGTTGGCTCCTTGATCCACTTTTTTTAATTGATTGCTGGTTTTTGTTCTTCCAGAAGCGCCCCCTCCCAACAAACAGGCATCCGTGAGCCGATGTGATATCCACGGGGAGAATATGCCTAGTCCTTTATTCCACCCCGAGATTATGGACCACGACGTGGTGATCAGCAGCCAGCACGGCGGGGTCGGTCTTTCCCGGGAAACGGACCAGGAGTCCCGGGAAGAAGACCACCAGGAAGCCCTCCGCTTCGCCCTGGACCAGCTGTCACTCATGGCCCTGGAGAAGGTGGACGGCGGGGGCGGCGGTTTAGTTGACAGCCTGGACGGGACGCAGGTCCCCGGTTCTGAAGGCTGCAACGGCGTGGGCGGCGGGGGCTACGTGGATCTACAGATGCTGGACCATGCCAACGGGTCCCGGGACTCGCCGTCGTCGTGCTCCCCGTCCCCGGAGTACTACGGCTCTGGCGGCTACCACATGGCCGGGTCCCACTCCATGATTCACGGGGAACAAAGCTCCGTCCTCTGCAACAGGAAAAGAAGTGTCAACATGACGGAGTGTGTCCCCGTCCCCAGCTCCGAGCATGTGGCGGAGATAGTGGGGAGACAAGGTAAGAGGACAGGCTTCAAATTCACCATTCGTGACCTGATTTGTGCGTCTGGGCAGAGTGTGGAGGCAGCATGCAGCCTGCTGGTTCTTTGTTTGGGAGGCAGCCTGCTAAGGGGGGGGGGGTAAGGAACTTTTACAGCCCCAGTCTCACGTTGGGCTTGTGCTGCGTTCACGGTCCGAGTTTATTAAAACGGTTTCTTTGTTGAAATGCAACCCGTTTTGGTGTTTATTTACATACGTTTCTTCGCCAGTGTTTGGACAATGCCTGACAAAGTGTGCGTGGCGTGCGTGCGTGCGTGTGGGGGGGGGGGGGGAGGGGTGGGACAGGGTCAAACAAAGCGGCAGATTGTCGGGAGTCTGGACGTGTCTCGCAGCCTGCACCAGACAAAGAAACTCCGGCGAAACGTGCCGCGTTTCTGACCCGGAGGGTCCCAGGTGGACCCAGCGATAGCGGGGCTCGTGTTCCGATCGCGTTTGCATTTTAATACTGGTGGATTTGGGATTTATGGGGAGGGGGGGGGTCGAATTAGTGCACCAGCACGGGGCTGGGCGGTGTCAGCCTTCCTCCGCAGCTCGCCCGGGTCGGAGCTTCCTGCGCCGACGCGCCTAAACGCCGGTTCTGGTCCGGTTCTCCGCCGGCCACGTGTCCGGGCCGCGGCCCGGGCCGGTGTTGTGGGCACCGGTGGTCCCGTCTCAGCCGCGTTAAGGTTAAGGCATTGTTCTCTTTGTTTGAAACAGCCATGCTTTCTGCTTCCCAGGATGACATCACGCTCCGCGCGTCCTATTGGTTCCCGGGGACGGAGCGTCCCCACTTAAAGAGACAGAGACAGCGGCTGCTGTTGCAGCGTCCCATCGGGACAAACGGGCCGAGCACGGTCCGGCTTCTGCCGGGCGGGTTACACCTAAAGTGGATCTCGGCCCCGCTGCTTCCCAGCCCAATGAATCGTCCCCACGTGACGTGAATCCGTCCTTTAGGTCGCAGACGCACCTGGACAAGTGTCCTCCTCAATTTTCCAACACATTTTAATGGAGAATAGTTCCACCCCGTCTTTGTCCAGCCCATAATCAGGCGTTCGCTATTCCGTTTAAACGAGGTTTTGAGTCGGCCATCTTAATAAAGTCCTCTGAGCTCCACGTGTTATAAATTAAAAATGTTATTTAATTTCTATAGAAATATAGGATCAATTTTTAAGACTGCGTAATATTAAATGTTGTTTCTAATATATCAGGAGATCCGGTTTTAAGCCCATCCTGCTTCTTTTAGGTTGTAAGATCAAAGCCCTGCGGGCCAAGACCAACACCTACATAAAGACCCCCGTCAGGGGGGAGGAGCCTGTGTTCATCGTCACGGGACGCAAGGAGGACGTGGAGATGGCCAAACGGGAGATCGTCTCGGCGGCCGAGCATTTCTCTATGATCCGGGCCTCCCGCTGCAAAGCTGGCGGCAGCGGCGGCGGCTCTCTGCCCGGACCGCCGCACCTCCCCGGACAGACCACCATCCAGGTACAGAGAGGCGCTCCGCGTCGTCACGGTAACTGGTGTTTCCCCTGCCGCTAAAGCCTGTCCCGCCCCTCCAGGTGAGGGTTCCCTACAGGGTCGTCGGGCTGGTCGTCGGGCCGAAGGGGGCCACCATCAAACGGATCCAGCAGCAGACCCACACCTACATCGTGACGCCCAGCAGGGAGAAAGACCCGGTGTTCGAGGTGACCGGAATGCCGGAGAACGTGGACCGGGCGAGGGAGGAGATCGAGACCCACATCACCCTACGGACAGGGACCTTTGTGGACCTCCAGGGAGACAACGACTTCCACTCCAACGGCACCGACGTCAGCCTGGAGGGCCTGGGCGCCCTGAGCGCCGGTCTGGGGGCGTCTCTGTGGTCCAGGGCCACCAACCACCACTCCGCCCCGCCCCCTCCCCCGTCCTCTCCGCCCCCGACTCTGCCCGTATCCATGCACCACTCCTCCAACCGCAAGATGTCCTCCTCCGTCGCCTACCACGCGCACAACGGGATGAGCTCGGACGGCTTCGGCGCCGGCCGCAAGGCCAACGAGGGCGGCAGCCCGACGAGTCCTTTCAGCACGGGCAGCAGCGCCGGAGGGGGGGGGTTCACCTTCGGGGGCGACTCCACCCCCGGGCTGCCGTCCTCGGAGGACCTGGGGTTTGAATTCAGTGCTTCCAACATCTGGGCGCCGTTCGTTAACGGCGGCGCGGGCGGCAAGGCGGGCGGCTCCTCCCAGCAGCAGCAGCCTCTGCGCCGGAACAGCAGCGGGCTCAGCGGCGGCGCCATCACCCCCCGGTTGTCCCCCACTCTGCCTCAGGACTCGGGCGCGGGCCCGCTGGATCACCCGCTGGCCCGCCGCGCCCAGAGCGACCCTCTCAGCACTCTCTCCTGGCTCCAGTCCAGCGGCACCGGGGGCGGGTCCTTCTCCGGCGCCTCCAGCTCCAGCTCCGGGGGCTCGTCCACCGGTTACTCCTCCTGCTCGGCCTCTTCGCTCCCCGGCGGCTCCCCCACCGACTCCGAAGGGGGCGGCAGCGGCGTGGCCTTGACTTCCGGGATGCTGAGCAGGCTGAAGGGCGGCTCGGGCCCCGGGGCGACGGGCCTGGTGGGCGTGAGCCCGGGGATCAACAGGGACTGCTTCGTGTGTTTCGAGAGCGAGGTCACGGCGGCTCTGGTGCCCTGCGGCCACAACCTGTTCTGCATGGAGTGCGCCGGACAGATCTGCCAGTCGCCGGAGGCCGAGTGCCCGGTGTGCCACACCCCCACCACCCAGTGCATCCGCATCTTCTCCTAATGAGGGTCAACGTCCTCACGGGAAGGTGCGCGCAGCACCGGGACAGGGACAGGGACCGGGCGGAAGGATACACACTAATAACCTTCAGACAAAGAGGACGGATGCATTAAGAGATGACGATACTATACGGATGTTGATTTATTCCTGGCGCCGCCGTCAGGACTCATAACAGTTATAATAATAATAATATTGACTTATTTTCAGAACGATGATCAAACCGCTCTGCAGCGCTGGGACTCGGAACGTCTCGGTTGTGAACTCACGGAAGGAAACTAGTGTCTTATTTCTCTTCAGGCCTTCATTTCGACCCGGAGCAGCCCGGCGCCGTCGCCCGCTGATCCGTCTCCGCGTTCTTCTGCTTTTCATTCTGGCGCCGTCAGATCTCCGCCCGCTCGCTCTCACCGCCTTTTCCTTTTGGACTCTTTTGTACTCGAGATATTTTTCGACGACGCCGTCAGCGAGGCCCGCACTTTTCTACTCCCTTCTTTCCACCTTCCCGACCGAACTGTTCAGACGGATCTCTGGCTTTCTCCGCTCTCTCTCTCTCTTTTTTCTCTCTCTCTCTCTCGTCACGGAGGTCGCCGGTTCTTTTTCTGAAGCTTGGAACGTTTTCTAAAGGGTGGCAGTCCGGCGCCTACAGAACACACTCGAGGGACATCTCCGGGCGGAACTTTGCTTTTTCCCCGCATTGCCACGCAAACAAATGCCATTATTAATGCCAAATGATCGCTCTTAATCCACGTTTAATAATCAAACTGAATAAGTTGAACGGGCCTGTCGCCGTAGGAGTCGGCCGGTCTCATTAGTGATCCCGTAGTCGCGTTTCTGTACGTTTTCGGGCTGCCTGACAATCCCCGCAGACGCCTTTCTCATGTCTGCGTGCGACGGTGTGAAGGTTCCCCTCCCCGCTCTTTGTTCCATCGACACCTTTCTGTCCCGCCGACCCTTTCACGTCCTCCCGACGGCCGCGGGAGAACTCCATCCCCGCGGTTCCGTCTGGTACCCATAGATCGACTCGCGGGGCTTTTCTGGATTCGCGTGAATGTTTTAGTCCAATACAGTTGAGGGGAGACGGACGGAGACAACAGCAAGGGGTGCGTTCAAGGCCCCTCTAAAAACGGAAAAACAAAACAGCTCTTACTGTTTTAGGTTTGCTAGTTTTGGGCTTCCACCACGAGTTCGCAGCAAAGCTGTATTGGCACTCTCAGACAACACTACAGGCTGCATCTGTCAGATTGTTCTTCATTTATGGCGTTCTGAGTGAGTCCCGACCAGGCCGACGCCGTTTCCTGTTAGCGTTTTTAGGGTTTTTTTGTTTTTTTTGGGGGGGGGGGAAATCCTGCGAGGTTGCAGTGACGGCGATGTTAATACTGTATGTGGGATTTCTGAATGGTGGTGCGCGGCCGCCGTTGTGGGCCCGTTTTGAACCGACGCGGGATCGACTCGCGGCCCGAGACCAGCCGTGACGGATAAAACAGCCAATCCTCAAAGGGCTTCCTCCACAGACGCACGACCCGCGTCTCGAGGCTCACTCGGTTGGTGGAAACTACGTATCTTTTATGGCAGCTAGTAGCTAGGTCATCCAGGGCTTCCAGATGTTTGTGTTTTAAATCCAGCAGCTGCAGAATGTTTGCTTTTCCCGTTTATTCCAAGATCATTTCTGATCATCTCTGCACAGCCATCGCACCCAGATCCTGAGGTTGAGCACTCGTCCTTCCTGGGCCTGTACAGTTTCGGGGTCACGCTCGGGGGTGGGGGGGGGGGAGGAGCGGTTGCTGTGCTTTGGTGCTCCAGCCTGGTTTCGTGGTATTTGCCGGCTGGCTCTTTCCTCCCGAGGGGACGCAGGTCTCGGACAAACCGCTGTACTGGTTTAGCACAGCAGTGCACTAATTTGTGCGTCTCGCACGTAGGAAGAACCTGCCCACAGGCCGAACCGGCGGTCTTTCTAAAGACTCCTGCTCGGTGCTTCGTCCCCGCCCAAACAAAGCCAGCGGCGGGGAAGCCTGTGAGTCCTCGTACGGAGGCGGGGCCGCCGGCGGGTCTGAAGGAACAAATCAACTGTGACCATTTCTGCAAGTCCGAACTTTTAAAGCCCTTTTTTTGTGTCGACTGGACGTCTTAACGGAATAAAAATGTTGTTTGATGGGTTTAAAGAAAATCCTGGATGTTGCACTGGGATATTTCAGGCCATTGAGAGAATGTCTGGGTTCATTGTAAAGTAGTTTCTTTGGTAAAAAGGTACAATTGTTCTCTCAGATTGACTTGATTTTTCTATATATATCTTTTTTAGCCAAACGTAACCCCCTCCCCCATTTCCTTCCTAAAGGTTTTAAAACAGGGTTTTCTGAGGCACGCTAACTCATGACCTCTGACCTTTTCTTTTTTCCACGCCAGAGGGGGGATTACGGACACCTCTTACGCCTCAGCTCTATTTTTTTTTTTTTGCTTTAATTCTTTTTGTATGCAGAACCAAAATGTAAAATTTCAGCGAAGTAGGTGTCTGGCCTCGTGTGTGTGTGTGTGTGTGCGCGTGTGCGTGCGCACGTGTGTGTGCTAGTGTGTGTGAGAACCCTGAATACAATCATTGGGCTCTTGTTTCAAAAGCAAAATGACTTAATTGAAATAGGTGTAGTTTCTAAAGAACATGTATCATTATTTGTAAGTTAACCATCTGCATGTCTTCAAGCCATCCTGGCATTAGCTAATAATTTTTAAGATTAAAAAAAAAAGTTTTACACATTTTATTTTTTACAATTTATTTGCTTACCTAAATATCCCAGACAGTAATGTGACCCTTTTATTACTTCAAAAGTTATTTTTATGTTTCATTTGTTTTTATTTTCCTTATTTCTTGTGTACTTCATATAGGCAATTTATAACAAAATGAGAAAATTATTGAAATTTTAAAATTGAAATATATTTTATTTGAAAGTTTATGGACCTTTTAACCGTGAGCCGGGAAAAAATTGTATAATCGTATAATTTGAGCTGACTTGACGGTTATGAGAAATGTATCAAGAGTTTTATTTTTTAAGCTTCTTTAATAAAGTCTTGTTTTTGGTTTCATTTTTTACTGTAAAATGTGAACTTGGGTGTGTCGAGTCTTTATTTCTGATGAAAAATAAATCAAAAACATGAAAGGGGCAGCTCGTGCAATTACCGGACTGGCCACACGGGGGCAGCCGCCGGCGCCAGATACAAACGGAAATCTGCAGCTCAGTTTAACGTAAAACCAGATAGATAAGCAAATTTATACTACATCACGACAGCTTTCCTCTATATAAAAACCCGCTTTAATTGAAGTTTTATGTTAATAAAGATCCAATGTTGCTGTACCATATTTTAATGACTAGGTGCCGCTATATATTGCAAACCTGTGCTAATATATAAAATTATCCAGGCTGAACAAAGGGTGGACTGGACTGTCGCGAAGGAGCAGGAACATCTGTTTCCACTTGAGCAAAATGAGCCTGGATGTCCTCTCCCTCCTCCGCAGGGGTCAGAGGTCACAGAGCAGACTAAGCATTTGGTGACGTGGAAGACTGGTGTTTCCAGCCAAGGGTCTCATCTGCACATCCTGCCGGGAGGGAAAACAGCAGCAGTGTGACTGGGAATGTGAAGAACCGTCCCAGCAGGTGCGTTTTGGGTAGGATCATTCACCACGGGCAGAATAAGACGCGAGAAGGGGGCGTTCAACTGTGACACAAACGTCCCTTTAATAGGAAGCGGATCACAATCGGGCTGCATTCCTCCTCTTCCTCATCAACCACCGATCAGCAATGAGAAATCAATTACAAACATCCCCAGTAGAAAATAATTCTCTCATGCGAGTTCTGTTCACACTACATTCGTATTGATTACAGGTGACATATTGACAAGCTTTAAAAAAAACAAACATTGATGACCTTTCGATACATAGATTCCATGAATAATAATTTTAAAAAAAAGACAAAAACAACATCGTAGACACGTGCTGGCACAATTAAAGTTCCCCATCATGCAACTTTAAGCTGATTCTATTCACAGGGTGGGTGTCGTTGGTTTCCATGGAGTCGTGTCAGCGTGCATGCATGCGTGTACGTCATCTCTCGTGCGCTCCTTTGTGCTTGAGCAGATCAGTGGTGTGTGTGTAGGTGTACTCAGCATGTGTGCGCACACATGAAGCAGGCGACCAACCACCCCAGTCATGATGCGGTCTCTACAGGCTGCTCTGAAGCCACCATCCCTTTATTATCCCTTTAATAAAAGGTGGACCCCCTCAGTCATGACGAGAAAGCTCTGTTGAGGTTAAATCGACATTCACAAGCTGAGTTTTTGGTCATTTTGACAGATTCCAGTGGAGACAACATGTGACATCATTGAGTTTCGCACAGAAACCACGAGACCGAGGCGGTTGGCTCACTTTTCTTTTTTTGCAGAGAAACATAGGCGACAAGACAGCAACATATATTTAAACAGCATTAAAATGCTCGGCGGTGGTTCTGATGGCTTCTTTCTTTGGAAAAAACAAAACTGGAGATATGGCTCGTGCAAATTTGGTCTTCTTTCTTTCCCTTAAAATATGAAAAAAGCATCCAGAAAAGGGAAAAGGGAAAAGGGTGGGGGTGGGTGGGGGTTACAGGAGTCTATAAATAAGATCAACACAAACAAAACAAGGATGAAGTGTCTCTTTCCTTGGAGCTTCATATTGCAGGTGGTGCCGCTGCAGCAGACATTTTGGATATTCTAGGTACAATAAATTGCTCAGTGTCTGAGCCTGGTTTGCAAATGGGACAATACGTGTGCACAGAGTCCTGTTCCATTCTGTGTGAGTGAAAACCAGTATTGCCTTGAAGGGATGGGCTTATTGTGTTCCGCGGCACCCTCGTGTGTGTGTGTGTGTGTCTAATTCTTCCACTCTGTCGCTTGTGAGAGTCGTTCTGAACAGGAGCAGGCCTGGGGAGGGATTCTGGGACATGGACAGGCGCTTGTCCCAGTCCAATGATCCTGTAGCCCTTTTTTTCTTCAGGTGATGCGCCCTCTAGGGGTGGAGATGTGTCATGGAGGGGGGGGGGTATTGCTTCTTTTGTTGCGATGTGAAGCGGGACAGACAAAAACAATTCAACCTGCTTTTGTCAACATGTTAGTAAGGTGGGAATTTAAAAACCGTGCTGTGTCGGGGTTACATGTACACCATGCTCGCACACTTACAGGATGGGAGGCACCGATCTTTTGTGGGCACAGCAAAGTGAATCACAGTGTTCCTGGGGTCAACGTGCAGAACAGAACGTTACAGGACAGACGAGCAGTGATGTCACCCCTGGACACTGATATAAGGTCACTCTTTGCTTCTTTGCTTCTTTTTTTTTTTTTTTTTTTTAAAGGAGGCAAAAGAGGAAGCAGATCTTAAGTCTGTGCCTTGATTTACACAACACATTACAGTGGAGGGGAAGGGGGGGGGGGGGGGGGCTATGCAGAACAAGGGCAGTGGGTGGGACAGACAGAACAGACAGACGGAGGGACGGAGCAAAAGTGCAAAGTGGCCGTCGTCAATCTATTCACACGGTTCCGCCGTTGGTCTGTGCTGCGTTGCGTCACATGTGC
Source organism: Takifugu rubripes (assembly GCF_901000725.2). Taxonomy (NCBI): domain Eukaryota; kingdom Metazoa; phylum Chordata; class Actinopteri; order Tetraodontiformes; family Tetraodontidae; genus Takifugu; species Takifugu rubripes. The sequence continues at coordinate 10,531,908 of NC_042306.1, forward strand.
GGCATAGAAAAGGTGTGACGCGTCACATGGGGGGGGCCGAGAATGTGTGTGAGCATATAAACATAGTTTGCATTGGTAACACTGCGATGTAAATGTTGCATAATGTATGCAGATGTATGTACAAAAGGGCCCGGGTGTGCTTGTGTGCTGCGCGGGGTTGTTTATGCAGGTGTGGGTAACATACGTGTGCGCATAATACTACATTTCTCAGGAATGTCTGGTGTATTTGTGCACGTGCGAACCCCCCTCCCCCTCCCCCCGACCCCCCCTCCCCTCCTCTCAGCTGCGGCCCTCCTCGGCGGAGCGCTGGTCCGACTTGAGCTTCACGAACTCTTTTGCCACGTCGTCGTTGTTGCGCTGCGAGAGGATCCGCAGGACCGTCAGGCCCGTCTCGTCCATGTGGACTCGCCGGCCCAGCGGCATCCAGCAGGTGACGCTGCCCCTGCTGGCTATGTCCTTCACCTGCAGCACGGCCATGCCCACGGTGCGATCCTCCCGGGCGAAGCAGTAGTCCTTCACACACACCTGCAGCTCGTAGCTCTCGGGACCCACCTCGGTGCCCAGAGAGCTAAAAACAAAAAGGTCAACGGTTTTTATCCTCGCCTGCGTGTTCACCGGAGGAAAAGAGACGGACACTCACTACTGGAAGCTTTCGTTGAATTTGGGAGACCAGCTGTTGTTCTTGGATTTGGTGGCAAACTTCCTCTTTTTGTCACTGAGGTGAGGGCCGATGATGAAGACTTCCACGAAGGGCCTGAAACCCTGCGCCTTCCATTTCAGGTCATTAGCTGCCACAACTGGACGACAAAGTCAGGCATCGTTTAAAAAAATAAAATAAAATAAGGGGTGGCGGGGGAGAAATGGAATCAAACCTGGGTGGGATCTGCTCAGCCTGCTCACCTTTCACGTTGATTTTGTGTTCACCGTTCGGCTGCGGCAGAATGTCCACGCACATGACCACCTCGCCCACGGCGTCCACCCCCGATGCTGTAAGACGCGCAGATGTTCTGCTGTTAACAGCTGGTTACTGACTGCGATGAACGAATGCAGATGAAATTCCAACAGCCAGTCGCAGACAGAGGAACTTAACGTTCATCTTTGGGCTTTCTGTCAGATGCTACATGCCAACAGTGCGGCGGCCCCGTCGAACATGTCAATCAATCAATCAATCTTTATTTATATAGCGTCTTATACAATCAAAATTGTTTCAAGGCGCTTTCCAGAATCCCAGGGCCTGACCCCAGACAAGCAACAGTGGCAAGGAAAAACTCCCCTTTAACAGGAAGAAACCTTGAGCAGGACCAGGCTCATGTAGGGGGACCCTCCTGCTGATGGGGGGGGTGGGTAGAGAGAGAGGAGAAGGGGGGAAGGACAGGTAGAGGATAGGATAGGTAGGAGAGGAGAGGGGTAGAGGAGAGGAGAAGGAGGAGGAGGGGAAAGAGGAGAGGAAAGAAGAGGAGAGGGAGAGGAAAAGGAGAAGGAGAGGAGAGGAGAGGAGAGGAGAGGAGAGGAGAGGAGAGGAGAGGAGAGGAGAGGAGAGGGAGAGGGAGAGGAGAGGCACAGAGCACAGAAACACACACAATCTATTACATGTTCCACACATATGTGACACCTACGTTTGTCCGGTGGCGTGTCTTCATTTGCCGTGTACCTGGTCCCCTTTCCTCCGTGAACTGACAGGAGTAAGAAGAGCTTGATTAAGAAAGGAGCCCGTATTCGTTGATATGACCAACGGTGATATGAAACGCACCCTGAGCGTTCTGCGACAGGACAAACTTCCTGATGAGCTTGTCTGTGGCCTGCGTGTACAGAGACAAGGCGTAGCGCAGCGACTGCAGGTCCGGGCTCTTCTCCAAGAAGGTCTTCTTCAGGCCAACGCCACCGGCGTGGAAGTATTGCTGCGTACACACAGGTGACATCCCATATCACTACACAGGTCACACGTGCTCAACGCGCGCAGACGCCAGCAAACCACGTTCATGGAGGGCTGTTACTGAGCCCATTCCATACCTTAATAGTGTCCAGTGCCAACTCTATTACTGCGCACTGTTTAGGAGTCAAAGCTTTGGCCTCCTCTCGTCCCATGTGTTCCTGCAGGACAGATTGATCAGAGAGATCAGTGTCTTCACCAAAAAACCTGCTTTTATTTCATTCATTTTGCTGCTAATGGCGTTGCTGCCTGCTGTCGTCATCACCTTGAGCTTAGATAACTGGCCCAGCTCCTTCGCAGCATTGAAGATCATCTGAGTGCCCTGGAAAAAAGAGAATGACGCACGAGTGAGGATAATGTACGAGGGTGTGCAGCGGGGTGAGGGATGTGCTCAGGGGTGAGGAGAGCTTCAAACCAGAAGGGTGAGGACAGGAAATGCAATAAATCCTCCCTTTCAGAGAGCGTCTGCATCAAACAAGCTTCAGATTGGAAGAGAAAGAAGGTTTAAGTGCTTCGGTGTTCAGTGTCAGTATTCCAGTGGGTTACAGGCTGGTGCATCAGGCCACCATTCAACACTGTTTTAGATGCTCTCATCCAAAATGATTAAAAAAAAAAGGTCTAGAGAATGTGCTGTTGAGAATCCCACGGACACACAAACAGGATACTTACAATAACCTAAGAACAGAAGGGAGGGAGAGAATGAAGCGACGGCAGAAACGTTGGGTTAATGCTCATGAAAACGAGGCCGAGCCAAGAGAAGCGCTGAGAAGCAGAAAGGGAATCAAAAGGCAAAAGCATCTAGAGTAGTTTGATTACATACCGTCTGGTCCGTGAGGGTCGGGAGCACAATGGTCTTTTCCATTGTGTTCATGACCAGTTTCCACAGCTCCTTCAGCACTCGCTTCAGCACCGTCTTCTCACAGATCTTAGCGAAAAGGGACAAGCTGGAAGAGAGAAACACAACATTTTATGCGTTTAGGGGGTCAGATCAAAGCGATGGTAACTGCAAACAAGGGCTCCATCTAGTTTAATGATGAATGAGAACACTTAAATATGACTGTGATGTGATTTACAGCAGCTAATGAAGAGTAATCTGAGAGGGAAACATGTCTCTTTAAGAAAATATAGATGACTAATAAGTAGTAACCGGATGCACTTACTTGCTGTCCAGGAAGTCCATGATGGGCTGCAGGACATTGTCAGCCTCCTGGACCACACTGCCATTGGCCGGGACGGTCTGACCTTTGACCTGGGCAAGGATGTCTCCCATCTGCCTGACGTTGTCTTCAATCTGGGGCTGGAAACTACACCAAGCACAAAAAAGGCAACGTTTTGATAAACAGACTCTAAACTTAGGGTAGCAGACTTGACCACCAGACATAAAGAGACCCACCTGACAGCAAAGATGTGGCTGAGGTCATCCATGACGCTGTTGAGCTTGTTCTGCAGCTCCTTGAGGAAGTCGCTAGCCTCCACGTTGAGCTGGGAGTCAATAACGGGATGAATGCGGCAGCCGGCACAGTAACACATTCACAACGACCACAGCATGAATGGAAACTCACATCTTTGCCTCCCATAGCTTCAAACATCTTCTCCAGCTGGACTCTGAGCTGCTGGATGTTGTTGATGATGATGCACGGCTGAGGGGGACAGAAAGAAAGCGCCACACTCAGCACTCCCCAAGCATTTTACTAGAATCAGTAGAGTTGGTCCTTTTTTAATGTTACTTTGGTGAAAACACTCCTGGTGATGAAGGCGAAGAAGCAAAGGGTTTTCAGTAATTACAGCCCATCTGGGAGCTCATGGTCTCTCTGGGAGGGCAGCCCATTTTGCCCCGAGCCCATGGCTTCATTCAGCTAATTACCCAAACCTAATTCACATCCAAAGACTGCAAGCGAGACAAATGTACTCCACTGAACGAGGCTGCCTCTCCACCAAACTCAGAGTTTAAGGAAAGGTTATATAAAAATGATTAAGTCGGGCTGATGCTATGTTTTCCAACCGTGTTTTGTCCTCAACTCACCACTTTCTCTTTCTTGACGTGATTGGGAAACTCTTTTGCGATGATGTCAGCGTAAGACAGCAGGACAGTGCCGATAGTCTGCAAAGAACAAAATAAAGATGCTAAACCAGAGTCGCAGTGAGAAACCTCCACGTATTCCTGTCCCGCATGGGTGTTTTTGGTTGCTGCTGAGACAAGTCACCTTGGCAAATCTTTTCATATAATTGCCAACGATCTGAGGGTCAGGACACTCCAGTTTGCGGATGATTTCAAAGCTCTGATTGAGCTGGGAGAACACGTCCACCACAGAGCAGGAGAACAAAGCGTGCTCTGACGTGACCTGGAACTAGAGAGTGAGCAGAGAGAGCCCCGTGGGGGAGCATTAGAAACATTTCTGTGCAGGTGCTGATACTGAAAATGGGTAGGGGGGGATTCTACAGGCATCACTTATGCAGTGGTGTTGCTTGTAATATCACAGCTGCGCCTGCTGCAGCTGCATGCGAGTGCAGTTAAACGATTAGCGAAAAGCCTCGAATGAAGGCGTCTGGATAAACGCCACGGAGGTGATCAGAGATACGATGGAGCGCAACCCCCCCTTGTTAGAAGCCGGCCATCATTGAAGAGCACTGTGGACTGCAGCTCCTGGCGACATTAACTGGACCCGCGGGAGTTCTAACATACGAGCTGGGAGAATCTTCAGCTGCTGCGCATCGACTCTCTTTAGGTGCGAGTCAGAGCACGACGTGTGCTCGCTTTGCCTTCCGTATCGAGGCGTTATTGGTCGCCCCGAAGCCCTTAGCTTCTTCTCCGTGTGGAGTTGCAGAGTCAGCAGAGAAACTTCCTTGAATCTTCAATTTGGAATGCTCTCTCGGCAGATACATATTTTAATCTTATCCCTGCAGAAATCAGACGTTGGAAAATATGGCTGATTGTAGTTACCCCATCCTTTTTGTCCCGCTCCAGGGCTCCGTGTAGAAAATCTCGGGACACTTCTTCGTTCTCATCCAGCCACATGATAACAAACGGTTCAAACCAGCTGCAGAGGAAGAAAGAAGGAGCAGGGTCAGAATGAAGGACACAGTGTCAGAGGTAAATATGGTGTGTTTATTGGCTCCTCACGCTGGATATTCAGGCACATGCTTCTGGAAAGTGGGCAGTTCTTTGCAGTACTCGTTGTAGAGCCACTTCACCTTGAAATGTAAGTTCATATAATCTGCACTTTTACAGAGACGGTGCTTCTCGTGCTCTGAATATCAATCACAGAGGGGGGAAGAAAGGACATTTTCAATTTAGAAGACCAAACAAGAGCCCCCCTCGGCCCCATCAAATCAACAAAAAACGTACCCTCCATGGCGTATTTCATATCTTGTGCAAACATATTCCACATCACCTCTGCACTGATCTTGCCCACGTTCAGTTCCTGCGGAAACCTGAAAGAAACAGAACAGACAGATCAGTTAACCTTCTATGTGTCTCATTTAACAATACAAACTTTAAAAAAATTTGTATTTCCGTAGCGTAACATGGCCAAATCTATCTGACCTCTCTAAGTGGAATAACTTGTCTGTGGACACATTCTAACACAGTATTGGAACTTGGGAAATGTTTATCTTTGGGTCATATTCAAATTTAGGCATTATTATAGGCGTGACATACCTCACAGGGTTTAAACAAACACTGACAGTTGCTTGGCCTGTTTCTGTTCCCTTAATTTCATGAATGACATTTAAAAGTTGAAAATATCATGTGACTCACTGATTAAGACAAGGAGTGTAAGAGTTTTTGTCCTCCTCAATGATGGAGACAATGAGAGTGATGAGTTTGGACCAGAAGTCCAGGTTTTTGATGCTGGGACCCTGCTCATCTGGGGGGACAGCCTTTGACTGGACACAGAGAAAGAATAAGGGTTCATAAATTACTGTAGAGCAGAGATACTGTTGGAGTCAGTGTATATTCAAAGCATTTATGTCTCAGATACTTACAGGATCTGTCTGATACTCTCTGTTGTATAGATCATGACAGTTGTTGAAAATGTATTCGTAGGTGGAGTTGAGGCAAGCTTTTACGCAATCCTTCACCACCTGACTTGCCCTCGGGGGGCTCTGCAGCTCCTGCACCTGAACACAGGACACATAAAATATTTGATTTAATCCCCTCAAAGATTCATGAGAATTACAGAGAATATGTCAACAGACCTCATTCTCACATACTCATAAAATGCCCCAAATGACACCAATGTACGCCACAAAAACACCTCACACTCAAGAGTCACGTACAGCGCTGTTCTGAGGAAAGAAGCTTCAGTTTGGATAGACTAATACCAAGAATACGCCTAAGGCTAATTTCCAGAAAGTACTAAAAATTTGCGTCACATTAACTCAAATGTACTGGAAAAGAAAAAATAATGCATCTGCGTTTCCTCACCTTCATTCTGAAGAATGTAATGCTAGTCAAGAGATCGACGGTGGACTTGAGGTCCTGTAGTCTTTCAGGACTGCTGGCAGGGAAGTTGTTCTGGAAACGTCAGCAGCGAGACAAATATCACACACAAAAATAAGTGTTCATTTACGTCTAAAGATTTTGTCTCAGTCCTACAGTAGCTTAAATCAGGCATTCACTTAAAACAGGCAGAAACAGAGAAAGCGAAATAAACTGTACCCGATACATAGACAGATCGATCCTCAGGGAGTTGTGCAGCTGATCCAGCAGTTTTACAAACCTCTCCTTCTGTACAAGCCCGAAAAAGAACAAACCATTTACAAAGGCAACACAGTGAGAAACAATGTTTGTCACCATTTGAGTATGTAAACTTGACTGCTCAGCGGATTGGATGTTTAGTGACGTAGGAGGAGTTTAGAGACCTTCAGTTAAACGTTTAAAGGTAATATTTAGCACCAGTAGGAAGATTCTTGTGTTGCTGAGATATATAATGACAAAATCTAAAGTGGAAAAAGGTTCCTTCTTTATTTCAGGAAACAGTCTTTCCCCTGGACTCACTCCAAAGTTTGAAGCAGCAAATCTGTCCGAGGCAGAAACATTGTTGGATGACTGTGTGGTGTGGGCGTAGTAAGCATTGATGTTGGCCAGCAGGGTGCTCATCACTGCTGGCACTCCAGGGCACATATACTTAGATGATAAGCAGGCAAAGTGGCTGTCGGGTAGAAGCAGGGATAAGGAAAGATGAAGCCAGAGAAATGGAAAGTGGAATAAATTCTGCAGCATCTGTGTGAGTAATGGACTGACGTCATGGCCTGGTAGATGGACTCGACTCCGTATCTCATGGCGAATTCATCCACTATCTCCTGAGCCGTCTCCTCAAAATACACCTTCCAGGCGTCGTCGCCTTTAGCGTCTGGAATTTTCACAATGCCACCATTCTGCTCCTCAGTGGTGTACTGAAACAGATGCTGAACGCAGACAGAGAGCATTGGAGACCTTTACCTTTACAATAAAATAACCACAACATCTGTGACAGTCGGACCTCTCAGACTGACCTCATGTAGACATGTGTACTGCACATGGTAAGGAGCAACCGTCTCCTCGCCCTTGATCTCCACACTTATGTGCATGCGGATGGCTCCCGACACAGCAGACTTATCAGTTCTCTTGTCTGTCCAAATTGAAAGGGAAAACATTGAAGGACCCTTCCATTAAGGAGAAATGTAACTTTGTCATCATCTCAAACTCACCCAGGTTGTACCAGACATCCATCTCTCCGCTCAGTGTCCTCACTTCAATGATAGTTTGACCCAAGAAGTCATCGCTCTCACGTTTGAACCTCTGTTTCACCCGCGATTTGATGTCGTCGTCTTCGTCCCACACGCGGACCTTGATTCGGTCAGACGAGTTATGGCATTCACTGGACGAGGCGTAGGTTAAACAGGAAAGATAGAAGATATTTTTTATACAATCCTAAATTTCAAATGCCGTGAAATGACAGAACATCTTCCATATAGTTATTAAATAATAAAATATTTCAGAGAAGTCATTTCCATGGCACTCACAAGTGAAAGCTTTCTTCCCAGACGGGGTTGAGGTTGCCATAGATGGTCTTTGTTCTCTTCTTCGTCTTCCCAACTTGAACTGTTACATACGGGTCACTGGAGCCTGTTTTGTCTTTAGCCTGCAGGCCCTGCGCACAAACGACTAAGGAAGAGCAGCAGATATAGTAAAGTTCAGGTACATTTGTTATTTCAAACTAGAGTTCAAGTATATTTAAAAAGATGATGAACTCTTGTCCTATGCTCTCCTTGGATTCTTCACTCACCAGTAATGCTGATCTTTGCTGACCACTTGGAGGTTCCGTCAAGCACACTTTGCTTGATTTGCTTCATCTGCATGCCGTGGGTTTGTTTGTCGACACCGAACACGTCCAGGATTTGTTCAAAGATCTCTGGCTTGTTTCTCTCTCTGATCTTCATGCGGTCCTTCAGGACCATGATGATGTTCTGGGTTCGGTCCTCAGCCCCATGTTTAGAGCTCTTCTCCGCAGCTCCTGAGAGGCACAAATGTCAAGATGTAATAAGGCGCGTTTGGAATGAAAAACATTACACACATCAAATATAAAGTAGACCAAAAATGTGTGTTTTTGTTCCGTACTCTGCAGGCAGTCTGCATTTAGTAAATCCTGGCACTTCTCGTGACATTTGACGCCACACTCGGAGCAGCGCATGCCTTGCCGGGCGATACCCCAAAGCAGCCCTTCGCATTCGTAGCAGTAGGTGGGGGTGGTGGCAGTCCACACCTCAAAGTTGTGGGGGGTGGTGGAGGAAATGGGGTAGATGAGAGCCTGCAGGGTCTTTTTATAAACGTGACTTTTCTGCGGAGCAAACAGAGATATGTTGAGACATGTGAGTGTTGGGTTAGTAATTAAACCTCAGTGGAGAGAGGAAAAACCCACCAGCTCCTCATTGCCGAGAGTGGTTGAAGCCATAGCTGAGGTGATTCCAGCTTTGCGTGAGTTCTGCACTAGAGACTGTCAGAGACATTAACAAAGTTTAAATGTTGACTGCAGACGTATGGTTACTGTGTGATTCCTGTTAAGGATAAACATGTTTACTCACCATTGCCTGATGAGGCCAAACAGCGTGAAAACAGAGAAAGAGTTAAAATGTCACTAGAAAGCCACACAAAATCATTGTGCTTCCAGTTGTTTTCTCACCAGATCTCTAACAAGAGGGATGGCTTTTCTCTTGCGAAGGTCAGGCATGCTATCAATACTGTAGAGAGCTCCCCCCATTCTAAAAAACAAACAATACAAACATAAAGAACGGATTATCCTTAAAAACACTAAATGAGGACCAGTAATACGAGCATAATGTTGTAGATGAAGTTGAGATTCATTTAAAAAAATAAATAATAATCAAATGATCTGATATTGTATTTCCTGCTGTATCAAATCAGCCTATATGAGTGAACTGCAATCAGTGTTCTGTGCCGTTTATTGTAGGCTGAGCATGTGAGAAAAGTATTAATATGGTTGCATCTATAATGAATGGGTTTCTATTCCTGCTGCATTTATAGACTTTCCTGGAGAGTTGCATAAAGTGGCGATGCCAGCCCACACAGCAGGGATAAATGCTGGGTTTCTGCTTGGCAAACTTTGCACGTCTTTAATGTGCAGCCTCAGTTCTACTCTGAAGAATTCCTGATCTACAAATGAAGCACCAGCTAAGCCAGGGCAGCCCACTTCTGTTCAATATTCATTGGCCAGAAGCCACGAGCTGACTTTGCCTGTGTATCAGAATGAAAAATGAACTAGGGATTCCCAGAATAAAGTGGGCCATTTTTTAACAGCGAACAAGTTTTGGTAACATTTAGAGGATAAATTAAATCGTGATTGATGATGCTTTACCTTGACAAAAGCACCGTGATGTGTTTTAAGTAGGTAAAGGACCATTACTCAGGATACAAACACTCACCCTCCTTTACCAAACCACAGTGAACTGGAGGTTTCTCCTCGAGCCTGGAAGATGAATGCAGGAACATCAGAAGAAGCAGCAACCCTCATCTTTAATCATTTATCTATCTAATCATTAGACAGAAGAATCAAAACTGAATCCCTTGGTGTCGATGCATTAACAGGCAAAATTGTGCTGGTCACTGAAACCTCTGAAATGGTGCTGTTGCTAAATTTTTAAATGACCGAAAATAAAATCAGATGGCAGCCATTACACAAGAAACACCGAGACTGCTGTGAAGATGAATGTGCAGAGTGGAGGAGTGTTTCTGACACCTTTTGCTAGGAGTTTCCTTCTTTCTCACAAGCTGGTGCACCTACCTGCCAGCTTGCTCCAATGATGGCCGAGTAAATTGCATGCGAGTGTCGCTATGGCAATGACATGAAACTGGAAAGAAAACAAAGTGGGTCGGCACAAAGACGGAGAAAAAAAAAGACAAACAAAAGAAAGCCAACGAAAACGTAACGTGACATACATCAAAATAAACATTGAAGCAAGTGATTATTCAGCTGCGCAACTTAATTCAAACATAATGAAAAGCAACATAATAAGTGAGTAAAATATGCCAATCAAAGCCAATCAAGCAGATTGTGTCCAATTTATTTATCAAAGTGCAACGTGGCGCTGCAGCCAAACTAAAACAAAAGTTGCTGTCATTAAAGAAAGTAATAATAGAGGTAGAAACTCTGGGTCTCTAGACTTCAGCTTTTCTATAAAATGACATGATTACTCGAGCCCAAATGGGGATAAACATTATCTTACCTCTCGAAGTTGGTCTAAAACTTTATTGTAAAGCCTCAGCCAGTTTTCTTTGGCTCTCACTGCTGGATCTACTGGTTCTTTGGGCTCCTCTACGACTGGAGGACTATGATGGAAAACAAGTTTTTCTTTTTTCTCAGTGAATACACTTTCAGGATTAATTGTCATAAGGTTTCTCTCAGAGTCTATAGGAGTTCCTTCACTGATCAGATTGGTTTTTGAATGCAACTCGACCCCTACCTCTCAGGCGGCATTTCTGTTTCCTCCTGTGGGGTTGGAACCCTGCTCTCCTCAAACCGCTCCTCTCTCTCTTCCAAGGGGAGTTCTTCCTCTGACAGATTTGGAGGCGTCTTGGCCTCCTTCTCCATTATCAGGTCCTCTTCTGGCCACTGTTCTTCCTCCGGTGGAGGAATGTGATCCTCAGCTGGCTCTGTGGTTACAGGATCAGTCAGATGAGCCTGCGGTTGTCCAGAGAATTGGGGCTGCTGGGAGGAAAGGCCCGGGGCAGTGGACTGGGGCTGAGAAGACAAGTTAGCAATGGTGGCTGGGTGGGATGGAGGGATAGCATTGCTTCCAGCAGACTGTTGTTGAGATGAAATGGAGGCTGAAGGGTGAGACTGGGTGGGTTGTGCAGCTGGAACTGAGGACAAGAATGTTGAAGCCAAGCCAGAGACTGCAGCAGTCAGAGGTTTGGCCATTGAGAAGAAGGAGGTGGCGGATGTGCCTGACTGAGGCTGTGTTTGGGGCTGAGCCTGTTTAGGAGGGGCTGCCGTCGGTGGGGACTGTGGGACTGTGCCAGCGGGCTGAGTCTGATTGGATATTTGATTGGGGGTTTGATTTGGGGGCTGCTGTTGGTGTAAGGAAGATTGTTTCTCAAGAGGAGGTCTGGAGCTGGGAACATCCAGACTTTTGGGAGTGGTTGGGGTGGGAGTGAATGGAGGCTCCATGTCCTCGCTGAGGGTTCCATCCAAATTGTACATGTCCTCGTCATCATACATCATCTCTTCGTCCTCGTAGAGGCCCTCCTCTTCTCCCTCATAGAGCTCTCCATCATCCTCTTCATACAGAGCGGCCTCCTCTCCTCCATCTTTGCTGTACTCGTCACTGTATGCCCCCTGAGTCTCATCTGGGTCCCAGTCAGGGGAGCCTTTACTGTAGCTTACAGAGGAGTGGCAGGAGTGGTAGGAGTCATTCTCATCATAAGGGTCTCTTTCTCCATAATCACAACCGTACTCTTCCTCGCTCAGCTGACTGCTGCAGCGACTTAGCTCTGCAGAGGAGGCGTAGCTCCCAGAGGGACTGAGAAGAGAATAAAAACATAGTTGGCTTTTTTAGGCACCTGAACTCATTCAAGTAGGTTATTTATGCACATAAAGTACACACAGTATACAAGCATAGTGAATGTCTTACCCACAATTTCTGAATCAATATCTTAAATTATTATAGGGCACTTTATACCCAGTGCACTCTGTTTGCTAGCTGAACAATGGTAATTATTAATGGTGACAAGCACGGCGAGAACAAGAGAACCAGAAGCAGCAGAAAATACAGAGAACATAAAAATGAAAGGCCTATAAAAAGAAAGAATAAAAGATCAGGCATCCAGAAATACAACAAACAGGGAACCATACTTATACTCCATGATGAATGGGGCTATTAGAAGAAAATAGAAACACCAAGAGAGAGGGCAGTGGATGGAGGAGGGATGGAGATAGGTAGGAAAGGAAAAGATTGGTAAGGACAGGTGGTGAGGGGGGGTGTGGACAGCAGTGATGAAGAGGAATGAATACATTTCCTCTGTTCCACACACACACAGGCAGCTCATCTCAGGATTTACTGGCTAAATAACTCAAAGCTAAGTGATACATATTTTAGAAATGAGATGAGTGCTGTTCGCTTTGATGCGAATAGATTAAGGTCGGAGCCACTCGCGGAAATAATTATTTTCACTAAAGAAAATTAGGCGCACACACCTGATGGTCCTCTGATGGTGATACTCCACATCCTGGCTGTTACCGGAGCGTTGATAAGACAAACTTGTGTTGTTGCGGTGCTGGTGGCTGATGGGATACTGGTGTACGGAGGCATTGGGCTGTGATGTACTGTAGTATGGAGGGGGGATGCTGTTACTGGTTTCACTTCGATAGTCACTGTCCCTGTCGTCCACAGCGCTGTCCGGGTCTTCGTCTGCAGAGTCAGAAAACACTTTATTTTGGAGCCGTTGCTTCTTTGTACAGAAAGAATATGAAAGATTCCGCTTGAAATGTTAATAATGCGATGCAAAAAGAACGATTATAAGGTTGATCGATCCGATCGAAACCAACCAATTGTCTGGTATTAATCGGAAGCGAGACAGATAAGATGAAGCAACATGATTAGATCTGCAGTAATTCATGCAGTTCATCCATCCATACGGTGCATGATACATGACCACGTTCTCATTTTCATTCTCATCATTAAAACAGAACATGAATCCATCCCTGCTCAAAAAGATGCATTTGCAGAGTCTATAGGTGACAAATGAATATCTTAGCTAGGGAGGCACTTTAATGTTGCAGTATGAGAATTACGCAAATAATCACTGTTCGGTCTTCATCATTGTTCATCTCACTTTGACCGCATATACCTTCTTCTTCATCCGTCTGGATGCAAACACATCAGTAATTACCGACAATGAACTTCCTCTCTTCAGCTATGCAGCCGCCTCTCCTTCTCCTTCTCTAATTTCACAGCTAACCATCCATCATTCCAATTCTGCTCTTTTATCTTCCCTTTGAGAGAATGGAGATTAATTTCTGCAGTTGTATTGATGAGCCTGACACACTCAGACAAGACTGTCAGATGATCTGCAGGCAAAGACAGACAGAAGGAGACTTTGCGGCATATCTAATGGATGGACATCATGTGGCTTCGCTTCTGTGGGACACCGAATGTAGAAATTATTTATAGCTTCTGTATATAGATTGGATGAATGTCTGAAAGTATCCTTCATATTCTAGTAGCAGGTATCACTGAAAGAGATCAACCAAAGCTGAATGCATCAAACAAACTCTACAGAAGCTAAAAATGACAAATGAGTGACTCTGACACTTACTTTGTTGGTCCCCCCAAAGACTCCAGTTACCTACAATAAAAACAAGGATTATAATCACATTAGTGTTTTAGTCACGCCACAAATTCTTAGAGTTCCGTGGTGGCAAAAGTAAAACTGAAATGCTGACTGTTCCAGTGTTTGCACCAGATATCTGGATCATTGTGATTAACTGCCTGGCCCAACAATGACGGAACAACAGAATCCTGGAGGAGCAGTGAGCACCTCTGAGCATCTGATGCAACTATTGATCCTTTACAGTAGAGTGAACAGTGGCCCCTTTCCCTCCTAACACACTGTAGTGCACGTGTGGTTACACACATAATGCATTTGTTGAGCTGAAGTAATCTAATTACATCTCCAAAGCTAAACGCATTATTCTCTTGTTTAACACAGACAAATGACTGAATTGGAGAAACACCAAAGGGACGCTTACAACACTGGGTCCCAGGTACACGGAGAGGGCGTTCCTGCTCCTCCTGATAGGAATACTGTGAAATGAGAGGAAATAATTGACCTTTCACTCTTAACAACCTTGCACAGATTAATAGCTTATTCCTTTATGTGAGGCGATATCCTGTAGAACCAAATAAACAGCTTACATCTTGGTCCCTCATGGCATTAATCTGCTCCAGTTTTTTAGCCCAGTAGCGCGCCTCATCCTCGGGGATATCTGAAAACATGCCAGATACATTCAGGTGACAAAAACAAGCCGAATGGAGTCGTTCCTAAACCGCTGAAACGTTTATAGTACTGGAACTCCATTATTTAAGCCTAAAATGATTGTATTAAGAACTCATATGACTCCCACCGAAGCACAGGAACCACATGAACACCTTTTCCACAGCTGGAAAACCGATATATCGGTCTGAAAACCGGGGAGTCGGATGCACACTATTGACTACAGGAAGTCTGATGGGAAGTTACACCTAATCAATGCTAAGAGGAAGCTTGTAAGTGAGAAGATGCATGCACTCTCCCTTTAAGGCCACAAATTCAGCCCCCTGGACTATACAGTATATACCACAGGAAAACAATAAGCATCTGACAAGATCACAGGTTTTCATATGTAACTGTGTCCTGTGAAAAACAGGCAGGCATTATTAATGCAGCTCGGCCCTCGAGGGTGTGATATTTTCCTGCATCATCGGCCATCGACACATTCTGACTGAAACATAACACACTGTTTTCTCACCAAGAGGCAGCTCAAAACGTGTGTCGAGTAGTAAAACATGGAGAGTGGGATCTTTGGTGCCACAGATCTCATTTTCGTTCATGATGACCTGAGAATCCAGTGTGAGCCACTCCCCTGGACCCTCCTGCACACAAAAGACATTTCCAGCTGACACACAAACGATGGGCACAATAGAAGCAAATAAAAATCCCAATTAGTCATCCTCTTAAGTACAGTGGGACTATTGCATTTCTGAAGCGGTGAAGGTGGTTTTGCCGGTTTAGGGCCGAACCTCGTTTGACTGTCGGATGCTACGCAGGGGGATCCATACAGTGCCCACCATGGTGTCCCAGATTAACCCCTTGTTCCACACTTCTACCGTCAGACCCAGGTCTAGTCGATTTATTTCACTGGAAAAGAAACAGAAAATAACAAATTATTTATTTCAACGCTGTCATAAATGTGTGGCACAGCGGTAGATTTGAGGCATCACCCTTTAAATAAAACAAAGCATAATCGGCTTTTTGCATCTTGAGTGTGGTTCTGCTGGGAATGACAGACTACTGAGTCAAGCACACAGTGCAAATAATGATTTGTGAACCCCACTGTGACACGTCTTGGTTGGCAAATTTGAAATAATCTTTCATAAAATATTTACAAAGCGCCAGGACAGGAAAGAGAAACAAAGACAGAGAGAAGGATGGATGAATAAGTGGAGGAAAGGGATGAGTGGGAGGAACGCGGAGGAGGTGATTATGATGCATGCCTGAAGGGACAAAGTGGTAAGTTTGAGAAGTAGGAGGACAGGATTCCCCATCTAAGCGGTGAATCCTTTCAAGAAACATGTCCGTTTGATTCATGGCAGTGACTGAGGGGGCACAGTCATTTATACCGGGTTCGGCCGAGGCGATGAGACTTTCCCCGCAATCCAAACATTACATAACACTGCCTCACTGATGCAACCCAAGCACCAAGCTCGACGCCTTCTAACACCATACAAGTGCATTCTGCAGTCAGCCTGCTGCTGCGTCCTACGTGGTAAATGAGTCACACCATTCATCAACCACATCACACCTCTGAGCACAAATGTAAACGCAGCAAATCTCCCAAAATGTTAAGCACTTGGTGTTGCGTGTTTAAATACGCGGATTCAGGATGCTGTGATTGATGCCTGGACAGCAGCATGAGGAGGCCAGGGAAGAGGGGGACTCACAAGAAGAGGGGGCTGAGTTGATGAAGAACAAAGAGCCACATTAAGAAGAAGTGACAGAGGAGAGGAAAGGGGCTGGGGGAGAGCCAAGGCTGAGAAAGCGGACGTGATGAGAAAATGCATCGGTGAGAGCGAATGAAAAAGAGGGTGAAGCCGATGTTAGAGGGGTAGATATAAAGAAAGAGTCAGGAGAGACAACGGCTGGATGAAGGGTGAAGAGGAGAGAATGTGTGGAAGGAGGAAGCTGGAAAAAACTAAACCACTTGAGGAAAAGCAGAGAGGAGAACACAACAGAGAAAAGAGCGGAAGAGAAGGTCCAGTGACAACAAAGCTCTGATGAAAGACTCACAACATGAAGTCTTGCTCCCAGCTGGGCAGGTCGCCCCGGACAGCAATGGTTGTGCTCTTCACATTTTGTACTTTGAGTGTCACATAAGTGTTAAACTTCTCTGTGTAGGACAGAAGGATAAAGAGAGAGCGTTAGACTGAAAACCTGCACTGACAAACTTCTTGTCACACACACAATTCTGTGTCTGAACAGCAAGATCCCGTCCGCGTGATCTAACGTCTATTTCTGGAAGCGCAGGTCCTCACCTTGGGGCCCATCCAGCTTGGCTTTCTTCACTGTGGAAACACAGAGAGGGACAAAGTCACACACAGGAACGCCATCTGTTTTTATAATGCGCACAAATAAAAAAATCTCATGGTTTAAATCCTGTCCTGTTATCCAGGCATTTTAAGGGAATTGGTGTGATCTATTTTTCAGTACACAGTTAAAGCCCTGTTTCTGTCTCTGCAGCACCTTTTAACCAGCTTATCATAACCCACACATACATTTTTAATGCCCTGCTACCCACTGCTCTCCACACGCGCTGCAAAAGATCCCTGCAGGTTTGCGCACGTACCAATAAACAAAGGTTCGTATTAATATAATGCAAACGCACGCTCCTCGGCCCTCGAGAAACTCAAGATTAAAACATGTCTTATGGCACAATTCTCTGTGCACATGTACAGCCTACTGCAATAATAAAACTGCCCAAGCAGCATTCCCCCACCATCCACCCACCCACCCCCGCCTTCTTACTTCTGATTTTTTTTTATTCATTCAGTACAAACCCGAGCTACATGTGGATCCTAAGTGCTGTTACATCAGCAGTAACATAGAAAGTGTGACTCATTGCTGTATAATGAAAGAATATCCACGTATGGTGGTTCAACGTCACCTCCACATGCACCACCTACGGCAATAAACGCAACATCGGTCGGGTTTAAAGCTTGAAATCACCTAAAACAATTGAACACCATGCAAAGAAGACAAATGGATTCAAAATGGGCTGTGCTAGTTGAAACGCTGCTACTTATGTAGATTATATCACGAATAGCTTGTTGCACCATCTTAATGTCAACAGTCAAATGATCCTGGAAATATATCAGGACACGGGGAGGATCGATAAAAAAAGAAATAGGATTTTCAACAGTAGAAAGACGAGGTTTAATAATAGCCCACATAAATCTTCCTGACAGACTGAGTTATAAGGAGAAATGTCCACAAGCCCCACAAACTATATTTTGCCGCAGACGCATGTTTCTAGGAGGACACACACACCCACACATATAAATGCCTGTAACTCATACACAACAAGGCAGTGTAAGGCTATAACGCTAAATCAATCGAGTGAATCGGCTGGCCTAGATTTTAAAAAACTGGGTCAAAGACATAAATCTGATCAAATACTGGGTAACAATAAAACTGTTTGCTGATTCTACTGTTAATAAAGGATCCGAAGCGGATCGAATAGATCCTTTCCTTAAGAATTTTGTCTCACACAGCAGACTCTGACTTATGGGGCCCAAGCAGCCTGCCAAGAAAACGACAGGGACTCAGGAAACCCTTCAACTTGAACTGTCTGGGAATGTAAAATAGGGAGCGGATGAGCCGAACGCATCCATGCAGTGACAAACTGAAGGCTGGCCTGATTCAGAAATGAGGAAATATGCGCTAGCCAACAGCAATCGGGACATTCCTGGACGAAAGGGAAACTGAAAAATTAGAAAATATAATAAAAGAAAAGAATTGGAAAATCATGTGGGATATTTGAAAGTTATTCTGTGAATATGACTGTAGATTTGCTCAGCTGGCAGATGCCCGCGAAGCTGCCGGGGCCAGAAATAGCTCCAGTCAGGTAGACATGAATGATGTAACAGGAACTTGGAAAAACTAGAGAGGTCGTCTGCCAAGTCTTTTAGTCTGCACTGACAGTTTCAAGCAGCCTATGAATGAATAAACCTGAGACTCTAATGGCACTGACTCAGAGCTGTGACAGACAGTGGGGAGATGCAGTGGGTGGGGTGATGGCGGGATGGCATCCATAATGGACCTGAGCTAAAGACGACATTGACAACGTCCCTAAACTGTCGACCTGAAAATAAATTCTAGAATCTCAACACAAACACTTTCTATCATGTTTTTACAACTAGTTTTATTACATACGAAGGATGCAAGTTTCCCCACATGCATAAAAAAGTGTGGCACCCTGACGAGTGTTAATATTGTATATTTTCTTACATTTTCATTGTGATATTTTGACTCAAACGAGGTGACGCGACTGCAGCAATTGTCCGCTTTAAAAAGCTGAATGTTTAATTGTTAATAGCTGCACGACAGCTCACAGATGACGGACGGATGGTGAGTATTTCTTATCTAAACGGCTGATTCGAATTCTCTCAACATGCACACGGTTCCCCTGCAAGCAGCGTGCGTGCGTGCGTGCACAGGCAGCACCGTTCTCAGAACAGTGTCGGCTCCATCAGGTGCTGTCAGGAAGTCTCGCCGTGACGAGCTGACGCATCCTTTCTGGGAAAACGTCGAGGAGTGACGAGCACCTCCCGAAGCAGCGGAGTATTCCCTCACGACTACAACAGCCGCGTCAGAGAGGAGGCGGCGGCGGCATCAGGGGCTTTTCCTTCCTCATCCTCCCGACTGCCCACGCATGAATGAACCGAGTGGCAACGCGCAATTACACACACGCGCGCAGGCTGCAACAGCCCCCCGCCAGGAGTGTGAATTGATGTTTCCCCTCTCAGATATTTTGATGGAAGCATGAGGATGAGAATGATCTGCTGGTCACCGTTCAATCCGCGTCTCCCCTGAACTCATTCATAAAACCTTTTCATTTGAGCGCAGGCGGTAAATGAGAGCAACGTGTCATTAAGCCGCTGAGCTGTTTTACTACTAAAAGAGGTTTGTTAGAGGCAAAAGCTTTCTCATTTGATGATTTATCAGCCAAGCTTAGCTACTTTTCTGCGGAGCTGACGTCCCACAGGCACCCCGACACACGACAGGTGCAGGTGGAACGTGAGCGAAGCATACACCGATAATGTCCCCTCTTACCTCCCACACAGAGCAGGGACATCTCTGGCAGCGACGTGAGCGTCCCCGGCTGTCCTCTGCTGAAAGCGTCGTGATTTATACGGCCGGTCCCGCCGCTCGGCTCCTCTTGACAGCGAATACGGTGTCTTCACTCAAATCCGCGGTGATAAACTGCCAAGACGATGCCCTGAATAGTGCGCAAGAGAGAAGCCAGCATCGTTTCGGAAGCGCGCCCCCCCCCCACCCACCCTCTGCGTGGATGTTGCTCTTTAGGCGGGACAGCGCTCACGGGAGTGATTTCCTCGCCCCCCTCTTCTTTCTCCTCTGCATTGCCTCAACTCTCCTCCGCTCCACCTGCGCGCTCCGCCATCTTGTTTCAGTAGCAGCAGCGCCCCCTGCGCGAGGACAGCTCCGCCGGGCCGCTCTGACGTCACAGCCCAGGGCGCGCGAGAGAGGGGGAGATTGATAAATGTATTCAGAAATGTAATTAAATTGCCTACTGTGGGTTTTATAACGTACTTTACGAATGTTTATATAATGAAAAAACTATGTGTTACTGCAGCAACTTTTAAGAGGAGCATAAAATATCTGAGGGGCAGAAACTTGAGGGACCACTGTATATGACTTGTGGGTATTTTATATGTTGTGAGATATAACTTCTATACATTAAAATACATCTTACTTCATATGAGATGAGGTAAGATAGAAGATGTCAAAACGTTTCATTTAAAAATACGGTGGTTATTTGCTTATTCGCAGCATGATTTAACAGCCCCAACGGCAGCAGCGCTCTATATGTTAAAAGACGCTTGTTTTAAAAAAAACAAAAAAAAAACATATGTAGCTATATGTAGAATTAGACATGGAAAAGGTGATTATTCTAATGTTAGATAGTGGGGTTGTTTTTTTTTTTTGGTGGGGGGGTTCAAATCCTTAAAAACTTATGACATATTTTACATGTGCATATTTATTACGTATGAAAAACTGCTAGGACACTACCACGAATCAAGACGAAGAGTATGGGGGGTGTTCAAGTTCCATTTTTTGTTCCTATTTCCATGCAACTGAATATTATACTTTTTTGAGTATTTACTCAACAAAGTTTAAGCAATATTGAAGGGGAAATCTGAAAAAGTCATAAAGGAAAACATATTGAAGTACCAACACCAAGCGCCAGGGGGCAGAAAGAGGAAAATACGGCCGTGAAGCGACAAGAAAAGCTCGCAGCAATGAAGTGCGCTGTTGTTTACGCCTAGTCTGCTGGGTTCAAAATGGCAGCTGGAGACAACAGTGGAAGGCCTCCTTGCCTTAATTTTTCCTGTCCTGGTCCTTTGGGAAACAGCCAGCCCAGCAACAGCGTTTTCTCCATGCCAGCATCCAACGGCGGAGCAGTCGGTGCCGGCGGGGGAACACAGGCGGCAGCGAGGCGTCCAAACCCCCAGCTGGGGCCTGGTGCCAGTGACAACAACGGCGTCTCGACCGGAGCTCAGCCGACTGCGCAGAACTCCCTGCAGCAGTCTGCTGCGGCAGGTGCTGCGGCAGCCGGGGCCATGGCCGCACCGGCGTCAAACATGGCAGCCGCTGCCGCATCAAACGCCAACCAGGCGGCAGCGCCGACAGCGACCCCGGCAGCTGCGTCAGTCCTCGTCTATCGAGAGCCCGTGTACAACTGGCAGGCGACGAAGAGTACCGTCAAAGAGCGATTTGCATTCCTCTTTAACAACGAAGTACTGAGCGACGTTCATTTCTTAGTGGGCAAGGGGATGGGGGTTCAGAGGATACCTGCGCACAGGTGAGGAAAGGCGACAATTCAGCTTTAAGAGGCCAGCTTACGCTGGGAAAAAGACACTTCCGTTTTTCTCCGTTGTCAGGTTCGTTCTGGCCGTGGGGAGCGCCGTGTTTGATGCCATGTTCAACGGGGGGATGGCCACGACTTCAACCGAGATCGAGCTTCCAGATGTGGAACCGGCGGCTTTTCTGGCTCTGCTGAAGTAAGTAGAGAGGAGGGTGGGATGTTTAGAATCACGCACAGTCCTTGAAAGCGTCAGGATTTCCATCAGCTGTAATGGGTCAATCACTGCCGCAGCTACTGCACACTACTAATTTTCCTTAACGACTTTGATAATAGGAATTGATAAATCAGACTCCTATGATAAAAGAAAGGTGGTTTTCATTTAAATATGTCAGTAAAAGTAGCATGGGAGAGATTGAAGCCTCATAAAGAGGGGTGTTGTAGCTGGTTCCAGACCTGATTTAGGTAAGAGGATTATGCTTTTCCAATTTTAGCCCATATTTCAAATATTATATTTCATTTTAGAATGACTAAACTAAAACGGTTATGTTCCTTTAATGGGGAAGACCGATTTCCAAATGTAGATTTGCACATTTTTGACATGAGGGTTCCTGTCAATTGGAATTGTATAGGAATCCTGTTGTCAATGACAAATTATTCCTTATAGATGGATAGATTACAAGTGATGACGACACATTCAAACATAAATGCCGCTGTCTGAATTTTGAATGGATGCCTTTCTGCAGGTTTCTCTACTCTGATGAGGTCCAGATCGGTCCTGAGACAGTCATGACCACTCTGTATACAGCAAAGAAGTATGCGGTGCCAGCTCTGGAGGCCCACTGTGTGGAGTTCCTTAAGAAGAACCTCAGAGCCGACAACGCGTTTATGTTGCTCACACAGGTAAGCTCAGTGCGTAAGTTCATTTAACAGGACTGGCAGAACTCCAAATCTCACCATTGTTTTATGCCAGCTTTGAGTTTATTGTTATACTGTATATATTTATTCTTACTGCTATTACTCCACCTGTTTTTCAAATATCTGATATGCTTTCAGAACTATTTATACCCTGCTATTGTTGCTCACTCTGTTGCCTGTCTAAATATATCCCTTTGAAAAGGTTTTTATTCTTTCTTCCAGGCACGGTTGTTTGATGAGCCTCAGCTTGCCAGCTTATGTCTAGAGAACATTGATAAGAACACTGGAGATGCTCTGGCTGCTGAAGGCTTCACAGATATCGATTTAGGTAACGCAGAGCTGCAACGTGCATTTCACGGTGTGGCCTGAGCTGATTGTCGGTGGCGATTCGTGTCTTTATTATCTTCGTTTAGATACGCTGGTGGCAGTGCTGGAGAGGGACACTCTGGGGGTGAGGGAGGTGCGTTTGTTTAGCGCGGCAGTGCGTTGGGCTGAGGCGGAGGCCCACAGGCAGCAACTCCAGCCCACGCCAGAGAACAAGCGCAAAGTCCTCGGGAAAGCCCTCACACTCATCCGCTTCCCTCTTATGACAATCGAGGAGTTTGCTGCAGGTGACCAAACTAGTACACACACACACATACACACACACGTCTGTGTAGATTCTCAATCATCCAGGTCATTGTATCCAAGGTAGTTTTCTCTCTCAACTGGACTGGGTTTCGTGACGTCTTCAAGAGTTGACAGAGAAAACTACCTTGGACACACACACACACACACACACACACACCCTTTTTCCTTTCAAGTGAGATCCTGACTCTTGTTTTCTGGCATCGTCTCGTCAGGTCCAGCCCAGTCCAACATATTAAGCGACAGAGAGGTGGTGAGTCTTTTCCTGCACTTCACAGTCAACCCCAAGCCCCGCGTAGACTTCATCGATCGCCCTCGCTGTTGCCTCCGGGGGAAGGAGTGCAGCATCACACGCTTTGGGCAGGTGGAGAGCCGCTGGGGTTATAGTGGGACGAGTGACCGGATACGGTGAGCAGAAACAGCTTTTTTTGTGTTATTAATCTCCCAGCCTGTTGTGCTGTGTTTAGTATTGCCTTTCATTTATACTCCATTCCTGTTCTTCCTTTTCAGGTTCTCAGTGAACAGAAGGATATTTGTGGTTGGTTTTGGTCTCTATGGCTCCATCCACGGACCCACAGATTACCAAGTCAACATACAGGTGCGGGTCAGAGCATTCACACGCGTTGTGCGCCTGTTTGAGGCCAGATTTGGTATTTATTTTGTGTCAGCAGGTTGGGACGGCAGAGGGACTGATTTGGTATGTGCTGTCGTTGCAGATCATCCACACTGACAGTAACACGGTGCTGGGCCAGAATGACACAGGCTTCAGCTGTGACGGGTCAGCCAACACCTTCAGAGTCATGTTCAAAGAGCCAGTGGAGATATTACCGAACGTGAACTACACTGCCTGTGCTACGCTAAAGGTGTGTGTTGCGTCGCATCAAACTTCCACAGCTCGGGGTCGATTTCTGCAGGTTATTTAATCCCCCCTTCTGTTGCACAGGGTCCAGACTCCCATTATGGTACGAAAGGAATGCGAAAGGTAACGCACGAGTCTTCCTCCACTGGCACAAAGACGTGCTTCACCTTCTGCTACGCGGCGGGAAACAACAACGGCACTTCCGTGGAGGACGGACAGATCCCCGAGGTCATCTTCTATACATAGTCACTTTCGTCGCAATGTCGCATCAAATGTGACAACCTGAAAGCAGCACAGGGTCACACCCCATCAGCCATTCTGGAGATGTCATACTGTTTTCCCCCTATAGCACCATACTGCTGACCACATAGGATGTAACATGATGTAGGTCACTGTGTGGGGCGTTCTGTAGCTTCTGCTCCAAGCTGCTGCCTTCCTCTTCCTGTACGGCCAGGCTCTGAATCAGACATGACTTTAACAGACTCCACAAACGAGGGAGAAAACGGCCTCGACACTGCAGCCCGATGCTGAAACCTACTTAAGCTCTCAAATTCTGCACAGTTCGGTGCAAAGGAGAAGTGCAACCATTTGAATGTACAGTTGTTTGTTTTGTTTTAGATATGTCACGACCTTTTCTCCATCAACAGCTCGGTGTAGCTCAGCGGTTAACTCAACTCCACATCAGCAATAATATCCAATGACATCAAAGTCTTTATGAGCTCCTGCCATGTCAGAATCAGCCTTCTTATTACTCTTAATAGTGTTATTATGGTAAACGGTTTTCAGGTCTCAGTACTATCTGTGATATCTTGTGTCTTTGCTTGGTAGTTGCCTATAAACCCATGATACCACGCGCCTCTCGGCATTTCATATGTTCATTTGGTGGGTCTTTGAATGCACACTAACTTTGCGTTTTGGTTTATGTTTTAAGAAGTGTGAGTGTAAGAGCTCCTTTGTGAGAATGTTTAAGAGTTGTATATTAAAGTGGCATTTATTAACATTATATGTAACATTAAATTCTTATTGATTAAAGAGTGAAGAAACTGTTTTGTTGCGATCGTTTCTCTGCAAAAGGGCCACAGAGAGGGGAGTTTCGCTCGCGGGTGCATGCACGCACGTGCGGCTGAGGCTCGGCAGCAAGTGGTCTGTCCAGTAAAAACCGTGTAAGCGAGGTCGGCCTCATGTGGCCGCAGCAGTCGTGCAGAAGGGTTCTGCAGAGATAAGGCCCCGGGTTCTGTTTGGAAGTGTAACCCATCAAACCTGCAGGGTAATGAGAGGCCTGTTAAGCATCTGTGGCTATAACTCGATGACACTTTTATTTTTAATCACAATTAGTGGGGGGCTGTTAAATGGTGCTTCTTAGCTTCCTATCCACCCCCCACCGTCAATAAGGATGTTCAGACCAAACATGCTGGATGCAAAGAAAGAAAGAAAACAAAGGCCTAAACTTTCCTGTAGACAACTCCGCGTAGCTGTAAAGCGCAGTTTGTCTCGCCAGGGGGCGCTGTTGTTCAACAGCGCTGCGCTGATCAGCCATCGACGTTCAGCTCTGCAGAACTCCAACCCGTTTCTCTTCCAAAGAACGCTGAAAGAGAAGTATTTTGACATACTTTTCTTCTGTGGAAAAGGAAAACACTCTACAACAATTGTATATTTTTTATATACCTCAGCTCTCCTCCGATCAATAATAATGAACGCTCATAGATAGTCTCTGCTGTGCAAATGCTAAAGATACTTAACAGTATTTTCTCTCTGATAAAAGGTCAAATTATCCCCAGGAAATATATTATTTTCAGTCATTCCAAAAATGATGTACTGGTAATACTTATTTAGCACTCTATAAAACCTTCATTTTCATATGAAGTATACATTTTTTTATATTACTGTCTCAAAGTCTCTGAAAGCAAGTCAACAAAATAAAAGAATGCTCAATATTTTTATACCAATTTCTCCAACACTGAGCAGCCCAGCCTCAATTTACTTTCTGAATGGAATTGCTGCTCCTACACTCCTGTGCTGTGATTTCACGGTGAAATGTGTGTGACTGGTGTCGGCGACTCACATTCTGTCACATCTGCTCTCCTTTTAATGCGTCTATATCATTCGGGGGAGAGGAGGGGGGGGGGTGCTTCAACGCCAAGACAATTTCATCCTGATGTGCTCAAACATGTCCTAGCATGATCATATCTGCATGTACTTTAAAACTCCCTAATCAACAGAACAATAAAGATAGCAGTAATCTTTGTGCAGGACAGCTCTGATTATGGTGAATCATATATGCTTTTAATGCAGCGAGTGAACAGACAAATGGAGGAAACCGTCGACATGTCGGCTAGGCTGATTGAATTTCTCTCTTTTGTTGAATATTTCAGTTCGTCTGATGTGATCCCTCATGAATCGGTCACACCGTGCTCCACACTTACTGGAGAACTATTTAAATGACCTTTGACCTTTTCCTGGCATGGAGGAATCTTAGATATAAAGATTTGCATTACAAATTCCTGAACTCTATTCTTTTTTCATGCAGCGATACCCATCGAGATGTAAAATTAATGAGTGTTTCTACCATAACGACCCCTCCAGAGCAGCTCTGGAGGTTTTGATGTATTTGCATTACGCGCTGCACCTCAGACATAATAAGAGAGATGAGGAACAAGGGAGCTCTTCATAGATGAAACGAAGCTTCAGCTGTGCGCCGCATTAACCAGCTCTATCTGGTCTGGGTGTCAGCTTCTTCCCAGTTTTATCAAAGCTGAGAGAAACTTTATGAAAGAAAACCTATCAAAACTTTCTTTTACGCTGCCCGGATAAAAATCTCAAAAATCGAAACAGAAAAAAAAGAAAGAAAGAAAAGATGCTCCTCATGAAGCTCTCGAAGGATTGCTGTGATAATGAAATCGAAGGTGGGATGTTGATTTAGCTTTTTTTCCCCTGTTGCTGAGGGAGGCTGCTTAGCGCTGCCACTGAAAAACATCTTTGCCACTGCGATAATAAATAGATAGTTCTTTGCAAGTGTGCATGTTCCTCTTGTGTAATGAGAGGATGACACCAGGACATATTACATAATCCTTGGTTTATGGTGCATTTATTGAAAATAGAACAAAACAGATGCTCCTAATTATGGCCATAAAGATAAACAATGATCTGCAGCGACTTTCTGACTTATTATTGATCAACAGCACTTGTGGAAACAGAAGAAAAGCGTCAACATTTTGGAAATGAAAGGTGAAGAAGGGCAGCGCAGGAAAGGTCAATACCAAATGGAAAAGTTGCCGGCTGCCCTACAGTGTCAAGCAATACACAGAGCAATAAACAGTTCCAAACGCTAATTAGCTCACAGAGCTAGTGCTCCAAAACAAGAGAATTCAAAGTGAGCTAAATTATTTAGCTGATACTTCTGGAGCCATGAAATCCAGCCTTTAACAAATAGACAGCCAGGCTCCCAGTGACTCATTAGATGGGTAGAAGGAGATTGATCAAACAGTAATTGGAGAGTCATTTTAAAGCCCCCTCCTCTACTGGGGTGGCAGCCAGGCCCCTCGAAAGGTTGGCTTATCACTTTGGTTTGTAGTCAAAGGATCTCAACAAAGGTGCCAAGGATAACCTTACTGCAAGATACGATGTCAAAGTGCGACTGGTGCTTGAAAGTGGCCACATTCTTAAAATGACACAAAAATATTTTCTCATGAACTTGAAGAAGAAAAAACCTGTTATAGTTATAGACTTAATCTTAAGTGAATGAGAAAAAGGATGCCTCCAGTACGTAGATCATTTATGTGATGGATCTGGAAGACGTCTGTTCAGATAAACTTAAGCTTTCTTCTCCCAGTGACAGATGAACTTAAAAGCCTCGGGCTGCTTCTGACTTCTGTCTGTGATGGCAAAAGGCAAAAAAGAGCTCTATAAATCCGCTGTAGACAGAATGAAACCACTCTGGGAGTCATAATCCTCCCTTATCACGATGACACCAAAGGTCACTCTGGTGTATCAGTCAGGAACTGAGTGATTAATCAGCCAGAGGATTGTTTCCCTGCTGATTGGCTAAATCGGTCAGCTAATAAACACTGGGTTGGCCAGAGATCAGATTGGCTTTGGGGAGCGCAGAGCTGTGTCATATCAACTTAGTTCTTCAACAGCCTCAGTCCATCTGCACCAAAGACTCAGATCTGGATGTGTGTTCTTTCATTCCTGCTGCATCATTTACATGAAATTTCATCAGCTACGCCTTTAAACTCAGGATTATGACTACAGACAAGGTAAGAAAGATTACTGGTGTACTCGGCAGGCAAGATGGTTTATTTATACGATAGAGGACGATTCGAGGCACATTGTGCGTTGATTTAAAGTCTGAGTTCATGACAGAGAACTGAAAAATGCTGGTCTAAAGCGGCGTTTCCTGAAACTAGGCAGGGTCTTGAGATTTAAACAGCTGGTTCTCAGAGGCTCTTTGTTCCAGGTGTTGTGTGGAGTTGACCTCGCCGACCTCCTGTTCGGTTGCACGGACGAAATACCGTGTTGCCACAGAAACCAGCCGTGGACTCCGTTAAACGATGTGAGCAGAGTCGCTCGGCTCACCCGAGTGACGTCATCTCATGCCCAAAATACGACATCAGTAAAAAAAAAGTTCTGACAGGATTAGATGACCGGTTGACGCGTGTACTTGATGTTTCCTGACAGACCTGCAACGTTGCAGACACAGGTGACCTCCTGGACGCCCTTTTCCTTAAGAGCGAATCCTCCTCGGCGGTGGCCTCCCCCCTCTGGTCTCCCTGCACCACAGACAGCAGCACCACCGAAGACCCTCCCACAGACCCCACGGAGAGTTTCCCCTCGTCTTTCTGCGCCGGTTTCCCCATTGCCGACACACCGTCATTTCCCCCGTCTTTGGAATGTCAGCCTGCCCCTGCTCAAAAGAATCCCTATGTTTCCATAGACCTCGGTAAGACCTGTTTCCAGAGCAAAAACCATTTTCTAGAGGAGACGGGGCGGAAATCATTCCAAGCCTCATCATTTATTTCCATAACTGAGCCATGTGACAGTTGTGGAGCTTTTCAAAGGGCATTTATGAAGGACTCTTTGTTATGCTGTTATTCATCAGGCATGGAAGTGGGGAAGGGGGGAAGGGGGGTTCTGTGCATCTCTATTTTTGTGTCTCTTTGTGAAATTACAGCAAAAAACAAATCACACACACATTGGGAACTGTTCAAATGACCAAAGTCTGCCGCAACACAAAGACATGTTAAATGTATTTTGTGTATTTGTATTGTTTTCCGCTTCCTGACTCGTACTTTTGGCTTGAACATCAGCAGGGCGCAGCCGTCACAATAATAATTTTCTAATATATATTTTGAGTTTCCTTCGGCGCTCGGGGGCAATTGGGTGAATCATTGTTTGCAATTTTCCCGGTTCAATCGGCAGGTTGGGAGTCCTGTCACCTGCAGCAGGACTTTGGCATCGCATATTACCTCTCCAAGACGCAGGCCTCACCCCTGTCCCCGCACCAGCCGCTCACGGTGAAGGATCTGCTGCTGTCCAACCTGGGGAAAACAGTAAGGACCCCAAATTTAGCATTTCTGTTAAAGCTTTAAGGTCCGGCAGTGAATAACAGGTGTAGTTTGACATGAGCACAACTTGAAGTGTGTGTGTGTGTGTGTGTGTGTGTGTGTGTGTGTGTGTGTGTGTGTGTGTGTGTGTGTGTGTTGCGGCCTGGCGGCAGCTGCCCCTTTCTAGGCTCAAGAGCACTAAATAAACAGAATTTTTATGAGTTACTCCAACTGGAACATTCTGTCCATCTGGTTCTCAGGGGCAGCAGATCCCCCAGCATTCCCCTCAAGAGCTTATCCTTAATGAGGACGAGAAGAAGCTTTTGGCGAAAGAAGGCGTGATGTTACCCGGTAAACTGCCTCTGTCCAAGGTACTGAAACACGCCTGGGCCATTTGTCGGTCCGTCTCCGCGGTCTGGATGTGAATCCCTTCTCATCATCTTCACAGTCATCTCTAGCCCAGTTTTCCCTGACCGCCCCCCCTCGCTCGCCTTTCTGTTTTGACAGTTGGAAGAGCGAGTTCTGAAGAAGATCCGGCGGAAGATCCGCAACAAACGATCTGCCCAAGAGAGCCGGAAGAAGAGGAGGGAATATGTGGATGATCTTGAAGGAAGGTGAGAGTGACACATGCGCCCGTCTGCGCGCTCCAGATGAGACAATTGAAAATGTGGCTGCTTCCGATCGTTCCGCATGGATCCCTCACCTCCTCCATCATCTGATGTGATCTGGTTCCTGACAGGCCCTTTGTGGAAAAGTGGTCACAGCTGAGGTCTGTTTGGAATAATGGGATTTTGGAATATCAGATGTGGGCAAAGTCCCACTGTCAGTGCTGATAAAGCCGTGTCCAGTCTTTGGCTTGTAATTAATTTGTTCATATTTGCGCTGGAGGCGTGTGAGCCTCCCGCTGCCAGTGGGGCGAAATAACAATTGAGGCTAATGGTCACATTAAGTCTAGTCATCCGTGTGTTCCGGAGGACTGGGAGCGTCTGCATCAGTCTTCAGAGAGCGGTCCCTAGGAGGAAGTTGGTATTCTGGCTCTGCTTCCACGATGCTCCATCAGAAACTCCGGCTGAATGCACCAGCAGCATCTGGCTGCACACTTGCTGCATAATTTAGCTTTTGATTTATATATATATTAATGGAAAAAGTGGTACCTGGCCCGCATCTTAACTATGAGATTTTGATTTGGAGCCATTTAGACGAAAATAAGGGTTTTGGTCGGCCAGGAGAACAAGAAAGCCGCATCTGTTTGTTGACTTTAGCCAAGGCAGAATTTGCTGTCTTCCTCCCCCTCCTCTCTTCCCCTTCACTCAGAATGAACCACAGTTAATCCTGCCGCCTCCCCCGCGTTGGCGCTCCGTCCCCATCACCCCTCACAGACAATGCTGCTCGAGAGGATGCACGCACGGAGCGGTGATGCTCCCGCTGTTGTTCAGCTTTGCACGATGAACCGATTCTTTTTAATGCTCTTAACTTCAAAACAAGGCCTCATCGATTCGGCTCCGAGTCATCACCATCAGCGAGTCATCTGGATCAAGCTTCAGTCAAAATGCAAAATCAATGGCGAGCCTGCCACGGGGGTCTCATCATTATTTAGGCCTCTGCCCAAATAACAAAGAAAAAAAGGTCCTGAATGATCAAGCGGGACCTTTAAACTCCAAACAAACCCTGAAGAATATTAATTTAAATACAATACAGAGCAAAAGTTTTACGCCGGGGTGAGACTTTCAGAACAAAGTTGGCTCCCGGTCGGTAATTGGGTCAAAACCAAGTGAAGCGTATCAATGAGGCGTCATTATTATTCACGGCCATATTGGAGAGCTGCTTGTTTGTATTTAAAATGGAACATCAGATGGATCAGATGTGGGACGCTGATGCCGGAGAAGCCGACAACCTTCTTCTCTGACTTCATCAATAATTCCTCCTCCCCCTCCTCCTCCTCCTCCTCCTCCCCCTCTCTCCTCTTCTACAGGATGTCTGCGTGTAGCGCCAACAACCTTGAACTGCAGAGGAAGATCCAGCGGTTGGAGGAGACCAACAAGTGAGTCCCGAAGGAGCAACCTTTGATCACATGATTGACTTGAATCACGTCTCTCGGTAGCTTGCTTTGCAAGGAGACGCATGGTTTAATTGACCGCGACAAAACAAGAATATTCTGCTGTCGCATCAAATGATGGATTGATTTAGCAGCTGACCATTTTCCGATGGTAATCCAGTCTATTGTTGAAGAACATCCCTGCAGCTCAGCTTTAAGGTGCTTTCACAGCAGAGGCAGGAACACCCCCCCCCCCCCCACCCCCCCCACTCCCCCCCCCCCCCCCCCCCCCCCCCCCCCCCCCCCCCCCCCCCCCCCCCCCCCCCCCCCCCCCCCCCCCCCCCCCCCCCCCCCCCCCCCCCCCCCCCCCCCCCCCCCCCCCCCCCCCCCCCCCCCCCCCCCCCCCCCCCCCCC
The DNA here is from genome assembly GCF_901000725.2 of Takifugu rubripes. Taxonomy (NCBI): domain Eukaryota; kingdom Metazoa; phylum Chordata; class Actinopteri; order Tetraodontiformes; family Tetraodontidae; genus Takifugu; species Takifugu rubripes. Next base: position 10,563,592 of record NC_042306.1, read on the forward strand.
CCCCCCCCCCCCCCCCCCCCCCCCCCCCCCCCCCCCCCCCCCCCCCCCCCCCCCCCCCCCCCCCCCCCCCCCCCCCCCCCCCCCCCCCCCCCCCCCCCCCCCACACACACCACAACACACACCACACACAGGTTAACGGTCAGAGGCAGTGTGGATGAAACAAAAAGAAAAAAATCCACTCTTTAAACGAGGCGTCATCCATTTTCGACATCTCCAGCTGGATTTGTGACTCCTTTTTTTTTTCTTTGCATTTATCTGATTCAAAATCTGCAGCATCGTGAAGCTCATAATTAAACTTTCAAAGCAGTTTATTTCTTTTTTTTCTTTCTTTTTTTTCCCTCTAAAAATGATTTCACTGATATCTTTTGTGATAATGGAAGTCTCAGCCTGAGGTTCAACCCAAGCGGTTATGATGCTGGCCAGTTTTAAAGCTACAAACTAGCCTTTTAAACCCGGGTCTCCCATTATGGCATAAATAAAAGTCATAGTGGTGGAGGTAGTGGTGTGTGTGTGTGTGTGGGGGGGGGGTCATGCATGCAGCATGTGGTGCTGGTGCCTTCCTCTCTGAAAGTGCTGCTTACCCTCAGCCATCATCTTCTCGGCCATTATGTTGCAGTGCTCTGCTGGAGCAGCTGAGCCGGCTACAGGCGCTTCTCCCAAACAGCCCCAGCACATCAACACACAAAGGGACCTGCATCCTGGTGAGGCAACGCATTACAATAATGTTCACCGCTGAGCCTGGCTCATAATCTGCAACATTTAAATGATAGATGTAGGTCAGCGCCTGAACACATCAATAATTTCATTTAGGACACCCCCCCCCCCCCACCCCCCCCACCCCCCACCCACCACCACCACCACCACCACCCCCTGCTTTGCACAAACTGTAATTGCTGGAAATCCTATTTTTATTTTTTGTTGTTGTGCATTTGTGTCCAGGTTTTGCTTCTGTCATTTTCCCTGCTCATTTCCTCAAGTCTCCAGCCAGAACCCTACAGCCAGCTGGGTCGTTCAGAACACACCCGGACCAAAGGTGAGCGCACACAGAAACACAGACACACACAGAAAAACGCACAATCTGACATCCCTCCCCCGTTGCTCTCACCCCACAGTGGTTTCCCGCTCCCTGCCGTCTCTGGAGGAGATGCGAGGTTCCTCCCCGCTTCCTCCCGTCTCCATCTCAAGAGGATTTGAGGACAGCTCAAGCTGACAGATCTCGCCAAAGTGGACTTCTCATCCTCTCACACACATGCAGGACGAGCTTCCAAATGAGCAATATGATTGTCAGAGACAGTGAGACGGTCCCGTCTCGGCAAATCTGCTCATCTAGATGCAAAGACATGAAGATATTTGTCAGAAGTACCACTAAAATGTGTAAACACAAACAATCCGCCGATGGAAATCATGTTCTTATCCTCTTTTTTGTACGATCACACACTTCATAGCTAAAATAAACTGTCGATTGGGTTCAGGATTACAATCCTCTTTTTCTTTTTTTGCAAAAAAGTCAAATAAACAACTGATACTAAGAAGATAAAAGTGGAGGTTAAAACATTTGTGATGCATCATCTCCCTGATGAATTAGCCAGAACTCACATAGGTTGGTAAGGTCCAGCTGCAGGGGAGGGGCAGAGGTAAATATGAGCCGAATAAAGTGTAGTGTATCCATTAAAATACATCCAATTTACAAGTGTGGAGAAATAAATTAAGAATTTAGCATACATTTTTTTCAATTTAAAGGAAAATGTGTTTATATCTATTGGCATTTTTAGGAGCGGAAGTTAATATTTCAGGCTTTCATCAATGGTTAGAGGGGAGATTCAATTTGAATCTGCATTCCGAAGACGTGTATAAAAGAAATTCAATTCTTTGTGGAAGCCATTATTCTACTGACAAATGGGTAGAACAAGAGAAGCTTTCTCCACATCGTTAATGTAGGATTTGCATAATAAAAGTGTCACATTTGTGTTGAGTTTACATTCAAATTTAAAAGCAGTTGATACAGAAAATGTCATAGAATGCTGCTTTTCTGCATGTGCGGCTTTGAGAGCTGAGATTAATACACAGATACAGATGGTCCTTTCCTTTCAGAGCAACTACAAGGACAACGAGGGCCCACTTTCGAAACAGTTACAGGGAGGACTGAGGTCAACCAGGCAAATCTGAATGGAGGGACAAAAGAGGCTCGCCTCTGAGTCTTTTTGTATCGAAAGGATTACCAATGTGGGAGAAAGAAATTGAAGATTGAAAAATGCTGTTATAGAGTCCAGCAATTCACTGAAATGTTGAGTTTCAGGGGTTTGGACAACGTGTATGTCCAGGATTGCGGTTACAGTTGACGTAGCTGCATATGAGCATCATTTCAGCCATTTATGTTTACGAGAAGATTTCATCCATCTTCAGCCGAAACATCAGGGCTGTTGATGCATCTCTGAAGCACTCTGATGAGCTTCTGTGGTGAAAGTCACAGAGGTGAAAAAGTGAATTTGAAAATAACCTGAGCAGAATCATTTGAATTCCTTTGGGAAGAGGTTAATTTAACACATCAGGCGTAGCCTATTAGTGATGTTCGTCTAGGTAAACACGGAGTCAGCATCTTCTGTTTTTAAAAGCTTTATTCTGCTGTTGAATGCAGAAAAACAACCGTGAATGCAAATAACTTTGCTGTTTAGGCGGGTGAGCAGAATCACAAGCAGCTCCCAGGGTCACGCACCGTACATGCCTGCGCTTATTTCCATGAAAAACAAACCCAAATGAAATTTACCAAGCGGCCCCCTGCAGAGCAGCTTGTGGAGGGGTTAACAGTGTAACGAGTCCTCCATTTAAAGGAAACGTGTAAATGCAGAGGCGCAACTGACCAATTCTAGCCCAGATTGTAATTACTCGCCATTTCTCTCTTCACACGCACATTCGGCGGGTGCTTGTGCGCTTTGCAAACATCAAAAGTGGCATAAGATATTAAAAGAAGAATCGCGTTCTCCCTGTGACTCTACCATCATGGAGGAGCTGCCTGGAGGCTAATTTTCCATTCCTCTGATGTGCATCAGCCCTGATAGCAAAGCTGTGCGCGATAAGGAAACCTTTCTGAAAATACCATCATGCACGATTGCCACTGACGTCACTGGCAGGAATGGTAAAGGTGGTATTTGAAAACAAAACATCAAAGGGCTGGAATTTACTGAGTCTGATGAAAGGAAAGAATAATAATGATGTTTTTGGTGCAAAGGAAAAGTGGAGAGATTCTGGCATTGGTCGGAGACCAACAAATATAAAAAAAAGTCGATGGAATTGATTGATACTCATCCGTTACACCACCACCGTTTCCCGCATTATCAGTCACGATTAGTTTTTATAGATTTCCATCGCACTGAGTCCTGCCGCTAACTGCAGCCATTCTGTGCGCGTTCAGGTCGTGCGCCATTGGAAGCGTCGGCTAGTATAAATGCGCGCACTTTGCTGCTGCTGTCAGCGTCCTTGCAAAGAGGAGGCTGCATCAGCGCGCACCTCCAACCTTCCGACCATCCTGGCGACCCTTTATCACCTTTTGTTCTTTTTTCTATGATTTTTTGGTTTTCTCATCACCAAAAATGAAGCTTAACGCGACAGCGGCGCGTTTCCGCGCGTAATTGTTTCGCTAAATTTATACGTTGTGCGACTGAGAAGATGTGGATTTGCGTGTGCAGACGGTCTGGAAGTTAGAAAGAAGCGCAACTCTTTTTCAAACAATTCCTATTTTTTTAAAGTCTCTCCTCAAAACCATGGAGAACAGTAGCAGCAGCAGCGTCTCCGGATCGCTGAGCGCGCCGAGCGTGTGTGAGGAGGACGAAGGGGTAATGTTCAGACTTAACAGCTCCGCGGACTCATCGTCAAACTTGGCTGCTTTTAACCTTTCACTGAACTGCTGGCTTCACATCCTCTCCAGGGAGTCTTCGCTGGACCTGCACGGAGACTCCTCCAACCTGCCAGTAGGTCTATTTAAGGATTTAGTGACCAAATTTCCCCGAATCATGTTGTTTAAGTCATCTCGGTGTGCGCTGAAAGCAAATGTATTTAACTTTAAATGTCCGTGGATGCACTTTTCCACTGCTGCGTGTGTTTTCCACAGCTGCGCGTCCTCATTGCACTGGTGTACCTGGTGGTGTGTGTGCTGGGGCTTGTGGGTAACCTCCTGGCGCTCCTTCTGCTCCACTCCCGCCACCGTGGCCACCACTCTTCTATTGACTGCTTTGTGATGAGCCTGGCGCTGACGGACCTCCAGTTCGTCCTCACTCTGCCCTTCTGGGCCGTGGACACGGTGATGGACTTCCGCTGGCCGTTTGGCCGAGTCATGTGCAAGATCGTGAGCTCGGTCACCACCCTGAACATGTATGCCAGCGTGTTCTTCCTCACCGCCATGAGCGTGACCCGCTATCACACGCTGGTGACGTCTCTGAGGATGGAGAGCCCCAGGGTGGCCACCGCGCGTGCCAAATGGGCCAGTTTAGCCATTTGGATGGTGTCACTGGTGGCTACTCTGCCTCACGTGATCTACTCCACCACCGTCCAGGTTTGAGGCTCCATCGCCAGCGTTTATATTTGTACATATCTTAACCTCTCACGTTAACACAGTTGTTGGGTTCCAGGTGTCAGCGGACGACGAGCTGTGCCTGGTGCGCTTTTCCGAATCGGATTCAGACCAGTGGGACCCTCAAGTGCTGCTGGGACTTTACCAGATGCAGAAAGTCCTGCTGGGATTTTTAGCTCCGCTGATTGTCATTTCCGTGTGCTACCTCCTCCTGCTGAGGTTCATCCTGAGCAAGCGCGTCGTGGGCAGCACGCCCAGCAACGCCGGCGACACTTCGGAGTACGAGAGAGGGCGCCAGCGCCGCCGCTCCAAAGTCACTCGCTCCGTCACCATCGTCGTGCTGTCCTTCTTCGTCTGCTGGCTGCCTAACCAGGCTCTCACCCTGTGGGGGGTGCTGATCAAGTTTGACCTGGTGCCCTTCAGCAAGGCCTTCTACAACGCCCAGGCCTATGCTTTCCCCCTGACTGTGTGTCTCGCTCACGCCAACAGCTGCCTCAACCCGGTGCTCTACTGTCTGATCCGCAAAGAGTACCGAGCCGGCCTGAAGGCGCTGGTGCTCAGAGTCTCGCAGTCTCTCCAAAATGTCCTGAGTCTGTCTCTGAGGGGGAGGAAAGTGGAGGAGGCTCCCCCCTGTGTGGTCATGATACACAAAGACATGGACATGTGATATAGGAGCTGTTATGTTGCTGACCCATCTCCATCTTTAAAGAGGATGGCTTAAATGACTAAAACCATGCTAAAAACCCAATGGTCGTCCCGAAGAAGCATGTGCCTTATCTGCTTAATCCATACAAAAACAATGTGTCGTGAAAATTCGATCAAACTACTATAAAGTAGATCCAGGGCCTCAAAAGTGCAGTTTTTGATCATTATATTGTTTAAACCACTGAACAGGAGCTTGAGGGATGTCAGTCATCTCGGTAAGTAGTAGAAAGTCACACATTTATTATTCTGCTGCCTTGTTTGTTGCATTACTTTGCAATGCTGGGCTCTATCTCAGCCTGCATTTTGGAGCCGCTGTCAAATATTAAAGTATGGGATTAAGGGATTAGGAATCATGGCATTCCTTTGTGGAGTTTGCTCGCTCTCCAGAGACATCCGTATTAGGCCGTCTGGTGATCTGTGTTCCTGCTCTCTCCCATTGATGAGTCAGTGCTCACACACACACACACCACTCTTAATTTAAATGTTTCATTTGAGCCTTCCAGGCTAATACGTGGAACACCTGTAAGGATGGTGCTCTGAGCGCGTTTAATATCCTAAATCTTTATAATCCCTCCTGCCACCGGCTAGAAGTCAAGACTTCCACAAGCTGGGTCAAATATCTATTATCTTCAAGGTCTGAGAGCAACTGCCCTAATTTTCAAGCACTAATGCAGCTGAAGAAAATGTCAGCTGGGTATTACCGTAATCAACTGCTGCACCTTTTTCGTACATCAGAGAAGAAATGGAAGGAAAATGGAAAGAGATGGAAGAATCTGTGCCCACCCAGAGAACAACAGGGCTTGTTGGGGGAAAAAAAACTGCAAGACGGACTCAAACATCTCCTGTGAGCTGTTGAGAAAAAAGAGTTTTCAGAGGTCAGTTAAATGTCAGGTGAGTCAGCCTTCATCATGCCGACTACAGCGACGGGATCCAGGGCACGTGCTGCTTTTGTGATTGAAAATCGATTCAGGCAGGTCGGCGGCGGAGCTCCCGCCGCCCCAATCGGAGCAGAGATCAAGAGAGGTGACCGATGATGAAAATTATGCAAATCACACACGTTTGCAGTCAGAAAACCTACAACAGTTGGACCAGCTTGCTAAAAAGGAGGGGGTTTATAACTGTGGACATACCTGTGTCGCTCCAGTGACTCCGAGCCTCAACTGGGTCAGCTCTACACTCCGCAGCGGGGGCCACGGCCCCCATGCAGCCTGATCTGAATATTCCCACCAGTGGATGCGTTTTTTTTTCGTCCTCTGCACATCACGTATAAAGAGATGCACTCACCATCTTTGCTGTTACTCTGCAGGAGAGGGAAAAGCTCCCATCCTGTGTCATTGGCGTGAAACTGTGTGTCCTGTCCTGCTGTTCATATGTGGACTGTTCTGTGATTACATGTATGTAACATGACATTGAATAAACAAAGGAAGACAAAAGCGACGCGTCCCGAAATTGATTCCGGCCCAGACGAGGGGACAGGGGGGGGGATGGGCCTGGCAGACAATAGCTGACTCACGTTTTTACCCTTTTGCAACCTTTAAAGACTGAAGGATAACGGTCGTCGTCGGAGGGGCCAGCGTGCATAAACCACACGGACCAGTCAAAGATGTCTTGATTTGCGAGAGGATTCTGCATTTTCTTCCCATTTCTTTATTAAATCTACCATCTTAGTTGCAGCATTTCTTACCAAACTCCGAAAGTGTTCCGACAGAGCAGCCACGGTTCATCCGCTTACCCGGAAAACTTGTTTTTCTGGTCTGTAGCTTTTTCCAGAAAAACACCTCTCGCCAGCTGCAAGCGAGGATTTTTGCTGCGTGCTCTGAATTAAATCTTCGGGGCAATTTCTGGGTTGGAAATCCATTCGTGCAGTTTCAATCAGACGCTGGAAAAAACTGCACGCTGCCCAATCAGGATCATAATTACAGGAACAGCAGACCTTTTTTTTTTTTATACGTGCTATCATCTAGCCTTAGAATGGAAGTCGTGGGCAAAGACCAAACAAGAAAAGGAGACGATGAAATTAGCTCCACTTTCTGTAGTGTTTGTTGTGGAGCCGTCACTGTTGAAGGAGTAATTTAATATCTTGAACAGGTTGTTTGGGCTGGTTCCAGACAGGACAGCAGCATTACAGCAGTTTGAGAACTCCTCTGACATCTAACCTAAACCATATTTTTTTTAAAAACCCCAAACACAGAGCTCTGGCTATTATATGGGGCTTTATTAATAAATGACGAGATCCTGTGTAATCTAAGAGGAAATGGCCACAATAGTTCAACATTTCCTTAAAAATATCACGAGAAGCTACCAGATAAAAAGTCTCTCCTTTGCAGCTGAAGCGAACTACACAGCACATCTGCCAGGATCGTTAGTAAAACTAGTGTTGGGTCGGGGCGACGTACCGCGTGCTCCCATCCCATTGACCTTGCTTTGATCCAGGAAAAAAAAACCTCAAAGATCCTTTCTTTCCTCTCCAACAGCAGTCGCGATAAAGCTGCAAATTGGTATGCGAAGGAGCAGTAATGAGGACAGCGTAATGATGTGTTTAGAGTGAATACTGCTCTTTAAATCGGTGATGAGTCAGGGTAGCTGCCTGTTCACTGTGTTGCCCACTCATCTGGAGGGATAAGACTTACTAATGGACTGAAGCACATTCAATGTCAGATACCCGGCATCGTGTCCCCTGAAACAATCATCTACGAACACCTGGGACTCACCGTCTCGCAACAACTGATAATAATAACAATAATAGACTGCTCATTTTCTTTGGACATAACTGATTGTTACAGAAACTCACATTTATAGCGAGATAACTGGCGCGGAAACATCCTGACCACATGCGGCATCAAACAATAACGTGTCATTTCCTGTTGGAGAGAAAAGTGTTTGTCCTGAGTTCAACTGTTTGTAGAAAAATAAAAAAGGCTGATTGGTTTGGAGAAACTTTTACAATAATTGGAGGTAAAAGATGAGTGTTTGAGGGCAGAAGGTATGAAGCAGTTTGCAGTTTATAAAGACTTGTTTTCTTCATCTGCCTCAGGAGACTCTGCTTTCTCCTTCTTCAACAAAACCTCGTCCTTAATGTCCCCAGTGTCCATTAACGCCTCTGCTTCTCGTTTCCTCACCTCCTTTTTCACCTTCACGCCAACAGTAACCGACTGATGTGGTTTGACATCAGCTTTGCACTCCGACGTTCTTGTGGAACTCTGGCAGATGGTTGGCCCCTCCCACTTTGGAATGTCCAATCCCAGCAGCTCCATCAGATGTTTCATTATATCATCTACATAACCATGGATACGCAGGTATGAATGCTTGTCCTGGGGGGGGAGAGTGGACCACATGAGCTGCTCATTAATACGTTTAGGTCAAGTGCTGAAGCGTGGCTCGGAGCTCGTGCCAGATGACGTGGACGAGACTTACGTGCTTTGTGGGCTGTAGGTTGACAATGGCCAGCTTTCCTCCCTTGCGCTTCGTGATGAGGGGCAGGTCTCCGCTGGGTTTGATCTGCATGGATGTGCCCAGCGTCAGAGCCAGATCCGCTTGTCTGTGAAGGCAAAATTGAGTCACAGCATGTAAAAACTCTTAAAGTTGTGTCCTGGCGCCAGCTGAGACACATGACTGGGGACAAAGGCTGAATCCCAAGTCTCCTTTTCACCTTTTCAAAAACACTGACAAGCAGCTGCTACTTCGACAGAAGTGATGAGTCCCAAAGAGTCAACATGCTGTTGTCAATAGCAATAGTCGCCATGGTTCTAGTATTATCTGCTATTATTACCTGCAGCTGCATTGGCTTTTATGACGAACAATTTTAAAATATGATTCATGACTAAATATTTACGTGTAGTAGCTCACAATTTAATATGTGATAAACAAATAAGAGTGTTACTGTAAAGACCAATAATTGCGCTTAATTACACTGAAGTACTTCTTTTTTCTGTTTATGCTCCTCCATCAGATCAGTGGACACAGTATATCAGGGAAAAGTTAATTTGGTTTCACTGAAGGTCTTGGCTTGCCTTTATTCCAAGGGTTGTGTTGCTCAGCCCCTTAACCTTACGCAGAATTGGGCCACCCCTTCGCTCGCCATGAACACGCAGCACCAAGGGATAACCAGTAGAGTCATGATTCAAACTAAATAATAATATAATAATACAATATAATATAATAATATTGTTTTCCTCTTTTACAGTAAGACTTAATACTCTTGTGAGTACGTGCACAGTGTAGTGCTCTCAGAGGACCCAGGAACTTCCACAGTGGAGCACCTAACCTGTCATGTTTTAAGCAGGAGCTACAAGGTTTATTAAAAACAAGCCCAGTTCCATTAGTGTTCTTGCAACTTGTCACCATTGGCTTTGCAGCAATACCAGAACCACACTCTTGAAGACTTTAATCGTCCCTCTACAGTGGATCAACACAAGCTAACGGGAGCTTGAACACCCCGTATGTTTATGACAAAACCTCACATGCATGCGTAAACCTTTCCACCTCTCGCCTATTGAAATTGTAAACAGGAATATTAGAGGTTGCAGGAATGTTTTTGGACAACAGAAAACAGGTAGGGGGGGGATCGACAGATGAGTGTGCACTCTGTTCTGCTTGGTGGACAACCCATATGTGTCCAGCATAAAAATCAATACAGTAATAGGAAGAAAAGCAAGTTCAAACTGCTGTCCTCTCACCTACTGGCTTCTTCTGCCTTGTTCAGGTCTCTATCGGGCAAAGCATCCTCCCAGTCCAGTATAGTGCTTATCAGCTTTCCCCTGTTTGAGTAAAGCACATCAGCCTTGTCTATAAATTCTTGCTGGCACGTCACATCAGTGAAGTGAAAGCCTGCGGTTTACCTGCAGGCTCTTAGGCCCCTGGATCGCACCACATCGCAGAGCCGCCCCGTTGGTTTCAGGCCCATGACACCAATCACTTTATCTCTCACGTACTGCCTAGAAAACCCGAGACTCCTGTCAAACCTCATTGGCTTTTTGTCATTGAACTCATCAAAAATACCGCATAAATATCTTTCCAGAGCTACAGGCCCTGCTTGAGCAGCGATGGAAGAAAAATGATAAAACCTGACATGCAGATACGTTAACATGATCCTAACAGACAGTTGATTACGAAGAACCGTGAGCTTAAAAGCAAAAAAGGGAGCACAGGCTTCTGTTCCAGTTTTCTGGTTACGAGTGATGGCAGATGGGCTCCTCTGCATTACATGTAAAATTAATTGCCTGATAAAACGTGACGGTGACTTGCTTTTTATGAACATGATGTATTTTCATGTGCTCATCCACAACAATTAGAAGTGCACTTATGAAAAGAGGATTGCAGCACTTTTTTTTATACTTTGTGCTTCCTGTCCAAGTCTAAAAAGGCTAAAAACATACTCAAACTACTATAAAATAATTATTCCGCTACTTTTCTGCTGCTGCAGAGTAACAGAGAGGCTGTTGTTGTTGGACTTTTGCCTTGACCTTCTCCTTGGTGAAATGTTTTTCCATCAGAAAACATAAAAACGAATATTGCATTATTACTTTTTGGAACTGTCGTTGGAACATCCATTAATGTTTAGGGTGTTTTCAGTCCTCACAATGCTTATTTTCCTTTGTTGTCTATCAGTCTATCGATCAGCAAGATGCTGATTCTATCCACATAGAGTTGTACATACCTGCCACACTTCTCACACTCCTCCACGAACATGTTTCCATGAAGCTCTGACAGCATGTCTCTAAAGCCATAAAGACAACATAATTCATTTCGTTTGTCATCTCCAAAGTTAACACCTGGACTTTTCCAGGCTCTGCTCAATATTCTGAGGCCATCTTCACAGAGCGGCTCCACCTGGCAGACTTCTGCAGATTAGTGTCAAACCTAGTCTCCGCCAGTTTTCTGCAGCCACAAAGATTTCCTCAGAGGACTGAGGTACCGTAAAAAATGCTGACTGATGGAGGGCCAGTGGGGGGGTGGGGGGTGGGAGGGCTACAAAATGACTAAAGGTAAAGTGAGGCAAAGTAAGTTTCAATATTCGCAAAGGCAGGGTATATGTGATGAATGAGAAATTGGATTTGTGGCCTTTGGCCGTGGGTTAGTCCAACATGATTAAATAGTCCAGACCAAACATTGCACACAGTAGTTCCTGAGATTCATTCACATGGAGACTTTCTGGGATGTAACAGCAGAAAGCTTTGTAGCTTGAATGAAAACTTTTGCTTAAAAGTATTAAAAAAGGCCTTATTTATTAGACTTGATATTGTATATGTATTAAATCTGCTGGCAAAAAAGGTCCTGAGATTTCACTTTTTTCCATCTTCCTCTCATAATAATAATCTTGTTATACTAACTTAATATGTTGACCAGTGGTTAGTGAACATTGACATTAGAGGTTAAACTGTGATGATTTAATTAAATGGCCCAATCTTAATAGGATTTATGAGGGCTGGGTGTCATATTGCAGTACAGGGCGAGTTACCGGGGAAATCCTGACCGGACATGCAGGCCGTCCACGTTCTGGCTGATGAGGTACTTGAGATAGCCGGCCCTCTGCAGTCCCAGGAGAGCCATGTGAGTTAAGCTGGGTCGGGCAGCCTCAAACGTCGTTTCAAACTGAGGCGATTCGCCCTTCTCCTCCAACGTCCACACACCCTTTGGCCCTCTGAATTGTGAATAAAACAGAATCAATTCTAATGGAAGCCAATTCAGTAATTGGTACAAAAATATACAAATCATTATGCTGCCATTTACATATGTCGTGATGGTAATGAACACCAGGCAGCAGATGGGTTCTGATAAACAGAGATTTTTATTTTTATTTTTTAAATCAATGTTTACCAACTGAGATGCGGAAAAATCTGTTCTCCCATACCACATATTTGTAAATCTCAGCTTTTTGTCATACACAGAAAAACAACCTATCATTTCTGTACATTCATCTTGCAGAACATGGAGCTTAGAGCATGATAGAAGAGTCTGTAGTTTGCTGCATCGCTACATGAATTCAAATAAATAATAACTCATTGTGGACCTACAGCAATAAATTTTAAATAGACCTGTGGTAAAGACCAAGGTTTCAATAGCTGCTGTGTGTGCAGAAGCTTTGGGTATTTCGCAGGTCTTTAGAGAAGCAGTGGATTGATAATGCTGTCCAAGATCAATTCACTGACAGCCTGACCGATGAAATAGTAGCATGTTTCAGAGGCTCAAGTCTCCTGATAGGTAAACATGAATGCACCACAACAAAAACATGTCAATCAAACATACACAAGCAAGGTATAAACTCAAGATTCTACAGGAAGACAATGAAACGAGGATTTATTTTGTGTGTTTTTTGCCAGGAAGTCAGGATTTAAGTGTAGTCACACTGCAGCGGCTTAGGTTACGCATCAGCTCTCAAGGCCTGTCTGACGTCTTCATGTTTTTTCTGTGTTGCCTTTGATTTCAGACTATATGAGAAGGATTTGGCAGATAAAAAAACAGCACCATCGTCTGTTCAAACACCAGTACAACAAGAGAGCAGAGGGACAATTCTCAGTTACAGTCACTTGTGCCTCACCTGAAGTCTGGGATTCCCGATGAGGTGCTTATTCCTGCTCCAGAGTGGACAACCAAGTGCCGAGAATCTTTTATTAGCTGGGCAAGGATCTCCACCTTTGCCTTAACTTCCTCAGCACTATCAAACTCCTGTCAGACAGATTTGACACAGATACACTTGCAGTGGGACCCACTAACAGACAGTACATCACCTTATTTTTAGAAGACAAGAGTATTTGAAAAATTCGAAAAGGGGGTCTTTCAAGAGTTTCACCAAATATAAGATTCAATAGTAGTAAATGCAGCTATTTTATTCTGGGTGCTTCCATTTGAGGGTTTAAAAAGTTTTGGTTGGTCTTTTACTAAAGGAAGCCATGGAGACAAAAAGGAGAGGATGAAAAATAATTTCGTTTCGTGAAAACGTAAGATAGCATAAAAATTCACATCCGGATCTTTTGAACACTGTTAATTTGTTTTAAATTAAGAGAAAGCATAAAGCGTTCCTTTAACAATCGAGTAATTTACATCATCGTTTATAAGACGCAAATGTGTCACAATGCAATATTATACTGTCCATTCTTGCAAGTGATCCCTTCTTTTAATCAAACAGTTGCTTTTTGTAATTTTTAAAAAATCCTGCACTCCATATTTCCCTCTGCTTAAAATACAGCTAATGATAAACTCTTACGTCATTAGTGGTAGTAGGCAAACGTTTTTGCACTCACTTGTACATATCATATACATATGTTTTAAATCGCAAATGTTTTACGCGTTTAGAAATTATTCTAATATGAACTGCTTGTTTGCCCGAACGTAAAGGATCATCATTTAGCTAGCCTGCTAGCAGATTTCTACCGAGAAAGCAGCTACAGGAACTATTCATTTTTTACCTCGGGAAGACCACAGACACCTTTATCTGCGTACGGCGAAAGCCCGGCTGCATAATTCACAGACATGTCTGTTGGCTGTACCCTCCTCTTGTTGTTAAAGTTTAAGAAAATGGCTTATAAATTCTAAAAGTGCCAGGTTACCGGGGCGAGTTTTTGTTATTTGTGATACGTCATCTCTGAGCGACGCGCTGTGGAGCAAAATGTCGTACGATGTAACTCTTAACAGTATTAACATTCTTTAAATACGACTTATAAAGATATACGACTCATTAAGATACAAAGACAAAATTTATACGTATTATCTGATATATCGTTGATTGAAAGTGTGCGAAATATTCCCATTGGCTGGGAAGGCTGGGAAGCGTAGTTTTGAGATATTTGAGATACGGTATATACATTCATTTGCAAACTGTACAGTAAACAAATACGCCAAATTTATGTTTGTGTAAATGACGAAACTAAGGATATCAGCACATATTTTCCCTGGTAAATTTTTATTTCATATTTTAAATAATGGGAACTGAAAAAAGAAAAAAATAATAATAAGAGGGTGGGTAAATACAATACCACAATCATCCATACAGCTACATGTGCAGTCATGGCTCCCATGGTTAAAGCTGCAAACCAATTTTGAAGACCATCTAAAGAGGAGAATAACTGCATGTTATTTATTATGTATTTCATTGTCCTGAGAAATTCACTATGAAGTGCCAATTTAAGTAAAGGAACAATCAATATTGCTGATGCAAAAATATAGAGGACACTCATGCATTCGGAAAAATTACATCATAACTTGCCCCACCATAACGAAAAATAAAAACCAAAATAACACAGTGGCCTTATACACGTCACCTGATGGGCTAAAACACTATCCTTACTGATATAGAAACAAGACATTTTGTCAAACATGTGTCATATCAAATCTTTTTACCAGTCAAATTCAAATAATCTCATCACACCACTCGTCCTCAGGCAAACACTGCAGGCATCATAACTCAAGAAATAAACTAAAACGACAAGGATCACATAGAAGCAAACCAAGACGAGAACACAACAAACAGCCATATAAGGGTCTGCACTTTCTACATATTTTAAAGTCTTTGGCCCCATCAGGCTGCTGAGAAAACAAACCTGAGGAGAGATTTTTAAAACCATCGGCTGTAATGGAAAACTGGGAAAACACAAAGAGCTCATTTACAAATGTTTCAAGAGCAAGTAACGGGTGAGGAGTTAAACCAAACAGTTACAACATGCCAATTGACTTTTGATAGTTACCAGTGGTTTAAAGATAATCAAACGTCTCAAAATTTGGGAGTACACCCACTTTTCTTTTAATTAGTTCTGCCCCATCCACATATTTTCTTCTGTAGAAATTAAATCATACACAAATCTTAACACCAGAATTACTTCAAATAAGATAATCCCCACACAGAAAAGGACAGAGAAAAACATCCAACGGTACAAGAAGAAACACAGCAAAAAGTTCATGTTCCCAAAAAAAAGAAAATGTTCCTGAAGATCCAACCTGCTGGCTCAGTGTTGCCAGTGTGTTTTCCAGAGAAAAAGTTCACTGGGATCTCCATCAGCACGTCGTTGTAATCAGAGAGCTGATAACGGATCATAATGTAGGTAAACAGTCCACTAGTAAGAAAAGACAATTAGCTTCTACTGATGTTCTGGCATGCACAAGATCTTTGAAGACATTGTCCCGGGACATCCCCATCCTTTCTGTAGTGGTACTTACCGCACCCCTCAGAAAAACATCTAATTCAGTATTTGCAGGAGACTCTTTGACACTAACTAGTGGGCTAAATTTTTCAGTCATATGTCCGTCACTGGGAGCAAAAACCCCGTTACAATTAGTGAAATACACATATGCATGAAAGACACTGAGAAGAGTGTGGAAGCGTTTGCACCAGTGCAAATGTTGCTATAGTTAACGGCGGGATAACATCATTAACACCGGGGTACTGAACCACTCATTATAATTAGGTAATTTTTAAGTCATTCTTTCAAATTAAGGTTTAGGGTGATGAAAAATAACAGCTGAAGATGAAACGTAAGAGTGAATTTTGTGCTGGTGCAAATCTCAAAAGGTCTGACCTTCCCACAGCGGTGCATTGATTTTTACCTCCAGAAAAGATTTCCGAGGCTCAGAAAAACTCGGTATCTAAGAGAATCTCTAGCAACCCAGAGAAAGCGAAACGGGGCCGCTTGTGTCGGACAGGTTGGGGATACTGTCAGAAAGCACGTCACGACTCCTCGTTGCCGGAGTCATCCTCATCATAGCAGCAGTCGCTGTCCCCATCCTCCACGTCGTCGTCGTCGTAGTAGTCATAGAAGACGTCGGAGCCTTCGTCGGGGGCAGGGACAGGTGTGCGAACGCAGTATTCAGCTAGCGTTGTGGGGACCTTCACGCCGTCGCGTTCAGCTTCTGCTTTGGTGGCCAAAACCTGTTTCCTGAGACAGTTAAAAAAATATATAATGAGTTAAAACCAAAATGTGTCAAACAGGTCAATATTTTTGTGGTGGTTGATCTTCACCTGATAATCTCTACATATTCACGGTCCTTGCCCTTGCTGTCTCTCCACTTGCGGTACATGACAGAGGCGTCCACGTTGGCAGGAGAAAAGGTGTTGGGCTCATTGAGCAGTGAAATTACACTCAGCAAAATGGTCCTGGACAGCAGAAACAACTAATAAACCTTCTGTTGCCCTGGTGTTAATTACAGATACTCAGACTTGTAGCTCAGGGCTATAGCCATCGATTTATCATCAAATTACTCGCAAATGTTGCGGCCAATTTAGGGAACTGTGGAACTACAGAAGAAAATGGAACCAAACTGGAAAAAACAGAACTTGTGATGTAAATGTCTTATCTTGATGAAGTGTTACGATCTCATAGTTCCCAGTTCAAGCCCTGATGCGGACAAAACGTGGAAGGTGTTCTGGTAGTAGAGGAAGGTGCTAGAACACTTTCAGAGCACTGCCGAGGTACCCTTGTGCAAGGTACTGAACCCACAAATGCTCACATAGGGCCCTGGGATGAACCGGCGACCCATCCTTGGGTGGACCCACAGTTCAAACCACAACAACAGACAACCAGCAGAATGGTGCACCCTAGCCTTTGGCTTTATGTTTTGTAAATTAGTATTGTCTCTCAGA
Organism: Takifugu rubripes; assembly: GCF_901000725.2. Lineage (NCBI taxonomy): Eukaryota > Metazoa > Chordata > Actinopteri > Tetraodontiformes > Tetraodontidae > Takifugu > Takifugu rubripes. Next base: position 10,580,430 of record NC_042306.1, read on the forward strand.
TGTGTATGGTTTGGAACAGGCTTGTCTGGCTTACAGGACACTATTAATTAACATTTCAGAGCTAATGCAATGAATGTATCTTCATATTTTATTAATAAAATTATTATTGTCGTAAAAAAGATGTGAAGTATGTGCTTACCGGACATTCTGGGTGGGGTTCCACCTCTCTGAAGGCAGCTCTCCACTTTGTGGGTCATCCACTGGAGGGTGCAGTATAGAAATGCACACGTCTCCATTCTGGAAACAAACAAGAGGGCATTTCCTCAAATACATACAGAAAAGCAGCAACTGGATGCATTATTTCTTGTGCTAATGTGGGCTTTTACCTCATAGATGTTGGGGTGCCACATCTTGGTGAGGAACCGGAAGGCAGGAGGGGAATATGGATAATCTATAGGGAACTTGATTCGAGCCTGGGTGACAAACGAGACATGCTGAGATCCACATACTGCTATGGAGCATATATTCAGTCCATGATGCTATGTAGCTCGATTAGCGTTTATAATATTAAACAATGACGTGTGACCTTACAAATGCTGTAATGAACAACAAAAGGGTGATATATGGACTATATAATTTCCCCGATTAAATTCGTCCAGTCGACCAAAAACGTTGCCATTAGTTTAAACGAAGAACAAAGATTACGGGGACACTTTGCACTATTTTTTACTCTCACCTTAAAATAGCCTCCTTCATAGTGGGTGTTCGGGGGTCCGAAAATGGCCACTTCCCAGTTGTACATATCAGCCTCGTTCACCAGTGTTATTTTGAATCCCTCGACAGGCTGCTCCTGGAGGCTCTTCATTTCCAGCATGAGTGCTTTCTGTGAACTGGCTACATGAGTGTGGTCGTGTTGCGCCATACTGACAACTTGGTTGCGTTCAAGATAGTCTGGATCCCACAGCTGATCGAGTAGCACAACAAGCTACCGACACGGCGAAATAACTTGTGCCTTTCCGATATTCGGAAACAATGAAACAGGCCAGAGCAGTCAGGATATGCGCACGTTAAGCTGATATTTTCTCCGATTCAACTAAAATATCAAGCTATTTCAGTATTCGCAAACTCGAGACGTAAACAAATCATAATGTCTGAGCGTTAGTCCATCAGCCTGCCAAGACAACAAACGGATATATACTGATCAAGTGTAGCAGCTGGCTAAAATAATCTAGCTAACAAGCTCTACCTTAGCGACGAACTACCGCGGTGGGAAGTTTTCTAGTTTTGAGGCGCTGACTACAAAATACGGATACGCCTATTGATCTCAGCTGCTGGCAGAGATCAGTTCTAATGATGAATAGTCGGATACGTATTTGATTGCCCTGACAGTAGCCAAGGAAAAAAGAACAGTGTTGTTGAAAGAAGTCTCCTCTCCCTTCAATACAGCCTGTAACACCACGTGATTTCTGGGATTTGTAGTCAGGTTTCCGGCCGTTAACATTACTTTCAACTACGGAAAAAACAACAATCTCGAGCAAAAACAATAATTGTTTAACTATACTAATAATACAAGTCACGAACACCAGAACAGATATTTGACGTTATATGTTTGACATATTTATGCAAGAGTGATGTTGGAGAACTACATTTTCAAATTGCATGACGTCACAGAATAGCTACGTTGTTTGTGTTTGTGAAGAGCGATATGACCTATTTTATCAACCAAGCAGTTTAGCCAGAACAAAACAACTGAATGATATTTATTTGAGCCAAATGTTCCGAGAGCTATAACAAAACAGCAGATAACAAATTAAATTGTTTTGTACTTGGGGTTTTATAGAAATATTCATGACATCAGGATATGCGCCGTGTTGTAGAAAGCCCATCGAGGTGTCTTCTTAGTGCCAGAACAATAAACTAATGCATTGAAAATACACAATTATATAGGATGATTACCCGCAACATATTGAATTAGACCTATTTTCTGGGGGGGTTTGATTTATTTTTGCTGGTCTCTATGGATCTTAGAAGCCATAAGTGCAGAGAGTAATCGTCTTAGTTACATCTTATTTACGCGACAGAGAGAATTTAGGGCCCCGTAGCCATAGAAAGTTCGTAATGGGTTCGAAGTCTCGTCGTTCTAAGTCCAGAAGTCGTAGCCGGGACCGATGGAACAAATCAAAAAGGAGCAGGTCTCGGTCACCAGAAAAAAGGAGAGGTCGTAGTCGATCTGTGGACAAGAAAAGAAATACTAGCGGCCGAGGACGTTCTGGAAGCGAGGACTACAGTGATGGTTCTCCCGGTCGAAGTCGGCCACAGCATCGGAGTCGTCCAGGATCCAGGAGCGACTCAGAGAGCGACAGAAGACCGAGACAGCAACGCTCAAGGGGCCGATCATCAGGGTAAATCTGCTTTAAAATCCACATCTCTCTATAGTCCCTCCAAATACCGCCATTACCATTATTCTGCGCCTCAACTGCTATTAGCTCTGTGTGTGCGCCCGTGTATGTGTATGTGTATGTGTACGTACACATAGTCATCTACTGTAACAACAATTTCTAGGTTTGGGATCAATAAAAATAAAATCTGTTGCCAAGGAGGTTGTGTAACAGCAATTTAATATTATATTTCATAAATAAAACATTCAAAGTGAATAAACAGAATTGTATTATGGATATGACGGATCACGAAAAGCACTTGAGCATCCATAGATTGAGTTTACCGTGTTTAAGGGGTAAATGTCTGAAATTAAGTATGGGGAAATGAATTTAAAATAATGTAACCATTTGTAGATACATTTGCTTCTGTTATTGCATTCAAAGTAACTATTTTTATAACTATTTTTCAGTTCGGATTCAGATGATCCCAGAGCGATGAAGAGAAAGGAAAAAGACAGACGGCGAAATCCAAAGCAAGAGAGTAAAGCAAGGTCGCGGGACAGCAGCCATGGCTCCAATGATTCAAGTAATGATAGGCAACGGAGGAGGGAGAGAAGTCCTGACAGCAGAAGTCCAATGAGGGACAGGCAGAGAAGGGAACGAGACCGAGAGAAAAACAGCAGAGAGAGAGAAAGAAAAGGAGACAGAGGCCGAGAGCAAAGGAAGCGGAGTGAAGACAGGGAGGACGGGAGAAGTGTGGGAACCAGAGAGAGAGGGAGGCGACGCTCTAGTTCATCTGACTCATCCTGCAGCTCAGGGTCTGATAATGTGGTCCATGCAGCAAAGGAAAAAGAGGAAAAGAAAAATCAGAAGGAGGTGATGAAGGCTCTGGAGACACCAGAGGAGAAGAGGGCCAGAAGACTGGCAAAGAAGGAAGCAAAGGAGAAAAAAAGGAGAGAAAAGATGGGATGGAGCGAAGAATACATGGGGTACACCAACGCAGACAACCCCTTTGGAGACAACAATTTATTAGGCACATTCAAGTGGAAGAAGGTGAGTTGACATTGTCAGACAGTCACATTTTATAATATTAAAATGCAAACATCTCTGTTCTGATGAATAGTGCATCTTATTTAATAAAGATTTTTTACTTTATTTCATAGGCACTGGATAAAAAAGGCATTGGCCACCTTGGAGAAAAAGAGCTTAAAGAGCGAAATAAACAAATTCAGGAAGAGAACCGCCGAGAATTGCAAAAGGCACGAGTTGCTCCATTTATAATAAATCAAAGTTTGCATTGCTTGGAGTTAATCATAAACTAAATGCGTGTACAGGTGAAACAGCTGCGTCTAGAAAGAGAACGAGAAAAGGCCATGAGGGAGACAGAGCTCGAGATGCTACAGAGGGAAAAGGAGGCAGAACATTTTAAAACTTGGGCCGAACAAGAAGACAATTTCCACTTGCAGCAGGCAAAACTCCGGTGAATATGCATCTGATCTCACGTTTTCATTTCAACTTCAGTGGCAGATTTAATGAATCACAGTGTCTGATTCCAGTGAAGGTCCAGAACTCTACAGTGGATGAATATTTAGTGTTTGCTTTCGGTCTGCAGGTCTAAGATCAGAATCCGCGATGGTCGGGCCAAGCCCATTGACCTGCTGGCAAAGTACATCAGTGCAGAAGATGACGATCTGGCTGTGGAGATGCATGAGCCTTACACGTTCCTCAATGGGCTGACAGTCACAGACATGGACGACCTCCTGGAGGACATCAAAGTTGGTCACCTTTCCTTCAAGTTAGTTTAAACCTGTGTGAAGTTAACATATTTTATCTCTTTTAAATAAAAGCGTGTGTTGTCCTTGTAGGTCTACATGGAGTTGGAACAAGGGAAAAATGTTGACTTTTGGAGAGATATGACAACTATCACAGAGGATGAGATCAGCAAACTGAGAAAATTGGAAGCCTCTGGAAAAGGACCAGGTACAGTTTTTCCATTTCACTGATCACTTTTGTGGTTAGTTAACTTAATAATAGCTGCATGCATGTTAATGGGTTTGATGCTCAGGTGATCGCCGTGAGGGAATCAACACAGCCGTGAGCACAGACGTACAGACGGTCTTCAAAGGAAAGACATACGGCCAGTTGCAAGCGTTGCACCTAAACATTGAGTCAAAGATTCGGAGTGGAGGGTCTAATCTTGACATCGGTTACTGGGAAAGTTTGTTGCAACAGGTCAGGGTCTACATGGCCAGAGCGAGGTAAGATTATATTGATTTAACTGGTTTAAAGACATGTAAGAAAAAAAATAGTCGAGCATGATGATGCTGTTGCTCAAATCACATTTTTCCCCTCCCAGATTGAGAGAGCGACACCAGGATGTGCTGCGACAGAAGCTCTTCAAGCTAAAACAGGAACAGGGAGTGGAAAGTGAACCTTTGTTCCCCATCATCAAAGAAGAGAGGATTGATGAGGAGTGAGTTATTCACAAACATCTTGCTCAGTGTGTACTTGTGTTCAGGGGGAATCAGATGAGGACCTAATAATTCCTTTTTTTTTTCCTTTTTTTTTTACATCAGTTTTATCAGAGATGAGCGAACAAGGTTGACATTGAGAGAAGAGGCTGGTCCATCTTCATCATCCTCCACAGACCAGAGAAGCTGGCCAACCAGGGAAGATGACGAACAGCCACAAGCATCAACGTCCACAGCTGCGAACCAGGCTGAGGGTGAAGAAAAGGATGCAAAGAAAGATGACGAAGACAAAGACGAGATGGCAGAGGCAGTGTTGACAGAGGAGGACCTAATCCAGCAGAGCCAGGCCGACTACGATTCCGGTCGGTACAGCCCATCGCTGCTCACATCCTCTGAGCTGCCACTGGACTCGCACACGACCACACCAGAGGAGGACCTGCACAGACTGCAGCTGGCGCGCAGGCAGCTACAGGTCACAGGTATGACTAACAGATTCTGGATGAGGAGACTTCAGAAAATTGTCCCCTTACAGCACAAAACATGTATCTCGTATCTGCTGCAGGCGATGCCAACGAGAGCGCCGAGGACGCCTTTGTACGCCGCGCCAGAGAGGGCATGGGCAACGACGAGGCCCAGTTCAGCGTAGAGATCCCCGTCACGGGGAAAATGTACCTGTGGGCAGATAAATACCGTCCCAGGAAACCTCGCTTCTTCAACAGGGTCCACACGGGTTTCGAATGGAACAAATACAACCAGACGCATTACGACTTCGACAACCCCCCGCCCAAGATTGTCCAGGGTTACAAGTTCAACATTTTCTACCCAGATTTGATCAACAAGCGTTCCACACCACAGTACTTCCTAGAACCCAGTCCTGAAAACAAGGACTTTGGGATTCTGAGGTTCCACGCTGGCCCTCCATACGAGGACATCGCCTTTAAGATCGTGAACAGGGAATGGGAATACTCCCACCGACACGGTTTCCGCTGCCAGTTTGCCAACGGGATCTTTCAGCTGTGGTTCCACTTCAAGAGGTATCGCTACAGAAGATAAACGTCTGCCAACCAAGAACCTAGTGTGGGTTTTATCCTACACGGTATAATCAAGAGTTCTGTCAGTGTCCCGAGTTCTGTTGTCCTTTTTATCTGAAGTTGCAACAAAAAGCTGTAATTTTTTAAAGACACATTAAAGTTTTTTTGTTTAAAACTTTCAACCCGCTGTCTTTTGTGAATACAAAAAAATACAACTCTTCTTACACAAATGAACAAAGTTGATATGTTGGGCATATTTCATCTGAACATTACCATTAGTAGAAGTTGATATAAAATAAAGCAGGAGTTGGAAGTGGCTCAGATTTATAATCTGTGAAATATTTCAAACAGCTCTTGCACTAATCAACAAACTGCAGAAATGGGAGATTCTCCCTCTGAAGGTCGTTCTTGGCCTCTCCGGTGCATTTGTTCGAATTCGGGATGTAATGATCATATTTCACATAACGGTTATTGTGGCCAAGATGATCCCAGCTGTCATTATTGCAGTATTGTTGAAACATGCTCAAAATATTTCAAAAATGTACTAATACGCTGAAATCACTGTCCCAAATTTTATTTTTGAAAAGCAATAAATAATATGCACAACGTATTTTCGGTTGGCTGAAACATTAAAAGTTGACAACCTTCAGTCTGATTCCCCTCAATGTCCTTTAGAAATCCGCAACACATCCAGGCTCGTGGGTGGGATCAGTAATGAACAAATGCTTCCTAAGGCCCGTGCTATAGTTTTTGGACTGGAATAGTTATATAAATAAAGCGACATTGAAACAAACTAAATTTTGCATTCGTGGCGTCGCCCAGACGTGGCCCAGAAAGTCCGCACATACGAGAGCACTTGGTTGGTGAGCTGAACTATGCGATCTGCACGTGCACTGCATTTCACTTATATCCTACTGCTCTGGAAGTAAAAGCTTTACAAACAGCAACCACAGTGAGCTGGTGTGGCTGAATACTTTTGGAACGGCACCGATTCCGCCACAAAGCTTGTGTAGGTGAAGAACTTAATGTTGCAAAATTCAAAAACTGGTTTGACAAACAAGGTGAAATCTCTACCTAATAAAGGTGAGGTGACTTTCCTTCAACTATGATACGACTACTGCAAACTGCTCAGTAGTCAGAAAGTCCGGTTGCACAGATTATGGACACCAAACAAGCAATGGGGATTACTGGATTAAATCAATGGAATTAAATTACTTTTATGAATCCAATGTATACAAGATTTTTAAAAAATACAATTTCCATCACAGTGACATGAAACAAATGCCATAAAGACAATGAGACATTTCTATTTTGCTTCATTTATGTCTCTTTGGTTTATATGGGTCTATGCTTCTATGCGTGACCACCGATCGTGCAAATTGTAAAAAATCTGAAATGTCGACCAGTCCGAAATGGCTGATGAGATCGTCGGACAACCGAGGAGCAGCATAACAATGAGTTTTTAAAAATGGGGGTAACAAACACTGTTTTAGTGATAATTATAATTCCAGATGGTAATACTACTGGCTGTCCTGCAGTTCCACGGTAGTGGTATGTGTCTTTTGTAACAGTTCCAGGTCAAAAGGCCGAGAAGACCGACTATGAGGACACCAACTGCAGCTTGAAGCCCAGCTACAGCTGTGTTGTTGACCTGAATCCAATCACCAGAACCTAATAGGCCCACATGGTACTCCGCCATGGTGGTGCTGAACTGGCCAGCCTTTGACTTCTCCACAGAAAGGCAGCGATACGGACCAGCGTCTGACTTGGACCCAGTGAAGATGAGGAGTCCATATTCGTGGATTTGAAAGTGGCCGTTGGGGGTCAGTGTGTGGCCGTCCTTCACCCAGACGGTTTCAGCCAATTGGGAGGGTGAATGGCAGTAGAGCTTCAGGTTTCCTCCAGGCCAGATGGTTCGCTTCAGGGGGATGAGTGGATCTGAAAACAACAGTCATCCATTTTATTCATGATCTGCTGCTCTCATTAGTCAGAAATTTAAATGATGTTTGTTCTTGGTAGCTCAGTCTGTAGGGGACTGGGCTGAGAAGCAGAAGGTTCTTAGTTCAAGCCCAAGAGCAGAAAAACCATGGAAAGTGTTCTGGGAGCTTCCAAGATCTTTTGAGCACCGCCGAGGTGCCCTATAGCAAGGTGCCAAACCCCCAAATTCTCACATGCGATTAACTGGTGACTGCCTTCACACATATGCAGCTGGAATAGGCTCCAACATTCTCCCCCTGACCCCAAAAGGGTCATAGGGGTCAAGAAAATGTTTTTTGTCCCATCACAACAGGTATTAGTGTATTTATGTGTGTATTTTTTGTGATTTGCTTGTGCATTCTCCATTAGACATACTGCAAATACACAGGCACAAACTCACCAGCTGGTGGGCAGAGCTTGGCATCTCCTTCTTTCACACTTTGGATTAGTTCTCTAAAGAAAATAGCCAAATGTCAGTTAAGATGAACCAAGTCAGGGTCCCTCCTGAGACGGCTGCCAACCTGGTTGAACTGGATAGGAGACTACATTTCCCATCAACCATGTCCCAGCCACAGTAAGGGTCTCTGGATAGCACACAGTCCATGCAGGACGTAGACCTCCCGCAGGTGGCCAGAGGTACCTGAGTCACCCCGGAGTCTGAGCCTGCATAGAGCTGACCCTGTATAGTAAAAATACAGATATTTAGCAAACATAATGTATGTTCTTTACCAGAATGTCAACTCAAAATGATAGACAGATTTTCCTACCTGAATGATAATAGTACAGAATGTAAGAATGCAATTTTTTCTGGCATATCAGGAAGAGAAATGGCTATTATTTTAATTGGAGCCACAAGGATTTTACTCTCAAGGTTTGATGTACCGTTATCTTCATCGGCCATATATCATGGATCAGTAATGAACAAATGCTTCCTAAGGCCCGTGCTATAGTTTTTGGATTGGAATAGTTATATAAATAAAGCGACATTGAAACAAACTAAATTTTGCATTCAACTTAATATTTACTTCTCCCAAAGAGGCTGTTTGACAACCAGCGCTTCTTAGCTTGTATGTCTGTCTCATAAAAAGATTTTAATGAAACTTTAAAAAAATATTGATAATGGGCCATGGAAGACCTTATAAATGTTTCCGAACATCCTGGATTCCAGAAGCACCTTGTGCTTTCAACTGTCTAAGCATCTTACTCCTAAACTAATAAACCCACATTAAATTCAACTAGTTTTAGATTACCGTGACATTTGAAAACTTCAGGATCTTTATGGATACTCGGGGCTGGAAAACCTGCACCTCCTCAATGAGGAACATCTCTCCGTCGTAGTTCACCCCCTTCACCAGCGTTCCCTCCTCTTGTCAAGCACAAACACAACGACTTGATTCATCTGGACACTTGACCGGTGGAACCAGCTCCGACACCCACCTGTTCCCATAAACATCACGTGGTACTTTTCTCCATCAGCAGCTTGCACCTGGTTGACCACTATACGTGTGAACGCAGCTCCCTTGTGCACCAGCAGAGGCTTCCCTCCAACTGGCTGGATAGTTTGATCCATCAGGGGCCTCAGTTTAATAAACTGAAGGGTTGGGTCTGGGAGGTGCAAAGTGTCATTTATACCATTATTCCGAGCCTCGTTGTCTATACACTGATGGGAGAAAAGGGAAGGAAACAGAAAAAGAGAACCAAGTCAGGCCAGAAAGAGAGCCGCCAACCCGCTGAGCCACTTGTCAGACATGAAAAAGTTGCCTTTTCAGCTTTGTCTTCATCAACAACCCCACACTTTCATTAAACAGAGCTCAGACTCACAGCTCCAGGCCGGGGGATGGGCACATCTCCACTGTACATAACCCACTTCACAAAGGAGGTTTCTACGGTGACTGGAGTTTTGTACTTCCCCTCAGCAAACACGTTGCTGACGTCGGACACGCGATACGCACAAACCGCAGACAGGTCCGACGTCTCCCTGACACACACACACACACACACACACACACACACACACACAGAATGTGAGCACACTGCAGTGCCAAAGCCCATTAAAAAGACACCTCAAAAATACAAAGAGCATGAATTCAAAACGCACGATTGTGGCCTGAAAACGGCGTAGAACAAGCAGTCCCTCCAGCCCCGGTGGGAGCCACACCAGTGGTAGACATCCTGTATGACGTATGGCCGCTGGGACTCAAGCACTGGACAGTCCATTCTGGCCTTCAGGAAGGATGTCCATTTTTTCTGCAACGTCCTCTCACCTCCGATGTCCCCCTGTGGACATCAACACCGTAAAAATGTGGATGCACAATCAAATGCAGAAATACTGAAGCTGCTGCTGGATCTTTGTCCAGCGTGCCTGCTGGATAAACCGTTCACCTTGCAGACCCGAGCCACGCGGGACACCAACAGTTTGTTGTGGCAGTCGCACTCCACGGCTACCTCACTGAAGAACAGATAGACCTTATCGTCATCTCCCACTGCACTCATCTGGCTCTCTGGAATCTGAGTCATGGACACGAAGGTGGGCTCTAAAAGAAGGAAACATTAATGATTGAACTTGTTTCCAAACAGTTTGAGCGTGTGGCAATTCACCGTTGAGCCATGAGCTCTTGAACTCCGTGCGTATGGTGACAGGGGAGCTGCGCATCAGGACTGCTTCTGTACCGAGGAAATTCATGGAGGTGGCCGAGTATAGATTGTTTTCTACAAGATGTGAGAGATTATGCTACATTATTCAGCCCTGCTCAATGTCTTATCTGTTGAATACCTGGTGCTCACCTAACATGAGTGACGTGTGTCTCTGAAAGGGATCAAACGGACACTTCCCTTTACCGTCCTCCACCTTCCTCTCAAGAGTCAGTTGACCATCTGCGTAGGACTGCAGAGGTATTTAAATCAATGAATGCAGAAAATGGGACAGAAGCAGACATGAGCGAGCTGTGTGACCCTGACTGTCTGACCATGTAATCACACTTGGGTTTAAATGCGTTGGTTCCACACACGTACATCTTGTTGTCGTCCCTCTTGTGCAAAATTCTGATAAAATTCTTGCAATCCATCTGTAAAAATCAATAATCCTAAAATCCCACACATGTGCCTGAAATGCAGCTTGCTTTCTGAAGCTAACAGACCAACCTCGGGATGTTTTCCTTTGTTCTGACACTCAGATATTTGCTGCTGAGTCACTTCCCACTTTACCTATCAAGCAAAGAAAGATTTTTATAGGTCTTGATTAATGAAGCATTTTGTCATCCACCTGCTCATGTCACTGAAAACATCATATCATATAAGGTATGAGTTGATGTAATAGTTTTCAAAGAAGATGATTATTTTGTTGTTAAAAGCAGAATAAAATCAACTATTTTGTTCTGCTTCGAGGTGGAAATACCAGGATCTGTGGTATACTTACTGAAGCACGATTCTTGGAGATGTCTTTAAGGTCAAGAGCATATATTGCCTCCCGGGCCCCCACCAGCAGCACGTCCAGGTCTTCTCTCAAAAGCATGGTGGTGTAGTTAGCCACTCCCCCCTGGTGGAACAGGTTAGCATTGTCCTCTGGAGGTCAAAAACATGAATAATGAAACCTCTCCAACCAGCTGCTCTGACTAAATCCACGTGTGTCAACACACTCTGAGAGTGTTTCATGAAACCGGCTGGAAGACTCACTGTGAAATGCTACAGATCTGCGGGGGGTGTATTCAAGTGAGGAGTCGTCCTTCAGTGTCCAGGCCAGAGGCAGCAGCCAGAAGAAAGAGAGCAGCGGATGCATTTTGTCTATTCACGGGTGAGCTTCAGTGAACGGGGCAGCAGATTATAGATTATGACTTAGAGTAGAAAATCAAGGCACTTGGAGAGAGAGTTGTCTCCTTTAATGGAAGTTGTTGAACTTAATGACAACTACACATCACGTAGCATACTTCGCCAGTAATTTAACATATTAGCAGAGGTCAGTAGTAATACTGGGATGTTCAATGATTGAAGCCCCTTTGATCAAGGATGAAAGTAATTTAGTTTCTTTTGTCATGTTTTTCAACTGCAACTCTCTTTGCACCAGTAGGTGGTGTCATTTTACCCTAACCTCTAAGGCTTTCTCACATGTCTAAGTCAAGAGGGGTTCCTGTGTTTTAGACCCCTTCATTGTATACAAGCATTCCAAGCCTATTGAGAATACGCCCCCCAGTAATTCCGAATATCCACTTTTGTACTGTCTTACTTTGTGTAAGGACCAAGAACAGTATATGTCTATATATAATACTGGTCAATGGCAATTGTTGACACCTGAAACACACAAAGATTAAAGAATATTAAAACAATTCTCCAAAAGGGAAAGACGACAGTCATATACAGATTTGGCAAAACACCAAAATAAATCAAAAAGGATGTGTGGAAGTGAGGGTGTTCTTTACTAGGAAGCAAAGCATTACTTTGGGAAAAGGGCCAGAGTGAGCTGGAGTCAGCACGGCTGTAATTCTGTCAGTGCTATAGTGATGTTAATGCAGGGCCATGAAAGCCATTCCACAGGGTGCCGGGATGACACCTTCAGAAACTCTCCCTCACCACAACACATGACCGAGACAAATGCTGGCATCACTGTGGGAGGAACAACTTTGGGGACACCAGAAGAGAAGAGGGCCAGAAGACTGGCAAAGAAGGAAAGAGAAAAACGAGAGAAAAATAAGGGATGGAATGAAGAATACATGACATACACCAGCATAGACAACCCCTTTGGACATAAGCACTGCAATAAGCTGGGTGGGGCTGGGTGGAATGAGACTGTGCACTGGCTTTGCCCCAAGGCAGTTGGGATAGGCTCAAGTTCCTACCCGTGACAGTGAAAGGGATGAAGCTGTCAAGCAAGAAAATAAAATTACTAGGCACATTAAAGTGTAGGAAGGTGGTTTGACATTGTCAGTGCTTCACATTTTATAATATAAAAATGCAAACATCTCTGTTGTAATGAATATTGCACATTTTCCACTGAGGACATTTTGACTTTTATTTCATAGGCAAGGGATAAAAAAGGCATTGGCCAGCTAGTAGTAAAAGAGCTTAAAGAACAAAAAACTAATTCAGGAGAACCGCCGAGAATTGCAAAAGGCACAAGTTGTTCCATTTCTTATGAACCAAATGTTGCATTGCTTGGAGTTAATCATAAAATAAGTGCTTGTCACAGATGTGGAAGACCTTTTGAAGGACATTAAAGTTGGTCATGTTTCCTTCGTGTGAAGTCAACATAACTTTTTTCTTTTTTGAAATCAAAACCTGTGTTGTCCTTATAAATGTACATATAGTTGGAACAACAGAAAAATGTTAACTTTGTAGCAAAATTACAACAGTCACACATTGATGAGTTTAGCAAACTTAAGAACCTGGAAGCCTTTGGAAAAGTACCAGGTACAGTTTTTCCATTCACTGATCACTTTTGTTAATGATTTTGAGGTGATCACCCTGAGGGAATACATACAGCCATGAGCACAGACGTACAGACGGTCTTCAAAGGATAGACATATGGCCAGTTTCAAGCCCGTTGCACCTAAACATTGAATAGAAGGTTCAGGGTGGAGGGTCTTATCTTGACATTGGTTACTGGGGGAGTTTGTTGCAGCAGGTCAGGGAGTAGGTGGATACTGAAGGGCCTGGAGGTGCTGGCCACATGGGCCCAAATGATCGTCAAGCCATCAAAATCTAGATCTCTTGTACTGAGGAAAGGAAAGGTCTCTTACAAGTGAAGTTCCACTTCAAACATGGCGATACCAGGACACCATTCATCACAAAGAAACCAATGAAGAGCCTGGGGAAGGTTTTTAACTACAGCCTGAGAGACGCGACAGCCATCCACTCTAACTCTACCAAGTTCTTGAGGGCTGGTTAGCCACAGTGGACAAATCAGGCCTCCCTGGTCAGTTCAAGGCCTAAAATTACCAACATGCCATCCTCCCTAGATTCCTTCATGGTAAGCTGCAAAAGTGAGGTGCTGCAATACCGAGAGTCCTCTGACCACAGGGTCTCGGAGGCTGAGATTCAAATCCAGACAGGTTGGAAGTCGAGAGCAGAATTCCGGCTGTGGCATAAAGCACTGTTGGGGGCAGTGATTGAGGGCAGAGTGGGCCTAGGTAGTAGCATTAAACCTTGTAAAAACAAAGCAAGGGGGAAGGTCAGGAGAGCACCTGTCCAGGAAGAACTGTGAGTATCAGTGGAGGAGTAGCAGTTCAGCAGGTCAGTAAGAATGCGGCACAACTCTCAGGCTGGATCTGGTCCTCAGCTCAGCAACCTCCAAGCAGATTATTCACCTATAGCTATGGGTCCCCTGGGAGGGCTACATTGAGGAGCCCAACAAGAGGAAAAGGATTAAATATGCTGAATTCCAGTAAAACATGTAGAGAGCTAGATGGCAACCCATTGAGATGGGATGCAGCGGGCTCGCAGGCTTGTCCCTCTGTAGGGACCACAACATGTTAGGTATCACTGGAACCAGATGGCAAAGGGCCATTAAGGAGGCCAATGAAGCAGCAGACGTTGCTTCAAGGTGGCTATTGATCAAGCGAGGGGATCTACATGGAAAAAAGCTGGGGCTTGATCACCCTCTAGTTGGGTCGACTGGACAAGAGTGTGTGATGTTCGAACAGCCAAAAACACTCCAGGAAACATCTCTGATGATGTGTCCAGTTTGTATCTCTAGTTGATGCATATCACAAGGGTCTATATGGCCAAAGCAAGGCAAGGTTCAAATGATTGATCTCATTTAATTGTGTGGACGGTAGTTGAAAGGGGATTTCTACCATCTACCTGTTAAAGGGGAGTGTTTTCTTGCTACCATTGCTTGTTGGGGTCAAGTAATGGGTTTCTGTAAAGTACCTAGTCAATTTTGATTTTAACAGACATTATATAAGTCAATATGAATTAAAGATGAAATTACAAATATTACAATGTTTCTTTCCTAGACTAAGTGTGACAGAGAAGCTCTTCAAGCTAGATCAGGAACAGGGAGTGAGGAAGAGGAGTATGTTATTCACACACATCTTCATAGCAAAATTGCTCAGTCTGTACTTGTTAAGAAAGAATCATCCTGAGGACTAAAACATTAATTTTTTTACAGGTTTATCAGGGATGAGCAAAGAAGGTCAACAATAAGAGAAGATGTTGGTCCATCTTCATCCTCCACAGACCAGAGAAGCTGGCCAACCAGAGATGAACAACAGTCACAAGCGTCAACATCCACACCTGCAAACAAGGACCAGGGTGAAGAAATGCAAAGAAAGATGACGAGGACAAAGATGAGACTGCAGAGGCAGTGTTGACAGAGGAGGACCTAATCCAACAGAACCAGGAGGACTATGATTCCGGTGGTTACATCCCATCGCTGCTCATCGCTGCCATTGGACTTGCCCATGATCCCACCATAAAAGGGCAGCTACTGGTCACAGGTATGACTAACAGATTCTGGATGAGGAGACTTCAGAAAATTGTCTTTACAGGACAAAACATGCCAACAAGAGCGCCGAAGACGCCTCTGTACGCCGCGCCAGAGAGGGCATGGACAACACCGAGGCCCAGGTCAGCGTAGAGATCCCCGTCATGGGGAAAATGTTCCTGTGGGCAGACAAATACCGTCTAAGGAAACCTCGCTGCCAGTGGTCCAGCTGGTGTTCCAGAAGTTAATCATCTTGGTTGTCATGTGTCCTGGCAGTGTCCTACGTCCTTTTTAACAAATGATGCAACAAAAGCTGTAAAAAAAAGCTTTTAAAAGACACACATTAAAGGTTTTTTTGTTGGATTTTTCTGCCTTCTGTGAATATAAAATAATGTTTCTGACAGAGAAGAACAAGATCTGTTGGGCATATTTAATCCTAAAACATTACCATTACTAGAGCGGGATTATATAAAAGAAAGCTGTTGGAAGTGGCTCAATTTAAATTTATATTTTGTGAAATAATTCAAACAGTTCTTGCAATGGTCAAACGTATGAAACAAGCATTTTACATGCAAAACAAAGTGAAACAGAAGGTCAAATGCCCTTCATATTTTTAGAAGTTCAAAAGTAGATCCCACCAAATGGGGAACTCTGTATTTGCATTTACAAGTTTAACTTCTGAGTTCTCATCAATAAACTGCAGCGATGGGAGATTCTCCCTCTGAAGGTCGCTCTCTCTGGTGCATTTGTTCAAATTGGTGTGTTGTTTCGCCTTGACATCAGGAGATTGTCTTCTGCAGGGGAGAGCTTTACATCCACAGTGGAGCGAGGACCTGCCTGTTCCTCCGTCTGCTCTTTGGTCCTCCTGCAGTTCCACGGTAGTGGTATGTGTCCTTTGTAACAGTTCCAGGTCAAAAGGCCGAGAAGACACACGACGAGGAGACCAACCACCGCTTTCAGTCCCGCCATCGATGGGCCGTTAATCTGAGCCTTGGTGGAAATCCCATCACCAGAACCGAATAGGCCCACCTGGTACTCTGCCATGGTGGTGCTGAACTGGCCAGCCTTTGACTTCTCCACAGAAAGACAGCGATACCGACCAGCGTCTGAATTAGAGCCGTTGAAGATGAGGAGTCCATCCTCGAGACTCTGAAAGTGGGTGTTGGGGGACAATCTGTTGCCGTCCTTCTCCCAGACGGTTTTTGCCAGTTGGGAGGGTGAATGGCAGTAGAGCTTCAGGTTTCCTCCAGGCCAGATGGTTCGCTTCAGGGGGATGAGTGGATCTGAAAACAACAGTCATCCATTTTATTCATAATCTGCTGCTCTCATTAGTCAGAAATTTAAATTATGTTTGTTCTTGGTAGCTCGATCTGTAGGGGACTGGGCTGAGAAGCAGAAGGTTCTTAGTTCAAGCCCAAGAGCAGAAAAACCATGGAAACCTGCAAATACACAGGCACAAACTCACCAGCTGGTGGGCAGAGCTTGGCATCTCCTTCTTTCACACTTTGGATTAGTTCTCTAAAGAAAATAGCCAAATGTCAGTTAAGATGAACCAAGTCAGGGTCCCTCCTGAGACGGCTGCCAACCTGGTTGAACTGGATAGGAGACTACATTTCCCATCAACCTTGTCCCAGCCACAGTAAGGGTCTCTGGATAGCACACAGTCCATGCAGGACGTAGACCTCCCGCAGGTGGCCAGAGGTACCTGAGTCACCCCGGAGTCTGAGCCTGCATAGAGCTGACCCTGTACAGTAAAAATACAGATATTTAGCAAACATAATGTATGTTCTTTACCAGAATGTCAACTCAAAATGATAGACAGATTTTCCTACCTGAATGATAATAGTACAGAATGTAAGAATGCAATTTTTTCTGGCGTTTTTTTCAACCAGTTTTAGATTACCGTGACATTTGAAAACTTCAGGATCTTTATGGATACTCGGGGCTGGAAAACCTGCACCTCCTCAATGAGGAACATCTCTCCGCCGTAGTTCACCCCCTTCACCAGCGTTCCCTCCTCTTGTCAAGCACAAACACAACGACTTGATTCATCTGGACACTTGCACCTGACCGGTGGAACCAGCCCCGACACCCACCTGTTCCCATAAACATCACGTGGTACTTTTCTCCATCAGCAGCTTGCACCTGGTTGACCACTATACGTGTGAACGCAGCTCCCTTGTGCACCAGCAGAGGCTTCCCTCCAACTGGCTGGATAGTTTGATCCATCAGGGGCCTCAGTTTAATAAATTGAAGGGTTGGGTCTGGGAGGTGCAAAGTGTCATTTATACCATTATTCCGAGCCTCGTTGTCTATACACTGATGGGAGAAAAGGGAAGGAAACAGAAAAAGAGAACCAAGTCAGGCCAGAAAGAGAGCCGCCAACCCGCTGAGCCACTTGTCAGACATGAAAAAGTTGCCTTTTCAGCTTTGTCTTCATCAACAACCCCACACTTTCATTAAACAGAGCTCAGACTCACAGCTCCAGGCCGGGGGACGGGCACATCTCCACTGTACATAACCCACTTCACAAAGGAGGTTTCTACGGTGACTGGAGTTTTGTACTTCCCCTCAGCAAACACGTTGCTGACGTCGGACACGCGATACGCACAAACTGCAGACAGGTCCGACGTCTCCCTGACACACACACACACACACACACAGAATGTGAGCACACTGCAGTGCCAAAGCCCATTAAAAAGACACCTCAGAAATACAAAGAGCATGAATTCAAAACGCACGATTGTGGCCTGAAAACGGCGTAGAACAAGCAGTCCCTCCAGCCCCGGTGGGAGCCACACCAGTGGTAGACATCCTGTATGACGTACGGCAGCTGGGACTCAAGCACTGGACAGTCCATTCTGGCCTTCAGGAAGGATGTCCATTTTTTCTGCAACGTCCTCTCACCTCCGATGTCCCCCTGTGGACATCAACACCGTAAAAATGTGAATGCACAATCAAATGCAGAAATACTGAAGCTGCTGCTGGATCTTTGCCTGCTGGATAAACCCATTCACCTTGCAGACCCGAGCCACGCGGGACACCAACAGTTTGTTGTGGCAGTCACATTCCACGGCTACCTCACTGAAGAACAGATAGACCTTATCGTCATCTCCCACTGCACTCATCTGGCTCTCTGGAATCTGAGTCATGGACACGAAGGTGGGCTCTAAAAGAAGGAAACATTAATGGTTGAACTTGTTTCCAAACAGTTTGAGCGTGTGGCAATTCACCGTTGAGCCATGAGCTCTTGAACTCCGTGCGTATGGTGACAGGGGAGCTGCGCATCAGGACCGGTTCAGAGCCGAGGAAGTTCATGGAGGTGGCCGAGTATAGATTGTTTTCTACAAGATGTGAGAGAATATGCTGCATTATTCAGCCCTGCTCAATGTCTTATCTGTTGAATACCTGGTGCTCACCTAACATGAGTGACGTGTGTCTCTGAAAGGGATCAAACGGACACTTCCCTTTACCGTCCTCCACCTTCCTCTCAAGAGTCAGTTGACCATCTGCGTAGGACTGCAGAGGTATTTAAATCAATGAATGCAGAAAATGGGACAGAAGCAGACATGAGCGAGCTGTGTGACCCTGAATGTCTCACCATGTAATCACACTCAGGATCAAACGCGTTGGTTCCACACACGTACATCTTGTTGTCGTCCCTCTTGTGCAGAATTTTGATGAAATTCTTGCAATCCATCTGCAAAAATAAATGATCTTGTAAATCAATCACATCTGCTTGAAATGCAGCTTGCTTTCTGAAGCTAACAGACCAACCTCGGGATGTTTTCCTTTGTTCCGACACTCAGATATTTGCTGCTGAGTCACTTCCCACTTTACCTATCAAGCACAGAAAGATATTTTATAGGTCTTGATTAATGAAGCATGTTGTCATCCACCTGCTCATGTCACTGAAAACATCATATCATATAAGGTATGAGTTGATGTAATAGTTTTCAAAGAAGATGATTATTTTGTTGTTAAACGCAGAATAAAATCAACTATTTTGTTCTGCTTCGAGGTGGAACTGCCTGGATCTGTGGTATACTTACTGAAGCACGACTCTTGGAGATGTCTTTGAGGTCAAGAGCATATATTGCCTCCCGGGCCCCCACCAGCAGCACGTCCAGGTCTTCTCTCAAAAGCATGGTGGTGTAGTTAGCCACTCCCCCCTCGTGGAACAGGTTAGCATTGTCCTCTGGAGGTCAAAAACATGAGGAATGAAACCTCTCCAACCAGCTGCTCTGACTAAATCCACGTGTGTCAACACACTCTGAGAGTGTTTCATGAAACCGGCTGCAAGACTCACTGTGAAATGCTATAGATCTGCGGGGGGTGTATTCAAGTGAGGAGTCGTCCTTCAGTGTCCAGGCCAGAGGCAGCAGCCAGAAGAAAGAGAGCAGTGGATGCATTTTGTCTATTCACGGGTGAGCTTCAGTGAACGGGGCAGCAGATTATAGATTATGACTTAGAGTAGAAAATCAAGGCACTTGGAGAGAGAGTTGTCTCCTTTAATGGAAGTTGTTGAACTTATTGCAAGTGAACCAGTATACAACACCAGTACTGTAATATCCAATAATGGTGGTAAGTAGTTATAAAAGGTTACGTAATTTAATAGGTTGTTATAATCAAAGCCCGTTTTCAACTGGAGTTCCTTCTCACCAGTAGGTGGTGCCATTGGACCTTAACGTCTCGGGCATTCTCACACGTCTAAGCCAAGAGGGGTTTCCGACTTATTATTTCCTTAATAACTACTAATACAGGGGCAAAGACAGTGAGCGGCATCTCTGATGTAAAGAGGTCTGTGTTGATTAAATGCCGTTGATCTCTTTCCTGGCTGCTCTCAGCAGGCCATCCACGATGAGACGGATGTTACGGCGTGAAGAAACAAAGCCATGGACGCCTGAAAGAGACGAAGATTAAACACTATTAAAATCATTTCATGAGAAGGGAAAGACAACAGTCATACACATATGTAAAAGTACCAAAATAGTTCAAAAACAGAAATGGGGGAAGTGAGCGTGTTCTTTAGTAGGACGAGAAGCATTGCAATGGAAACAGGGCCAGAGTGAGCTGGAGTCAGCATGGCTGTAATTCTGTCAGTGCTATAGTGATGTTAATGCAGGGCCATGAAAGCCGTTCCGCAGGGTGCCGAGATGTCACCTTCAGCAACTTTCCCTCACCACCAACACACAACTGAGACAAATGCTCGCACAGCTGTGGGAGGCACAACTTTGTGGCAGCCATGTTGACAACATGGTAGTTTGGCTGGATCACGTCAACCTGCAAAATTTTGCAACACGGTGACTCCCGGCAGTGGATGAGTCTTGCAATCACTTGCCTTGCAGCTGTCTGTTGTAGTTTACCCAATAGTGTTGCTCCAAAGCCGGTGTGTGTTGCACTGTGGGTGCTTCTACAGCACAAGAGGTGTTCCGAATGCCCCAGATGAGCTGCAGCATGTTGGAGAATGCAGCTCTGATAACATGTTTGACATATTCCACATAGGCCACAGCCGTCACTCCGTAATCCCCCACCCCCCACACACACAAACACTCTTACCAAAAAGCATTAATTACCCCACCAGAAAATGCACCTAAATTAAATTTGAAGCACAATCTCATCTCAATAATGCAGTCTTCAGACATTTCAATGTAAATGGATGCTTTTAAATGTTACTCTGCAGTTAGGAGTCATTAATGACGGCTCTTTCAGGCCACTTTACCATGGCAAACGCAGGATTTCCACCTTTGACCGTCAATTCAAATCACTTACCTGCTGTCCGACACGCCCAAGACGCCGAGGACTTCCGCCAAAGCTTGTCCCTCCAAAACACCTGTTTATAACTTAATTTCCAAAACGCAAAACACCGAAGAAAACGAAATCTTGTACCAAAACGTATTCTCCAAAACACTGGTTGAACCGCAAAACCTCATTGAAACGCATAAAAACGCTAAAAGGCAAAAACTTTTGAGCGCAAGCTTTAAAAAAAAGAATCAAGCCCGATCTGGAAAGAACACCGTCCAACTCTGATAAAACAGAAATGCGCGTTTATTAAAGTGCGGTCCTCTCCAGTCTTCTTTTATCCCTCTCAGAGCCGTTCCTGGAGCTCACGCCCCGCGGTCGCTGTGTTCAGGCAGGCTGGAGCTCCTTCTGGTGCACCGTCCCTAAACCGCCACCGGGAGGCGCCATTACCGGATCTGGGGGGTTCCGCTGTTGCGACATGATGGAGACGTGACGCAACGAGACGCCGCAACATGTTCACGCAAGAGAGGTGGAGGCTGTCAGCAGAGAAGGCTCCTGACATGCCATATCAGAAATGTGTTCATGGGTGAATCAGTTTTACAGGTGATAAATAATGTTTAAAATATTTTGCCCCCAGGATTGAAGTCTGGGGGCAAAAGCATGTTTGAATTTTTGGTCAACATGGTTTAATGATGACACCTTTTTATTTATGTTATGTTAAATGATTATTAGATAATGCAGGAGTTCATAAACTTTGTAATAACAAACAAACTGATGTCCCTTTTATCGCATTAAAGTTGGTAATTTGGCAGATGAGCCAGAAACAGAGTTAACAGTTTTAACAGTGAAAAGACTATTCTTTTTTTTAATGACTTTGTTTTCAACTGTACTTTAAAATAAATATTTTTTGGTTGAATCTGCAATACTATTGCACTTAGTAATGTTCTGTCCTTTTATATCTTTTAATAATTAACAGAATTTATTTGAATCGACCGGCCAAATATGAACCATTTTAGAAAATATATACATGTATGATTGACGCACTCGCAGGGACAGTTCACAAATCACATTCATGCAAAAGATTTTAATGCCTCAAAAATATCAAACAAACACGCGTCTTTGATTGCAATCAAGTAAACACAACACAGCAAATACAAACATACAAGGACTTTTTTCATCATACAGACAATTGATCACAGTTTGCCACTATTGTAAACATGTTACAGCTGCAGGAGATGGTCAGGTTAAAAAAAACAATGTATTTATTGAGAGCTGTGGTCAAAGTAATACTTATTTATTACTGATGAAGAGGTACGACGTGGGGGTAACACTGTGACAGAGCCAAAACAGAAAAGAACTCAGCGTATCCTTAATGTGGAACAGGACTCTCAGACGCCCAAAGACTGTGCTGTTCAAAATCCTGTTAGTTGACAGCCACTCCACTAGAGGGCGCTGACACATACAGCAGAGATAACGAGGAACAGAAATGACCTGGAACTCCCAGGCTGGTCAGTCTTAGCACCAACATGTACACAGTAGCAAACACTTTAAAATAAGCACCAGCAGTTAAAGTTAAGTCAGTGAAGGGCACATTTAAGGTCCCGCAACAGGCGCGGGTTGTGTTTTCAGTCCAGCTCTGTGGGGATGATTGTAGGAAAACACAGTCTGTTTCTTCTCCAGTGTTGCGGGACAAACATCAGCAGCTCGGTGGCGTGTGTGTGTGTGTGTGTGTGTGCGGGTGTGTGTCAGATTTCAGACCGGAAAACAGGGCGATCAGCTGTTGGTTCCTTCAGCACTCGTCCATCCAAACTTAGCTGCCACTGTTGATCTGGACTCCATTCTGAATCATGTGCATTATGGATAGACGAAGCATGAGTCCAGAACCGTCCCGGTCGGGTAGCACTGTAGAACCCTTATCCACCGTCTAACTGTCACATGGTTGATACGAATGAATTCCAGGGAACTCTATCTGGCGACCATTTGTGTTGACGTAGAAGGCACAGGATGGGTAGATCATTTCGGTGAGACGGGGTCTGTTACTGAAGACGGAGCGCTGAGAGGGGAGGCGACCCCCCCCCCCCACCCCCTGAAGACGTCACTCCTGACTGGCTCTTCTCTTCTCCAGCTTCATTTTGAGCTCCTCGTTGAGCGCTGTGGATGCACAGAAGACAGTCAGATCGTGTTGACACGCTGGGATATACATGCCTACTAACTCTGTGTGAGAGGGGAGGGGGAGTGGATCAGTCTTCTAAGAGGGTTGGTGGGAGAGGCCGGGACGGGTGAGGTCAGGATACGCCGGTCAGGGGCGGGAGACCTGGACAGGGGGCTGCTAGGCCAACGGTCTGCAAAAGAATGAAAACAACCTTCAGTAAAGGTGAGTATCCATGTCTGCGTGAGCTGTGCGGGACCTTGACCTTGTTTTGGTGGCAGGGTGGGTGCCTTGGGCAGGGGGCTGGAGGGGGCGGTGTGCAGGATCCGCTCTCCGTTCTCATCGTTAGCTGAAACGTACGCTGACAACACAGAGGAGGGCGTCATCACATGAGGGGAATCGGAAAAAAACGCAGCGATAACAACGGTAGAGAGGATTAGTACTGATGTTCTCTTCGTAAGGTTCCTCCAGGAGGAACGGCTGCAGCGTTCCCGCCGTCTTCTCCACCAGAGCATCGATGACCTCGTGCAGGTCGGCACAGGGAATCTAGGCGAGGAGATAAAACTTGTCTCAAGCCACCTGATAAGTGACCTTAAAGAACCCCTTCTAATGACGCACTTACAGGGTTTTCCACATCAATGACGTAGCCGCCCTGGTCCCTCTGGGTCACCCGGTAATGTCTGAACACGGACCTGAGGGCAGGATGGGAAGCAGCTACGTTAGCTAGCGCGCTCTGTGACCGTCACACCTGCAGCTGTGGCGATGGTCAGGTTACCCGTTGAGGTCCTGTCTGGTGGTGACCGCCAGCGAGCAGCCGTCCCTGCCTGGACGGAGCAGCATGTTCCCACAGTCTGGGTGTCTCTCCAATAGGACTTCGGCTTCTGTTCTGGACACGGGGCGAAAGCACCTGCACGCCAGACGCATCGTGTCTCACTGTCTCCTGATTCTGAACGCAGGACTTTATAAAAGTGTGTGTAAAGAGGTGGACTCACGGTGGGATCTCCCCCACTAAAGGCACAGAGAGGGGTGAGGGAGGAGCACGCGTGGGCGTGCGCGTCCTCCTCCTGGATCTCTCTTTGTCCACCACCTCCTTCAGCATCTGCAGCTGGCCGGGCAGCAACGTGAGGCAGGACGGGACGTTCAGCTGGAGCAGAGAGGCGTAAAAATCATTCACTCGAAGAAAGAGAGGCGAATAAAGTGGGTAGAAAGTGAGCATTTACATCCACGACAGAGTAGAGGAAGCCTTTCCACAGCTCCCGGGACTCCAGGTTTGGTGCCTGGAAGCAGACAGAGGCTGTAAGACATCCTAAAACGTGTGAGTTCTGACACACACGTGTGCTGGTGGGACGGTACCGTCAGTTTGGTCTCTCCGTCCTTCATGCGCAGGATGAACCTGGCTGCCTCCAGGTTCCTGTCCCGGCTGCAGTCGTCCTTAAGAGACACGAAACCAGCGAGGTCCATCTTCTCGGTGTACTGTAACACACAACGTTGCAGGGTTGCAGCGCACAACAAGCAAAATACACTCCCCTGTCACACTTACATTAGTATCCTTGGCATTATTGAAGAAGTATAAGGAATTCCCACATAGACAGGTCCAGAGTCTCCGGAATGCCTGTTGGGAGTGCAGACAGACATGCAATATGAGGTGTATCAGGGATAGTTCCCATCCCATTTCCTGTCCCAGGGGGTGGATAAAGGAGTGGGACACAGCTGCTGTCAATCTGAGCTGCCACGGACCAGTGGGACACCCGCACCTGAGCCACGCTCACATTACAGCTCCACACTTTGCATTGAAACCAGCCTAAGTGTGTGTGTGTGTGAGGGTCTTGGGGGGGGAGGGTCTCCCCTTTTTTACGCACGCAGAATTTTTAAAGGCTGTTTTCTTATCTGGTTTCAGCGCCCACGTGACTACACAGTGATATCAGACTGTCAGAACAAAAAAATAAGCACATGATTTCTTTGGCTGGGAAAAAAAAATTGGCGTAAATCCCCTCCCGCTGCAACGTGATTTAAATGCCAATGTTTTGACAGCAGCGCTTCCCCCGGTTGCTATCTGGTTTGCGCACGCACGGCTGCTCGCTTCCCCGTCAGATTCGTCCCAAAAGCGGGGCGATAAAACGGGCAGATGTCCGGCAGCGCCTCGCCCCTCGCACAATGAGGAAGTTGACAGCTCCGGGAATGAGAGATCAGCCGGTGTCCTGCACCCTGACCGCCGCCCGCAACAACATGCAGCCGAGACAAACATGGCAGACGCACCGGGAGGACCCACCTTTTCTCGGGGTCCACGCTTCTCCAGGTAGCCTTCGTAGTAGCAGGGCGGGAGCTGCGAGCGGGCTCCCGCCGCCCCCGAGCGCTGCCTGACGGGTGCAGCCGCCATCGAGTGTCGCTGCCTGGGCACCGACCGAGGACAAAGGGGCGCTCAGTGATTCGGCGGAGTGACACGCCTTCCCCGATGAGATAGTGGCGTGGCAATAATCCAGCAGCTGGCTGCTGTTCAGCCTGCTGTGACCAGGGATCGAGCAGGCGGCCAGTGCACAGTTTTGTCTGAATGGCTCTTTATTCTATCCATAAATGACGTTCAAGAGCTGCAGGGGGATATCCCAATCCCTCTATACTTTCATACAAAGACAGTCAAATATGTCTTTGTGTAAAATCAAACACTTGAAGAGAGCACAATCGATGCAGAGCAGCCAAATGACTTCATATTTATTCATAAACAAGCCAAAAGAATTCACTCCCCTTTACAAAAATATACATTATGATACACAGAAAATTACACTTTGTATAGAGGTAATCCACTATGATAATCCTGGATAATCCCACATTCAGTCTACCCACAGAAGACGTAGAAGCTGCAGTTTAAAAAGAAGCATGAGAATGAGTATTTGAGTGAAATCCATTAACAAATGGTCTACTATAATAAATCTTAATGTAGTAATACTTTATTAATATGGTAAAGTTGAGACAAGAATATAGTGTTAAAGATGACGCCGTAATATCTCAGCAGCAGGCTAATATTGATCCCGGCCCTTTTGTTCCTCGCCATTATTGGCCTTTCACTATACACAAACTGAATAATAGCTCAATCTGAGCCCGGAGCTGCGTCACACGCCCGAGTCAGAGTAATGAGGCGTATAAACCCACACCTGAACCCGCCGTCATTACTCAGCACAGCCTGACTGCATCCAACCTTAATAACCTGCTAACCAGAACGCTGGCCGTGCCCTATAAGAACTGGGGGATTATTACAGAGGTGGACTGGGAGTTTCAGAGGCATCATGGGATTGGAATGAGGGCAGATGATGATGATGAAAAAAAAAGAAGAAGAAGCGGGTTCGGGTACAGAGGCAGGTGGTGAATAAAGAGCAGCGGGGGAGGGAGGCTGTAATCCACTGCTGGGTCCCCTTCCCCGCTGAAAAGGCCTGTCTGTTCCACTTCCAGTTTAAAGTGAGATGGGAGGGATGAGCAGGGTGGATGGGAGGGGGACATTTTTAGAGAACAGTACATCTACTCGGCTCATAGAGTGTAAGAGGCTCATCTGAAACTGAAACCAGCTATTGTCTGGCCCCCTCATTATTACCAAACTCTGTACACAACCGTTTAGAAATAGAATTCTCTGTCAGGCCTGGGGCACAGACCCGGCCCCCGAAACCGAAGCAGGTACAAGCACACCCGATCACGCATCACTTCAATTTCCATGCTCTGAATTGTAACTTAAGAGGAACGAAGCCAAGCTGGGCCCCCGACGCGGAGGGGAGAAAAACAAATCAAAGACCCAACGTTCAGGGACAAACAGGCCAGAAACCTCTGAGTGACACTGCCAGCAGCGACAATAGACACCGAGAATAAAGGACGTTTGAGATTATGGTGATGCGGCACAAGATACGTAGTGAATCATGCAGACAATGATTTTTTTTTTTTTTTTTTACATAGCGTTGCTGCATCCGGTGCAACACTTACAACCTTCTTGTACGTTTGGAAAAGCTGTCTTGAGCCACACCAGACGAGAAAGATATAATTAACATAGTCCATGCATGCCTAGATCCATGCAAAGATCTAAATGACTCCAGACAGCGTGAAAACGTTTCAACAATTCCAGAAAGATCCAGCAGGTGGCAGCAAACGACCGGCTGAGGCGCCGACGGAAGGACTGAGGAAGACCAGCAAGCAGCCCTCCATGTTGTCAGTCAACAACAGTACCGACGCCCGAAGGCACCGCCGTCCGTGTGGTACCATGAACAATCACACAATAATCTCTCTGATTGGGTTTGAAAAAAAAATGTAGAAGTGTGGCGTAAAAGTGTTTCTCCGTTAGACCTGGTGATGGTAGTGCATGTGACAAAGTGCACGGGTGCCTTGAGAAGGAATGTTAAGACTTTAGGACACAGTAAATGCTAGTTTGATTCCCTTCATCTTTCCCCTTTAAAGAAAAAAGTCAATCCTGATCCATGTAAATAGCAGTTGGCCCAAACAGAAATGAAGTCCCCACGTTTAGATGTCGAATCACTGTGACCGTATCCTCCGATTACCCACTTGCTGCTCCTTCCCTCTGGTCACTGGCTGCTTTCAGTGCGGCAGAGGCACCGTCACCTCGACGTAGTTGACAGGGAAGTATCCCGATCGACCGCCGATGGATCCCTCCAGCCAGTTCTCGTCGATTTGGCTGAGCAGGTTGATGACGTCGCCCTCGCGGAAGCTCAGCTCTCCGTCGTTCTGCGACTCAAAGTCATACAGAGCTCGGCAGCACGGCTGGGCTGCAGACAGAGGAGAGGATGGAGGCGTGAGTCCAGGAAACCACCTCAACAAGATTAGAAGCCGGAGCAATTCTACCCCAGTGTCAGATGGAAAATGATAGTGGGAGTTAATGTAGGTGTGGAAGGTTATGAAGTTAGTCTAAAGAAAGATTCCCCTGAAGGCCAAGATGAAATCCCTGCTTTTCCCTTTAAATTCAACACTTGTTTATGCTGCAATGACTCTTGAGCTTCAGTAGATTCTCCAAAGTGAATGTTACAGACTGTCAGATATACACAACTCAGCTCAATTACTGTACTTGAGATCATCTGGATACTTTGAGTGTATATATATCTGCAGCCTGGGCCAGAGGCGGCCACGCCCTGCGGGGCCCAAGGTTCTCTCCACCGTCAGAACACACACTCTCCACCAGTGTTACTCCAGCACACCGACAGTGGACGTCTGTGTGTCCAAAGCGGCGAGACCTGACAGCGTCTTGGCGCGTCTCACTCACGGGGTCGGCTCTTGACGGAGGCTCTCTGGGAGGATAGAGCTGGATATTGTGCTGCGGCTGCTCAATGTCACAGGGGGAAAACGTCCATGAGCGCCACGTCCACGCAGAGAAAACTGGCAGGAGGCGCTGCACGCACGCACACGTTACCTGCAGAGTGATAGGGAGGGCTCGATGCAGTAGGTGTGTATCCTCCGTTTGAGTTTTCCTCTTGTCCATAGTCGAAGGACGGCTTGGGTTTGGGGGTGTATTCTCGCTTTGGTCGGGACTGAGCTTCATCCACCCTGCACATCACAGGAACATGTGTGTTCATGAGCCAATCAATCAGCAGGTTGAACAAGGAAATGCCATTAAAAAGGAAAACAAATCTAGTAACACAAAACGTGTACATTTAGCCAGGTGGGGGCAATAAAACAGGGAGAACGAAACCGCCGAGCCATCTCTCATTCCAGGTAACTGACCTTTGAGCCAGGTTCCCAGAGAGCACCTCCAGGA
This sequence comes from Takifugu rubripes, assembly GCF_901000725.2. Taxonomy (NCBI): domain Eukaryota; kingdom Metazoa; phylum Chordata; class Actinopteri; order Tetraodontiformes; family Tetraodontidae; genus Takifugu; species Takifugu rubripes. The sequence goes on from NC_042306.1 coordinate 10,609,272, forward strand.
TCTGAGAGGCCTCTCTGTGGTACTGCAGCAGAGACTCCACTAAAGACGACAGGTGACTCACCTGCTCCACCTACACGCACGCGTGCACACACACACACACACACACACACACACACACACACGCACGCATAAGTCTGGAAAACAGCAGTGTCATCACATCCATACACACATATACTGTTGTTATCAGGTAACGAGCTGGGATCATTAGTAGGCCTTACAGGACAACACCAAACAAACTGGTTGGACGAGCTCGCGGTGGACGGGGACAACCTGTCAGCTGACACGCTTTGTCCTCGAGGACGGGGATCAGCAGCTGTGAAGCTGAGCAGCAGCTCCCACCTCCAGGCCTCTCAGGGCGTTATTCACCATTAAAGAAGGGGAACTCACGTCCGTCTCCAGCAGGTTGTGCATGGAGCTCTCAGCCAGGTCTTTGGACTCGTGGAACTTCTCCAGCGACTGGCGGATCTCCTCATCCTGGATTTTACCCTGACGCTTCTTCTTGTAGTCATAGTCCAGGCGCCGGCTCCCCAGCTTCTTCAGATGATGCTGGAAGGAACCATTTCAGGTCCTTATGGCATTTCTGTACCTTATTTTTCGATCTTGCTGTGTTTGGGTTACCTGAATGTCTTTGATATCCTTATCAGCAATCGTCTGCAGTGGGTCAATGAAGTTCTGCTTCACATCAATGTCCAGAGAATCTTTGACCTCGGCTAACCTCATCATGGACTCCCCAAAGTCCATAAGAGCCCCACCTGGAATAAAGAAACTGGACATTTGTGCACGCTCCCATTTCAGTGATCAACAGCAGCCACCCGCCAGCGTTCTCACCAAAGCTGGTGTTCGTGCCCATGTCTTGTCCATACTTGGTCATACACTCCCCCAGGAGGCCCTCGGGCTGGGGGTAGCCCGGACTATTCACCTGCCCCCGGATTTTGGACACCGTGCTGAGCATGGTCAGCTTGGCTCTGGTTGCTGGGTTGGGCTGGAGGTATTCCGATGTTTTACTGATGATTTCCACCACAGCTCTGCTGGTCACGTCAGCTTTCTGGACACACGAACGATAGCAACCAGCTTTTATTTGGTGACCCAAAAGAATGTTTTCTTCAGATGTGAACTTGCATGTTACCCTCTCAAGATCCTTGAAGTCTTCATCCAGTTTGGTCCCCTCTGCTCCTCCAACCTTCTCACTGACCATCTGTAGGATGGGAATGATGGGAATGTGGTAAGTCTGGAATTCTCCCTCGTCCTATAGCATCCACTTAAGCACACAACCTGCAGTTGTCACTAGTTGAGCAAACATAAATGCATGTACCTCCCACCCATTTCTACGGCTCTAATTGCCATTAAAACTCTACCATTAAGCTTCTCTCACTTCATGTCCCGTTATGGAATCTCATTAGTTCCACTTGTGGAGTTCCCCTCACCTTCTGTAAACATTCCAACCACATTAGTTTTGATCTTGATCTTGCCTGGAAACCTTTTTTGTGTGTGTGTGTGTGTTTGCTCAGCCTTTCTAAACACCAGTTTTAAACACACCCTGGCGATAATTCTTTGGCTTGATGGACAAACCTTAACACCTAACTCAAATAAGCAGATCTCTACGACACACCCAGCAGTGCAAGGGGCAGCGACTTGACATATGTTATCCCAATGCAAAGATTTGAGGTTGAACTCGGCTTCTGGAGCTGGCGGCTCGTGTTTCTGCCGTTTGACTTGACAGCCTGGGTGAGATTCTGAGGAACCCTGTAATATTCCTGCAGGCTGCTGCAAACGTGTTGGAAATCGGACTGATCTCGGCTCCTTTTAGCTCCCAGATTTCCTGATCTGGAGTTGTTTAACAGCCTTCTGTGAGCGTGAGATGAGGGGCTGCAGATGCTTTTGCATGCAGGTGACAGCACTGTTGTGATTCACCTGTGTGACGTGTGGTTTTCTCACTCTTTGGAGACTTTGTCCACGAATGTGCCGGCCAGGACACACCAGAACAAACGTGCTGACACTAAATGCACATACTGGATGGTCCACTTAATTTTAACACCACAAACGAGCACCAACTTTGACAGAACGCGAAGAATGAGGGCACAAAAATCTCGTCAAACCGGAAAGTTTAACCCGTTCAGTGCCTAAACACGGTTGAACGCCAACTTTTGTGTCAAGAAAAAGGTTTTAAACACATGCAAGGTGGTTAATTCACAGTAAAGTTGTTATCGGTGACACTTAATCGACCTAAAGGGTCAGTACATGAAGTCACTTAATTATTTAACGACGTCACCGTAAAAGGTAACTATGTTTACATGCTAACGTTATTAGCATTAGCGATATTGTTTTAAACACAGGTAACACCAGACCCAAGTCAGAAGAGTTAAACTATTTTGAATGGTAAAAAAAACCCCCAAAAACAAACATTTTAACAGAACCAAGTAATCAGAACTTGTAAAAACGTGCCATTCCAACTGTTTTGCCAGTGTTTTTATTTATGGTTAACTCGGTAGCTCGACGCTAGTCCACACTGGCCACTGGAGTAGCTAGCGAAAACACCGGCTAAAGTTCCAAAGTTGTGCGCTTACCTGGCTCGCTTTGTAAAACTGCTTCTTAAACCCCGCGACAGACATCTCGCCTGGGCAGCCACGAAGGGAAACGTGCTGGTTTGGAAACGCGAACCGCGACTGTGCAGGTTTACAGCGCCGAGACGGTGACTGGACGTCTTGGAACTTTGCACCGTCGACGTGAAAGTCGCTCTGCAACCACACTTTCCTGGCTGCTGCTAGTGGGAGGCTCCGCTAAGTGGGTCAGCACGCTGCAGACTTTACCAGACAAATGCATCCATTACCCCCCCCCCGCTTTAGACTGTTATCCCTGGGCAAATGATGTTTGGGCCGGATTCAGTTGCACATTTCGAAGTTTGTTTCATTCGGGAGCCGTTTTTTGCAGATCTATTTAAAAAAGGCTGTGAATGTTAGTTTCTGACTCAAGAGATGGAGAGTTTGCTTGATTATTAGAATAGAATAAACAGCACATGTAAAATATGGTGTGGGGAGTCAGAGGGGAGATGAATGAGACTCAAAATGCTTCAAAAGAAAAAGGAAACAATTTATTACATTCTTAAAACCACATATGATGTATCCCATTCGACAACAATGAATATTGCGCACTGTGTGATTCAGTTACTCTTGGACTAGTATTATAACTTTTGTACATTTTGTCATAACAGAGAAAGAAAAGGAAGACAAACAGTTTGACGTCTGAACTTTTTTCCTAATCTTTCTCCAGTTTAAAAAAAAAAAAAGATCACTGACTTTACAAGACATACATGGAGACGTGTAAATAAAGCAGTGGATAAAGGACTGACGAATAAATGGAAATCACAGCAACAGAAGCATTACGTCCCCATATCGAAATTCATCTTGAACACTACCTGATTTCTTTTCTTTTCTTTCTTTTTTAAAAAATTCCTATGTCTCCTAGATTTCGTGTTACGACAGGACAAACGGGGAGGGCTTTGACACTTTGTGAGTGACATTCACAAAAAAAAAGGTAGAACTTACGTCCACAGTGATTATTGTTATCGTCTTAGGTGCAAAGGTGAGTGAGGAGCAAAATCAATGACACTGGTAATAAAGGGGCAAGAGGTCACAGCTAACTCCCTGAGCGGCAGGCGGGCGGGTCCTCGGACCCCGCTCCAAATCTTCACAGCACCCCAGGTAAGACATGATCGTCGTGATCCGATCGTTGCTATAACGACCTTCGAAAAAGTGTCGTATGTACATGAGAAAATGCCAAAAAGAAATTGTGGGTGAGTTTGTGTGATGTGAAGGTCTGAATCTAAACAACTAAACCGACTGAAAGGCTCCTAAGTCTTAACTGGCATTGAGGCCCGACTCAGGGGGGCAGCTGGTAGCTCTGTGGGGAGGGGGGGGCAGATAAGTGCTTCAGAAAAGTGTTGGGTTCAGGACTAAAGGCAAGAGGAACAGCAAATGTACAAAATAATACAGTTCCTCCGACCAACAACTTGTGAATCGTCGTCGTTCCATCCAACATGAGTGACAGACGCGTTACCACCCCGACTGGACTGTACTGACTGCTGGTGAGGAACGGGTGGGGGTGGGGGGGTACCCTGGGGGTGGGGGGGTACCCTGTTTCTCCTCTGTTATCATACAGGTGTTAGAGTCTTGGTTTGCCGTGCGCTCTCTTTACTGTCCATGTATTCCTCTCTGGGATGGTGCGGAGGCTTGCAGCTAAATGTCATGTGGCCTCCGGGCGCCCCCCCTCCCGGACCAAACCGCCCTTTGTGTCCATCCCGATCGCTCGCTCGGCGGCAGCAACCCCACCCTGCCCTGGGAAAGAAGGGGGCCGTTGCCACAGAAACCTGAGAGTACTGTCAAGAGAGGAAATGGTGCAGAGAAACAACCGGAATCCCCCGCCCCCCCAAAAAAAAGTCCATCATGGAAGGATCCGTCGCCCCCTCATGTACACCCGACTGTCCCCTCTTCTCTCCAATGCTCGCTCTCTCTCTCTCTCCTACACATCCTAAATCTCTCCATATACTTATATAGTCATCTATTTACATTCTCATTTAAAATATCTGCTTATAAACGTGTATATAAATTAAAAGATAATTTTCTTCTTGTTCTTTCTCTATAAGTGGCATTTACAAGGAAAAAGGGTGCATGGGACTGAGGTTTCTCATTGCATCACAAGAGCCTACATGGAGGCAGCACCAAACACTGTCTAACTCTGTGGGTCTGGTTCTAGATGGGTTGTGGAGGTCAACCTGCTCCGTGCAACAGCAGAGAGAATGACTCGTGATCTTGGTCCCAAAGGTGATGGTCGGTACGAGTGCGTGACCTGTGTGAGCGAGCTTACTGTGCTGAAGTGGAGAAACTAAAAAAGAGGTTAGAATTAGAGTCTGAAATGATGGGGGGTTTTACCGCGGAGCGACAGGGTTCGTACATTCGCTGTTGGGCTGTGGATGGTGCACTGGTGCTTATCAATGAGGTACATTCATAAATGGTTTAGTGATCCTCAGAGGATCTGGTGGCCAACTGGGCCTGCGTTCCGCCCATTGACTTGTTTGTTAATGCTACAGTGTGCAGAGGACCATGAGCGTGTGCGGTCTGTAGTGTAAGGTGCTTCTGCCTGCTGGGAACGTGGAGGACTACTTTGGGATCATGGGAGATGTAGTATTTAACATCCTGGATTGTCTCTTTAATTGCTGGTTGCTGAGCTTTGACATCTCTCTCCTGCTCTGTCTCTCCTCGCGCTTCCCTACCGCTTGGTATAATCTCCCTCCGTCGCCACCGCCCCGCCCGCGCCCTAGCTGTTGGTGGAGTCCGGCAGAGACATCTCGCTGCCGAACACTTCCCGGTAGAGCGGCGGGAAGCTGTAGGCGGTTTCCGGGTGGACCAGGCGGAAAAACTCCAGCTTATCGATGTGGAGGTTGCAAATGGACTTCATTGTGGGGAGCTTGGACACCATCTGTAGGAGCGAGAGAAGCAGAGAGGTGAGTTTATGAACGCCAAGCTCTGTGCACGTACATCGGGATGGGGGGGGGTCGCTCTCCGCTTCACCTTGTCCAGTTTCTCATCAGAGACGCTCTTGTGTAGGCTGTGCTGCAGCGCCAGGTAGACCTTCTCCTGGAGTTTCTGAACTTTCTGGCCTTCTTTTAGCCACGGCCGGTCTACAGATGAGATGATGGAACATTAGCTAGTTACTCCAGGGGTTTGCACGCCGTTTGATGATGTCCAACACATCTTTTCAGAGCGATTCTATCTGCATACGTGATAAACAGTGTGCGTGTGGGAAATCACCAGGGGACAGAAGGACGGCGGCGCTGAACAGAGCCACCTCTTCATCAGTGAGCTGCAGACGACAGAGACCTTTTCCCAGGTCGAACACGGCGCTGACCAGGTCATCGCACCCTGCAAAGGCGCGGGAGGTTAATGACACGTCAGAAATCACCCGGAGGATCGCTAGCGCGCTCCCATGATCCTGTTGCTCATTAGAACCCAACTGATCCTCACCGAGCGCCTTGAAGAACTGGGCCGGGGCGAACTTCCCGTTGAAGAAAATGGTGCCGTTGTTGACGTTGAAAACTCTGCACATGCGGATTAGCAGGACCTCCAGGCATCCTGCAGTGGTGGGCCACAGACAGAAGCAGAGACATGGAGAGATGGACAAAGAAGAGGAAGCAGGAGGTCGGGACGAGGGGGGGCGGTGGGACACACAGAGGACGGGGGCCAAGATACTCCAGCACGCATAACACAAGATAGAGAAAGTAAATAATTTTGACCCAGATCTGCACACAGCTCATACATACACGGCTACGTGAGTGCATGGAACTCCTGCGTGGCGTTTTGTGCGACCAGATTTTGTGTAATGCTCTGTTTCCTTGGCAGGACAGACAGGAGTACGTCAGACAGGCACCGACCTGCTTTCAGCAGAATGATCTGGTCGTTCTGACACAGGTCCATGAAGCCGGCGATGCGTTTGGCGAACTCCACCACGTACTGGATGGCGTTGGTGATGTGGTGCGCGCACTGCTGCCACATCCACTCGGCCGACTGCGGAAACGACACGGAAAAAGGAGCTCGGTGAGACCCGGCTCGGCAACGGCTGGCCGGCGCCTGCCCGTTTCCCAGCGTTGGCCACACACCTTGTTCTGGTACACGCGCGTCTCCTCGGCTGAATACTGCACCCAGGTGAATCTCTTCATGTCTTCGGCGCTGTACTGGCACGTCTCTAGGTGAGACTTTACAATGCTCTGAGTGATGTGCTCTGAAAAGACATAGAATCGAACATTATTTATTGTTTATTCACAATAGGCTTGAATCAATGAACTGAGGGATCATCGTGGTTGTAAATAGTCACCGAGGTCTGTGATCGAGCAGTCGTCTGGCAGATTGTCCAGCATCTTGTGTGCGTTAACCAGCAGTGGATGTGTTGTCGAGTGTGTGTGCAGCAGCTGGATCCCGTTGCCGTCGGCCCCGTCCAGCACGGTTTGCTGCGGGGAGTTCTGATTGGACAGGGACGAGGAAGAGGAGGAAGCGGACGACGAATTGGAGGTGTTTCCGGTGCTGGCCCCTCCCCCGCCCAGCAGCTCCAGGCTGCAGTACTCGCTGGCCTCCTCAGGGGTCAGGGGCAGGTCGAACAGGTCCGGCAAGGCCGCGATATCATCCAGGTCGCTGAGGGTGGAGCTGGAGCCACCGGTGCTGTACGATCGGCTCAGACCTTCCTCCGCGTCCTCCTCGCCGCCGCCGCCGCCGTTGTCCTTGGGTAAGGACAGAGCGGTGGAGCCCCCGCCCCCCGTTCCCGCACACTCCTGGGACTTTTGGTGTTTCTGGACCTCGGCGTAGAGGCTGTCGCGCTGTTTCTTGGACATGCGACCAAACTTGACCGCTGCAGCAGGAAAACAGATGTCGATACATGAAAATTACGGGTGAAATCGACGACGAGGACGAAGGTTTAGAGAGAGAGCTCAGGACTGGGGAGGCCAGAGCGGCGCCGTTTCTAAATCGCACACATCTGACAAGCTCCTTAAACGCCTGCTGGATCTTTCTGTCCCGCATAGATAACACCCGTGTTCCCCTGCGCTCTGGTGGACATTATAGTTGAGGGCTTCAAATTCCCCTGGTATCAGATTTAAAATAAATGAGATGAACAGACTAGGATTCACTAGTACGCCTCCATCTGCACGGGCTGAACCCAAAGTCCTTATATTTTAAATGAAAACTATAAAAAAAACTCCAATCCTACTCCGACCTCCTATTCCTTCCTTAATCGGTGTGTTTCACAGCTAACGCCGTTATATAAAATGTGCACAGTGCCTCCTTTGTGCCCGCTCACCGTCTCTGCTCATGCCCAACGCCAGGCACTTCTGCAGGCGGCAGTGCTGGCAGCGGTTGCGGTTAGTCCGGTCGATCAGACAGTTCCTCTGCCGGGAACAAGAATACATGGCGTTGTTCTGCTGACTGCGGCGGAAGAAGCCCTAAACAAACAGAAACGCCATCAGCTGCTTGCACATTGGCGGCTGAACTGAAACACAAGGTTTGCAGGAAGGAGACATCGGATTCGTTTGGGTGTTTCCTCCTCACCTTGCAGCCTTCGCAGGTGATGACTCCATAGTGGATTCCTGAGGACTTGTCCCCGCAGATCTTACAGGGGATGACCTCGATCTGAGCTGCAGGGACAGAGAAGGAACATCGATCAAAGGGGTTAAAAATGAAAAGTCCCCGAATAGCACAAAAGAGAATCTTTGACATGCAAAGAGGCCATAAACACTGGTGGATTGTTCCGCACACAGACCAGCACGGACGCCCGGGTCTTGCACTAATTCGGCTCGAAGAGTGTGAAAATCTGTAGATTGAAAACAAAATGCTGCCTGTTTTCTGTATGAACAGATACAATCTGCGGCCATTTGATGTTTTACTGCTCTTATCTGGCTGGATGGATTTTTTTTCTTTTTATGCCGTCCAGAAAAAAACTCAAGCCCTTGTCTCTTTGATCCCGGCTTCTTCTGTCGTCATCGGGCCAGTAAATCTGTAATCCATTTACAGTGATTCTTTAGAGGAATGTGCACTTATTTTCCTTTCACTGCGTGCAACTTATTACCATTAAATTACATGAACTGCAGCATTGTGCGCATGAACCCGTCGCCTGTGTGAGCGTCCTATCAAAATGAGATACGTTACTCCCAGAAGGCTCTTCTCTGCTGATACCAGAGGCAGCTGCGAGGCCTTTTGGCCTCTTGATTCATTTCACCTCTGTCCTCGCTGGCGTCCTCCCGCACCTTCTCGAGTTTCAGTTTAGTCTGAGTGTAATCTAGGAGTTCCATATCTGAAGGGAGTTGTGCACAGCTTTACGATTCGCCTGACTGTAAACCTGTTTATGATTAATATGAAAACAGTCCGTCAGTGGCATTTTATTGTGTGTTTGAGGCGATCATTAACACGTTTTGGACACCAAAACAAAGACATCCAGTACTTTGGACCGACGCGCGTCGGTCATTAATACAGGCACTTCTTTTAAGGGCCTTGTTGGAAGACAGAGAGAAGACGAACTGTCCTGCATGTGACCCCCATGAAGGACCAGCAAACAAAACAGGGAATCACAGGACATTCCCACACGCACAAAGGCGCCTTACTTCTCGATCGAGGCTGAAAAAACAACCGCGTCGTCCTACAGCTGTGCCGACTCTACGGCTTCAGCTCAATTTACAAAAATCCCTCCTGCGCCACTAATGAGAAGAGTGCACGGAAAACCACGGCGGCCTGTTATGCGATTGGGGAAGAATTGCTGCAGTGTTAACTGGAAAACACAACTTTCCACTCCTTCACCCCCTTTTTTAATGACAAAGTCAGCTGCCTCTGAAACAGTTGACTAAAATACTCCGAGTGATCATGGCAGCTGGAGGCATGCAGCGGAAAAAAAAAAAGAGAGAGAAAAAAAGATTTCCCTCCCTGTTTTTTTCTCAGGTTGCCCTCCACCCCTCCCTCCCGGTGCAGTTATATAACTCCTGTCTGTGAGCATTCCTCACAACACTCATTCAGCAGGCTCACTCTAGCAACACCGATCTCCCGCCCCTCCTCCTGCTCCAGCGCTCCCATTGGCTGGTGGGCGTCCGCCGCCCGGCTGTGATTGGCTGAGCCTCCTGTCGCTCTGGTGCAGCAGCCTGTCAGCCCATGTGGATGGTCTGTCCTACTGACACACTTTCCCACTGCAGGGGGAGACAGAGAAGGAAGGCCTGCGCGTTCCCGACTCTCCACAGACCCGTTTTTAAGGTGGAGCTGAGAAACGCTCAATCTTCAAAAAAAAACATTTCCCTGAAGCCTGCATCACAAAACTGGCTGTTACATAATAGCAAAATCAACAAAGCCACCAACATGCGGCCATTTTGTCAGGCGCCTCAACTGTCTTTGATGGTTATTATGATTCTATAACCCCACTCTGGCTCTGATATTGTTTTTTTCAAATAAATCCAGCTGTGATCTGTAACCATGACATTCCCTGTTTGATTTGACTGTAATGCACTGTACTTGGCTTGAGTTCACTCCAGTCAGATGGACTCTGAACCTCAATGTCAGCTATTCGGCACCCACCCTTCTCCCCAGCATTTGACATTGAGCTTCTTCTTCAACACATTCTATTCTGGTCCTTTGCTGAGGGCCAGAATGACACAGATGCCCCGTCAACAGCCCCTGTTGCTACAGCAACACGCGGACATGCTTTTTCACCCCTTGCTACTGCTGTATATTTGGAGAGAACCCCCAGTAAACCTGGATTTAATGGAGTAAAAACACCCATTAGGCAGTTAGCTAAAGTATTAACTGAGGAGCTAGACCCAGCGCCTCTCGGGCTAAATTGTTAAATAAATGTTTATTTAAAGACATTTGACATGTCGCACGATCCAAGCAGAAGTTAGCATTCTGGGCATGTTTCACAAAGTGTCTGTTAATGTTGAAACAGTTGATGCAGCCTCACACAGCTCGGGGCAGCGTTGACTCTCAAACCCTAATATCAGTGATGACCTGTACAAAAACCGGCATCTGACCTTCAGCGCCCTCCAGATTACGAATACTACGACAGCTGAAAAGTTTTTTTTTCACTCCCCTAATGTGGTTCACAAAAGCCGCCGCCACTACACGTCTCTCATTCACTCACATTAATGCTGTCACCTGTGTATGAGTATTAAACAAAATAAAAGCTTTTACACAGTTTACACGCCATTTTTTCTAAAGGGTTCAACTTTGAACACTGTGTCTCCTCTGCAGGTGTTATCACCCCGCTAAATGTGTAACTTTGTTATCTTTACAAAGTCCAATTTCATATGGGGTGTAAAAGCCTTCGGTGTAACAGCAGCATGATAAAGAATTGTGAATTTGACCTGCCCCTCGATACAGTGTCACACTCACACATGATGTTTCTTGGTCCCACAGCCTTAAAGCACTTCTCTTTTTCACACCTCACCCAGCATCTTATTGATTACACGTGACGACACGTAGCTCCCAGCTCCACGGCCCCCGGTGATGAAAACCTAAGGAGATGCTGCTAGAACTCCAAATTAGACGCTGCTGGGCCCAGACCCGCATGTGTGGAGCGCGGTCGTCCGGGAGAGCATTCAAATCAAGGGGCTCTATTTTAAAAGATGCAAATACCAGCGGAGGCCAGGCTGAGGCCCACGGAGGGGGATTACAACAGAGCGGAGAATTTCACAGGCCCCTTCTGCTGCTTCTCAGGGTTGGACACAAGTCTTCTGGGGTTCTTAGCGCGTCTATGTGTGAATACTGATAATCCACTGATAATGCATTGATTGTGCTCAACTGTCGCCGGTTATGGAGAGAGAGAAAGAGAAGGGGAGAGAGAGGGGTGCATCCTGAGCACCGAGAGGCCGCTGTGACTCAGCAGTTTGGGATCAAAGATTCTGACAGTGACCACGGGGACAAGAAAGTGCTGACACACTTGTGGCAAAGCAACAGGTTGGGCGACTATCCTACATTTTCAGGCGGTGAGCTAAGAATGGGCTGCAGTTTGTTTACATTTGGATATCCTTCCAGAAATGGAACCTCCCTCCACCAGAGGCCCCCTGTGCCTTTCTCTCCCCCTCCCTCCTCCACTCAGTGAAAAAAAAAAATCTCTTTCCTCCCTTCAGAAAAACACAAAAACCTCCTGGCTGCTTATCAGCTTTCCACCACAGCAAAGAGCTGTTAACTACCTAAACAGAAACACGGCTCAGGCCTAAATCTGACCAGTAGGTTTGTTTTAAATAAAACAATAACGTCTGTCTGGGCTGCAAAATGTCTTTAAAAAACGCACAAAGGCAGGACTGATGCTCTGGTGACCGCATGCATTAATATTGCAGATGTCGCCCGAGTTGTCAGGGCTGTTCAAGTTCAGTCTGAAATGGAGAGACACATGGAGGACGCGCCTACAACCGCACATGGCGCTGCACGGCGCTGCGCGGCGCTTCCAACTAGCCGACCCCCTCCCTCCGTTGCGTGCGCGGCCGCTGTCTAATGTCGGGTGACATAACCAGGTCAGTGGAACAGCCAGGTCCCTCTCCTTCAGTGCGCTCACACTGTCAGCCATGCTGGCACAGCCGTCACAACATCACGACATGACATCTACCCCAACGCTGCGCACGCCCGCTGTTGAGGGCGCAGAAACTTAACAAGAGGAAAATAAAGTTATATCCAACAGGGAGGAGTTCTGCCAGTGTTTTTGTTGCAGAATACGTCACTTGTTTCTTTTAAGAATCGCAGAATCTCGATTACATAATATATATATTTTTCGTATTTGTTTTCTAAAACAGCTCCTCGCCCTCCGTCCGCTCATTGCATAACCTTAACACGAAGCCTTAGACAATATGTATGCAAGGGAAGACGTTTCTTTTTAAAACCACGCATATCCGCCCTCTCCAAGCCGTTCAGCACGATTACGCATGTGTCCCCTTCTGCCGAGCCAAATCTGGTGCTAAACGCCACATTTTTTCCTGTTTGAACAGCGTAGCCAGCTCTCATGTTGAACTTCAATGTGGAGCCTGCAGCCTCCGGCTCTGCGCAGACATAATCCAGTCATGAGGGATTAATGCGCGCAGGGAGGAAAAACAGGCGCACTCCAGAACCCCGTGCGCACACATGTGGTCATCCCTGTCCTCACAAAACCCAACACCGATCCTTGAACTTTACACGATAAAAACAAGCAGATCGATGCTGGCAGGAAGTGAACTTACCTCTCATTTTGGTGTTTTCTTTCTTTTCAGCGTCGGGCGACGAAAGCTTGGCTACATGTGGTTATCGTAGGTGCCAGGGTGGAGGAGAATTACGCAGAGCCAGACTTCACTGACTCCAAATATTAACTTCGTCCCGGCTGCACACAGCGCTGTTTAAAGCACGACAAAGATAGACAGGGGGTGAAACTAGCCGAAACTCCTCTTCTCTATCGCTCGGTTAAGTCCACGCGAAACACAAGAGCGGCGAAAAGCGTTTTGGATCGCATCGTCACGGCGACGAGATTCGGCGCAACTTTTCAACCAGAATAATCCCACAGTGGACGCGAGGTGCTCGGCGCCCCCCTGTGCGCTCTGACTATTGCTTGCTTTCCTCTCAGTCTACCCTGCTAACCTACTTTCTCCGAGCGTGGACTCTCCCATGATCTCACTGCCGACAGCTCATCGCGCTGGGCTCGCGGGGGCGCGCACTCGGGAGCGAGTTTAAGGTGGCTGCGCAGAAAAGGACGCGCCCGGCTTTCTCACTGGCAACGACAAATCCGTAAAATGTCAGGATCGGACCGTTGGTTCTGCTTTAGAACGTTAATGTTACCCAGTCGACCTATTACATCATCTAATTACAAATGAGACAAGTGTCAGTTATGAGCTCTGTGACATTCATACCTGAGGGATTAGGTGTTGTCAGTGGAAGCTGGGAGAGGCTGTAAATGAGCTTCTTTATCCTAGTAAACATTTAGAAGGCTTGGAAAGTTTCTCAGAAACATTCGTGGAACAAAAGTGTGCATCGAATGGTACTTTGAGGAAGCATTTCACCTCCATTTCGCAATCCAAACCTCACAGACGTTCGAACTTTCACTTCCAATATGAAAGTCGCCACAATGAAAGGCCAGTGGGGTTGGTATCAATGCAGGAGACTGCAGAGGATAATTCCGAGACATTCATTTGAGCAACAGTTTCCCAATGAGCTGCGTTCTTTAATGTTCTCATAAGAAATTGCTCTGGCCCTTCTCCCAGAGATTGCTCAGCACCACGCCATTTGTTCTGAGCGAAGCAGCTCCGGGGTTTAACATGACCTTCCATAAGTCTGAGATATGCCCCCCACCATCCCTCCTCCGTTCCAGGCATGCAGAAACACATTACTGGAGTTTTGCTCCAACATTTGCATCACATTAGTTTAACAAATGCTGATTTGGAGCGCACAGGAAGGAGCTGCACCAAACCTGTGATTCTTTCTTTTGTATGTGCCAGCACATTCTCATCCTGATCGGCATGTAACAGGATGGTACATACAGTATGTGTGGGTGGGGGGTGGTGATGGTGTTTGGGGTTGCTATAGCGAGTGGCCTTATGATGCAATTCCCTGGCAGCGCTGTTACGAAACAGCACAAAGGCAGAGATTACTCAAACTAGGTTAGTGGAGCAGCTGAGCACAGAGCAGCCATGGCTGCGTATTGCTCTCTGATTCTCACACGCTCGCCCACAAACGCTGGTACTTGCATTCGTCTCTGCGCCCCCCCACACCCCCCCATCCCGTCCCCACACCCTTTCCCTTCTCATCATTTTTCATACATAATCGCCCATATTTTGGCTGGCGCCTGCTCTCGCTTCCTCTGCCCGCAGCCCAGGATGGAACGAGCATTAATAGCCTGATATTTTATTCATGCGCACAAGTGCAAATCCTTATTTTTCCAACATTTCTGCACTCGTTGCTCTCAGGCTTTTGTGCAGACCGTGCTCCCCCCCCCCCTTCTCTCACCCCATGCACAACTTCCACCAAAGCCCCTCTGTTCTATGTCTCCCTTGACAACGGCAGTGGCATTTTGACCTTAGCAGTTACGTAACTGCTGCGCAGCGTGGTTGAACAGCAGAGGAAGGGGAGTGGGAGGAGAGGAGGGATTCGGCACTGGCTCGTACGCGGCAGACATTTTGTCCTTTGATGATAAAGTAGGACTTTAAATAAGAGGCAAGGAAAAAGAAGAGCTTAGCGTCGGGACTAAAGCCACCAGCAGCAACGGCAAAACAGGATAAGTGAGCAGAGCGAGGGAGATAACAGAGATGACATAATTAGATTAATGTTTACTTTTCTGACACTGTGATAGAGAGCACACACAGATCTTTTTACAGCCAACAGTGACACCTTCAATTGTGACAGGTCCGTGGAGAGTGAAGTGTTTATTTTAGAGTTTTAATTAAAAGCTGCCAAAGCAGAGCAGCATCCCCTGCCACGCACTAGGAAATGTGAGCTAGGACATCCCGCCGTAGTGCCGACTCGGCGCGCCCGCAGCAGCTCCGGTGTTTTGAATGTCGTCCCGAGGACCTCGCCGTTGGGAACAGCACAAGGTTGCTGCTGACGCGGATCAAAGTGCAGCCTCGTGACTCCCCCAAGGATACATTGAATGGCCCCGCTCGCACTTCAAAGAGCCATTGTGGAGATTTCAGAACAACTGTATCTGATCGGTTGCATATGGTTGGAGTCGGGGCCCTGGGCCAGACTCTCCGCATTAGCGGCCTCACATTCCAGACTGCGTTGTCACATCATGTTGTCAAACCTTCATGAGCGTGAGCACGGCGGCTCCTCCAGATGGGACTTTTCTTTGTTTCTAATTTGGGCCATTTCGCTCCTCACACCAGCACACATGCATGCACATACATGCACAACACAGTGCCAGTCAGTTTGCTGGAATTATGTCTGACTCCCGCTCTACTCAGAGCGGTAATCCTCCACTCCCTCTTCCCTCATTCAGTTAATCTCCCTGTTTTCTCCTCTCTGGAGGAACCTTTAATCCCTCCTCCCTCCCCTGTCCACAGTCAAGGTTCTGTAATCTGTAAACCCGGAGCTTTGCTGCGTCACTGGGTCAGTGTGTCAGATAGAGTATAAACACAGTTCCTATCCTGGCACAGTCGGGGCCCCACTACCCCCCTTCACATCGCTTCACGCTCGCCTTTCCCGACGCTCTATTTTTTTTTATTTCCGCGAGTTCTGGTTTTCCTACCAGCTTCCGCTGCCGCTCAAGCAAATCTGCTTCTTTTATTGTTCTGTCTTTTGTCTTATCAGTTTCATTTTTCATGTGTGTGGCTCTCTGGAATAATAGTGGCTCCAGATTAAACAAGACGCCAGCTCAATCACAGGCAGTTAGCTGAAGATTAATCTCACTCCTATGCATTACAGCATAAACAGATACGTAGAAGGTTGTCCTGTTCCTGGCCTGAGTCGCACTCAACAAAGTTTTTCCTCAGGACATTCTAAACAAGTAACACTTGGCGACCAGTTTTTGCATGGAAGAAAAGGTAAAACTTTGCTCTGTTAAATCACAATCCAGTTTTTTTCTCCCCCTCTTCGCCCACAGCTCTATAAACCAATCACCATTCAGCAGCACGCCAATGGGGATGTGACAAGTCCTTGAAAACCTATTTTACAGTCTCGGTTTAATCTTTAATCACACATCAATGGCTCGAAACCAAGCGTTCCACCATAATCAATCTCCTCTCTGTTTACAGACCAGCTTATTTTAATTAAACTGCATCAAATATTTATGTCAGCAAATGGCAGCTCTCTGCAAACACAGGCAGTCGCAGCAACCGCAGGATCGTTCTCCAAGCCTACCCCAACCTTTTGTGCTTGGTCACGGACCTGGAATTTACAGACTGGAATGAAAAACCTACAACCCAGGACAATTATATGTCTAATGTTTGTGTCTGTTCATTTCTATCTGTCCTATTTCCTATTTTCTGGGTCCAGCTCAAAGTTTCTTCCTGTTAAATGACATTTTTTTTCATTGTCCTGGCATTGCTGCTCTGGGTTTCTGTGTAGAGGGGCGATCCTGACTGTTACAGATGCTGTTGGACTCAACAGACCCACCTCTCCAACTCCTGGACCTTCGCTAATGTTACTGTTCCTCCAGACATTTGGAGCACGCAAGGCTGACGTGAGCACGCTGTCCACCATATGCCCAGACATGTCTCCACAAACATAATCAGCCGGTTACTTGCTCCGTCACTCATCTCTTTTTCTAATTCCTAGAAAAGCAGGTTCAGCACACACACACACACACACACACACACACACACACACACACACACACACACACACACACACACACACACACACACGCACGCACACACACACACACACACACACACACACGATTGAATAGAGGGAGGGCCTCTTCGATGTTGACACATCCCCAGAAGCGCAGCGTCTAGTTTGGTCAATACACTATCAAGACTGGAGACAGATGTCACTGATTAAAGTGTGGACGCACTCTCACGACCGCGCGCACTCGCTGCAGCGTGGAGCAAAAATACCCCAAAACGTGTGATGCAAGTGAATACCTGCCATTGGCAGAGCGGGTCAGGGGGACAGGCCGGTTGCCACGGCGGTGTTTTGCCGTGTTTATCTCCTGTGTGATTCAACGTGCTTCGCCATGTGAACTTGACCCAGTTACTGCGCGACGAAGTGCGCGTGTGCGCACGGACACATGGGCACACGCGTGCGATCACACATGGACACAGAAGGCAGCGCTGGCGTTGAAGGAGGCCTGCGAGATGGAAACAGTTATTCCAGTATCCTGCGCATTTTCCTCAACTGTGATCATTCCCCCTTCCACCGCCCATCAGCTCGCTTTCCCCATCTTTGGCTTGATAATCAGTCATGTGTCATTCTCTCATTTCCCCCTTGTTCCATAGATCCTAGACTCTCTTCCAATTTTCCTGCTGGAGCTGTTTTTTTAGTATTCAACTCCCATACTCCCTGTGTAATCTTATTATGTCGACCCACATGTAATAAATCAAAAATAAGATAATGTAAGTCCTTTTCTTGCCTCCTCTTGGCTGACTATGAACGGATTTTCTGCTCTTATTTTAATGCCGTGTTTGTCACGTCTAAATACTTCAGATATCTTATTTTAATGTGTTTATGTCAGTAATGCAGTTTATGCCATTAGAACTGTTGGGATGAGTCATCGCCGAACAACTGGTAGAAACAGCGACCCCCAGCGGCGAGCATGTGCCACAGCACGGCGTGCTTATGTAATACTGAGTTTGCGCTGCAGCGTGCACATTTCGCCACTTTATTTGGCCAAGATTGTCAACAAAGTTCTCATACACATGATGCGCCACAACTTTAGGCACTTTATTGAGTTTCAGAAGTGCAGATGAACGGAGTCTTTATTGTTCCTCTACTCTGACACACAGTGGCATTTTCACTCTGTGTGTGTGCGTGTGTCACCATAGCAAAAGCTCAACAGCAGTGGGACACTTCCTTAGAAATATTCTACTCCTACATGTGCCACGAGTGCCACATCACAGATTGACAGCTCCGACAAACATTATGCAATTCCGCCCCGTTATGTAATCAGGCTTTGGAGCAAAAGGTTTGATCAGAATCTGGTGTAAAGGCCTGGCGTTGGGGTGAAAGGACACTCACGGCATGATTGGCTGATGCAGGGTATTCTTTTAGAAATGTAAGAGAGCTTCGTGAGGACTGTGCAGAAAGCCTGCATTGCGTCTCAGCTGGGAGCAGAGAAAGCTGAGAGAAAGACGACAGGAGGAGGAGAGCAGGGGCACAGCAAGGAGAGAAAAGGGTGTGTCTTTACTGACCTAGATAGAGCAATGAACCCCTCCACCCCTCCTCATCCTTCCTCACCCACCACGCTGCCTCGCCACTGACGTGGAAAGGGCACTTTTGAACGGCTCCAGACAGACAGGAATAAACGCAGGAGGGCAGGATGGAGGAATAACAAGCCTGGACAGGAGGAACGGAGGGAAGCTCAGGCGAGACTCCAGAAACACTAGATCAAGCGAGACTTGAACAAATATACCCACAATAATACCAGATCAGGGGGAGAGCTGGGAAATATGACTGTGAAAACAGGAAAAGCCCGAAGGGATTCAAAACAAATTAATGATAACAACAAGCCCCATCCAAAATATGAAGCCCCCTTCATATCCTGTGCAATATTAGATTTCAGCCTTTATTTTCGGAGAATAACATTTGTGGTTTTTAATAAAATCGGGGCATTGCCAACAAATGCAATAACTGCAGAGGTACAAACTGTAATCCCTAATAAATGAGACTTAATCTGTGATTTCGTGTGTGGTTTTTTTGTGGCTGAATTAACTGTATTCAGATGAACGTCCTGTATTCTTCTCGCGTCCACATCTGCTGACGGAACTACGGCTTCTCATGGTGGCTCATCATTCCTCACCTTTCCTCTGTTTTCAGAGAGGATCCTCATTTTTGGAGTCAAGGCCTCCACATTTCGGAGAGAAGGCAAAGGCCAGTCTTCTGGGCCCGTAAATGCAACTAAAAATAGATCGAACCACTTAAAGCTAAACGTAAAAATGGAGCTTTTATAACCTGAACCGTTTCCCCTGCAGTCGTCTGTATTTGTGTCAGCATCCCCAGCTGTTCTGTTTGGCCCGTCCAAACATTTTCTCCAGATTATATTTTCATATTTCCACCCCCGTCCCATTTAAAAGCCCATCAGTCATCCTGAGTGGTTACTTTCCATCACGATGTTCTTTCCCTCGTTGAATTTGCTTTTAGCTGAACTTGTTTTTTTTGTTGTTTTTTTTTTTTCTGCTGAGGTCCGTGGACTTATCTCTGCACTTTGGGTACCCTCTTGAGTTAGTGGAAACACTGACGCAGATGAAGCCCAGAGATGCTTTTGTCTTTCTCAAGTTCGACCAAATGTACAGGACAAAACCCACTCCAGCCCCCTCCGCTCAGCTCGTGGGGGCCGCCGAACGCAATGCTGCCTGATGTGGAAAAACACCAGCGATTCTCATTTTCTCAACCTAATTTCCCCGAGCCTGTGGTCTCCTTTCTTCTACCCGAGTGGCCAAATTTGAGGCCTAAAGGATTCTGACGCAGACGGTGATTCATCTACGCGGCGTTTGACCTTCCAGACCCTTGAGGAAAATCGGTCCGTACAACACCAAAACATTCCGGACTCCGCTCGTCCCGATTCCTTTGAACGAGACGCAGGTATAAACTGTGTATACAGACTAAATATTACAACAGCCTAAATCTGACAACGGCGGCGGGTTGGGTCAGTGTGCCATGATGTGACACGCAGCTCTTAGTCACTCTGGCGTGTACATGCCCGCTGCCATAAACAACTGAATCAGACACCCAGAAGAAAAACAAGCGGAGGTGGTGTTTCTGTGAGGAGGAACAATAGGAAAACAACAGAAGCGATGGCCCAGCGCGTCGGCCTCCGCCATCTGTTGGAGGCCACGTCGACCGAGTAACAACCTGGTCGGAGCCGCGTGTTGATTCTTCTCTGAGCGCGTGCGCCACATCCGGAATCTTTCCATAGGTCCTACGATAAGAAGAGCTTTAAGCCCTCGTGCTGCAGCTGTTTCGGTTCCTGTCAGCTGCTGCTCAGCTCAGGAGACGCTCCAGGCTATTTTTTGCTCGACAATTCAAGTACGATGATGGAATACAATACATCAGGCGAATATTTTCCCCATCATGACATGGATTTTCCGAGAAAAAAGCAAAAGTTCCGTTCAAGTGGTGAATTTTTTTCCCCCCGCCCCTAAATTTTGTTGATTTTAGCAAGAGAGACAAAAAAACCACCCCTTCAAACCTGGCTGCTGAAGAGTGCAGAGGATGTGCGCTTCATCGTGCCTGTTGAGCTAAATTTTGCAATTTCCTCTTTGGAAACATTGAACCTAACCAACCCCCCCTCCTTTTTTTTTTGTTTTTGTTCACTGAGGGACCGCGGCCTTGCTCCCCCACCCAAACTCTTCAAAACCATTGGTGCAAATAAAATGATAATGTGTGTGGCTGGTTAGTGCCACCTTCACATGCACTTAGAGTATATCACGTAGAACTGATCTCGCTCTTTTTTATAACATGCTGGGCGGTCGTGAAACTGAAAAGGAAACTGTCTGCGGTCTGCTTAGAGCATGCGAACTTCTGCACCTTGGCTGAAACACAGATGCGAAAGCAGCATAAATGTGCGTGCTTTGTCTATAAGTAACACTTGAACCAGCAGGAACCGTCCATCACACACAGATCACGACAACTGGGTGAGTTTTTATTGGCACTCTGAACTCTCATATGCTTGAATTGTGAGATCAACAGCCCCTACAGACGTTACAGATGGAAAATGGATTCTAAACGTTTGTGGATCAAGCTGAACTTTGACATTCTTATGGTGATAAATAGAGGCTGAACTTCATGGCCCTGCTTTCTAAAACGCTATCTCTTATACAGATAAGTATGTGTAATGGCACCAACGTCACCACCAGCCCTCCATGCAAGGTGGACTACCTCAGCGCTCTGGCGTACACTCCTTTGTTTCTCCTGGGTTTGTGTCTCAATATCGCCGCTCTACGCACCTTCATCGCCATAAGGGCCTCCTGGAAAGACACCCATATCTACATGTTCAACCTAAACATGGCTGATTTTGCCCTCATCCTCTTCCTGCCCTTCAGGATATACGATGCCCTATTTTGCCTCGACAGGACCAAATTGTGTACATTTCTAATATTCAGCCATTACATTAACATGTATGCCAGCATTCTGACCACAACGGCCATCTCTGTGCATCGCTTCCTCACCATAAGGTTTCCTCTGCAGGCCAGGTCATGGCGGAAGAAGAAGGAGACAGCTTTTGCAGTGTGTCTGGTCGTGTGGGTACTTTTGGTGACATTGTGCGCTATATTTAGAAAGGAAAATTACCCCGATAAACTGTGGAACTGCTTCGAAAGATGCAAAAATCGCCCACTTAATCTGGTCTTCATTTTGATTGTGACCTGTCTGGGCTTCCTCACCCCACTGCTGATCATTGTTTACTGCTCCCACCAGATCATCACCATTCTGTTAAAGGAAGACAACAGGTCAGAGGAGAAGATGAGCACCATCGGCATTGTGACGGCAAACATGGCTGTGTTCATTTTCTGCTACATGCCCATCCACATTGGCTTTCTTGTCAACTATTATTACAAATTTCCTCCTGACTGGCAGGAGGTACTCTCACCTGTACATATTTACTTACTCGTGTGCGAGTGGATCGCTTCCACAAACTGCTGTTTTGATTCCATCAGCTATTATTTTTTACTGAGGAGGTATTATTCAGATGCTATGAAAAGAGTTTCCCTCTGGTTCCAGTTAAAATCTTGAAATCTTCCACATTTTTGGTCTAAATTTTAACTCCCCCCTCTTGTGAGGCCAACTTAGTTTTAAACCTGTTGTAATTTAACTTTCCATGCTTGTCATATAGAATCTTATGATTTGAGGTTGTTATCCGCTTCTATGCGGAAACCGCAACGCCTTCGTGCTTTCTGTGAGGACTTTACATCTCAGTTGCAATGTCTTCTCTCA
Source organism: Takifugu rubripes (assembly GCF_901000725.2). NCBI lineage: Eukaryota > Metazoa > Chordata > Actinopteri > Tetraodontiformes > Tetraodontidae > Takifugu > Takifugu rubripes. The sequence goes on from NC_042306.1 coordinate 10,631,327, forward strand.
TTGTGCAGCGAATCTACATTCTGGTCGCCAAGTCCAGGAAAAACAAAAACCGGAAACCGTCGATCACATAGTGCCAGTGTTTGTCTCCCCCGTGTGGCTTAAAGAGTAACTACACCACACGGTTCCGTCTCTGTTTACGTTCCGTCTTTGATGACAAATGTGCCTCATTTACAGAAAATAAAGCACAGTAATGATGCAAACATTCCACCGACTCCCGAGGAGAAGTACAGATGCATTTTGCAAGCGCGCATTGCGTAGGCCTGTGTATAATGATATGCATTTATTTCAATGAGTGCATTCAGAACCACAAGGGACAACAATAGCAGTCAATTACATAATGCCATTTAATAGCAGTACTCCAAAGATTGATGGATAATATATCAGTAGTATCTTAGCAACTGAAACAAAAAGAAGGCAGCTGATGAAGGCTCATTTCTGGCCTGCAAATCTACTCTAACAACATATAGATGGGCTGAAGTCAGCACTCAGCCAGACTCACGTAAATACTGTACATACATCTTATTCACAGCATTGTCACAAAGAGAAGGGGGAGAACAGAAAATAAAACAAACAAACACACAGATCCCCTGGCAAACCGCACCGACACTACACCTTCAGGTCGACTTTATTTACACTATTCACACATGGTAAGTGCTGCGGATTCGAATGCAAGAAAAAAGTCTTTGTGCTTTCCCTTCTTACTGCACAGATGTGTGACTATAAACATGAAAAGGATGAGTACATTCATTGACCGAAAACAGGCATTGTTCACCGTTTCTCCTCCAAGATGGCAGCCGGTTGCCAATGACAACCGCAAGACAGAAACAATCCGGATGGGAGGAAAAATAGGTTAACAGTCCTCTGACAGCATCTCAGTTGTTCGGAAGGTTTGTTTCTGAGGCACCTCCGAATGGGCACAGTTGCTTAACAGGTATCAAACAGAGGTCGTGTCGGGGGGTCATCGGCTCTATTACATATTTACAGTCTTTGTTACATGTAACAGTATTTCATAAACAGACTTCTCGACGCCGTCGGGGGCTGAAGCCGTTGTTTTCCCAGCAGCAGAAGCTGACGTGACGTCCAAGAACAAAATAACATTCGGCGTGTTTGTAGTCAAAGGCATTCGTAGAGTGTGTGAGTGCATGTGATGCGCCGACGCGGGGTTCCGTGGCACTCAAAACCATTCCTCCCAGTTTTATTAATTTTTTTTTTTTTCAGGCGTGCTACACACGATGAAATCCTTTCGGCTCGTGAGTAAAAAGAGGCGACTCCGATCGTAAAAACAGTCATGACATTTGCTTTTGCGCATCGACAAATGAGTTATGAGGGCGTGATGCTATTTGCGGGGTTAGCTATGTACAATTGAGGTCGGCACAAACACAACAAATTAGCCGCCCGACTGTGGCTGAGAATAGAAGACGGCCAGAAGGGTTCCAACGTCGATGGTGCACGCTGTCCTCCAGCCAGGAGTGGCTCCACCCTTTCACGGCACTTTGATGGACTGAATAGATCATCCCGGGGACATTCTCAGCCCCTCCAGCTCAGAGGGAAACCAGAAGTTTGAATCACCCCCTCTGGGTCAGGTGACCTCCTGCTTGTTTCGGGGGAATTCTGCCTAATAAATCCCCGCCTTAAACTGATAATTAAGGACGTGGTGGTTGGATATTCTCTGTATTCTCCTCTCTGTCCTGTCCATATCAACTCATTGGCCTCTCTGGAGCGGCGGGAAAGGCGGCTGAGACGCTGCCGTCAAACCGAGCATGCGTTTGGCAGAAATAGTGCTGACGTTTCAGTCGTGCACTCTGCTCTCCAGAGTTATGGTCCCTGTCAGACAGGTTAGATGCATTTGGCGCACGTCGATCTTCTCTCTGCACACAGAATACTAAACATCCTCTGTGGCCTGTACCCGTGTGCGCCAAAGAGCAGTGAGGGACGACCTTCCTGAGGACTCGTCCCCAGTTAAATGTGTCTCCTACATCGTCCGTTTCTGTCAGTGGGTTTAAAATTTACAATCGGACCCAGAGGGAACTGTGGGTGATCAGTGTTGTTAAACAGAAGCTTCCTGCTCCTGCAGCCTCAGATAAACTGCAGCTTCTGATTTGGCCTCTCCGTCCAAATCCGCTCGGCCTCCCGTCCCATCTTCCATCCATCCTCTCTCTCTGTTCCTCGGCAACTCTGCAATGCAGACACGGCAACAACCTCAGACCGTCTGACCAATTAATGTGAGCCGGGAGATGAGTGGCAGGCCCGGCAGCCAGTCACGAGGAGAGATTCATCAAGGAGGGAGGGAGGGGGGAGGTGGGGGTGCCTGAGAGGCTAAGAGAAGGGCTGAGGGACACATAGGGATGCAGGGAAGAGAGAGGGGATGTGATGGACGGAGGCGGGGAGGAACGAGACAAACCAGTAGAAGCTCCCATCTGCTCACTGGCCAGGCTGAGTCCTGTCACCGCAGTTCTTCTTGCTCATCAGATGGCTGAGGTCCACCAGCTCGCCCAGCTCCCCCCTTTCCAGGGCCCCTCGCAGCAGGGCCCTGGTCAGACCCGGGGTGTGCTGCTGCGATATGTAAGGCTGGGGTCCGGGAGGGGGCATGGAGGGCGGAGGCAGGGGGATGGGGACCATGCCGTGGCTGCTCAGGATGTATCCTTCTGGCGCCGGCCAGCGTAGAGGCAGCGGCTCGCTGTACTCCACAGGGGCGCTGGGGGCTGAGACCACTCTCCGGCGCTCTGGGGAGTCCTGGGGCGTCATGGGGTATACGTACTCTCCAGCAGACTTCCTGAGAGGGGCTTTTGGCGTCCCCTTCATTCCCTTCTCCTGTTTGCTCAGGCAGACGTATTGTTGGCGCGGTGCATCGCCCCCCCGACCCTCGCCGCCGTGTCTCCCGCCTCCGCCCTGCTGAAAAAGTCTGGTGGTCAGATAAACTGAGGGGGGCATGCGGCAGGGCGAACCCAGACCCACAGACCCTCCACCCAGGTACGTCTGGCTGGTGTCCCACCCTCCCGAGTTGGAGTCGGACAGTCGCAGGCCTCTGCGCTTCTGCTGGGGGGTGTGCTCGGGCGTCGGCAGGAAGCCCGGGTCAAGCTCGCCGGACTTCACCCAGCCATTTGGCATGACAAACAGGGTTTCCCCACCCTGAGAGCAGGGGCGCTCCCCGCCTCCCTGCCTCGTCACGCTAAGCACAGAGCCGCCGATGCCGCCGCCGTTGCTCAGTAGGCCTCGCTCTCGTCTCTGGATGGAGGACTGGCTGGCACTGCGCCGGTTGGTGGGCTTGTGGGCCATGATCCAGCATACGGCAAGACCCGAGAGCGCCGCCCCGATGGTAAAGGCCGAGACCGCAGACGCCACAAGCAGGTTGAGGGAGACCAAGCTCTCTGGTTCAATCAGCAAACTCTGCTGAAGGATTCCTGCACAGTAAAAGAACTAATTAGGAGCATTTACAGAACATTAAAATGGCATTAAATGTTGCCTGCTGGGGGAAGTTAAATGCAGAGATTATTACTTTTTTTCCCCCTCAGAAGATATAGCATAGCACAATAAATTAAGAACTACAATAACCCATTGAATGTGTGTCATCATTATGCCATTATTTTCTGCGCTGCACTTATTTAAAGGAGCTCGTCTCCACTTTGGCCTTGAGGCTCCACCGGCTCCAGTTTCAGTCTGCAACTGTCATCAGGCCGCTGCGTCTCCTCTCCTCTCCTCCTACCCCCCTCCTCTCCTGTCCTCTCCGCTCCTTTCCTCCCTTCTCCTCGCCCCCTCATCTCCTCTCCTCTTGCAGCATACCATTACCTCAGTGTTTCCACCCTGCTCTAATCACTCCCATCTGCGGAGCGGCAGCTCGTGCCTGTCTGCTGCTCTACTTCTGGCATTCAGATTCAGTCAGTTCAGCAGCTTGGCATCACTGACTCTGATACAGTTTACCAAGAGATGGATGAGAACAAGAGGATCAGTTGTCATACAAATGATGCAGGCAGGGACTGTTCTGAGTCTTGCCTCAGAAGAATAATTCAAAATGAATGAATGTGCTGGAAAGGGAATTCTTCTTTCCACTGCATTTTTAGAGCATGAGTCCAGGCTCTGAGACCTCCACATGGGCCTCTAAACAACCGCGGCATCAGTATTTTATGCTGAGCGATGCCTTCGTTAGATGTGTGACAACACAGTCACGCAACTGAGGAATGTTTCATTTCCCATTGTGCAGACTTGTGTTGTTTACCAGATGCTGCGCAGGCTCCCTGCCTCACACTGGGAGCATTCTGTCTGAAAGCAAAACCTAGAACTCCTACCTGATAAGGAAGCCTTTTGTTTGCATGATATAATTCAAATATGTTATTTTACAGAACTGTTTCCACCATTTGCATAAAAAAGTGAAACATTCAGTGCCGACTGTGGGTGCAGTTTCTGATTGTGCCACTAGGAGGAGCTTGTCCTCGCTCCAGCATCCGTCTCATGTTGCTGCAACTCACCATCACAGTCTCCAAGGTGAGAGGTGGCGTTTCCAAAATCCACATCTTGTTGAAAAGGCAACCTGCAGGCCACAGCAAACACAGAGGGAACATTTATGAGTTTATCTTTTAATAATTCTTAAAATATCAGGCAATATGTTAGAGCTCCCATGTTCACTAAACGATTACAAAGACTTATCGATGAGTCACCCGGTGTAATGGAATATGCTATTGACCCCATTATTGATTTTCTCTCGCTTGTCACCTCAAAGGAAGGGCAAAGGTCAGGGTCAGTCTTACGAGCACTGACGGGAGCTGTTGTATCGATGTACGGATACAACTGCTGCTGTCTCTGCTTGGACTCTACATTTATGGGGAAAATGATCTGGAATCTGTAAACAAGAACGTTCATATCCTTAGCACGTCCATTTTCTGATGACATTTTCCTATTTTGCATTCATTTTTCACCATTTTCCTCCTGAATTGCGTTCGTTTGATTTAATCGACTGTGAAATAAGTACCACTCCCCGCTTTACTCCTTGCCATTCTGCTCCTTCTTAATATGTCCAACACAGAGGCACAATTCCACGTCTGCCTCGATAAAATAGATGATTCACAGGGTCTTAAAAACGCTCAAAGACATCCGCACCCGCAGGAGCGTATTAAATGAAACTACAGATGCAGGAAGTTGTCCGGTGTTTGTCTGCATGAGCTCACCTGGTTCCTGGTCTCAGGAAAACACAGGTGCTGCCTCTGGTCCAACCACAGTACGGATCTCTGGAGGCCAGACAACTCCTACACACACACACACACACACATACAAGTGAGAAAAATGTTCCCTCTTGCACCTGAAAGGTGCCAAAGACACAGCAGGACTCTTGTCTCTCACTTCATGCAGCGTGAATACAGGTGGCAGCGAGATGTGGGCATCCGCACGAGACAGGAGGGGAAGGCCAGCAGCAGGGTGTGGCTGGTCCTGTCCAGTGTCAGGGACAAGAGCTGGCGGGCCTGAGGCGAATCTTCGCCACATCTGGAGAAACAGACACAAGGTAGAACGTTAGAATTGAGTCTGACGTTTGTCGCCCTCTGGTGGACGTCTGCAGGAGCGGACAATGATTCTCCAGCTGTGACTCACTTCTCTGGATTGAACCCCTCCACCTCCTCCAGAAACACGCTGCTGTGGGACACAGAATCGCCACTGGGAATCATGAGAAACTTGAGGATAGTTCCCCGCGTCGAGCCCAGGAACAACACAGTGCGGTTCCTATGAGGACCGGCTTCTGTGTCCACCACCATGGCCGTCAGCTGGTACCTGCGTGAGGAGATGAGTGGATCAGCTGAAGATTACGCCTTCTCCAAGGTAGATCTGCAGGTGGGCTCGCGTACCGGCCCATCGTCTTCACCACCCAGGGTCGATGGCCGAGCAGGGGAACGGTCTCGTCCATCAGTGGGTGGGTCTTCACGAAGTTCAGCACCTCATCGGGCAGCGTGGTGGAAGAGCTAAACCTGGATCCCTGCACCGCACAGCCCCCCGGCCTGCAGGAACGGACGGAGAGGGAGGTGAGATGTCCAGAGAGAGGAGAAAGGACAGAGCCAGAGGAGTTCTGTGGTCGCCGAGAGACTTGGAATATTTGCTGAATAGTCATGAAACTGCTGCGGGATTGACGGGGGCTTATTGAAGCGGTTGGGCGGGGGGGGGTAAATACCGTAGACTATGTGACAGATGCTGGTGAAAACAGCACCGCAGAATTCTGCCAAAGTTGGGCTCACCTGTGCGTTGCATGACAATACCTGGGTTTAGGCACCGCTTCATCCGGCACAGGGGTCCAAATGGACTCCGGGGATTTCTGCTCCTTAAAGCGGCCCTCAAAGACCTGAGCGAGCTGCTGCATGTCGAACACGCACACCGCCGACCCGGGGATGCTGGAAGAGACGGACGGAGACGACAGCTGTAAGGACAAACCGCGGCGTTCGCCTTCGAGCCCGCGCGAGGTGTAGCGGCGTGCCTGTTGGGCGGCGTGGAGAAGAGGCCCAGGATGACGTCGCGCCCCTGCATGTGGATGATGTCGCTCGTGGCGTGCAGGAGGTTGAAATAAAAGTGCGAGTCTCCCGGCACCGAGCAGTTGAGCCGTGCCTTCAGGAAGGTGGTCCACTGCTTCTCCAGGACGCGCTGAGAGCCGCCCAGGTCCGCCTTGCACACCCGAGCCACGCGGGACACCATCACCTGGAACAAAACCAGCGGGTTTCCAGTAAACCATCAGCTCCAGACGGAGAGACAAAGGAGCGGGGGGGGGGACAAGAACCTTCTCCAGATGATGAAACTCCATGGCCATCTCGCGGAAAAAGAAATAAATATGGGGCCCCCACTCCATGGAGCTCACAAAGTAGGGCTCTGAAAAGTGAGGAGAGAAATGCAGTCAGACAAACAGGCACATATTCAGAGCGGCGGTAACGAAGCGCCCGGGGCGCCGCAGAGCCTGACATCGGGCTGTAATAACAGTCATATCAAGGCGGGCCGCTGCTGTCCACCGGCCGTGCTCATTAAATATTCATATCCTGCCTGAATTATTAGCCTGGACAAGATGATTCGCATTATTTTTCATTAATTCATCCAGCAGAGTTTTAGGTTTGACCTTCCCTGCCTCGTCTTTTTGAAGAACAAGCTGGGCTCGGGGGGCCGGTTAAAAACTGTGGAATCCCAACAATCGCAGCTTATTCCGAACCATCACCGAACGCAGCTTTTCAATTAGCGGGCTGCTTTACCGAGCGGTCTTTCAGGGTTTTGAAGGTACCTCTGAACCATTTGGAGTCGTGCTTGACAGTGCGGAGGGCGGGGCTGTCGCTGAGACTGCGGTAAATCACGGCGTCGATGGCTAGGAAGTCTGTCACGGTGGCGGTGAAGAGACTTCCATCTGCGAGTCAGACCGAGGCGCCGAAAGAGGAGAGAAGAAGATTAAGAAGATACAGGTGGAGATAGCGCAAGGTCATGGAGATTAACCAAACAGGCAATGCTGAGACTATAAATCATCTGCAAAGGTAAACAGATGCTTCATTGTTTTGGAGCTGTAAAGTGGATCTGGTGTCTGGGATACAATGATAAATTGCCTGGCTAAAGTGCGAAAATGCGAGATCCTACCTGCAAATACAGCCACGTTGGCGTGGCGAGGATCATACGGGCAGCGCGCCATCCCACTGACAGGCTCTCCCACCATTTCTAAAGTATCTTTCTGGAATATGATTATGAAAGAGGTGATGTAGAAACATCATAACTGGCAGCTAAAGCCCCAAAACAGAGCAGATAGATGGATACTAACAGTGTAGTTGGCACAGAGAGGATTGAAAGCGTTTGTTCCACATATAAAGAGACCGCCATGCTGGCTGAGCAGAACCTTGATGTAATTACGACACTCTCCCTGCAGGAAAAAATAAAATAAAATAAAACAGAGTAAAGACAGAGAGAAAAATCGTGAGGCGAGGCGCAGCGCAGTGTCGTGTGGCTTTGACGTGACGCTTAACCAACAACCCAGGATGGAAACGTCAGCCATAACCTGTCAATAATGCCCCCATCCCGTCTCCATCTGGAGTACTTTCCACCTTAAGTCGTAACTTTCAAGCTTTTCAACCCCTTTGACATTTCATTCAGCGATGCTAATTGTATTACCGGCCAGACGAGCCTTCCTTAGCATTTAAGCTAAGCTAGGCTAAGCATCTGCTCACTTCAGCTTGGCTAAATCCAGCAGCTAGCATCCATATGTGAGCGAGGTGTCGCTATTCAGCAACAATGTTAGCTTTTCCGAAACTAATTCCAGACTTGAAACTGCTCCAGGGTGTGTGAGTGACTGTGTGTGCGTCACACACACGCACACACACACACAGACACACACACACAACAGTGTGTTCACTCTCATTGACCAAAACTTAAGTCAGGTATTCTTGTATTTTATGAATTCTTTGAATGCTGATGATCTTTTTAGTCTGGCTTTGCTTCATTCCTGCGCCCTGATCTGACCTCTCCTCTTCACATTTCTCTCCACCTACACACTCACCCCTGCTTATAACCTTCCTAAAGTGATTTCAATTACTTTTTCCTCCCCCCAGGCCATGATACCCGGCTCACTTTGCCCTATAATGTTTCCCTTTCTCTTGTTTTTTCTTTCCTTCTTAACGTGTTCCACCCAGACTGGATTTGGCCAGAGGCACCGTTGTAAAATAAAGTTTATATTACCAGGAAGTACACTCTGTCAACGGAGCAGACGACCCATGAAATCCCTTGTAGATCTGATGACATTACCTTCATATCTTGGACCACTGTGAACTATCACTTCAGAATTGTTTCATTTCTTTGACTCTCTTCACTATAAAGCCCACGTCTGAAGACAAATGACATGGAACAGGTGGGAAAGAAGGTGGCCTTGGGGCATCAGGCACTTCGTCTGGCCTCAGTAACATGTTTACAATGTTGGGCGGATATTTACGTAAGATACAGCAGGAAGTACACGTGCTTCACAGCTTTTATTAATGCGATGATGAAGAGGGTGTCGCCGTACCTCGTGTTTGCCCTTCATCCGACACACTCGGATGTCATTCTTGTTGGACTCCCAGGTCCGTTTCTGTAAGGAAGTGCACTGTTCAAGGTCGGATTGTTGCTAGCGCGCGACTCCTTTGTGTCCGTTCTTACCTTGCTGTAGAACATCTCTTCTCCTGCCATGTTATCCAGCTCAACCCTGTACAAATCATCTCTGCAAAAAAAACATTAAATATTGTTTTTAAAACTGTTTAAATGGCTATCTAAAGGTCTTTTATATGAGATTTTATTAAAAGTAGCATTATTTCTTAGGAGTATGTGAATAGTAAGGTAGCCCCCCCCACAGCTACCAAAGTGCTCTGTTTCTATGGTAGCCCAAAGTGGACAAAATGACATTCTGGGGGCATATTCATAGCAACAGACCGTTGGACCTGGAATATCTTGAACATCTTAAATAAGGGAGGAGGGGCGTGAAGACAGCTATTTCACACAATCTGCCAATCTGGACCTTTAAAAGTCATTTTCACTGACATTTCGGTTGTTAACTGTATGCGATCAGACACGTGCGACCTGCAGCAATTTGATTTTTTAACGATTTAAATGACAATTCTGCTGTCGGGGTGGTAAATATTTTACTAAGCTTTGAGCATTTCTATCAAAAATCAAACAGTGACCTGCATTTTTCTGGAAAAGTCCCATTTCGGGCTCCTGTCATGTGGCCTGGATCAGCCATCAGTCCGTTCCTCTGCGGCCTCTCTCCTCATGCTGGCTCGTTATTAGATTTTAGGTGGATAATCTCCCTCTAATCCTCCCTTTAATGATATGGGGTTTTATGCTCTACGCGGCGCATTCACACAAAATAACTCCAACCCACGAGCTTCAGATTTGACTCGAGGGGCCACAGCTGGAGCGAAGCGATTTATTTCCTTAAAGAATAATGTCAAAACATTCAGCCTCCACTTGACACTTAATATGCAAGAAAAGCCGACTGTCACAGGATAGAAGCTGCCTCAAATGAAAATGAAGGGATGCTAATGTGATGGCACAGGCTGCGTTCGGCTGGAGACGGTTGCCGTTGGTTACCTGGCACCTATGTAGAGCGTGCGGTTGACTTGGAGGACCGTCTGGATGTGCAGCTCCTGCCTCGGAGCCGAGCGGTGAGCCCTGCCCAAGAATATGGGATACCTCCGCACGACTGGCAGGAACACACAGAACAACAACGTCAGCCTTCGCTACTTTATTCGCTCAGTGTTTCTCTTAAGGAAAGCGAAGATAATGGGAACCAGAAACACTCATTATGTCCTCTTTTTTGCATTCAGATCCATAAAAGGTACGTATGTGTGTGTGTGTGTGTGTGTGTGTGTGTGTGTGTGTGTGTGTGTGCGTGCAAAGGTTCCTGCTTCCATTTCTGCTGCATCTGACTCACGGGAAGTTTCCAACAGGAGGACAACGGTTTCCACAGGGAAGCCTCATGTTTAGGAGATGGATTGGGAAACTGTCTCATTGTCCTTGACTGCAGGGGAGGCAGGGAGGACGCGGCGATCCATCTCCGCCTGCCTCGTCCACCCCTCAGCCGTCCCTCCTGCCATCTACAGCTCCCCATCCAGTCCAATTGTCTCCCGTTTCTTCATCTCACCTTCCTTTTGTCTCAACGCTCTTTTTTAGTTTCCCTGAGAGGCAGAGTGAAGCCATTTTGAATGCATCTGTATGCTGGTTCGCCTTTAAAGCCGCGCTGCACTCAGGCGCCGACCCCTGACCTCTGATTTCCACATCCAGCACAGAGTCATTCATCAGTGCCGCACGCAGGCGCGCGCACACACACACACAAATCCAGACGCACGTACCCTCTATGGGGACGAAGCTGAGAGGACTGGGTTCCTCTGGGAATGAGCCTTCAGCCAGATGAAGCAGCAGGAGGAGAAACGCGAGGGGAGGAGCTACGGTCCCCATGGCAGCAGCACACAGGCACTGTTAACAGAGAGGAGGGAAAGAACAATTTCATTGCGGTGTGAGCGTGCCAGTGCGACATTTTGACAGATTTCTTATTCAACAGGTGTGTTAAGTGTGTGTGCGTGTGTGTGTGTGTGTGTGAGGGGATGTGTGCAGGGTCAGAAGTGCAGCAGGGTGACTGCTGGCACCCACCTGTCTAAAGCGGGGAGCTAATATCGCTCTATTGTCTTACTTTTCTTTAAAGCGACTCAGAAACGTCCTCCTACCCTCAAAAAGAAGATGCTCGAGGCCCTGCAACATGAAATTCACAAGGCTACAGGGTTTTCTGCGGGTGGTAACGTTGCTTTCACTAAATCTGTGGACATGCGGAAGCTTTGTGGATGGTAAAAGAGACGGGGGTGGATTAGCTGAGGGGAGGAGGGCAGAAAAAGCAGCCATTCAGGGTGGAAAACAGCTCGCTAAAGGCCATAAGTCAGTTTAAGAATACCTTAAATACCTTTAATCTTGGGCAAGAAAAAAGTTCCTCTAAAAACAGCCACAGGGGCCATAGGTTGTGCATGACATATGCACACAGAGTCTAGTCCGGTAATCATTAGCTAAAGCTAACACCAGTAGCATGTTTAAACAGCCCATGAATGCCATTAGATTTACAAGTCAGGGTGCTACAGAGAGTCGACATGGACTCAGCATGAATAAAAAATTCGAAGCGGTTGCTATTACCTAAACAAGCCCCACGCTGCACATCAGCATGGCTATAACACGCAGATAATGGAATAATACACTGCGCGCAAGCTAGTGCCACCCATCAAATACGCATTTCAGGGCGAGGAAGAGCTTTCCTGGACACACGTCTCCCGCCGCCCTGCAGCACGGCAAAAGAACTTTGATGCGAGGAATCTTTGAAAGGAGATGAGAGCATATAAAAAGAAGGGGGGGGGGGGGGGGGGTGGTGGTGAAGGTGGATTCCTCAGGTTATGTCTCTGAATTGCCAAAAATTCAGGAAAATCGAGGCGGTTGATTGGGAACAAGAATAAAAAGGCGGGTTTGAACAGAAATCAAAAAAGCCCCGATGTGTCAGTGAATGCTGTTTCCCTGCAAATCAACCTGAACACCCCCTCCACCCCCACTAGTTTCCTTTCATCCTCACTCCCCCCTGCCTCCATCACCCTGCTCCTCTTTTTATTCCTATTTCTTTATCTCTCAGCTCATCTGTTCCAGGATAAAAACCCACATATGACAGGTAGGGAGCTGGATGTCTTAGTTGCTAAGGAGATGACAGCTGCTATTCTGTGCCCACAGATGCACCCAGATAAAGCATACACACACACACACACACACACACACACACACACACACACACCACACACGGTTGTGTACTTGGCAGCGGTCGTCCGTGTTTCCACAACCCTTAATCGGAGACACGTGAGACGCCGGCTCCCCTGTGGCGTCACTGGAATGAAATTCCAGGTCTGGTTGGAAGAAGAGGGAACCCAGAGTGTAATTTATCTGTATGACAATAACAGAAGGAGCCCGGTTTGTTGCTGTGTCAATGCTGAGAAGGTCGGATTGGTTAAATTAAAGATATGCTCCGTGAGCGATTCGCTTGCTCTCTGCACCCGACCACGCAGCCACAAAGGGAGATGAAAAATGACACAAACGGCCATTAAAAATGACACAAACGGCCATTAAAAACGACACAAATGGCCATTCCTGGAGTTGCGCGTCTTGGTTCTAATTAAAAAGCGCTTGATTGCCACGCCGTGAGCAACGCGCCACAGATACCGCCTTGTTTTGAAGGCAGAAGCGGCTTCAGAGAACGGCGTGTTTTCAGTTTCATAAGAGTTCTGTGGGCAGCGTTATTGATGAGATCATCAGTCTGACATTCAGAGCTGTAGCGCCGTGCGGCTGACACTCCTCGCGCGTCTGTTACCAGGGTTGTTTAGTCAGTCAGCCTACATGCTTTCTTTGTTCAAAATCCAGCAAACGTCCAATTAGTTGCAAAACTGTCTCGGAGGGAAGAGACAGTTATTTCTGTTTGATTGAATGCAACAAACACACCTTCTCGTTACCTTTTTATAGAAAAGGAACATGGTTTACATGCGTGTGTGAGTCGTTTGCCAATACTTTCCTCCAATAAATGTGATTAAATGGCGATGATGATAAAAAAACAACAAAGTGAAAGTGTGCGTGGGTCCCCCGCTGATGGACCGTCCTCATCAGAGCTGTATTGATTAAGGTCATTGATCCATAACATAAAGCATCAGCCCGTTTTTAAACGGTGCCACCTCCCCACGCACCTTCAGAGAGCCTCCCATGCTCTAACACGCTCCAACCCTGACATTCTCTTCTGCTTCAGCCCGACTCAGCCGCCGTGATCCCCCTCTACTGATTGCCGTGGAAACGGCGCAACGCATTCCCCCTGGTGGTCTTATCCTGCTAAATCTAAATTCTAGCCTCAGCAGCTACCTTAGAGTGGTCAAACGGGGGTTCGGCTACCTTTGCTGACCTGACTCTGGGCCTGCAGCCGCTCTTCCATCCGTCAAGCTTCCCCCAAAATATGAAAAGTGCTTTAGGAGGTTTGGATGTCGGGGGTTTCAGTTGATACGTCCAGGCAGATAGAGCCTGAAGCAAAGTCCCCTCACTTGCTTTTATGTCTTAGAAATCTGCCTTTAAACTGCGGCTTTGTTCTCATCGGCAGCTAAGATTCTTTTGCTTTACTCGATCCTGCTGGACGGGGAATAGTTATTCCCTGACCCCATCCTTGAATACCGCCGCTTAGGTGGACGCACTGTATTTAAGGCACCTCGATGGAAGTCGGGTCGGCGTGAAGCACCTATAGCTTCTGTGAAAGAACTGAAACGTGCACGGGCATCTTCTGTGACCCCAATACTGTGCTGAAATCCATCCATCAATACAAAACACACGGTCACATGACCTAAAACGCTCGTCGTTGCACTGATTGCTTCTCTGACAAATCTGTCCTTGTGAGCAAGTCCACAGGCAAAAATCACCCCCTCCATGTTTTTTCTGTGTGTGTGTGTGTGTGTGTGACTCTCGTTGCTGCAGCCACTCTAGTCTGCTGCTTTGTTACCGTAGCAACCCACAGCCAAGCCAGGCAGAGACGTTCTATTGCAGCAGATGAGAGAGGAAAGGGTGTGTTCGCCCTCACACGAGCAGCATACGTGTGTGTGAGCGTGCACGGTGCCACAGCGCATGAGCACAAATCCACATCCATACGTGAAGGAGGGGGGGGGGGGTCCCCTTTCTTTCAGGGGGCACGGGGGGATGGGGAAAGGGCAAGAGCTCCGTCTCAACATGATCCACACAGGCGACAGTGGAGTTAATTTAAAATCAATGGGTCAATAATGGGTAATTAAAAGAAAACAACTTATTGTGTGATGGCGAAGCTTTATGAAAGGGGGGATTCGGGACGCGGCCTGCGACGGAGACAATCCTTGGTGTTTCAGCATACAGAACTCTGTTATTAGAACATCCAAATAAATAAATAAAGGACAGACTAAATGGGGGAGGGTGTGTAAAGATCTCAACACTGACTTCAAGGCATGTCGGCTCTTTCAGGACATCCTGGATCAGTCCTGGAATAAAGGAAGTTAGCCTGAGGGGAGAAACTCAGACATGGGCTAAACTGGAAGAACTGGGTCACCTTCACGCTGTAGCACACCAACCCACGAGCGCTCTTCATTAACAGACTTGAGAGAGATTATCAAAATGAAAGGAAGGCAAATGAAATGGCAACTCAGTGAGTCGCGGATAAAACAAAGTTTGGACAAATGTCACGATACCAAAACAGCCCCCCGAGTCGCATCAAACACCAGAATTCATTTTAATGAAAGACAAAGCGGTAAAATCCCGCTGATCTCTTGCTTTATGCATAACATTGTCTAAATTTCTCCAGGTAAAAAGGGGCCTGAAATAAGGAAATATAAAGAATTTGGTTGGGTTGATGGCTGCTTCAATGAGAGGTTTAGAGTGAATATGTGGGTAAAATAAAAGCAAAGTAAAATCCATGTTTGTTGGCCCAACTTTAATGAAATCAAAAGTGTCATGTCTGGACTACAGCCAGTAGCCGCAGAAGCTAACTAGATTGCCTCTGCAAAACAAAAGCCACAAACGGAACTATTTCAAGTTTTCAATACTTGATTGATGGTGCCAGAAACATCTGCTTCCCCATTCATTCCGGTTTTCGTGCTACACTCACCGGTTCCTCCCAGTCACAACCAGGGGACTAATATCAGTCTCTTTGCACAGGACTTCATTTATTCTGCAAATTTAGCTTCCTTCCTCTGAGACGTTCAAATATTCACACATGCACAGATCCGTCATACGCCACTTCGGCAATGAAATCACTCTGTCAGGTCTTTATCTTATCAAGGTGGGGGGAAATATTCCCTCAAGAGTCTGCCAGTCTCTTTGGTGCAGCTCTAATCAGAGTTAAAGGAAGCTGTCTTTTGCTGTTAAATATCCCCAAATACTATTCAGTCCACAGGGTCATTTATATGCTAATGCAGAAGGTTACCTCTGCATATAGGCCTTTTGATGCAGCTCCCTGCTACCTGTTAAGTCATGTGTGCACGTACAATGCAGGGCAAGAAAGGACCGAAAATAGAGGGAGGCTTAAATGAGAGAAAGAGGGATGAAAAGAGGAGATGCTCACGGAGAAAAGGGAGGGAGATGAAAGGAGAGAGAAGGGATGATAAAGAGGCAGGGAAGAAGGGAGACATTCCCCTGGGTGGGAGCCATAGGTAATTAAAATAGGATGGACAGAGCTGGAGTCTAGCCAGGGAGAGCTCCATCTCCCCTCAGGATTCTTCTCCAATCAGGAGTTTCGCTATAAAGCCAAATTGCTGCTAGTGACAGACACATGCAGGCTACGGTGAGCATGCGGCGTTATCGTTTTATGGATAATGGACGCCGGCGTCCGCTGAGATGCATCCGTAGCCTCCGACTCCGAGGCGGGAAGCAATCAAACACGTGCAAATCACAGAATACGCAACACAAAAGCAGGTGAGGTGTGCACCCCTGCTGCTGTGCTCTCTCTCTCTCTGTCACACACACACACACACACACACACACACACACACACACACACACGCACACACACACAAATCTGCAGCAAGGGCAAACGGCAAACGCTACTAACCAGAGTTTGACTGCAGTAAGCACATATACATTCTCTGCACAGCCCCGAGCTGAAGGCGAGCGCATGAGTATGCGGTGCACGCACCCAGACACACACTAGCAGCAGTGTGGGGCGCGCGCGCGCACGTGCGCGCACGCTGCTGCGCACCGATGCAATGGAGACGGAGATAATTGCACAACAGTGGGACGGGTTTCTCCGTCTCTGAATGTGACCTGTTTTATTCGAGCGCCGTTATTTGTCTCTTTTACTGCAACACGGTGGTGTGAGAGGAGCTTCATGACAACTGTCTCCAGGGAGGGGAATCGTACTGGAGCTGGAGCTTTTCCCCATGAATAGACCCTACCAACCATTTTTCACATTATATTTTGAGTGTATTTGCATTCCACATTTCTCTGACCACGGCTCAGCCCCCCCCCCGCTCTTCATTTCCCTTCATCATCGGCTCCCTCTCAGAGTGGCAGTCATTACCATACCTATCGTGCACCCTTGCGGGCTTATTTCACCGCCTGGAAACCGACTGAAAGATCTCATATTCTTGTCAAGTTGTTGTTCTCCGTGCTCTGATCAGCAGCGTGGGTAAATATAGCTCTTTTGACAGATGCCCGCTAAGAGGATCAGAGCTCACAATAGGTGGTCCTCGCACAACAGGCACCAAAATGCCAGAGGAGCTATTTGACGTGGGCGTGCGTGTGGTGTCTTCCCGCAGGAACACACACACCTATGGCCAACACACCCACACGTGCAGACGACACCTACGCTGAGAGCCCCCCTCACGCAGGTATAATTGTGTTTCTGCTTCTCCGGGTTGCCTCCGGGCGACATTAGAGGAAAGGCGCAGGGCGTGGACCAGGACTTGATAACGGAGGGAGCAGGGCCGGCCTTAACCAAGCTCTGCTGCCGCTTCGGAACCGACGTCTGGCGGCGGAGGAAACAAAAGACTCTGATGTCTCTCTAGCTTCCAATAAAACCTCTTCCAAATCCCTGTGACTAAGCTGCCATAACTAAAGCCTGCCATTGGTGCAAGTCTGCGTGGAATCTGTTGGACAAGCAGGGCAGAAAATTGTGAGAACATTGGACACAAAAAGTGCTGGAGAAATGCACACACCTGCGTTGATTTGGTCCGAATAGAGATGGCAGGTGAGGCAAAGGTTAGTTCGCCGGAGAGCGGATTTTGGGAGGGCGGGACAGTCGCTCCCGTCGCCTCGCGATTTTTGTGATGCAGATGAGATCGCAGCTGGCGAGACCTTCGGCCACCTCCCTCTTTTTAAGTGGAAACAGCTGCAATGTCGCTCGACCCCGAATTCGCCGAGCAGGGGGAACCAGCTGGGTGGCGTGGGGGGCGGTGGTGGCGTGGGAAGGGGGGGGGGGGGTTCGCTGGGTTTGAAAGACAATCTGTGTCCCAAGAACGTCCCACAAACATGCTTTAAACTCTCAGAAACAACCGTATTATTCCACCGTATCCGTGGATACCGCACTGGCTGTGCACCAGGCTTTGTCGCCTGAACATCATTTATTTTGTGTCGTTCAAGACACAGCAGACAGTTTATGGTGGCGTTTGCCCCAGGTGACACTTCCCTGACCTGCGCTGACACCTGCCAGGGCCCGTGAATGGCCCTCACAGCAGCCAGGAGCATGTTCTTTTATCCTAATAAGCTTTTATTTGACAAACAAAGAGTGGTTCCGAATGACTCCAGAACTCCCTCACCCTTTGGAAGTCTGCACAATGACTCCCTGAGGTCCACTTTTCTGAGGACCCAGCAGGAATAGGTGGCCTGAGCCGTACCTGCTCAGTCACATTTCCTCCGATCTCATCGCTTAAAGATTTGCAGCCTTTTTTGTGTCGATTTTGAACTAAAGAAATCCTGCCTCACTATCACAAATAGCATGTCAAATGGGGTCTAAATGGCTGTTTTGGAGGGTAACAAACTTTCTCTTAATTCTCGCGTTATCAGATGAGGGAATATTGTTTTTCTGTTACTTTAGGCGATTTGAAACAGCAAATTTAAAGTTCATCCAACACGCTTTCACAGCAACGACTAACGAGGGAGTGGTTTTATAAGACTGCAAAACAGGGGACTGATTTAAGGTTAATGTAAGAGACACCAAATTAAAGAAAAAATCTATTCACAGTGGTCACAGCGTTATGGAAGAAGCCGAAAAGGGTCAGTACATGTTCCTCCTAAAAAAGAGGCAACTTGTCATTGAATGTGTCACGTATTCCCTTGGAGATGGCAACAGAGATGCAGCTAGGTAACGTCTCTTTCTGTCCAACATCTTGTCTGCTCTACCTCACACACACACACACACACACACACACACACACACACACACACACACACACACACACACACACACGCGCGGTTGTAGAAACGTTCTCAGAAGCACGCTAACCTTTCATCACTCTCTGAGTCTTCTGCTGCGGTCCAATCTAATTTTTCCCCTGCTTGAGATGCACTGTTTGTGGCTCAGCGCATGTGATTGAATAGGATCCCATGTGATCAATACGGCTTATTAAATGTCCCCCTGGGCGGTTACCTCAACAAGGGCTGCATTAGATTATATTTTACCTCCAGCCGGCGCTGCCTTTTCTGCTGAAAGTGCTCCCAACTTTGTTTTTATGCCATTATGTGTTGTGATTGAATCACGTCTTCCCTCCACGTCGCTTCGGGTCCCCTCAGTGGAGGTTGGCGGAGCGCGGCTGTATGGTTGCACCTGTTGTGGGCGGTGGCTCCTGTGCTGCGGGGTCAGCACCTGCTCGTGCCGCTGCTGTGTGGCTGTCTGTGTGGGGCAGCGGGGATAACAGGGAGGCCATTCACACCCGCCCAGACCGCCACCGCAGCCCCTCTCCCTCAGTGCTCCTTCACCAGCTCTCTCCTCCGCCGTTCCTCTCCAACAGTTCTGACCCCCCCCCCCCCTCCTGCCTGCTAGATTGCCATCTACCACACTTTATCCTTTACATCCCCAATCTGTCTGTCTGTCTTTCTGTCTCTGTCTGGCCTCCACCCTCCCACGTCCCTCTTTTTGGTTTTGCCAGCATCTCTTTGCCTCCCACCTCACACAGAAACCAAAACACCAGCAGCTGCAACGGCTTTAGTGGAAAAAAATGAATTCAACTACTAAATCACCACAGCAACAGCCAGAAAGTAAGTTTGCGGAGCATCCCTGGGCGATTTAGGACGGGAGCTACTTCAAGTGGTGATGCACTTTAAAGTTTAGGCGCTGCTTCGTCGGTGCACTCGGGATTTTCGCCCTCATCACTACTCCAGTAGTATTAATATGGTGCCCTTGGTGCTTGTGCCGCTCCTGTTTTCCTGCTGCGTAATGACATAATCAGTTGACTATGTGGCCTTTAAAGATATTACATGCGACTTAACAATGGCAGATTCTGTTCAAACAACTGAAGGCGACATTTCCTGGCCAATCTAGCCATAATTGACACCATAAGCTGACAACAGTTAATCAGGCTTTGTGTTCCTCCTTGTTACAGAGTGGAAAGGTGGCATCATTCTATCCAATGCGTGAAATAATAAGCATCGTTGGGATGGGGTCCTGTGCAACACGTGACATAACAATGAAATGCACCGGGGAAATATGCAGAAAACCCCAAAAAAACCGAGAGAAAATGGTGAAAGTTGCAGCAGACACAAAGAGCGGATCTTGGCCACCAGCGTCCACGCTAATGCAGCAACACAGACAGCAACACAGTTGCGCACATGTTGTACAGTATATACCTGTCCACCCAAAGCAAGCCCGCTCCCCTCACACGCGTCCATCTCTCAGCCCCACCATTTGGCACACTCACCGCACAGATGGCCAGGTAGGGAGGCGGAGGCAGGCGCCGGTTGCCAACTCACCCTCTCCGGTCGCAGATCTCCCTCTAACTGGAGGAAACGATTCTATCAGCTCTCTCGGTATCCGAAGCCTCTGTGAACCAGCAGCAGCCCCTCAGCCGCACCTCACCTGTCTCTTCCCTCTACGGTTCCTGCGCGCCGTCGTAGCATCACCGTTTAACGGACTCATCCAAAGCGCAAACCATTTCCTCCCCCCCGGCGAGAAAAGGTCTGTGGAAACGACAGTCTGGAGCTCCCCTTCGGTCCAGAAAGCGCTCCTCTCCCGTTATTGTTCAGGCGCCGAATCTGAAATAGCAGATTGGTGGAATATTAGGATAAAACCTGCCTGCGAATAGTTGTCAGACATCAGAGGGCAGCAAAATGAAATTTACAGTGGCGGGGGTGAATTGTCCAAACGCAGAGCAGTCACGGTGACAGCAGGGGCCCATAATTCACACCACCCAGCCAAAACACAGGGATTCTGCAAGCGGATCAATGATGAATGGGAATGCGCTCCTCTCTCTCTCTTTCTTCTCTCCCCCCCCCCCCCCCCCCACCCCCCCCCCCCCCCTCCCCCCCCCCCCCCTTTCACACATCGGGCAAGGGAAGCTGAATCAATATAGATCCTAAATAATAATTGTGTCCTCAAGATGTGGTTGGATTATGCTAAAACATCTCCAACCTTAATTGCGAGCTTTTAAAATCTCGTGTGTATCAAGCTTACGTTAGTGACCCCTTACCATTATTAAAAATGACCTATTTTTAATGTTCTTCGAATTAATTAAATATAATCTACGATACAGAACCTAATTTATTTTTTCGCTATACTGGCGCAGAGGTCGTTCAACCTCGTGAAACATACAACAAGGCACAATCAAATTATTCATAATAAATTCATTTTTTAAAGTGAAATCATTTAAAAAATGTGCGCATGCGTCAATTTGATGGATTTTTTGTAAGACTTTTTGTAAGATATTCAACAATACAATAGTTAATAAAATGTGACCTTAATATTTGAACAATAGGGCGTGAGACCCTTATACACAATTATTGTTCAATGCCAATTACATCTTAATAATTCAGTATACCCTAATGTTTTATTTATTTATTTTTTACTAATTTATGCTCTGAAAACGTGGCTTGTTTACAGGGTTCTGAATATATGTGTGGCGAAGATATAATAAATTATATTAAGACACGTTATAATAAAGTTTTGAAATGGAAGCGCCCGTGACGTCACTTCCGGGTTTAGTCGGTCAGTAGCATGGATGGACAGAGGTAGAAAAAGTCAAATTGCCATGAATTTGCACTAGCTAGCCCCTGAGTACACCTGGGGGAAACCATCCATGTCAAGATACAAGCAGGGATTTCGGAGTCGTGTGCTGCTTCTGTGTAAATATTGCGGGCACACCAGCCTGCCTGCTAACCTATCGGTAAGTAGCTAGCTATCTTTGCGACTACCGTGCTAGCCCCCCGCCGCTAGCTGCTTGCTAGCAATAATTGATAATGATTTGACGGCTTTATAGCATTTTGTACTCATTGTTTTGTGTCATATTATGATATTATTGTGTCGCTTGATATGCGTTCCCCGCTTTACCCAGGCGCTGTCAGAATATTGTGGAAATCCCATATCTCGGGCTACTCTTAGAGGTTATCATCGTTGTTATCCATGTAGCTACAATTAGCATATTAACTGGTCGGTCGTATCTTTGCGGCGTTAGGGTGTAGTAATCAATGACCAGTGTCCGTTATCGCACACCAAAAGTACACTAATCCCAGCGTAATATAGTGAATGGGTCAGCTTTGGGCGCATATATGCCTGGTTTTTATTTAATCATTTGTATAATATATTGCAATAGGTATCATTTGATCCCTTTCTGTGTGTGATTTAACCAATATATTTTCGAAAGCTTCTCAGTAGCATGTGGACTCCTCATTTATTATTGGGTGATCTAATATGATCGCACAGCTTCGTCACGTGGCCTGTGGCCATATGGTGTTTATGTTGCCATGTTCATTTTCCCAATCTCTTAAAAACTTCCTTTTAATTTGATTTTTCAGCTGGCTAAGTGACTAATCCAGGAAACCTCGGCACCACACAGTGCCAGTTCGTTTCACAACCCAGGGAATTCTGAATCCAGGTATGTTACCGCTGTAGAATCGGTTTGTATGGAGCAGATTGATGCATTTGCCATGGCGGTTTTACTTTATGAAATCCCCTTTAAAGTGGTGACCTATAAGAGGATTGGTCCTAGGGTCTTGAGCGTAATGTCAGGGATGGGTGTTGTTATTTGGAGGTGGGATTATTCCGCAGACACTGCTGTGAAATAAAGTTTCTCTCAACCTTTGCTTCTCATGTTGCAGAAAATGAATGGCCTGTCGATACGAGAGCTATGCTGCCTCTTCTGCTGTCCCCCATGCCCCAGCCGCATTGCAGCCAAACTAGCTTTCCTCCCTCCAGAGCCCACCTATGCCCTCCTCCCTGACCCAGATTCGGGTTCTGGAGCTGGAACCACTTCTGGATCCAGTTCTGGGGCTGCTGTGCCTTCTCTCGGAGCCCCGGGACTGCGCTCGAGGCTCAGCACCAGCGGTGGAACCGACAGAGCAGGGGGGGAGCGGTGGCGGAGCAGGAGGAGGCGCAGGTGGAGGGGGAGGGGGAGGTGGTGGCGGCGGCGGCGGTGGTGGTGGAGGAGGAAGTGGCGGCGGAGGCAGCAGCAGCACTGGGAACGAGGCGAGATGGAAGCTTCACCTCACAGAAAGAGCAGAGTTCCAGTACTCACAGAGAGAACTGGATATGATGGATGTGTTCCTGACCCGGTCGAACAGAGGAAACCGAGTCTGCTGCATGTACATTCGCTGCGCACCAAACGCCAGGTGAGGCAAACGCCCCTTTCCCCCAGACGTCCATCCTGCACACCTTTGTTTTGCCTGTACGTCTAATGGAGCAGATCGTTTCTGCTCAGGATCCGATGTGTCAACGTTAAACATTACCGATTGATCCAGTTTACCTGATGCCCGTCGTCGGGTCTCATATCTTGTTTTAAATTTACGTTATTACTGCCCGCTGGCTTTTGTCAGGCAACGCTCGTCTCATTTTCATGAGAAACAACTGCACACACACACTGACATAAGAAAGCAAGTGTGTATTCAGGGGGAAAGAGATGTTTTAGGAAAATGTCAATGGCTTCCCAAGGACAGGACTGGAATAAAGTGGAAATGGAACCACCAAAGCTTCCGGAAGAATCCTGTTAATTTGGGTTAACATCTGCGGTGGAAACACTTAATAGCTTTGGGCTTAACGAGCTCTGCTAATGCTTTCAATGGCTGATATCCAAAAGCACCTGAGGGCAAGCAAAGCTTTAGGTATTGTTGGTATCATAGTGTTCTAAGTTCCTAAACCAAATCATTTTAACTCGAAGCCTCTCGCATCAGTAGTGTTCCCACTTAGCTCTCGGCTGCTTCCTCACTTGTATCTTGTCTCCTCTTCGTCTTCCAGGTTCACGGTCTTGTTTTCCCACGGTAATGCAGTCGACCTGGGCCAGATGAGCAGCTTCTACATCGGCTTAGGTACCCGCATCAACTGCAACATCTTCTCCTACGATTACTCAGGCTACGGCGTAAGCACTGGCAAGCCTTCTGAGAAGAACCTTTACGCCGATATCGATGCAGCCTGGCACGCCCTGCGCTCCCGGTAAGCAGAAATGAACCGTCTGTCCCCCTTTTCGACGGAATTGGACCGGCCCCAACGTGTGTTTGGCGTACCTGAAACTCACAGCAAAGCCAGTTTTAAAGGGACTTGTCGTTGCAGGTACGGCATCAGCCCTGAGAACATCATCCTGTACGGGCAGAGTATCGGCACAGTGCCCACAGTGGATCTGGCATCGCGGTTTGAGTGCGCTGCTGTGGTCCTCCACTCCCCCCTCACCTCTGGCATGAGGGTGGCCTTCCCCGACACCAAGAAAACCTACTGCTTTGACGCCTTTCCCAAGTACGGCTGCCTTCACAGAGCAGTGTTTTAAAAGCTAAATATCCTCAAATCTGAGCCTCTTTCCGCATTTTCTTTCAGCATAGAGAAGGTGTCAAAAATCCCGTCTCCAGTGCTCATCATTCACGGTACAGAAGACGAGGTCATCGACTTCTCTCACGGCCTCGCCCTGTTCGAGCGCTGCCCCAAAGCCGTGGAGCCCCTCTGGGTGGAAGGCGCCGGCCACAATGACATCGAGCTTTACAGTCAGTACCTGGAGAGGCTACGGCGCTTCATCAACCAGGACCTGGCCACGCAGCACGCCTGAGAACCAACCGCAGCCTCCCCGCGAACGCCGCCGCTCGCGCGTGTATGTATGGAAGACCGAGCGAGGGTGTGAGGGCATGCTCCCGGCGCGAATGACATGGGTTTTTGTGTGTGTGTGAGAATGTGTACACTACAACAATGGTCCAGCAAACGCTATGTTTTCAATCGAGATAGGTTTTTAATACGCGCGGAGCCGCGTGCACTTGCGGCCCGGCGCATCGCGGGACTGTAGACACAAGGATCACAATCTGAAGATACATCTTTTTATACATCAGCAACTACAGAAAATCTGCTCTGAAGTCGGTCACATGATTTAAGAGGTGCTCGGTCCAAAAAGGCACACACATCTTTTTAGTGTGACATGTTGGCGAATGTCTGGTGAGTGGCGCACAAATACCGTGCGCGCGCGTGTGCGTGTGTGTGTGTGTGTGTGTGTGCGTGCGCGTGAGCGAGCCACTGATAAAGGAAATGAAGGACATCCTGATGACATGGAGAGCTGCATGTTAAGAGGCTTATCAATATTGATGTTACTGTTTCTCTGGGCGCGTGCGTATGAAGAATACCTCCACAGCTCGGCCAGTCGTATCACTAATGGACAAACGCCCCCCCCCACCTTCCCCTTCCAAGTTTACGTATTATTAGACAAACATGTGACTGCCAGGGCATTTCCAACGTTGGCGTCCCGCTAACACTAACCTATATTACCTGTGCGGTTTAGGTGGGGGGGGGTCATTTTTCTTGTGTCAGACAGAACCGGTGGGTTCACGAGGACTAGTCCGGAATATTGTCTGTTTATTCTTTTACGCACTGTTGCAGGAGTGTTTTGATTTCTGTTACTGGTTCCCAGCTCATCCTTTCCTCGTATAGCCAGTAATGGAGTATGAAATCACATCGGGCCGCACTGAGAATATCTCTGTTCATGTGGAAATTCCTTCAGCCTTAATTCGAACGGCTACTGGGGGGGAGGGTTGTCAGCGGAGGGATTTCCCCTAAACAGAATTAGCCACGCGCGACGTTTAAGGTACAGCTTCGCTTCATTAAGTCTGAGAATTAACCAGGTTTTGTAGGGAAAACTTACCATGTTTGATGAGCTCTCCTGAGATCCTTACACTCAAAAAAATGGAGGAGTTTGCCGCAGGTGTATCTTTTAGCAGCTGGGGGAGGCTGGCCGACAAGGGTGTGGATGGATCTGTAGCATTTGTCTCTTCTATTTTAGCGAGAAAACTCAGTTTTTACTGTCTAGCGATCATTTTTTAGCAGCGAGAGCAGCTGCTCGGGTCGGTAAAATAACAATAAATGTTGGTTTTAATCTGGTAGATTTTGACCTCATCTGAGATTAGTGTAATATGGATTAGTTAACATCTCACGTGAGTGTTTTCCTGTTGCACTTGTCACCAGGGCTTAGTCACGTCCCCTCATTTAAACCGAGCACATTTGTTTTTACGTTTTCGTCTTGTAATGTAATTAAACCATTTGAAGTAGTGCAGGGCCATGGGTTGTCATAGAAACCTGTGTCGGCGCTACAGAACCGGGACGCCCGTTCCTCGTGGCCCCAGAAATGTACTGGAGCTCTCATATGGTTGGCAGCACGCTTCCCGTCTGACGCGCCATATCTGAGCCTCAAAACTGTCGGTGTGGTGCAGGTTCCACCACACGCACACAACATACACGGGCATCGGCGTTTCATACACGTACTGTACTCGACAGTATATTTACACGTTTATATATATCAGATCGAGCATGACAAGAGCAGGTCTTAAGTTCAGCACTATTGTACAAAGCATCCAAAGTGTAATAAGGGTTTTAAAATGTGCGTTTGAGTGTGTCTTCATTGTTATTGACTCGTCTTCTACAGGCCAGCATTAAGGATACTAACAACACCTTTGAATAAGTAGTAATACCTCCTGTGTGTAGACCTGGAACTAGAACAGGAAGTCGGCGTTTGGCTGCTCCAGCACCACCTCTCAGGTCTACACAGGGTGTCTGCTCAGACCCATCAGAGTCGCAGGGGTGGGTTTTTATAAGGGAACATGTACGTCGTTGTACCAACACTGATCAGATCGCTCCATTTTTGGAGCCCAGTTGGGAGCTGTGGACAGAAGGCCACTGGCTCCCGGTCGCCCCTTCCAACAGGGAACCTTTACATTGTCTATCTGTGCTTCGTGTGTGTGTGCGTCTGGTATTTAAACGATGGGAATCTTTTACCATCTTGAACCAGGGATGTCTGAGCCGCGCGAAGAATCGGAAAGAACTCTCCGGACGTAGAAGTCGGCCTCAGGTCCTCCTGGAAAAGTCACGTTATCAGGGAAACCACTGGATCCACCTTTCATTCACGCGATTCGAGAAGAAACTCGCTGATTTATCGATGCACCACTACGGTATATTGTATCCTCTGGCCCTGAATGTTTATCGACGGGGTGGGTGGGAGGCGGGGGTGGGCCGGGGGACCGAGCAGTGAAAACTGTATGCATGTCAATTGTGTTTTACCAAGCAAGTGATGGGGTTAAACTTTATCTCTATTATCTATTCTATGTGAGGGTCAAGGTGAACTCATGGCATCGGAACATTGAAGCGCTTTTTAAGCAAACGGGATGTTCATTAGTTTGTTTTATTCTTTTAAATTGCTGATACTAACTGACGTATTGTAATGAGTTTTTGTGCTAGAGTTTGACCGGGTCAGCGGTGGGTAGGTGGGCTGTGGGGGATAGACAACATTAGCGGGCTGTTTATATGGTTACTGTACTTACCTATTCTATTCTTTGTAATATGATTTGTAATTTTATGTTGCTTTTTTTTGAGACTATGATGTAATGAATTTAATTCATGGGACTGAATCTTGACCTTTTTATTGACGACAAAATAAAAAAGATCACTTATGTACAAAAATACAAAATCGATTACATTTTTTTAATAGTTGACAATATTTTAAATGTGTGAAGATGCTATAAAGTCAACATTCTTATACTTTTTTGTTTTTTTAGCATAACAAAGCAGCAGATTACATAAAGAGCCTCTCTCAATTGTACAGAAACAAATTGGTCCATAGAAGAAGACATTAGTGAAACTCCACCTCGTGGTTTAGTGGGTGTTACTGCCCTCTGCTGGTCGATTATAGTTATTACTCGTGACAAAGTAAAATCAGATTCCATCACCTCACCCAGTCTGATTTATTTTCTAACCAATTATTAATAAAAACGTTGCTAAGGGCAGCAGCTGAGCTCGGATGAGTTCAGTCCAGGGGATAGAAGTCGATGTTCAGACCTGTCATCGCAGCGAGCGCGCATGAACCGATAAACTGCCAGCACAGCCGGTCGTCGTGTCGCTCACCACGCACGGCCTTTTCCCGACAAGTCATTGGTTGATGAGATCTCTTAAATTCCTAAAGATTTTTTTTGCAGAAAGGTGAGCACCAAGTGGATCAAAGAGAATGTAGAAAAGGAGTGTCGAAAGATGATGAGCAGTTGACAGATTTGTCCTGTGTTATGTTTCCTGGTACCTATGAAAAGGAGGGGGGGGTAAGGAAAAGAAACAGGTTGGCAGAATGAATGACCTGAACACATGCATGACGTCAGCACGACTGCTACGCTGCATTTTGTGGCATCTCTGAGAAATTTACTTTGTTTCAACACAGTTTTGTGAGTTCATCCGCCGCGGGAGTGTTTCCGCAGGAATGCCATCACTTATCTTCCATCGGCGGTTAACCTGCACGACTACTCTGTTCACATCTCGTCTAATCTGCGTGATGGTTTTCTTTTAAACGAGGCGACCCAACCGGTTTGAGCTGTATTTCACGTTGCGGGTTCCCGGCAGCTGTACGCACAGGTTTCTTCCTGTCCGCGTCATCGCCAGCGCTTGTGCGTTTTCCACTCACTCTTTGTGGTGCAGATGCAGCTCGGCCAGAGCTCCCAGTGATTCCAGCTGCTCCTGCAGCGCCATGATCCGCAGGCCGATGAAGCCGGACACCAGCAGAAGCAGCGCGACCCTGGAAACACACAGCAGTCATCCCGGAGGCTGCGCGAATCGGCTTCGGCTTCATGATTTCCACGTGACCACACGTGTCCAACACACAGTGATGTGCATCCGCTTGCGTGCTCATCATCTGACACATTCCTCATTGGCAAACAAAGTGGATCCCACAGGTTGATTAGCAGGAAAAACGGTGCAGCCACGACTTGGCCATTTTGTGCTGAAGGTTTGCAGCCACTCCAGGAAGTCAACAAACTAAAAAGTGCCTGCGGGAGTAACGCTTTAAAGCAAATGGCGCTCTAGGGAAGTTTTCACTTCGAGAAGCCATGAAAATTATAAACACTGAGCACAGAAGCGATGTGAGGGTTGCTGATACTCACAGCAGCATGTTGAAGTAGAAGAACAGGCTGGTATCCTGGAGGTCAAGGCGGAACGGTGAAAGCTGCCCAATCAGCCCCCAAATCCATGATGGAGCTGAATCAGAGGAAGGAGTAATAACAATCAGGTGGGACATATAGAGCAGTGTGTGAGGGAGTGGTTGCGATCTGTTACCGCCGTCGGCGTCCGTGAGGCTGCTCTGGGCGTCTGAGCTCTGCCTGGACGGCCCTGAAAAGCCACAAACAGTCAGTCGGCGCACTGGGAAACAGGCAGCAAAAACGTGAACCCACCGGTTTTCTCCCCCTCTTCCGACGCGTGGGGAAAGTCCTCCTCCAGATGAACGCTGTCCTGCCGGCTCACGTCGTGGTCAAAGCTGTCCTCCAAGCTGGAGCACCCGGAGGCCTGCACGCACGGAAGCACAGGCCGGGTTCTGAGCGCCGTCAGCTCAACCGGCGTGATTTATGGACGCGCGGCGGAGGACCTACCATCTGATCGGGCTCGTTCTCCGCCGAGGACACGTGAGGGCTGCTGTTGGTGCTCTCCCCCTGATACAAACACGGAGACACGAGTTAGAACCTTGATGTTCTCTGGGTCGGGGGATGGGGGGGGGTCACTGATGTATTCCCCACCTGCGTGTTCAAGCAGCGAGTTTGGATGAGCTCAAAGGTGAACTCGCGCTGCCTCAGCGACACAAAAGTGTACTGAAAGGAGAAAAAAGAAGTTCAACAGAAAGCAGTGATGTGTGAGGACATCTGCTTCAGGAGGCTTTAATATTTAATGAGCGCGTCCCCAGTTACTCCTTTCTCAGATCCCCGTTTAATAAATACGCCCCTGAAGACTTTACCATCTGTGAGGCAAAGACCGGCACAATCAACACTGAAAAGAACTGAAAGAAAAAAAGAGCTTCACCAGGTGCGTGTGTGTCCTCACATTTAATACACACTGAGCCCCACAATCCTCACTCGACTAGCAAGCATTTTGCTGGACCACTTTAAAAGACCGCGTGAGGGATAAGAGATGGTTTTAAGGTTGAGTTTAGAATTTGGATTTAGGTTCGGGCTCTGGATAATGTCTGGGAAAAGTTCCCCAAAAAGATATGAAATGTGAGGACGTGTGTGTGTGTGTGTGTGTGTGTGTGTGTGTGTGTGTGTGTGTGTGTGTGTGTGCTGATTCTGACCTTCTCTCCATCAGCGGTCTGAACTGACACCATGGATAAGTAGTGTTTCTTCACCTGCCTGACGCTGGGCATGGGAATCATCACCTGTGGGAGGGGTGCAGAGACAGGTTTCTGAGCTGGACGTCGTCCGTGAAGCCGGGAGACGCGTCCGTTACCTTCGTGTCCTTCAGCAGCACCGACGAGTGGAAACACAGATAGTTCTCCGAAACGAAGAGCCTTCCGTGGTACAACACCTCCCTGTTCAGGGAACAGCTGCAGGCTGCAGACAACCACAGGGGACGTTAAACGCAGGGAAGGAAGGTGGGATCTGGGCTGCCCGGCTGAGATCGGCTCACCGTGAGTCACCGTCTCGTCCTCGGGGACCTCCGGAAAGAGTTTGTGGAAGGTTTTGTTATTTTTTTGGAGGCTCTGTTGGGCAAACGTGAAATAAACAGAATAAATGATGATTTAAGGCTCATTTATAGCATCTTTATGACTGAGGAGGACTCACGTTCTTTTTTAGGAGTCCTTCAGAGTGCTCTAGGCTCTCTTCGGCGATAATCTCCTTGCTGGAGGACAAACGGGTCAAAGGGTCAAGTTTTACATGTCAGTCACATCGGTTTGGAACCCCACAATCCTTCTGCGCTTCACCTGAGGAACATGCTGGAGTTCAAGCTGTGGATCTCCATCTGACTCTCGTCCATACTGTTCCGGGACTTGCCACCGGTCCTACCGCTGCCTCTTCTGCCCCCCAGGGAGGAGTCCGTGAGTCTGTCCAGAGAGCAGCAGCTGCATGTCTGAGTTGGTTTAAGGTCCATCACAGAGCACGTGCCAAAGGCAAGAAAGTTCTCCCCCAAACTATCAGCAGCAGTTGAATGTGCTGCTCTTAATAAATCAAATTCCTTTCTGTCCTTGTAACACCAGGAACTTCTCAGCCTGTCAACAACATCAACACCACCGACTCACATCAACTGAGTAATAGTCAATAATAACAGATAACACCCCCCCATGACCCTTAATTAGAGAGCAATAGTAAAATAAGCGTACTCACACAGAATTGTCCAGCGAGAACTTCCTTCCTTTGAGACTCATGATGGAACACCAGGTTATAACACCCATACAGGAACACTTTCGCACACTTACTTGAATGTAGTGAAACACCTGAAGTATTCACCTTAACCAGCCTGACACTTTGGGTGTGTCAGCCTGCTTTTGTTGTCGACCAATCAGCTGCCAGAGGTGGAATTAGTGGTGTTCAGTGGTGTGGTGTTTTTTTCACTTTGAACTCAATGAACAAGAAATATTGAGCCAATGAGATTCCTCATGGCCTCATTCTGTGTGGGTGGTACTAACACACATCTGCACACAGAATACATAAGACATATCTAACCCTGGCATCACAATCACAACGCTTGACCTGACCTTTCAAACCCACCTTTATCACCTTAAAAGTCTTAACCCTTAAACAGATTCTGGACTGGATTTCTCCCATAATTCTGTCCTCACTTTGCTCGTCAAATACATATTATAGTCCTCAATATATCTCTCTCTCTCACACACACACACACACACATACACACATACACACACACACACACACATTTGTATCTTTGTGAGGACTTCCACTGACATAAAACCAGTCCAACCCTTACAGCAATAGTATCAACCCTCAGTATTAACCCTAAAAAGGTCTTTGAATGTTGTGAGGACCAATCCAAGTTTTCAGTTTTCCTCAGAGGTCCTCACTTTGCAGGTGGAATGTCTAAGTTGGTCCTCAGTATACATCAAGAACGAGAACAATAACACACACACACACAAGAATGTGACCATTAGATACACATCAGAGGACAAAATGACCGACACAAATATGTTACACAAGTCACCAATGTCAAGGAAGATATGCTTGAGCTAAAAAAAAAAATAAAGTAATGAATTTGTCTCATTTGTGGAATTTGTTTAACAGTTTTCAAATTGAATATTGTGTAAACATTAAGAGAGGTGTGTGTTATGCCCTGTTCCAGTAAAATGAGCCCCACCGTGGTTATAAAAGATATTCATACGATGCTTCTTTTGTTTTCCATCTTTTTTAGTGTTGTGATAGCAACACACATGACCCAGGTCTTTATTATTATTATTATTCCATGATGATATAACCAGTGTTCTCGCCATCAGGCCACACCACCGTTCTTATCTGAAGGTGTAGAAGATGAGTATCACTGAGTAGCCATGTGAAAGCTGACATGATGTCGACACTGTGGCGACAAAAGCAGCCACTTCCCGACATAGTCGTAAATGTGTTGCACTGTTCTAAAGGTCTATTAGAAATATACCAAATATAGACTAGTGCTTGTATATTTACAGCCTGTTCCTTTCCTATTTTAAAACCATATTTCTGGGACTCATAAGGGACGCATGTATCCTCTGGGAAAAATAGCAACATAAGAAGATCAGTATGTAAGATCTTTGTAACTTAGCAACAACCTGTATGAGCCCATGCATTACATCCACTTATGCAATGTTTTGAGAAGTAAACAATGAATCTAAGTTACTGCGTAGGAGATGGTTTTATTCCAGTCAGTCGGTCAGGATACACACACGGAAGCATGCGGAGAGATCTCTATTAAACGTACACAGTTCTGATCTTATATAGCCGAAGGCCCGCCTCTGAGGCGCGCACACAGGACGTCTTCACAGCATGTGTGCTGCATGCACAGGACACAGGACGCCTTCACAGCATGTGTGCTGCATGCACAGGACACAGGACGCCTTCACAGCATGTGTGTGCTGCATGCACAGGACACAGGACGTCTTCACAGCATGTGTGCTGCATGCACAGGACACAGGACGTCTTCACAGCATGTGTGCTGCATGCACAGGACACAGGACGTCTTCACAGCATGTGTGCTGCATGCACAGGACACAGGACGTCTTCACAGCACGTGTGTGCTGCATGCACAGGACACAGGACGTCTTCACAGCACGTGTGCTGCATGCACAGGACACAGGACGTCTTCACAGCACGTGTGTGCTGCATGCACAGGACAGAGGACGTCTTCACAGCACGTGTGTGCTGCATGCACAGGACAGAGGACGTCTTCACAGCACGTGTGCTGCATGCACAGGACACAGGACGTCTTCACAGCACGTGTGTGCTGCATGCACAGGACAGAGGACGTCTTCACAGCACGTGTGTGCTGCATGCACAGGACACAGGACGTCTTCACAGCACGTGTGCTGCATGCACAGGACACAGGACGTCTTCACAGCACGTGTGTGCTGCATGCACAGGACACAGGACGTCTTCACAGCACGTGTGTGCTGCATGCACAGGACACAGGACGTCTTCACAGCACGTGTGTGCTGCATGCACAGGACACAGGACGTCTTCACAGCACGTGTGTGCTGCATGCACCGCAGGAGTTTGTTGCCTTCACAGCATGTGTTCCAGCTGGTGCAAGAAGTTGAATGGTTCTTTGAACCTCAGGGCGCCTTTGTTTCCTTGTAAATAAATGAGGAACCAAACGGACTCATCTGCTCTACCAGTCTCCACCACACCCTTCCTAAATTTCCATTTCACCCCTTCCTTTTGCACTCAATTTACATTTCATAATCAATTTCCATTTCAGCAAGCCTGTCTCAAACATTGTAAAGAGCTCATTTTCCTTTATTTCAGGATCAGGGACACAACCTTCTTTTTTATTCCTGAATGAAAATATGCAAATGTTTTGTTCTCATACATGAATTACAGCACAAATGCAGCAAAGCTATTCAACTAAAGCCCAAAGATCAAAGCAGAGAAAAGAAATGGGAACAAAACTGACCAAAAACTGACCTTGGAAGTACTCCTAAAGCTATTTTTTTAACCATTTCTTATCGGTCATAAGTGTAACTGATGCAAAGTGTCAAAGTCAAAAGACAATGAAGGTTAAGTAGTGATGTCAGATGCTGTAATCTGGAAAGCTGCTGTTGCAACCTTTGCGCCACCTAGTGGACAAAAGGCAGAAAGCAGCGTTGCACGTGGATAGTGTGTGTTTGTGGTGTGTTTGTGCATTTGCGCATGCTTTCTTTCTAACCAGGTCGACAGTAAATTTAACATTTTCAAGTCAAAATACGGCCAAAAATTCAATTTATCATTGATTATTTACTATGTTTAAAACATGCCCCAAACCACACAACGAAAGGGGCTTAGATATGTCATCTTAAATACACTAAATTTTTTTCCGTGATTTCTGTCTTTCCTGTGTTTAAATAGTTTTGAAAAATTATTTTATTTTTCCAACAATTTGTCAAAGTGAACCCTCAAATTAGTTGCCAGAGGTGTTTAAAAAATACAAAAGGAAGCAGCCATTGTGCTGTATATCCAATCATCCTTGCTTTAATACAAAGTGAAGATACAATATCTACATCCATGGTTTAAAAGGAAAAAACAGGTACACGTGGGGGCGTGGGGGGGTGGTAGGGGAATAATGGCGCTGTCAGATCAGGCCCCTCGACACATTTCTGATTATACATCCTGTATCTTTGATATTTCTCTACATGATAATCGTTAAAAATCCAGAGAATAACATATGTCATATATGTCACGCACCGTAAAGACGTCTGGATCACACAATTCATAGAATAAATTCAGCTTTAAACATGTTTTACGTGTGCGCAGCCGGGCGACTCTTCACCCATTCTTTTGACAAAAATACACTTGCTACCATTTGCTTATCTGACGCACTCTTCGCCGATGGCCTTGAACGTCTCACGGTGAGGTGGGAGGGGCCTCGCTGTAAACGTAAACAGGTCTGCCTCGAACGCACGTCGCTAACTAGACATCAGTAATTAGTATCAAATAGCACCCTACACAGAGGGCATACCTTATTACAATGTAGCAAATGAAATTTAAAAAAGCACAAAAAACTGACGCATAAATGTAAAAAAAAAGCCAAACAAACAAAAAACACACACAATATTCAACATCGGCTCATCAAAGAAACAGGTAAACAACATCTCATTGGTTATATTTGCCGCATATATATTAAAAAAATACATGAAAAACAAACGTAAAATGTAACAAAATAGAATAAATATCTTTAAAAAAAATCATATGAAACAAACAGACAACGTGAGCGATAACAATAAGGCTTCTTTTGCGACGATTAGAACTACATCACATCCAATCCCACGTTATATCTTGTGCTCGGACACATGTAACTGTACTGTATAGGACTCCAATGTTAGACTGTATGTACAAAAATTGGGATTTTGCTCCAATGCCGCTGTGCTCTTTAATCACTGCGTGGGGACCAAATCTGATTATGTCAAGAAAAGATAGATATATCGATATTAAAGACGTGTGGCTGTGTTACAATGGTGGGAAGGTTCTGTACAGTCCCAGTTCAGTGGAGCTCATGTGGACAGTCGGATGAGAAGATGATCAATTTCCTGCTTGTGCAGAAGGTGTTGGGGTCTTATCTCAATATATTTCATCAGCTTTCTATAGTAAAATATAATAGTGACTCAGGACGTCTTCGGGAAGGGAGAGGATTCAGACACCACCTTCGAATGGCAGACAATGCATGAGTGCTAAGCAGCATGTTGACAACACAAGAAATCCGTCTGCATAAGGCAAAGACTTGGAGTAAAAACAGCAAAAATGTCTGCAGAAATGGGTTGAGAAGCGCTTCTGAAAAGGAGAAAGAAAGAAAGAAAGAAAGAAAAAAAGGCCTCGACGCTCGTTTTTTTCATTAGCATCTCTTTCAATAAGCCACTGCTGAAGTGACACAATGGGGCTGACATCAAGAGGAGATGAGCTGGAGGATGAACAAAGACCACGGCAACTAGCAAGCAGAAGAAGAGCGGCAGACCTCAGCCCAGTTAGGACACAATGGGGCCTAATGACTGTTTTGAGGTCGGCTATTTCTCAGGGAGGAGGCGAATTGAGGTGGCGCGGGTGGCGGCGGGGGGTGTTAGCTGAACCGCGCAGGTGTCTCTTGGTGCCGTGTGTCCTGGCAGGCGCGGGTTCTCTTGGCACTGCACATTGGGTCCATCGGGTCACCTCATTTACACGAGCTACCTTGCGGTCGCGACTTTGGGGCGGACGCACAGACACAGAAATCTTCACCTTCGCACTTTGTACAACAAACCGATAGATACAAAGTTGAGGATAGAAAGCCCACTAAGGCTGCAGCAAATATCCAGGCTCGTTGTGTCTTTTTTTTTTCTTCTTTTCTATTATTTTATACACATATAGTATCATAAATCCTGTTCATAAGCTGTTTCACTGGTTCATATTGGAGATAGCTGACCACAACACACATGTATTATATGTCCTTCACACTGGAACACTGAGGTAAGTATATGGATTACACATGGACAGTCTCCACACCAGCAGCTCCTCAGCCAGCCTCCCGATGAGCATGGGTGCCGTCAGATACTGATTTTTTTTGTTGGTTTTTGTTGGGTTTTTTTTGTTTTGTCCGTGTTGGAGTGAAATTCCATCTCCGAGCCTCAAACCCCTGAAGGCGGGAACAAAACCGGCGTCTCAGGTCGTCTCCCTCTCTCGCTGTTTCGCTTGTTAGCTTGATTGTGGACCTTGCAGATGACAGACGGAGGGTGGGTTGCTGTCGCTTCCCTTACGTTGCATAGTGGTCGAAGCTACCCAGGTATTCCAGAGCGGCCTGGTAGCAGAACTGGTACTCGTCCTGAGAGGGAGAAATCCAACAACGGTGTTGTTAAAATAGCATTCGCGGGCGATTTTATTGATGATTCGAGCGCCCCCTGTTGGCAGGCCCAGTCAACGCGCCCAAACTAAAGGAAACAGTTGTCAGAACTACACATTTCCCGCTGGAGGGCGATCATGTGCGCTGCCATAGAAACAGGTGAGACCTCATGACTGCCAGCAAGCGATTGTGCTTCCTGATACATATACGGCAGTTTAAAATTTAAACAAAAGCAAAAGCCACCGGACGCAACCCGTGACGGCGTTTACAGCCGTATTCTGACAAGGACGTGACACCAAACAAAGAACAGGCCGATTCCACTGTGTGATTACCTCAGTCTGCACCATGGCCGGTCTCTGCGTGCGCAGCATTTTGACAGTCTGGAAGATGTCCACCGCTCCTTCGTAGCGCATCCTCTCCAGGACGATACTCAGGGTGATGAAGACACCTGTCCGCCCCACGCCGGCGCTACAGCCGCACAGGGAAAGGGCGCCATCAGACCCCCTCTCGTCTGCTGCGTTGACCGTGCAAATTTACCGTCCTCCTGCAACTCACCTGCAGTGAACGGCGATCGGCCCGTCCTGGCCAAACTGCTCCTTGGTTTTGTGTACTTGTCCGATGAAATCGATGAAGCCCTCCCCAGATTTGGGCACGCCCTGCTCCGGCCAGTCGGTGAACTGGAACTGCCGCACCGTTCGCGACTGCCCATCCTGCAGATGGAAGGAAGGACGCGCAAAGACGGACGAGGTGCTCATCGTGAAAAGACTATTAAAAGACGGCCTTCTCGCAGTATCGACTGCCAAGGCAATATCCTCCTCTTCCTCTCTAATGATTGCTGCCATCTGATCCTGGATCAGTGGCCGTGCGCGGCTTGGAGCTGTAACGTCAGCGTGTCTGTTATTGTCAGCCGCTCGGCAGGCAATTACATCTCTGCTTCTCTGCACAGCCTTTCGGTCTCCCTCCTAATGGAGATCAATAGTGCATCTGTCGACGTGGCGTCGGGACAGGCTTGAAATATTGTTACCCGGCGCGCACGTCTGGGAGCAGACACGCAGGTTACGCACACACATAACACACATGTGTGCGCTCAATGTTATTTGGAGACAGGATGGTTAAATTAGTAAATAGGGGTTAGCTAATACACTCCAGCTACATTTGGACACAAAACACATGCTAACCAACACACACCTTGGGCTGATACGACCACCACTGCATTGAGATGCTGAAGCGGTACACACACACACACACACGCACACGCACACGCACGCGCACGCACACACACACACACACACACCCTCTGAACTCACCCTGGCATCGGTAACTTTAAACTCCCTCAGGATGTACTGAGGCATGTTGTACTCCGCCATGGGGTCCACCACAAAGTACTGATACCTGGCAGAACGTTCCGCGGGCCAGTACTGGTGGCACTTCTCCTGAGAACGGTGAAAAGGAAAAGAACGACATGGCGCGATGACTCGAGCGGCTCCTCATCAATCGCCGCCCGCGGTGCGTTTGTGCCTACCCGTCCCATCTCTCTCAGCTTAGTCAGCATGACCACGATGGTGGAGTTGTGCTCCCACAGCATCCTCCAGAAGTCCTCTGTAGTCTCCGCCAGCGGGCCCTGGGTGGCGATGTAACCCCTCTGCTGCCTGCACGCCAACACACACAATATGAAGTCACCTCCTCTGTGGGTCTCGCTGTCAGGCATTGGGCAGGAAAAGGGAGTCAGCCTTGGGACAAGACGCGGAGCGGTCAAAACACGTTTGAACAGGGAAGCTAAATATATCCGAGCCGTCGCAAGAGGTTTGGTGTCCCTCCTCTCTAATGGCGGGGGAGGGAGGAGGTTGAAGGCGGCGGCGTGCGGTGACATCGAAGCAGAACGTGACTACAGTAAAGACGGATCTGACAGGACGTGACAGGTGAGAGCACCGCGGAGCAAACCCATCCCAACCACTCAGCCGTCCAGGCATCACAAGAGGCCCGGCGGGTCGGGTCGTGTTAGCGTTAGCGGCGGAAGCGTACCTGTAGCCGTCGATGTAGCTGGCGTTGATGTAGTCGGAGCCCTCCAGGCCTCTGATTGGCTGGAGGCAGACGCGGGTGGTTTCGTAGGGCATTATGTTGACCAGTCGGTTCTTGAACTTGTTGCAGGGCAGGTTGGCCGTCACGAAGCGGGACGTGTGGGCTTTGGTGTTCGCCAGCCGCTGGATTCATGGAAAACAGCATCATTGTATTACCATTACCTCCATTTGGGTGCATTCCCTCCCCCTCCCCCCTCTGTACCTTGAACTCCAACTCCATGCCGGTGACGTGCTCCCCGCTCTCCACCTTGGACAGCTTCTGCATGTACGAGTACAGACTCCGGGCGGGCACCTCGGTGTTCCCGCACGCCACAGCCTCCAGCAGCGCCTCGTGGATGAAGCTGTACTGGTCCTCCGTCTGCACCATGTAGTTCCTCTGCGAGCGCATCAGGGTGACGTGACCGTAGATGTCCACGGTGCGCTCGTGTCGAATGCGCTCCAGCATGGCGTCGATGACGATAAAGCAGCCGGTGCGACCGACACCAGCACTAACAGGAAGAGGCGGTTGATACAGAGGATTTAGGAATTTTCACACCATTAGCTTAGCTTAGCGCACTCAAATTTATAATCCAAACTAATTAACATCGTAATTGTGCACCATATTTGTAAATTCATATAGCTAGCAACAAAAATGCAAACATTTATCACATTTTCCCAGTCTTTTATGAGCCAATATGTTTATTATCTATGTGAGACTGTCTATAAGCACAAAAAAAGATGACATTATTTTCTTCTACACATGTGTTAAATTTAAGGTGTAGAGTTATAAAAGAGGCACCCGGGACGTTAGCATATACAACACATTTCGTTCCTACAGTGGCTTTGCAAACGAATAAGATATGTATGCAATTACTTGGAGATGCTGTCACATTTATTGATTACATTTGGCCTTTGGTGTCCAGCCTTTGTCTTAAGATAAGCGTCCTCATGCAGGCTCCTCATTTTCGAAGCCAACAAATAAAACCGTTATCAGCTTTTCCTCACAGGACCACGAATGTGCTTATTTCCCAGTTTCAAAGCTTCCCTTGGAGCATGTCGGCGGTACCTGCAGTGAACGGAGATGGGTCCAGCATCCGGGGGGTTGCAGGCTTTGACCCTGCGGAGGAAGTTGAGGAAAGGGGTGGGATACTCTGGCACGCCGTGGTCCGGCCAGGCTGTAAACTGGAACTGGCGCACCTCTCTCCGCTCGCTGCTGCCGCTCTGATGTGACAGGACGACGGGCTGTTACACGGCGCTTTGATTTGACGTCATGACGCACAACCTACATATCGGCCGCTTAAGCAGAGCTGGCACCTGAGCACGCTTTCCGAGCTACATCTACATAAATCATCGCTCCTATCCTAATTAGCGCCACTCAAACGTGTCGCCGTAGCCTCTCTTCATAAAGAGCGAAGCATTGTTTGTTTGCGGCGTTGAATATTTTATATGAATTACTCTCTTCTTTGTGACAGATCCCTTAACTTGACGCATCACAACACATCAACAAAATTTTGGAGAAGCCATGCTACAATTGGAAGTTACAGCTGGCCCAGTTTTTTGTGTTTGTAAGTAGGCCACAGAGACACGCTAGTCTGGCGGACTTAGATTAGCCTCATGCTATGAGAAAGCGCCTCGCTCACAGCGGCGATCGAATCTCAGCGCCTGACACGGGGAGGCTGTCCCAGTTTGAACAAATCATGCGGCTCAGACAAATCTCCACTCCTCTGCCTGTCCACACGCACATCGCGACCGAGAACGTTGCGTCCAGGAGAAAAATGCGCGTGCGTCAACCGTGGGTCAGAGGGAGAAAGCATGCGGAGAACAGCAAAAGGATTTACTTTGTGCAGGGAGAAGGTGCGCACACAGAAGGTGGCCAGCTCCATTGTGTCCAGCAGGGTCACCTGGACCATTCCGTAAGTCTCCGTGCCACGATTCGGCCAGTACTGGTCACATTTTATCTGCCGAGGTGAGAGTAAAACCAATGAATGGCTGATGTCAATCATTTCTCGCGCCCAAATCTTTATGAGGCTGTTATACTGTCCCACCCGGGACTTCTCTTCCAGCCGCGTCATCATGACGACGGACGCCGTCCGCTGCTCCCACACCATCCTCCAGAAGTCCCCAAAGGTCTCTGCCAGGGGTCCCTGGGTGGCGATGTACGCGTTCTGCTTCCTGTAGCCGTCGATGTAGTTGGCGTTGATGTAGTCGTTCCCCAGGATGCCTGCGGGACGAGACAGCGGAGCTCCCGCTTAAACGGCGATCTGCATAAGCGCCACGACAGATTCCCTCCGTGTACAACATCAAACGGGCTATTGAGCGAGGCCGTTTGTCACAGCTGCTGCTTCCAGCAGATGGCAGCCAGGTTACTGGTGCAGGAACGCAAACAAACGAGCGCGTGTCACAGTAAACCGATGAGCGTTGGATGGTGCGCTGCCTCTTTTTGTCCTGAGACAATGCTCGCCGCACTCCAGCGCACCCACGCTGTCGGCTTCCCGCCACCGCGCACGGCTTTAGTAACATTTCAGGTTTCATCCATCAGGCAGCAGCTACGCCCCCAGAGTTCCCATCACCCACGGCAGTATCTCTAAACACCCCCCCCCCCCCTTACCGTCTATCGGGGCAAGAATGACCCTGGTGTGGTCGTACGCTATGACGTTAGCGTAGCGGTTTTTTGGCTTGTTGACTTCCAGGTTTGAATGCTCCCAGGTGAACTGCTGACTGGGGTCAATGGACTGGAAAGAAAACAGCAAACACACGCAGATGCGAGGAGACATGTTTAGTGGATAATGGAGAGCGTGCGCTCTGTAATGTAGACTTGTTACTGAAATAAATAGCGGCGTTGAATAAATCATGACCATATTGTCTGTGCTCTGAGGTGCAAATGTTAAATAAGAGGCTTCGCCGGTGCGCCGTCTAATCATGACATAGACGCTCATATGGAATAATTATACAGTGGGACGTCTACTTATGAAATTAATTGGTTCCGGAAGTTGTTTCGTAACCTGAAAATTACGTAACCATGTAATGGCTTCCATGTAAATGCCCTAATCCGTTTCAAGCCCCCAGAAATTCGGACATAATTTTTTTATAAATCATAAAATTATGCATCCAAACATGTAACAAATACATGTTACAATTAGATTACCGCACAATAAATGTAGGAATTCAGTGCAAGGCTTCTCCAGGAACAAAATGAACTTTATTACAGGCTAATCTTACATTAGCCGTCATTACTAGCAACGAACGTTAAGACTTCTGGTAACACCGCCATCTAATGGACAAACATACGAACGCCCACAATAAATCCCGAAGACGACGAAGAAGACGCTGTGATACACACAAACTTGTACATAGCGACGTCCCTCCTAGCCAATGGGATTACAGGAAGATGCTAGGCGATAGCCAGTGGCAGAGCAGCTACAAGCATGTTTGCGTTCGCTAAACTCCGCGTATTTTTGCCTTTTGTATCCTGAAATTTCTTTCGTAACAAGAGGAAATATTTTCCCATTAAGACGTTTCGTAACCGGAAAATTTCGCATGTAGAGACGTTCGTAAGTAGAGGTCCCGCTGTACGTCTTACCTCATATTCCTGGGAGAGCCGCAGGTTGTCATTAGCTTTCAGCAGCTCGATGTGCTCGGCCAGTTCGTTGATGGGGATGGGAGGATGGCTCATCATTCCTGCGTGAGAGCCGGGCAAAAGTCACAGCAAGATATCAGTCATGTGACCGACCGCACTTATCTCCATGTAATTCCCAGTTAGGAGTGGAAAACATGGAGATGACAGTAATCACACATCATCAGTAACCCTATTTAGTAAATAAAGTGGTTTTTTTTATTTACACACACGCACACTCCCACTCGCCCTCACAATTTTTTTTTTCATTTCCAATGACTGTCAACGCGCAAAAGAGTGTTAAATTCAATATTTTGCTGCCCCTTTGAAAAGCCCTGAGCACTTATATTCTCCTTTTTTCCCGCTCGGCAATGCAGCACCACGACAAAGCGCTGCTGTCACGACCGAACCCTGACCTCAGATAGCCTCTGCCGCATTCGCTTGGAAACAATTTTCATCTTTGCCGAGCGACTCGGAGGCAGAAAAATCTCTGGAGGAGAAGCGGGGCGAGCCGGGAGCTTCAAGGTTGCGCACGGCGGAGGGAGAGCCGCGCCGGGTTTGTGGGCTCTCTGCTTTTCTTCGCCGGCTCACAGAAAGTAACGAAGCGCCTGCAAACGGCGGCGCTAATTAAAATAATCCATGCTGTGTGTTTTTCCTAATTTAATGGGAGATATGAAAGCGGCGCCCCGTTAGTCTTGTGCCACCGCCGGAGCAGCTGTGTTGTTAGATCTCGCTCGGCGGGGTGGGGGGGGTGGGACGGCGTCGGGATCTGTGTCGTTACTTCACAGTGTGACTTTAGGACAAACGCTGACGGAAGAGAGGCGCCCAACCGCTGCCGGTACCACCCAATCTAATGCGCGATCCGTGGAACGTGGGCGGATTCTGTCACGCTGCAGTGACTCAGGCCTCGCCGAGCGCTCGCTGCCACCTGAGCGGCGGCCATTTTGAGCGGGAGCTGCCAGGTAGGCGCTGGCTGCCGTGCGGGGGTGTGCCGCTGGGATCTCTTCTGCATAATCTCACCCCGGATATAATTAACCGCATGAATATTTCATTAGCAAATAATGAGTAATCGGAGGGACGTGTTTGGGCGCCTGCGTGGGCGAGAGCTTCATACCGGGAGTCTGGAAGTTGATGCGACGCATCTCCACCGGGTCCGTC
The DNA here is from genome assembly GCF_901000725.2 of Takifugu rubripes. Lineage (NCBI taxonomy): Eukaryota > Metazoa > Chordata > Actinopteri > Tetraodontiformes > Tetraodontidae > Takifugu > Takifugu rubripes. Next base: position 10,674,561 of record NC_042306.1, read on the forward strand.
GGGTGATGTGCCATCATTTCGGCGTTGCTCAAAAGGCTCTTGGTCCCGGGTTCGGAATCCTTCCGCTTGCTGCTCAAAGGCCAGCACATAAGAAGAGCGTTAGGGGCCCGATAATAAGCGCTGAGATCCGACTCAGGCGTGACACAGCATCATTACCACAACAGTGCTCTATTTAGCAGATATGGTGTTTTACGGATTTGTACAAGCTGTGCGCGGCACCCAGCGTTGTGTAATTGCTGTGGAATAAATGAGCAAAGAGCTTGACATTGGTTTAATCTTACCTGTCAGGCTTGCTGCTCCCAGTGAAACACGGCAGGAATAATTAGAGGAAGAAAAGGGAGGAAATGGACAGATTGTTAAAAGAGGGGAATCGATAGCTTTGCATTAGTATTCAAAAGCTTGATGGCTTGCAGCACATATTGGGGGCCTGCGGCAGGATTTGGGCCTTTCAGGGCTCGGCGGTGGTGGTGGTGGTGGGGGGGGGGGGGGTGTTAGACGGGGCTCGGAACAAATATGATGAATCAATCAATCTTTATTTATATAGCGTCTGTTACAATCAAAACTGCCTCTAGGCGCTTTCCAGAATCCCAGGGTCTGACCCCCAACAAGAATCAGTGGCAAGGAAAAACTCCCCTTTAACAGGAAGAAACCTTGAGCAGGACCAGGCTCATATAGGGGGACCCTCCTGCTGATGGGGGGGGTGGGTAGAGAGAGAGGAGAAGGGGGGAAGGACAGGTAGAGGAGAGAATAGCAGGGGAAGCACATTCATTATTATAAACTGCTGGTATAGGAGTTGAGTGGGTCAGCGGGGTCGGAGGTCAGCATACTGCTATGAAGGTGGCGATACCTGTAGATGGATACAGAGGGGGGGGGGGAGAAGCAGGAAAAACTACGCAAGAAATAACATCATCATGATGTCACAAAGACCAAACTGAGAGTTGAGCATTTGTGGGGGGATAACTGGAGATTAAACAAACATGGGGAGCGCTGCGCAGCGTGACAGACAGAAGGATAATCCAATTATGAGGAGCAGGGCTGGGGAACGTTCCTCTGATTGTCAACAGACCCACTAAGACAACGCTCAGCAGCAAATGGATCTTACGATATTAGTGCAGCGGTTGGAGCCAAAGCCCAAAATAGCTAATTCCTGTCCTCGCCGCGGCTCAGATGCTATCCAGAGCTCATCAGGGAGTCACGCGCTCGCAATCGCTAACCTTCTTACGCTGTCGTCGGGTCTGACCCAAACGAGCCGCCCTGCCGCCAGGACCCCTCGCCAGAACACATCTACGCATTGACTCTTCTCTGCCTTTACAGGACGTCTCACTCACTTTTTGTAAAGGAGGATGGCGATGACGATGCAGATGATGAAGACCACGGCCAGGACCGGCCCTACCACCCAGATCAGACCGTCCCCGGCGTCCAGGGGCTGAGGGTCAGAGTCAGGGGCGATCACCGGGTCCGTGTAGGGGCTGGCCACGTACATTTTCTGTGTGGGGACGTGACGGAATCCCTTCAGCCAACATCTTGGATACTGTTCACTGAAAAGCTACGACACGTCTGGATACCTAATAAATCATCTTTTAATAATCAAATACTTATATTGAGCATGTTTCGAGTCAAAGGTGCGTATAATATCTCATTTCCTGCCAGAGTAGGTACACTCAGTCTCCATTAAAGTGCACGAGGATAATTGTCTTTTGCTTACAGCAGCTTGACTGACATTTATTTTATTGTTTTCGACGCAGAGCTGCTCTGACTTTAATCTAAAGTGAGAGCCTGCAGGAGGGGAACTCAGGTGTGTGTGTGTGTGTGTGTGTGTGTGTGTCTGTGTGTGTGTGGGGTGGGGAGTGACAGGAGAGATGTGTGGCTGTTGTACCCCGGTGGTGGAGTTGAGCTCCGCCAGGATGAAGAACATGTACTCCTGCCCCGGGTCCAAAGCTCGGTTCTCGAAGCCTCCGTAGTCCAGCTGGTCCCCCAGGGTGAAGAACGCTGGCAGGGTGGCAGGTGTGAAGCGGGCGGTGATGTACGCCCGACGCAGGTCCACCTGCTTCTGCTGGCGAGAGTCTCTCTGCTTCTGACTGATGTCTTTCAACAGCTGAGTAACAGAGAGACGCCGAGGTGTTCTGATCAGGCACCTCTGACTAATGTGGAATTATGACCACCGGGAGGGTTGTTTTTAGCTACGTGACTGTATTTATGAGGTTTATTGCTTCTGGGCACAGACAGCAGGTGCGAGCGGCGAGGCTCACCTCCTCCAGGTCCATCTCATCTGGGCTCTTTTCGTGTCTGAGGACCCCGCGGGCTCTTCTCAGCGGAACCACGACGACATAAACATTCCTGTGGGAGCAGAGGCGGACAAATAATCACCCCGGTCGCCTGGATACGGGAGCAGGCATCTCACGCAATTTTAATTATCTCCGTGCCACCCAGCCCGACGCCGCTAACAACCCCGCTGACTTACTTGATGGGAGTACGAGTCTCCAGGGAGGGCAGGATGATGGTGACCGTGGTCTCCGTGTCGCGGGTGTGGTCGATCTCGGGGCGGCGGATGGTGATGGACGGGGAGGTCTTGGCGGAGATGCGGTGGCGCAGGCCTCCCATGTTGCCCTCCGTGGCGGTGATCTTAAAGTCGTAGCTGGTATCGGGTTGAAGGTTCTGAATGACGGCCTTCTTCGTCCGAGCGTCCACCTCTATGTTCTGGTGGTTATACTCCACCTGGAGGACGGGAGCAGGTCAGCGTTCCCAGAACAGCCGCTGGGGAACTTTGAGTGCAGTAATGCTGATGTTAGATTAGAGCAGCTTTTTGTCTGCGGTGTTAGGGATTACATTTCCAAAGGGTAATTACAATGTTTTCCTAATTTAAAGCAGTGTTCATCTGGATAAACGGAACAAAGGGGATCAGGTGCACGTGCGCCCGCTGCACCTACAGAGAAGCGGTAGGGGTTGCTGCCCTCTGGAAACTCCCAGGTGAGAAGAACACTCGTCTTAGTCGCCAGATTGACGGAAAAATTCCTCGGAACATCTGAAACGAGAGCAAACAGACCACGGAAAGGTCAGCTGCGACCAAACGTTTTGTTCCGGCCAGCGGCATCTGCGCCCCCACCCCCCCCCCCCCCCCACAACCATCAGCAGAACCTGTAAAAGCCAAGCCCGTCCATCGGATCTGCCGCTGGGGTAAGAACACCTGGTGGTTAGTGGCATGGGCAGGTGATGAGGAGAGTGGATGAAGGAGACAGAGGTAAAAACACACACACTGGCTGCAGGACGGTGACATGCCGCGCTCTCAGAGTGGGAGCTCGTGTCTTAGTCAAACTCAGAATCCGGCATGTCGGCAAAAGGCTTCGGAGAAAGGTGGAGGTGGAAGGTCGATCAGATTAAAAAAAATGCTTACCTCCGAGCACGCAGGAGGCCAGATCTCGGCTCAAATTCAGACTGAACACTTACCTTCTGTGAGACTATACATCCCAGCCCCTTGTTGACTTTTACCTCGAGGGGGGGTTGTGATAAGCAGTGCTCTGGAAGCAAACATCCATTAACATTCAGCCCGCTCCCACTGGTGGTGAAGGGGAGGTGATGGAGGTATAAGTGAGGGAGTGGAGGAGACTGGGGGGGAGGGGAACCGTGTTCCCCTGGACCGGAGGGTTTCAGGCATCTCTGTGGTGCGCGAGTGACATCCTAACCTGGAAGAACTGGCCTGGTATTTGGAAGCTGTCTCAGAGAGAAATAGATCAGGCCGAAACAGTGCTGAAGCAAAAGAGGGGTTGGGGGGGTCCTGAGGCCAGCCCTACCTGTTTCAAGGGCCAGAGTTCTGCTCACCACAGGTGGGCTGAAGGGGCCTGGGCCTGCCTTGTTGTGGGCTCTGAGCTGCACCATGTAGATTGTACTGTGATTCAAGCCCAGGAGGGTGTAGCTGGACTCGCTTGCTGGTATCGTGACCAGCCACGGGAGGGCTGAGAGCGGGGACGTGGCTGAGGGGCCAGGTTCTCCCGACGGTTTGGGGACTGCCACCTCTCTGTAAGCCACTGTGTACTCGGTGATGACGTCGTAACACTCCTCTGGGCTGGGGGGCACCCAGGAGAGCTGGAGGGAGCAACAAGTGGCGTTCACGTAGTCTGATATTTTGGGGTATCCCAGCGGTGGGACCAGGGGAACCGTTATTTCCTGCTTCGCTACGTCTCCGTAGCCAGCTCGGCTCTTCGCAGAGAGGACAAAGACGTAGGAAGACCCAGGGGAGAGGTTTCTGACAGTGAAGTTCTTCTCTCGGTTTGTGAAATCCACTGCGGTGCTGAAGGATGCGTTCTTCAGGCCAAACTGTAGGCGGTAGCCCTGGATTTCCAACGGGGCCCTCTGGCTACCAGCTCCTGAGTCAGAGCACTCCAGCGGTGGAGCCCAACGCACCACCACCGACGGGCCCGATCCCGGACGCACCCACAGGGAGGGCGGACCGGGCACTGCAAAAGGGCGTAGGCAGCCTGGAATCAATATCTGTATGCATGTGTGCAAACATATATCACGGAAATCTACAAGAATTAGAATTGATTCCGAGCTGTATTTACTGCTGCTCAGCGGTGCAGCTTACTGTCAGATCAATTCTACCACATCGAACGCTACCCTTGGCTTCTGCTCACCAATCCCCAGGGTCTGCACCAGCTTGGACCTGCTGTGTGCGCCGTCCCCTTTGGTGGTGTACGCAGCCACTGACACCGAGTACGTGGTCTCTGGTTTCAGGCCGCCGATAATCAGCTCCTATGGAGGAAACGCATCACCGTTAAATGCGACAAACTCGCCGGTTTCGACGATAAACAGGCCTCTTGCGTTACATAACATCGCGACGCCGATGCGGATTTTCCTAAGTTTGTGTGTGACGGATGTGTTTTGCTGAATTTATAAGCGAGGCGCTCATTTCTAATGAGACAGGTAGTCTGCACTCACATACTGAGTTGAATCATCCTCCTCCATCTTCTCCCACGGTTGCAGCGCACCCCACAGGCAGCCGAGACGGATGAGAGAGTCAGAGGACAAAAGGACGGACAGGGAAGATATTTAATGGCGAAATAAATGACCGCCGTTTAATTATTTATATCTGTGGCCGTGACGTCACCTGCGACTCATCTAGTAGCAGGTCTTTGATGCGGGGGAGGTTTCGCGATTCGCCGCTCTCCGCCCGCCCGAAGTGGACTTGGTAGCCGCGGATCTGGCCTTGCCGTAACCGCGGCAACACTGGGCGCCAGGTGACCCGGAGCGCCGAGGAGTTGAGCGGCTGGACGTCCACCTGACGGGGCGCGGCGCCGGGAACTGGGCAGACACGGAATTCGTTGGGTGTCTCTCACTAAAGATTATTAGAGGATGATGGGGCGTCTCGGTCTCACCGTCCTCGTCGGTCCTGCAGAGGACGCCGGGGCTGCTGGGGCCAGTCCCTTCCACGGTGAAGGCGGCCAGGGTGATATTGTACCAGCTCCATTTCTCCAGCCCCTCCAGCACTGTTTGCCCCCGCTCTGCTGGGATCCGCTGCCCGCTCGTGTTATGGCCCTGACCTCCTCCTCCTGCCCCAGAAACTCTCTGGTATTTCAGCTCATAACCTGCCAACTCGCCATTCCAGCCGTCCATTAGAGGCAGCCGCCAACCTACTCTGAGCGAGGTGGAGCCGGCGCTCTCGCAGGACACACCCTCGGGGGCAGCTGAGGGCTCTGATTGGACAACGGGCAAGAAGGGCGATCGGCAAAGAGTTCAGGACAGAGGGCAGAAAAACAAGAAGAGGGGCGCACAAGCAAGAGGACAGGCGACGAGAATGAAAAGGAAACAATCGTAAGGTAAGAGGAAATGAAAGAAAAAAATCAGGAGGGAGATCAGGGAGCGACCGCAGAACGTAAAAGCATAATGTAAAACTCAGGGCCTAATGAAATAAACCGGAGACAGGAGTATCGATCCTGAGTGGACAACTTAATTAGACCGATGGAGAATGTGAATCTGATACCTCGTGATTGTATCACATCCTCTGACTGAGGCAAGTGGCTCCGCGTGATCCACATTTATGAATGAGAAGCATAAATATTCTACGGAAAGGAGGGACGCACGGCTAATGTAAACATTTCATGCAGGCGGGCCGTGTGGTGACATAATCCTCGAGTCTTCGGGATTATAGAGCGGTCTGGGACTTTCCTACCCCCTCGCCGGGAGAAGTTTTGGGGCTTTGCGGAGGAAAGAAAGAGATCTCACAAGGCATGGAGGATTTAGACGACTGTGTTAAAAGGCAGGGAGGAAGGCACTCAGGCATGAAAAGTCACCCGAAAAAACGATGGATTTACGATATTTACTGCAAGAAAAATAAGAATTATAGCTAAAGCTTCATTAGGACAAACTCATCAACTGTAGTGCTCAAACTACAGCCTATAAAGAGAACACAAATGAAGCATCGGGCTAAAAGCGGCTTAGCTGTATTAGCGGGAGCGTAGCATTGGTAGCTGACAGGTTCAAGTATCTATTCACTCAGCCGTACAGCCACTTCTGTTGGCCTCAGGGGACAATCTAGATGTGCACCAAAGCTTGGCGATAACAAAGAACACATAACCTCCCTGGGAAATGAATTCTGCTGCATGAAATAGGCTGCTTATCAGGCACCTTCTCTTTCTCCAGCCCCCCTCCTCCGTTGTACCCCCTTGTTCTGTCTTTCTTTAAGAAGAGCAAGGAAATAAAGTGAAAGAAGACCACCTAAATATGCTATATAGGGTTTTTTTTTCACTGAATGATAAATACTTACCCTCCGAGGGGTACGGTACCGCTCTGAAGGACCAGTCCGGGGCTTTTGTCCAAAATAACCTTACTAATTGTTTTCTTTGTGCCATTTTCTCTTTTACTGAGTCATCCATTTAATGACTCAAAGGAGAAAATGAAACAAGGAAAACCATCCAAGGCTGATCACCACTTACCTGTCAACACAGCGGGCCGACCCTCAGTGCCTCTAATCACTGACTGTTAACCGATAAGTAGCATAAATGCCCCCCTCAAAGAGATTAAACACTCATTGAGTAGAGAGAGCGGAGGAATGGTGGAGAAAAGGAAGAGCGAAAGTGTTAATCTGTGCGCCGTCTCCATCCGTCAGGTCTGCTGAGGCTGTGTGAGGAAGCCAGAGGCTGAAGGCAGGAGGAAAGGCACGGTCAGGATGGATGAGAGGGGGAAGAGTTGATAAAGGAGACAGATGGAGCGATGCAAAGATGGTTCAAACGCTGCAGCCGCTCGGGAGGCTGGGAAAGCCGCGCTCCGAGCTGCAGGAGGTGCACGGTGTCTGCATGGGTAAAAGGCTTAACGAGGTAAAGGCCGTTAGCAGCGGTTTTGGACATACTGGCTTGTGACGTGCTCTGCACCAGCTCGTTGGTGAACGCTCCGATGCCTTTGTTGGAGATGGCGGCCAGGGAGAAGGAGTACTCCGTGTTTGGTTTCAGACCCTCCACTGTGTAAGAATTCCTGGGTCCGAAGGTCAGTTTCTCCTGCGAGACAGAAGAATCCGAGTGAAGTGGACGGGGGTGACAGTTAGAGAGAGGGGTGAGGGAAAAGTAGTCATTAAAGGAGGACTGGGAGAGATGAGGAGGTGGGGACTGTCTTTTCAACTTGTCCCCTCAACCCGTCTCTTTCTTGTATAAAGGCTGCCCAGCAGACAGAGTTATTAATAAAGAATGAGAGGTCCTTACCAGACCGCCAAACCTGACAGGTTTGTAGAGGAGTTCATAGTTGACGATGCCTTCTTTGGTGTAAGCGGGCTCCCAGGTCAGCTCTATGCTCGTATCTGTCACCCTGCCAACTTTAAATTTGCCAGGTTGACCCGGGACTGAAAGGGAAGAGGACAGAACAATGAGCATGTTTGACCTCGGGTTAACAAGGACAGTGAGGATTTTAGATGCAGGGATATTTTCAGAGGCCTCTCCTCCACTTCTGGACGCTCGTAGCGCACCCCCGAAACCGTGGGCGATGATGCAGGCACGAGCGGCGTGATCCTACATTTACGGAGGTCTGAGTGGCGCCACGAGATTTTCAGGGTGCGTCAAAATAACTGAAAAAAACGACGGTTTATTTACAGCAGGTAATGCTAAATATGCAAATGCTAGAGTCGCTAGCTAGTCGTAGCCTCCTCCGATTCGCATTTTCAGCTTATAGTCGTGACGCCGATCAATAATACATTTGCTCTGCTCCACCTAAAAGTACAGGCGGTGACCCGTAAATCTCCGCAGCTCCATTCCCTGCGTGCTCCCGGGAATGATGGACTTTTTAAGGACATCAAAAGGCGTAGCGGTGGCTTAAGCTATGCAAGAATTTAAACCAGTAATACCATCAGAGTAATCATCTTTCGGTCCCTCCTATCGCATAAAACCTGCGACAGCAGCTGTCACCATCACACGAGCGGTGCCAAAGTGCACGGGGCATTTCTGGCGGGCTAATCCCTGTTTCCTCTTCGCAAGTGTGCGCGCTTCTGTCCCAGCAGGTGGAATTCTTTCAGCTGAAATGAGTCACACTTCTGAGTCGGTGCAGGCTTATTCACGGAGCATTCCGCCACCGGATCGCCTCAAAAACTTTGCGCAAGTTCCTCAAATAAGCCGCTTAACAGGTTTCTCCCCCCCCACCCCCCCACACAAACAAATAATGAGTCATTTGTGCGAGCTCACACCCAAAAACCTGGACTGAGGACGGCCGCTAAGGCTCGCGAGACCCACTGACCTCCGGGCATGACCTTAACGTGGACGGGGTCCGAGAAGGGTCCGTCCCCCACGGAGGTGAAGGCCAGGACCTGGATGGTGTAGGTTTCTGAGGTCACCAGGTTCTGAATGGTGGTGATGACGCTGTCCTGGACGTTGTGGATCTGCCACTCGTTCATGGGCCGGGAGGGGTCCATGGTGTAGTACACGCGGTAACCTTTCACCTAAAATAAAAACGGGCTTCAGCTCACAGAACACACGACGACAGCATCACTAAGGTCTTTACTGGGGTCCAGCTGGGCCCGTGGATTTGCTGGTCCTGTTTTCATGCCCTGGGCCACGGTTAACCTTGTTTAACAGATGTCCTACTAAGGTTGTCTAAACCAGGACCAATACGGGTCCGCATATACTTTTTTTTTTTCCTGCTGTGTTTGATTGTGGGCAGTTCAGGGTTTAATCCTGCTGCCATGCCACTGCATTAACCCCCCCCCCCCCTCTGCTTATTACTCTTCAAACTCCGTAATCCCCACATGAGCACGATTCTGCCCTCCGCTTTCATAAACCGACGGTCCGGATGGAAACGGGCCCCAGGGAGGGCGCGCTGAACTTATTAGGGACCATCAAATCGCCTCTTCTTTCTTTGGAGAGCGGGGAAGCTAGCGGGGGAATTACAGGAGGGAAAGCTCTACTGAGCATTGGGGGGGAGGGGGACGAACCGCTTCCTCGTCCCACCTGTCCGTTTGGCTCTTCTGGCTCCTCCCACCGGACCATCACCGTGTTCTGGGAGATGATGTGGGCCTGCACGTTTCTGGGCGGGCTGGCCGGGGCCTGCTCTCCCGTGCGGGCCTCCACGCGTGCCGACGGGGGCCCCTGGCCGATGCTGTTGAAGGCCGACACCCTGATCTCGTACTCGGTGTTGGGATACAGGCCGCCGATGCTGTAGCGGGTGGTGGTGATGCTGTCCACCGTCTCGTATTTGCTGTCCGGCCCTTTGGCCCGGTACTGGATGATGTAATACGACACCGGGTCGGGATTACCGGAGTCCCAGGTGATGGTCACGCTGGTGGCGGTGGTCTCCGTGACGATGGGTGTTCCCGGGGGCTTCGGCAGGGCTGGAGGTCAGAAGGTGACGCGTCATTATCAAAGCGGTGGTTCAGGTCTGCCGGCAACTTGAGGCGTTTCTTACTTTTCACTAGGACCTGCGCCACGGCCTCGATGACCCCCAGGCTGCTCATGGCCACGCAGGTGTAGTTGGCGGACTCCCGCACGCCGTTGAGCTCCAGCACGTTGCGCCCGATCGGCATTTCGTCCTCGGGGGTGAGGTCCTCGGGCCCCAGCATCCACTTGACGTAGGGCATGGGCGAGCCCACCGCCACGCAGGTGATGTTGACGCTCCCGCCCGGCATGATCTCGTGGTTGGAGGGGAGGATGGAAAAACGCGGGGACACGCGGCGCACTGGGAAAGGAGGAGAGCCGGGGCAGACAGGGGGGAGGGGGGGTTTGGGGGGAGGGAGGGTGAAAGGGTTAGGGAGCATCAGAGAGAGGAGGAACAAGGCAGAAAAGCAAGGTGGAGAGCGAGAGAGAAAGCGAGGGCGGGAAGGATACAAAGAAAGAAGAGAGAAAGAGGTAACAGGGAGGGGGAGAATGAACTTCAGGGTCTCTTTTTACAGAAAATTACAGAGGGATAATTCACGTTTAGTCCCAATTCACTTTATGGCACTGATGATTCCAACAGAAAGACACAAATCTCGTGTTGAGCTCAACAAATCAGAGGGAGCCGCCGACTCAAAGGAAGGCGGCGGACTCTTGAGGCTGGCGTCCACCAGGACATGACACCTCGAGTCAGTTTCTCTCTGCGCTGACCAGCGACCGCTTTTAGAACCTCGACTCTGCCGAGGCCAAGTTCCCGCCTCTGCGTTAGCCGGGCTCTATTTAGCCGGCGTGCGTCTGGGCGGGGGGGGGGGGGGGGGGAGCCCTGCCAGGTACTCGTTCCCCCCCGGGAGAAGGACGAGCAAACTGGCGAGTTCAACTCAATCCTGCGTCTGTCAGCGGGGCCGGAGAAACTGAGCTCGTGGGTTCCCTGCATGCCTGGGCCGCTCAAGAGGGATAAAATGGTGGAGCAACACAAAGAAGAGAACGGAGAACCGAGAGGGAGAGCAGACAGACGGAGGGACAGAGAGAGAGAGAGAGGGAGAGAGAGAGACAGAGAGAGAGAGGGAGGGAGACAGACGGAGGGACAGAGAGAGAGAGAGAGGGAGAGAGAGGGAGGGAGACAGAGAGAGAGGGAGACAGAGAGAGAGAGGGAGACAGAGAGAGAGGGAGACAGAGACAGGGAGAGAGAGAGAGGGAGGGAGACAGAGAGAGAGGGAGACAGAGAGAGAGGGAGACAGAGAGAGAGAGGGAGACAGAGAGAGAGGGAGAGGGAGACAGAGAGAGAGGGAGACAGAGAGAGAGAGGGAGACAGAGAGAGAGGGAGACAGAGAGAGAGAGAGAGAGCGGGAGACAGAGAGAGAGAGGGAGACAGAGAGAGAGAGGGAGAGAGGGAGGAAAGAGGCAGCTCTGCTTCTCTTCCACACGATGACAGGCAATGTAGCAAAGGACAGCCACATTGTACAACAGGATACTGTACAATACACAGAATTCAGAGGTGATACAGTGTGTAGTCAAATGGAGATGTGGACGGAAGTGATCGGGTGGTGGGGGGGGGGGGGGGGTGTGTGTGGACCCGACTACAGAGTGATCATCAGACACATTCATCGAGGGACACCAAGACAGCATGAGAGAGGCAAGAACGGGTGCGAGCAGAAAGAGAGCGTGTGAGGTCGTATGTGCATGTTTATAAGTTAATAAACTTATGTACATGTGTCTGTCGCTCCTACACACCAGGGTGAGGCAGGAGGCGGAGGAGGAGGAGGGGCAAAAAAGAGGGGGGGGGAGCGGGGGGGGGGGGCAGGAGAGCAGAGATAAAGAGAAGATTAGAAGAGGGTTGGGGGGGGGGCGAGGTGGGGGGTGGGAGAAGAGAGGAGCGAGGAAGAAGAAAACACACGGATCTATTTAAAACACGGCTGTATACCAGAGTCAGGCCCCTTCAGAGACGTTAGGGGCTCCCAAAAGAGCAAGAGAAGAAGAAGAAGAAGAAGAGGAAGAGGAGGAGGACACTCCAAGGGGGAGGGGACAGGAAAGAGAGAGAGACAGAGAGAGACAGAGAGAGAGAGACATTTCTTCATGGAGAATGAGAGGGGAGGAAGACAGAGAGCAAAAACATTGTTGAACCAAAAAAAACATGTTCAGTTCATAAAGACCAATGGTGACAGAAAAAAGGACATTAAAACAGGTTCACTGGAACACAAGAAGTCCTAGATGGATCTCACAGCACCTCAAAGGAACAAAGAAAGAAGGGAGGGAGGGAGGGAATGAGTGAATCTGCTGCAACCTCCGCTCCTTAATGTTACATCATTACTGGGGATCTTCCTGGATCACATCCCCCCCTACTAAAGGAATCTAGAGACAGTTGATACAAGTTAACAGGTTTAGCATTTAAAAAAGATATGTTGCCATGGCGTCACCAGAAGAACACACACAAGCGTCAAACGTGGAACACACAAGACACATTTAGATACACGCTGCTGAAGACACCAAACACACACATGTACACACACACACACACACATGGAGAAAAGGACATCTGTTAGAAGGCAGCCCATCAGTCAGGCGTGCCGCGGACATGCGTGTCGGCTCCGTGCACATGCAGGCTGAGGATGAGGAGCAGCGGCGCGGGGACGGAGGAGCTTCACAATAAAGCGAGCTCATAACGGCGGCTAATCCCGCGTGTGGTCGCGCAGCTTCTGGCTTAAAGGTAATGGCGCCAGAGTCCCCTTCATTTTCTTGGCGAGAGCTCGGGGCTTTATTAGCGGGAGCTGTCATTAGCCGCGACCTCTGCAGGGCGCCCGGCGTCCGCGGGCCCGGCCAGACCTTGGCTCAGCCGCGAGGATTACCGCCGGATCCACCAGCCGCTCGCTACCGACGCCGAGCTGACATTTACGCCGCGCCGGCCCGACCGTCTCAAGGACGCGGCTTCATTAACGCCGGAGTGAGGGGGAATCATTAATAGCCCCCAACAGCTCAGAGAATTGAAATGATTAATTTCAAATGTCACTCAGTTCTGCCGAACCCGAATGTTTGTCGATGATAGCGGCAGCATGACGCGGCAGATTTGATATACATTTGGAACTTTATTGGTGATATTTGAGGCTCTTGCTGAGATTATGCTAAGAGCAGCGGCTGCGGGTTCACGCGTTGAAACTGTAGAAAAGTCAAGAAAGAATCGCCACTTCGCTAAAATTCAAGGTAGCGCTAGCTAGCATCCCTGGCTAAAAGCTGTTCTGAAATGCCTAAATGATCATTTAGCACCAATTATACCTGTTAAACAGCTGCAGAGAGGTAAAAATATGGTGTTAGATTAAATATGGATCCAGATGAGTTGACAGCATGTTAGCGTGTGATCAGGCATGCACCATTCCCACCCAGTGCAACGGGGGGGGGAGAACACGTGGGACACAAATGCAGCGCGCGGCGCGACAAGGCGACACTTCAGAACTTGACATCAAGCGCGTCGGTCAGCGCCAGCACACACCGGGCGCCATGCTCCCGCCTCAGTCTGCACGCATGCAAGCGGCGCTCCTTCCTCCGCCTCTCCGGCTCCTCCCATGCAAACACCACCTCCATTTGATCTCGCAATTCCCGGGTCTCCATGACAACAAGATCATACCATGCAGAAATCATCGATCGGGGAGGCAACACCAAGGGTTCTGCACACAAGGCCTCACGATGCAGCGAAGGCAGACCGCGTCATCACCGCAGCAGCTTTAGAAATATTAGCTCTCTTTGGGTTTTTTTTTTTGGGGGGGGGGGAGTTCATGTCAAATTGTCCTTAGAAAGTGTTGTTTTTTTCTTTGTTTCTCTCTGTTTCAACAAGGGAAGCTTTCTGAAACAAAGGAGTAACAAAAGAAAAGAAAGAGCGCACCAACCTTCTCGAAGCTCTGAGGGATGGAAGGGGGTTGATGCGGAACACAATGAGGTGGGGGGGGGGGAGAGAGAGAACGGGGAAACACAGAGAGAATAAAAACGGCCAGCGCAAAACCACCCGCGCGCACACACACACACACACACACACACACGCACACACACGCACACACACGCGCCCGCGCTCACTCTCCTTGGAATACCCACTTGATATAAAATTCGATCTTTTTTCTTTTTCTGATTGAAACGCATGATTGCGGTCTTTCAGCCGGCGCCCTTGGTTCCGATAGGTCGACACACGAATGGGGGGGCTGAACGGCGGCGACACTTGTGGGGACCGGACGCGGCCCGTTTCGCTCCGGAGCCAATTGAATTTCATCTTTCGCGTCACGTACGTGCATCCTTTTGTGCACCGCTTCCCTCTTTTTTCTGCCTCTTGTACAGAAACCGCTTTAGCAGACGGATCAGCGATGTTTCCATGCAGTTAAACCAAGGTGAGACCCCCCCCCCCCTCAAAATTCATGTTCATCTTGAGTCTAATAGAGGGGCCTGCACCGAGATTTAAGGTGGAATTGTTAAGGGTGGTTGTGAGAGATACCAAACAACAGTCAACATGTACTTTGGACGATGGATGGGTTAGTAATACTCATATTAGAGCACATGTATATCAAAGAAATAGCTGATTTATGCTAACAGCAGCTAGGTCGACGTAGCATCCGTGACGGTGTCTCTGCGTGTGTGTTCTCGTGTTCCGTGTTCAGGTCCTACCTCGCACGTAGAGGTTGGCGGGGGAGGAGTAGCGCACGCCTTGAGAGTTGGTGGCCACGCACTCGTACTTTCCCTGGTCGGTCTCCTCGCTGTTCTCGATCTGCAGCGCTCCTGCAACACAGAAGGATGGGGTGGGGGTTGGGGGGGGGGGTATAGAGATGTTAAGGTGACTCTGGTGTCTCCTCTTCTCTCCGTTTGTCCCGGTCTCAGACAGCAGCCGCCGAGTCTCAAAGGCAGGCGTCGCCTTTTTCCCTCCGCTTCCATTCAAATCCCCATTGAAAAGTTTGGAACTCTTCAAAGCGACTTTTGCTAAACTTAGCCGACACGTAAAGCGCCTCCTTGTTGTTGCACACCTCTTTACCAGCTCCGGTGGATCCTCTCTTAAGGCGGGGGGGGCTGTTACAAAGGGAGACCGCGTCTCTGCTGGCAGTTAACTGACATCAGCAGCAACCGACGAGGCTTTTTACCTCCTCACCTTGTTTCCCGTCTCATCCTCCGCGGCGCTGCTGTGGTAAACATCCAAATCTAAATGTGCTATAATTACACACACCGCTCATCAGATATTCCTTTATTTCACACTCCTCCTGTTCCACCTGCATTTTCTGTTTTTATTTTTCGGGGCCTTTTCACATCAAGACGACTTTGATGCGAAAGCCCGCGATGGAGACGCAACATGGCGGCGTTCACCTTCAGCTGCAGGAGGAGACGGTTCAAAATGCACCGCGCGTGCTAACGGTGGCGAGCAAGCTAATTCTGCAGCCATTTGTTAGCTACAGAGAGACGGTGGGATGGAACATTAGTGTCATGGTATTGAGGGAGACGCTTCTGCGCTGTGATTTAAGGCCTCCTTTCGCTGCGCTTTCCCAGAAATTGGCTTTTTATTATTATCGACAGTATTCCGGAGGGAGGAGATGCAAACAGTGATGAACAAAATAAAGATCTTTATTTAACTCAGGTAAAGCTGTAATTTGAGGGAGAATTACACAATGGAAGGAGGTGAAACGGTGGCCGCTAATATCAGTCCTGAGGCCTTTCGTTTCCTGTTTGATCGCTAATATTCCCAAGATTTTGCCGGTTAAAGGCCGATTCCGCGCCGCTTCCGCGCTGCGCTGCTTTCCGCTGCTTCATCACGCGATACAGTCAGCTGGAGTTCGATACCAGCAAAACCAATTAGCTGATGGTGTGGCTCCGTCTCTATTTAGTGTTCCGTCGTATTGATGGGAACACCAAACAAATCAAGCCCTTGCATGTGTTCACATGCTCGGTCAATGAAGCTGCGTCTAATTGTGGCTCTGCGCACCTTTAGCGGCACCTTCGCCGTTCCAGATTAGCTGGGGGCGGGGGGGGGGGGGGGGGGGGGGGGTGATTTGGGCTGACAGACAATTGGACGGATAAAGCAGAGGGTGAGGAAGGGAAAAAAAATCCATTACTGGCCTTGAAGTGGTTCAGAACTAGCAGAGCCCAGAACAAGCAGAGGCTAGCGTAGCTCATTCGCTTCATTGCGCCAATTGTAGCATTTGAAACTGCGGCATAGCTAGGATACGATCCCTCGCTCTCATCTGAGCTATCAAAGCGATTCCAGTTGGACGTCGTCTTCACATGACAGACGGTTATTTTTGGAGTCATGTCCAAAAATCCTAAAATGGCGTCTGTTTTGCAAAATTTCCGCTGGAAAAGTTCGGGAAGGCGGCGCGAGCGCGGGAAAAGGTCGCAAAGTCGGTCTCCAAAGACGACAAACGGTCAGAAAGGAAGGCGACTTGTACGCTTTAATAGACTCTTCTTCTTCTTTGGTGTTAGAAACCGAGTCCCCACAAGCATATTAAAGCTCTAATTGGATCAATTGGACAAAAAGTTACTCAATACTCAGAAAAGTAGGTATTGATCATCGACCTCCTCAACACCCATGAGGGTTAAAAAAACCCAACTGTAATTAAATCGTGATGTCAGCAAAGCGCAGAAGATTGAAACAACGCGTTTGCCGCCGATTAGAGGGGGAAACTTCCTCCGCTCGCCTCTGCCCCCTCCATTAGGTGCATGAAAGCCCTCCTTATTCTCTGCCCCCCCCCCCCCCACCACAGGCCCTCGGCTTTGGAGATAAACAGGAGTAAATTCTATTCTCCATGAGCTGAGCATTCTCTCCAGGAGGTGGCGGAGCGAGAGGGAGACGGGCTGGAGGAGAGACGGAGGCAGACGAGTGCAAACAGGAGCCCGTCTGACAGCTGGACGCAGCTCATGTAGCGAAGCATCGGAAATCTCCTTTAACGCAAAACGTGTTGGCTGTTTATCGTATGGCTGCGAAAAACCAACAACAACTTCCCCGTATACATATGTATACGTGCAACTGGAGGGGGTAAATATAGAAAGTGACAGCGTGTGACAGCCGTTTGAGATGGAACCTCTGAAAAAGGAGCCGCATCTGCTGCGCCTGGACGCGCCTGATCAGATGACAGAGGATATGCTAACCCAATAGCGGCGCCGCATTCACCTCGGACAGATCACCCGGCCCGGCGACCTCCCGCAAGGTGGAACATTAACTCCAAACTGGCGGCAGATCGCGGAAACCCATTAAACTAATGGGTTTATGGGACGGAGCACAATTTCTCGCTAATGAGCCACAGTTAGCCGCCGCCTTTGACCGATTCAGCGAAGAAGACGCGAGATGAGATGACGGGAGGAAAAGAAATTTGTTAGAGAACCGAGAAATCGCCGCCGTTCTCGATCTCGGCGGCGTGACAAGCGCCAGTCGCAGCCACTTTGACGCCACGTTTGCTCGTCTAAATAATAACGCTAAACCGAGAGCGTTAGCATTAGCATCTGAGTACCGGTGGTCAACCTCAGCGTCTGTCAGACCAGAGGCGCCTGAGCTCTGGTAAACGAGCCACACGCCATCACCTCCGGCTAGCCGGTGGTGCTTGTCCATAAACTCTGCAGCAGCAGATGGCGGCAAGGTAAAAAAACCATAGCTGGCGCAGCAGAAGAAGATCTCCTGAGCTGTTTATCTCTATAGGCCGCCATATTTTTCCACAGGAAGAGGGCGGTGTGAGTGGTGGTGTTGGTGACCCGGCGGAGGAGGAAACCACAGATGATGTGCGGGAACCTTGTGGGTTCTGGGGCAGCTGAAAGTCATCTCTTGTGGGATTTGGGCGCATTCGGCGTCATTTCTCATCCTGATCGGCGCCGCCCGAGAAGAAAACCACTTCAAGGACCCCACAGAGCGAGGGAGAGAAAGGGAGACAATGCCGGCGGCCAAAAATGAAAAGGCCCCTCGCTGTGTTCCAACGAGAGCTGGCGGGCGTCCACGGAATCAGAGGCGTTGCTTGGAAGGCGTCTCCGGCAAACGGGCCTTAAAGGGAATGTTTCATCCTTTCCAAAGCTTGGCGTTCTTTAGTGCCGACCTCAGGTCTAATTGATTTCCTCCGAGTCATTTCACTGAGGCGTTCGGTTCATTATGCCGTGCGTTTTGAGATGCTTTTGGCTAGCTGAGGCCCTGTTAAAGCCCGCGGTGCTCGGCCATTTATCTTGTTAGCGGCACATTGATGGGATCTGCCGGCCAACGCCGGGCGCTGCTACATCAGCAGCGTGAGCGAGCGGCGTGCGGAGGAGGGTTTAAAAGCAGCTAATCGCCACATAGAGCAGGGGTCGGCAACCCAAAATGTTGGAAGAGCCATATTGGACCAAAAAAACAAGAAACAAATCTGTCTGGAGCCACAAAAAATTAAAAGCCTCATATACGGTTTATAATAAAGGCAACACATGCTGTATATTAGCTCTATTAGCCTACTTTCCAAATGATGAGTAGGCTACAAATACATAATGCACCACATGGCCACTTTAAGTTTAACTTCCATTATAATGAGAAGCTGAAATTAAATATTTATATATGTGTATATATATATTACACATTTATACAGCATTGGAAAACTTTAAGAAGGATTGTCACGTTATTAAAACAATTTCCTTTTCATATTTTTAATAAGCTCCAGGGAGCCACTAGGGCGGCGCTAAAGAGGCTCCAGATCCGCGGGTTGCCGAGCCCTGACATAGAAAGAGGCTCCTCAAACACTTCCAATCAGTCCCTTTAAAAAGAAAGCGAGAGGAAATGATGGATTCCGGGTAACAATAACGGCGATTTAGCGCTTGATTACATTCTGGGATCGTAACAGCCCGCTTTCCAAACGGTCCTTCATCTGGAGAGTTCTCGAAAGCGGGACCAAAAAGTGCGAATCCGCTGCACCACGAGAGCAGAACCTCAGTGTTTACGTCTCTTTTCCCGCTAGTTAGGCTAATAGCTTCCCTTCTAGGTTGCATCTTCCCCTCCGAGACGTTAGCTGCTCGTGCATCATGAAGCCATCAAACTGCATCTGCAGCCCTTTCATGTCGAGGGCGCCGCTGATCAGCGCGGGATATCGGCTGACAGCGTGGCTGGCGGGACCCCGGGGGGGGGGGGGGGGGGGGGGGGGGCGTACGGATGAAGCAACAACAAAATGGTTTCGCCTCACCATCACTTTCGTCCCCCCCAGGACCGCCGAGCGAGCAGCAATACAGAGGAGCCGAAACAAAGCTGAGCAAACCGTCTTCGAGGCGATACGCGGCGCCCCTTGATCTGCCGGCACCGGCGTGCGCGCGCCGACGCCATCAAAGCGCATCCCTCCGTCTCCTGCACAGTGATTTTCAGCTCCCGTTTTAAAGCGCCAGATGGATTAAAAGATGAAAGGAGCGTCAATTAAATGTAGGATATAAAGGAATTCCCGACCCAGAGTTTATCTATCGATTACCCCCCCCCCCAAAAAAAACCCCCAAAGAAATCCGTTTAACAATTGCGATTTTGGGTCAGGAGTCATTCACTAGATTACTGACCTTTTAACCTTTTAATCTTCTTTGTCCTGTTGACCTCTGTCAACCTTTGTGTGCTAAAAGTGGCCGCTTTTTCTAATCTATTCTCCCAAATGTTAATAAAAACGCCCCCCCTCCTCCCCCCTGACTTAAGAACAGGACAATTATGCTTTAATGAAATTGGCGTTAAAAGGGTCCCACCCCCCCAAAGGATGCAGCTAAACTCTGAGTGGATCGTGTAATCCCTCAAACCCAATTAAAAAAAGTGATAATCGCCCAAATTTGGAGCGTGAGGGATTTAACCTGATAGCGAGGGTGGATAAATGGAATAGAACCTCACCCGAGCGGAGCTGCTTGATGCGGCCCTGGCTGGCGCCGGGCTCCACGGGCAGGAAGTCTTTGAACCAGGAGATCTCGGGGTCGGGGATGCCGCTGGCGGCGCAGAGCATGGTGGCCGTTCTGGAGCGCTCCACCACCTTCAGCTGGGGGCCCATGTCGATGCTGGGGAAGCCGAAGGGCAGCAGGTCCTCTGGAACCATCCAGGACACGTGTAAGAAACATGGCTACGATACTAACATATAAGAAACATGGCTACGATACTAACATATAAGAAACATGGCTACGATACTAACATATAAGAAACATGGCTACGATGCTAACATATAAGAAACATGGCTATGATACTAACATATAAGAAACATGGCTACGATACTAACATATAAGAAACATGGCTACGATGCTAACGTGTAAGAAACATGGCTACGATGCTAATGTGTAAGAAACAGGCTTCTTCATCTGAATGCGCCCCCTTTCTGCAAATGTTCCACTTCCTGACCAAAGTTTGAAGTTGTTCCCTGTTTGGGTCTCCAGGGAAAACCCGCTAGCGCGGCAGAAAAGCAGTAACAAACTGCAACATGAAGGAAAAGTCGGGGCGACGATAAGGGAGAAACGGGAATCCTCGCTTATTACCAAGAACAACAAAACCAGTTTATCTCCCTGCGCAGGAGCGGAGTCAGCCCTGCCGTGGATTTATTTATCCCCCACTTCCCTTCTCCGTTGTGATGTGAGAGCCACTGTTGAACATCTGCGAACACTACAGTGGAGTCACTGTACCCCCCCCCCCCCCCCCCAGTTTGCTGCAGCGGCTAGCTGGCCTGAGCTAATCTGGCTGAGCCTGACTGTGGTCCTGACAGGCTGTTTCTGCAGGAATATGAACACACGGCCCAGTCAGCAGGAGGTACTGAAAGGGTGACACGTGCACACACGTGCGCGTGCGCACGCTTCACCCCTGCGCGCAGGTGTTTG
This sequence comes from Takifugu rubripes, assembly GCF_901000725.2. NCBI lineage: Eukaryota > Metazoa > Chordata > Actinopteri > Tetraodontiformes > Tetraodontidae > Takifugu > Takifugu rubripes. The sequence goes on from NC_042306.1 coordinate 10,695,173, forward strand.
GCGCCGTTTCCTGTCTGATAACTATGCAGAGCTGCGCGGGAACGCCGGCAGCGGAGGATCCGGGATCCCAGCAACGGGCAGGACGCTGGGGGTAATGAGCGCTGGTTAGGGGCAATTGTCAAAATGTACTGATGATTGGGGGGGCATCCGATTACGCAAGCAGCGCGGGAGCGTGCACGCGTGTCGCACATTGATCATATTAGCTTCCCTCGCTACGTTCCCATTAGCGTCTTTGGAGATCCGAGCTTCAACGTGTGAAATCACACACACACACACACACACACACCTTTGCTATAGTGAACAGGATTAAGCGGCTCGGTAACAGCAGTCCAGATGGCCAGACGTGTAATCAGGCATCCATCAGCCTGGCTGCTTCCTCCTTCCTCCTCTCCTTTTAACTGCTCCATCTCCATCTCTCTCTCTCTCTCTCTCTCTCTCTTTCTCTCTCTCACACACACACACGCACACACACACACACCTCCCCATACCTGCAGCTCTAATTATATATTCCACTTTCCTACCACAGCAAAGCAATTACCAAGATGGCAATTTCTCCAGCTAATAAATCCAAGGAGGGGGGCACCTCAACCCCACCCCCGAGGAAAACGTCTCAAAAGAAGTGTGGACTCTCCGGGAGGCTTTGACGGTCACATCGGCGGTGAGCGTGGGACAGGCGGTGAGGGTCTCACATCAAATCCTGGGACAAAGGGAGAGGAAGGCGTTCCGGGAGATCAGTGGCGGTAAAACTGGGTCAGCTCCGCCGGTTGAGCTCAGGTGGTGATCGGGCTTCGCACCAGCTAATCATTTTGAACCCCTGCCCCCCCCCCAAACCCCCATCTGTCACCCCCCCACCAATCAATTGTAATGATCCACCCGAGCGGAGGCCGGCAGTATGATCGCTGCTGGAAAAAGAAGGAAGTGAAGAGAAGACAAGGAAGGGATCGATGGGGGGGTCAGGAGGTGGCGTCCCCAAGGCAATGCATATGCTAAATGGACATCTGCGCCCCCCCAGCCCCCCAGGGGGGGGTCAGATGGTCTTTTTATCACCAGGTGGACTACAAATACATGGACTGCATGCCTGTTAATTAGAGCATGCCAAGTTGGGGGGAGGGGGAGGGGGGATGTCAACAATACCCCCCCCCCGACACCCTCACACACACACACACACACACCCCAGCACCTTTTAGATTGAAGTTTAATGAAAGAACGGTCAGGTTGGGGCTTTTTACAGCGAATAAGTGATGGAACAGAATTGGGAGCATCACTGCTGGACCGAGGCTCCTGGATGAGTCAGCGGCGGCCTGAAATAGGCGCGGCCTTGCCCCCCCTAACCCCCCCCCCACACACACACACACACACAAATGAATCATTTACCAAACACAAACACTTCTGAAAGTTCTGCTTATTTTCCATCCCCTGGATAAATTGATAAGGCAGCGGGCGTGTCAACAGTGTTCTGGGTGGTGTGTGTGTGTGTGTGTGTGGGGGGGGGGGAGGGGGGGGGGCAGCACTGGCAAAGGATGGCTGTATTAAAAGGCTGAGAATGACTCTTTTTTTTTGCTGCTGTTGTTGTTGGACCGGTCGTGTTTGCAGAAGGGCGAACGGGCCCGGCGCCCAAATCCAGTCAGAGGAGCCAGCCGGTTCTGGGCCAACGCGGCGTCCGCGCGCCGGCGTGCAAACACGCGCTCGCAGACGCACGAATGCATATGATGCCGCGGAAAACAAACACGCGGGGATCCAGCTCTCCCTCCTCTGTGCGCAGGAAACATCCGCTCGTCCCGGATCGGGAGCCGGTTCCCCGTTCGTCAGTCAGCCGGCGTCATGAGAGGAAACCCGGGAGGAAAGCCGACCAGGAGCGCCCGATTCCGGCTTAATGCGCCGGCGCTCCGAAGCCTCCGGAGGCTGCGGAGCTGTGAGTCACATGACCTGCAGGAGGGCGGAAGCGGAACACTTGAAACGCAAACGGGCCATAATGGACCAGGAAGTCGAAACAGAGCCGAAGCCCCACGTGTGCCGGCGCCGTGAGGGGGGGGGGGGGCAATCCTGGCTGCGCCGATGCTCTCTGTTGTCTCAGGATCGGGCCGGAGCCGCCAGCCTGCCAATGCGGCGCCTGGAGGGAACCACTGATCCGACTGTTCACTTGCAGGCTGTTTGCAGGGCTCTCTCACTGTCTCTCTACCTCGCTCGCTCGCTCTCTCTGAAAATGGGACGCTGAGAATTGAGCAGAACCAGGATTACTCCTGACAAACGCTCACATGCAAACAAAAGGACTCCACGCGCCCGCGTCCACCCACGCCGTCGTGAATGCCGCTCGCGTGCGTGCGCACGTGCACGGGCCGTACATACGGCCGAGGAGGATCTGTCGCCCACGAGAGGTTTTTAAACACGCAGAGCCGCAGATATTCGCAGATCCGCGAGGCAGAACAACACGACTGCAGTGTGTCGAGATAAGAGCGGTTAAGGTGGTGAGAGAGAGTGTGTGTGTGTGTGTGTGTGTGGGGGGGGGGGGGCAGCAAGGGGGGCAACGAGGGAGGCAGGCAAGATGGAGGAGAGAATGAAACAAAAATGAATAAAACAGGAGAGCAGAAATTAGAAACGCAGCAGCGTGGGCAGAGGAGCCTGCTGGGGGTGGGGGGGGGGATCAGGTGACCAGATGCAGAGGTCACGTGATGTCACAAGGAAGGTCTACCACACCTCGGTGGATTAGGTAACCTTGCACACGTCCTGTGGCCAACCGCAAGACCCCCCCCCCTCCACTAATGGGCGTGAATGGGGGGGATGGGGGGGGGCTGACATCATTTTGAGAGGCTGTTTTTCTCATTACGGATTAATTCCTGATTCATTTAATCTGCTGTTTCCGACTCAGCTCAAAAACGGGGGCTGCAGCGTTAAAGAATCGCTCACAAAGCTAATTAATTTCTCAACGGGGCCTCAGATGTTGCAGGGAATGAAAAAAGCCTCCTGCAGCTGTTTAGAAAGCCACGCGTCGCCATAGCAACCGGCCCTTGGATTAGAGGGGATTATTGTTTGCATTTTAATGACGACGTGCGCGTGGGTTTCATACAGGAAGTGACCTGATCATCTGCAGACGCTTCCGTCTCCGTCGCTCCAGTTTATCTCTTAATCTGGGATCCGTGCGTCCTCTTCATGGTGGGGGGGGGCAGAGGAGGCCACAGAAATGCTTTCACCGTCACAAACGCGCACGCTTCACCCTGGAGGTCGGTAATGTGTTCCAGGAGGGATCATGGAGGGGCCACCAGATGGACAGGAGTCTGCTCCCTCTGCATCCAGCCCTGCCAGGACCCCACAGCCCTCACCCCCCCCTCCCCCCCCCCCCCCCCCCCCCCCCCCCCCCCCGCTGCCACCCCGTTCTCCTCACCTCCTCGTCCTCCATCACACTTATTGAGCCGTTCCTCCCTCTTTTCTTTTCTGCTCTTGCTCAACGTCCTCGGGCGGGCGGGGACTGGTTGACTGCCAAACCAGGACAAAATCCCCTGGTGTTTCTGCGTGTACTAACAGCCTCGGCGGATACCCCCCCCCCCCCCCCCCCCCTTCATCTTGCTGGCTACGAACCAGGCCCCCAGCTGTAACTTTATTTCCTAACATGTTCAAGAGCGACACTAGCTAAGCTTCCCCCTCCAAGGCAGCAGGGTTTATTCGATTAACACCCTCAATCGGGCCAGAAATCACAGCGTTTATGGCAAACTGGGATGGTGCGGCAGCCCTTAGCTAGCACGCTAGCTTGCCCTGTCCCTGGCCAGATCACGCTCGGCCGCACTGAAGAGCGACTATAAAAAGCAGCAGCCTGTCTCTGACCACAGTCTGGCTCTACTGTCACGTCCAGGACCCGGGTCTGTGCACGTGAAAGGAAAGGACGTTAGGACGGAAGGGAAGGGAAGGGGGCGTGCCTCACCTCTGATGATGGCCAGCTTCGCGGTGACAGACACCTCTCCCTCGCTGTTGCGTGCCACGCACTCGTAGGTGTTTTCATCCCGCGGTGCTCTGAGCGGCTGGATCCTCAGCACGGCGCCGGCACCCTCGTCAAACTCGATTGTCTGGACGGCCACAGAACCACAGGAGGGACAAAAAGAAATTAGACACAGCAAAGAAAACACACGAATCACTATTTCAGCGGCGCTAATTAATGGTCTGAGCGCTGTTCTACAGCAAAAATGCAACAAAACGGATTGATCCCTGGAGTCATTCCATGTTGTTACTTGCCACCGTTCCACTCGGTCGGGTCCTGGAGGTCAGAAGGAGTCGGTGTCCTGCAGGAGGACACCTTAGAAGGGCAGATGCCCTACCAACACAAGGGGCTGAGTGCAAAATCAAGGTGTGAAAATGCTAACAAACGCGGCACCGATGTGGAATTATCCTCCCATTGGAAGTGTAGGAATCAAGTGGCTACAAAAGTCTTTAGCGCTTTAATGTTTTAGGGTTGTTGTTTTTTTTTTTGCCAAAATGAAATATATATTTATATTAATATATTTTAAAACAGCAAAAACTGAAAAGACTCTTTGCCGTTAAAGCGACAACAGTTACAAGTTCACTGTGAAACCAAGAAACAGTTGCGCTACCTTAAACTGCAGCAGAACAACGACTGATCGGGCGTTTTGCTATTTTTGTGAGATTAAAACAATGATTTCATTATTTCCAACATTACTGAACTAAATCCAGGCGACCTGATTCCGCCGTTCATCAGAACAGATGCTATGCTAAGTACATTAGCATATACGCAGACTCAGCTAACTTTCAGCATTAAACCAAAAATATAGAGCATCTGTATGACCTGAGCTTTTATGATTAACGATCTTTGAATGTCAATTTAATTCTAAAACCCACATTAGTATTTGATTTAATGTGATTATGTCCACTGTCTTTCATGCATTGATGGTTATCCGTTGTACACTGTGACAACCACCTCGATACGCTGGGAGTTGACCTTCTTGCCCTTCTTGTTCCAGTAGACGACGGGCTTGGGACTCCCAGAGGCCTGACAGACAAACGACGCCACGCCCCCCGACACTCCGATCTGGTCGGTGGGAATCTTGGTGAACTTTGGGGGCGCTGAGAGCAGAGAGGACAGGAAACAAAAGCATGAACACGAGGAGTGTCGCTCCCCTGAGCCTCAGGAGGGCTTCGCTCCGACCGCACGAGCGGAAAACTTCCCCCGCCTGACCACACCCGACTCCACCGACGGGAAGTGGGGGGGGGACGTGGGGGGGGGGGGGGTGAATGCTCTGACTTGTGCTCTGTTGGCGGCGCTGACTTCCTGGGTATCATCTGGAGGACAAACTGAAGGACTTCCTGTGGGTCATAAATAAAATATGTGGCTGGGTCTCGGAGGAAGGTCTCTCCCTCTTTCTCTCCCTCTTTCTCTCCCTCTTTCCCTCCCCCCTCCCTCCGTTATGCACGCGTTCACGCCCGGCCAGCCTGTCCTCGTGCTGCAGGCTGCCTCGACACATGTTTCTCTGACAGAGTTGCGCAAATTCGCATCAAATAATTGGCCCAAACGTGCTCATTCCAGGCGTCGTTGGGGGAATTCGCACGAGCAGTCGGCTGCAGCGCGGCGTCACTCAGTGCCAATTCCTGCCATTAACTTCAGGGGGGATTTGTGTCTGATTGGGGGGGGGGGGGCGGTGGCTCCTGTAAGAAAACAGTAATTTCCAAGTGGGCTATTGAGCCGACGGCACCGAGTGAACCTACGTTTTCTGCTGCGGTTGAGTCAGATCACTCAGGCAACTTCACGCACCCACCCTGTGCGATCTGTCTGTGGCCTGTTGCCATGGCGCCCAGCTTAACTCATTCCCAGCTACAGAACCGCCGCTATCTATCAGGGTGAAGTCAGGATGACCCTTACCATGGCAACCCGGATCCCTCATCCCACTCCCCAGTCGTGTGACGTCCGACTGTGTCGGCTCACTTCTGTTCTGAAGGCAGAACAGCGGAAAAAGAAGAGGAGTCCGACCCATCCAGTAAACCTGCGTGCACGTCAGACAGCAACAGGTGCACGGAGACCTTTGCGGCTTCCCAACAATGCCTCTAAATGTCCAAATAAATAAGGTATTCGGAGGTCATCCTTGCTATAATCTTCAACAGGAAGCTGGCTGAGAATCCTCAATCAGAGGAACTTTAATTCAGGAGTCAGGAGCAGGAAGCGACTGGCCGTTCTCCTTGCTGATGCTAATCTATCTCCGTCCTCTCCACAGTCCAGAATTCTGCATTTCACACGCGCTTTTAAACGTCTACATGGGTCAGAGCTGGCTTTATATTTGGTCCAAAACGCTTACACGCTCTTCAACACCAATGTTATGATGAAGGAAAGAAAGAAAGAAAAAAAGAGAGCCCACTGGCAACGTTAGCGCTTAAGCCTCTTTCAAAAGCCTGGAAAAGCCCAGCAAGGCACTGGATCGGGGTGGATTTGCACTCAACATAATTTGTTCTGATCAAATGTGTTGGGAAACCTGTTGAAGATGAAATCATCGGCTGTGCAGATGGGTTCAGCGCCGGTCCAAAAACGCCTCTGACCTCAGTCGAGTCATGGTTAAATGATCAGGAGGAACAAAAAGGGAAAATGGAAAATGAGCTTAGCCTCATTTCCCACGACGATGCGTTCAGGATTTGCAGTTTAAGCAGTAATTTGGGGAAAATTCAGATCTGGATGTTGGAACAGAGAAACATTTGCACACAAAACAGGCAGGAAAGACAAAAAAAAGGGCGATCCGGCAGCCGAATATCTTAACGCCTCGCTTCAGATTCTATTTGTCTCCACTTATTCTGGCATTTACTCTTCAACGCTGCCAACGGGTTCCACCGTGAACTTTAGAAAAAAGTCAGTAGGCGCAAAGGTCATCGATAAAGTGTTGACAAGACAGCCTGACGCGGGTTTTCGGGAACACCGCGACTCTGTCATTACACTGAGAGTGTTCCCAAAAAAAATCATTAGCTAACAACTCCAGTTCAACTGTACACCTGCAATCTGGGTCGATACCGTTTAGTCTCCACAAACATCGTTAAAATCGAGTAAACTCCAGGAGAGGAGAAAAACTCTGTTGCCAATTAGGAAGTTTTAGCTGAAAACTTCTGCAGCGCATCCTCTTAATAGTAGAAGGGAAGGAAGAGAGTGTTCTTCTCCTGTTGCCTGAGCGATGGAGCAGAACCCAGCCTGTGGGTTCTGCTCAGGTGCTCCGTAGGTGGTCCAGAGGTGGTCCAGAAGGTGATTCTACTCTAATTCTGATGTTATCAGACCACCCTGGTCTGATAATGTAAATGTTTGTTTCCAGGCTGATTTAATTAGTAGCGGCAGGTGTGTGTGTGTGTGTGTGTGTGTGTGTGGGTGTGTGTGTGGGTGTGTGTGTTAGACCGCTGAGGCAGGAAATTGTGGAAAATGTTGCAATCAGGGAGATGATGGGAAACATGCTGATGAAACAGCCCAGTTTATCACAACACACTAACAAGGCCACAGTGTGCGGTTCCACTGGTGGGACCGGTTTCACTGCGACACACAAACGCGCCGCTTCCCAAAACAGGGGCGTTTCTAGGGGGGAGAAAGGAATCAAAGCAGCAAATGACTTTTTTTCAGCACCCGAGATACCGCGCCCGAATCGCCGGTGCGACCTGCCGTGGAGTCGGTGGAAACGGAGCAGCGGAGCCCACGTGGGAACCAAGGGAACGGCGCCTGTTAATGACATAATCTACACGCTGAGGCTTCTGTTCCTGGCTCTGGGCGGCGGAGTCTCAGGGGGGCCCTTTTTGACTGATTATGGCGGCAGATGGTGAAAGTATTCGCCGGCGATCGTCTGCGTCGTTCTGTTCCGCTCCTCTTGGACCCATATGCTGTGTGCTAGGCTAATCTGCAGGCTACAGCAAATTTACCCACCGGAGGATAAATAACAGATTATTTCATTTCAACACATTTTAGTTTGGATTATTAATTTATGGTTTGGCAACGCTGGCGCTTAAAAGTGTACACAGGATGTGGCTAGCGAGCTAGCCCTGGAGCTAGCCCGACCCAGGCGTACCTGGCGCTCCACAGATGCAGCTGAAATGGCTGGTGATGAAGAAGATGAAGGACAGCAGCATCCACAGGGGGGAGGGGCTGAGGCAGGGCCTCAGGACGGGTCTCCCGGGCTGGATCGGTGTTCCAGCTGCGCCGAGCGGAGACATGGCGCCGCTGCTGTCGCTGGGTCGGAGGCAAACGCGATTGGAGTGGGGCTTCGCTCAACAGGAGTAGGCACTCTGGAGGAGGAGACAAAAAAAACCCACAGCATGAAGGTCAGATGCAGCGAATTAAAGGCATATTTCCTCAATCTCTGATTCATCATTCTGCTCCGAGAATGGCGGCCCAAATGTCAGGGGGGGGGGGGGGGCAGATACAATTATTCACCAGGAGGAGAGAGGAGCTCCTCATGAAGAACATTCAAGACAAATTCATGCTAATGCAGGATTAGCTCTTTTGATTTAGCCTGAGCACTTCTGACTCGGGATTAACAGCTCAAGCGGGCCGGCGCCAACAGAACTAATACCAGAACAATGGAGCCGCTGCACAACGCCTAAGACAAGGAAAAAGCCCAAAATAGTTTTCCGTACACGGCTTCCTTATTAATAAGTCACCTTTCCTAGCGAGCCCTCAAGTGGGAAGCAATGATCAATTTTTAAGTGTTTTTTACCCCCGCCCCCCCCCCACCCCCCCCCAGTCATCCAAAATCATTTCATTTTAGTTCAGCCTGCTCTTAATTCCCTCTGAGCGCGTTTTGAATGTTCTGGCGGCGAATAAACGTGCGCGACGCCGCATTAATGGAAAACACTTAAACAAAGAGGATTGAGGGGTCGCGGCAAAATTCAGTGACAGCAAATGTTTCAGGCATTGCTACGTTCCTAGAGCCCCCCCCCCTCCCCGTTGATAATCCCCGCCTCGCGGGGGGGGGGGGGCGCCACCAGTGTACGTGCACGCGTCTCAGAGTGCCGCTGGCTGAGCTTTAGACAGGCAGGAGCGTCTGGACCGAGAGCCCATCGTTACGGTGCTATTGAACCCCCACCGAACACAGGTGGGGGGGGCTCGGCGAGGACGGCGGCCCAGGAAGTGGGGGGGGGGGGAGATCAGTGCGGAAATATGCACAAATGGAGGAGCGGAGATTAGACCGAGCCTTTCCAGCTTTTAGTGACAGATAAAGGCAATTCTGGCAATTGCATATTCAAAGACCGCCCCCCCCCCCACACACACACCACACCCACCCCCCCCAACACCTATTGAACTAATGACCTGCTCCAGCACATTGCTGTCAGGCAGCCCACTGTCTGCTGCTAAAAATAGCCCATCCGAAAAACATGGCTGCCGATCTGATGCCCCCCCCCTTATCTGATATCGTGCGAATCGACGCCAAATAGAAAAGCTTTCAGCGGACCCCCCGTTTCAATTGAACAACGCGATAAAGGGAATCAAATCAGGGCTCATTTGTGCGCCACTGGCAGCATGTTAAGTAAATTCCACCCTTACGGAAACTCAATTTTCCGGGGCTAATCTAACTAGGAACGCCGCTCCGCATGGGAGCACATGGCTGCGGACACATCGCGGCCTGTCCGCGCAGGATCGGCGCCGGCCTCGGCATCAAATCTCCCGTATCTCAACCCCCCCCCCCCCCCCCCCACCGCCGTTCACCCTCCTCGCCGTCTCTTATCACTGCAGCCTCGATTCGTATCCAAATCCGCTTCCTCTCCTTCCCCAGCTGTGCCGGGCCGACTGCACGGCTCCAGCTGTTGCGGGTCCGTCGGCTCGGGTCAAACGAGGGGGCGCGAGCGTCCCGAGGATGTTGAGCAAGAGGGAACCAAGCAGCAGGCCGCGCTGGTGTTACACAAACTTTTGTAGCTCACGGCAGGATTTTCTCTTTTTTTCCCGGCCTTTTATTTTTAATTCCTTCCAAACCGACGGCTGGGTTGGATTTCCTCTCCTCCGGGAAGTCTTGAGTCTCTCTCGGACTCCAGAATTCTCGGATACCCTCTCGACCTTTATTCTTCTTTATTTTAAAAACGCAGCCTTAACTTTTAAAAGTCTTGTATTTTCCTCCTGAGCCCGCGGTGGCGGTACCACCTCTGCCAGGTTCTGACTCCTCGGCCCGACACTTTTCTACAACGGGATCGTCTCCTCAATCCCGTATTTACGTTACTGGCTCAAACCGTTCTCGCAGCCCGGCTGTCCATGGTCCTGCCGTGTTGTCGGCTCCGACGGAACATCTGAGGCCCATTAAAAGGTGTGAGCAGGGATATTATCATGACTCAGGGCCCCCACAGCCTCTAAACCCCCCCGTGAGCTCTCTGATCATCTGGCTCAGCATCCAGAGAGGAGACGGCGAGGGCCGCTCTTATTAGCTTTGGAGCGCGACAGCACAGACGGGCTGACGGGGGTCCAGGGGCTCTGCGAGGGCGGCGCGTAATGACACCGCAGCTCAGGTGGCGAAAGCCACACCGGTTATTGTTTCCCATCAGGCTGATGAAATAACTCCGCTCCAGCGGCGCCCGGCCGGCCCCGGCTCCGCTGGGGCCTTGGGAAGATGACACGTTTTTGTTTTTCCTCACCTCCCCCCACCCCTCCACTCCACAAGTGGGTTTTTAGATGGCCTTGCGGGCCCGTCTCCATGACAACCAACTGGGTGCGCTGTTCGAAAGGCCGGATCTCTTTGCGCTGGCTGACAAGCGATAAAGGCGGCTGTGGAAGCGGCGTGTGATGCATCGCCTACCTGCTGCGGGGGGGGGGGAAGGTGTTTAATCCATATTTTATGGGATCACAACGGAAGGAGCCAAATCTGTGGCTGCGCAATGCAGCGCGGAGCTTCGCACAGGTGAATCACAACATCACATCCGGAGTCATTTGTCCTCTTAAACAGTTCTCCCAATGACTCCACATTTATAGCCGGGGCCTTTTTTTTCCTTCCCCGGCATAAAAATAACTTTGGTATTAAATTATGCATGTTTTTCTGAGGCAGCGCGCGGAGGAAAAGTTTTCAGGAGAAACTCGGCTCAAAGTCGGAGTTGAGGGACTGATAATGCCTCGCCTTTTCCGAGGACTCTCTAGGCCCCCAACGCTCACAGATCTCCGCGCACGCGCGCGCGCACATGCTAGCGCGGCAGATGGCAAAGCATCATGGGGGAGATTGGCAGCCGCGCTCTCGCGCTTCCTTTCTCTCTCTCCTGAACACACAGAACCTCAGACGTGCGCGTGCGTACGCGCGCGGGCAGGCGTCGAGGATCAGACGCGCGGGGTGACGCGCAGCTCGCTGCAGGCGGGAGCAGCGCCGCCCCGCTTCCATTTTTAGCAGTGGCAACTATCTGAGGCCGCTCCAACAAGAAAACCCAGCTGCCAATCAAACGGCGAGATCCTTCCGTCCGGAATAACAACGACTCCGGAGAGGCGGCGCCTGAACTCCCAACCTCCTTAATGGAGCCGCTGAACGGCATCACTGACGGCGCCCCCGTCAACGTTCAGCGGGTCGGAGCGCGACCCCCGAAGCTGAAAACAAGGTTTCCCCCAGAGCTTTTCATGGCACAGCCGCGAGCACGCGTGACTCAGAGAGCCGCCAGCCCACGCCACACCTGTGGGCGCGGGGAGTTTATAATTACTCATTTTGTAATTATTCATCATTACTTTATGGTTGATTTGGTGATCAAGTGGCACGCTGAGAGCGGCTTTAATCTTGTTAGAACGTTTGCTTCTGTATGAAAACGCTGCTTCGTTCCCATGAAAGGCAGTGGGAGAACGCAATAATTACCTGCTGACATGTTGGATCATTAGCTTTTCTTAGCCGCCGCGCACCGTGGAGCATCTGTGCCGCTTCCCATTTGAGGATTTTTGTGTGATTTCGTGGACAGAAATACTCAAACGCTCGTTTCAAGACGCACAATAGCCTTTTTCTCGACAACTGTCCCTGCGAAAAGTTCATTTGCAGCCATTTTCACAGCATCTTTACAAGATTTTGTCCTTGTCTCAATCAGGGGGAGGAAAGAAAAATCCTCCTCGGTTTTTTTTTTTTTTTTTTTTTTATCATAATCACCAGAACAGAGAATTAAGAATAATTAAAGAAAAACACTTCATCCTCACTTTGATCGTGCAACATTGTCGTTTTCAGCTTCGCTCGAGGCTACGATGTGATTAGCTTGTCACCTGCGACGTGTACCATAAACATGAGGGATCGAATGCTATCGTTTAAAGAAAGCAGCGACTTTCAACTCTACACTTTCAGTTTCACTCAACTCGGCTCAACTCGGCACGATCGTGGTGACGTGGAGCGAAAAGCGTGACTGACCCGTTCACCCCTGACCCCGATCTCAGCGTGTCGGCGACAGCAGGCCCGACGGCGGTGCTGCCAACACACACCTACGCCTCCTAAAGGGGCTCCAAGGTCAGACAAAGACAGAGACGTCTCGTTTATGATGCATCAGCTTCAGATCAGCCTGGCTGGATATGGAAAGTGGATAATATGCAGGCTGCAGGCCGGTCCGAGCTGAGTTGGAGGTTTAAAGGCTACGTTAGCAAGTGATGCTAATTCAGCTGAAAAATATGGTACGGCCATGTATGGTTGTGTAATCACGGGAAAATGGGCTCGTCAACACGTCACCAGCTTTACAATAACGCTCAAGTAATATAACATTTGGCAAACGCCAACTCCACTGCAAGTGGATGGTTGCCGGAACAACGGAATGCGCGTCTGGCCACGCGGATTGACGTTCAGTCACCTGGAACGGCGACAAGGAGCTCGCAAGCCTCCGCTCGCTTCCTCGCGGTGACCCCTGGCTCTCTTCAGAGGAAGTCGATGGCGTGTGCAGCGGCTCATTACACAGGCTGACGGCTGAGTCCTTGTCAACTCACTGTCCAATTAGCATATAAAGCCGCCGCCGTCTCCCGCCCGGGCGCGCCGAGGAACCGTATATCCATACTGATGCCAGCATCGTTATGCGCTCGCACGCACCTGCCTAATTGTTAAACAGCGGCGACGTGGGAGCAAAGAAGCGTTGCCTGAATGATGGCAGCAATAAAGCAGGAGCCATTCCAGAGCCACACGCGTCTTGATAGAGGAGGTTTGAACTATTTAGCACGGGCTCCATTTGGCTATTTTTAAGGGTGGTTAACAATTCATTTTATAATCAGTGGGGTCATTCATAATTCAGCTGGGTCTTCAGTCATCAAGGAACGAAAATTCACAGCGCGTGAAGAAAAAGAGCAGGGAAGAACCGTCGGCAGTTTTGGTAAACAGCGCTGACCTCCATCCGTCAGTGTCGAAGCGATTGGGAATGTGCGCCTCTCCGTCTCCAGTCAGTTGTGGCTGTCGTCCCCTGGTGTTTCATCAAGATTCCATAATGAGATGAATGAGCGGCTCACACACGCACGCTTGGAGACCCAGCCAGCCAAGACACACCACGGCCAATTAATGAGCTTCTTCTGGAGCGGGATTAGGTCTCCCTGACAACGCGGCACACCTTCATCTTCGCATCGCTGTCATCGCCCCGGCCTTCATCATATTCCAGCCGTGTTTGCCACGGGCGGCTAAGCCCCTCCCCCACCCCATCATTTGGGTTGTGTGGAGCAGATTTCCCATTGTTGACAGCAGCTCGATTCAACTAAACCCATATCGACATTTCTCAGAGCACCGCGCGATGGGACGAGAGAAGGAGACTTCCGTTTACGGATCCGCGCCATCAGTTTTCGAGGCGCCGTCACACACCTGCGCGCTGCTGAGAAAGCGCCTGCGAAGCATCGCCTATGTGGCGTTCCTCTCTCAGCAGTCGTGCCGAACCGCCTTGTGAGCGAAGGCGCTCCGCCCACGCGTTTGCCACTCTCTCCCATGTGTTTGTTCTGCCTGAGTGTTACCTTTCCGGATTGGTCACATGATACGCCGTCCGCCGAGAGCTCATTAGCGCACGACTGTTGGGCAACAACGGATCGGCTGCAGAAGAGGAGCAGAAACGAGCACTTTTTCCTCATGCGGCCTTTGGGGTGGATTCATAAATGACGTCCACAAAAGCGCCCGACACAATCGTTTGAATTCAGCAGCTTTGTGTTGCATTTGCACAGACGTTAGCTTCTCTAGCCGCGTCTCAAATCGTTGGGAGACAGAGTTGTTAAGGCAAGTGGAAAAATGGAGCGATTGTTCAGGGGCGAGGAAATGCATTGTTGCGCCTTCGCCTCGGATCGAGCGAGGCCCGAGCGTGGAGGTAAGTGAAGACGCGCTCGTCAAGGGCGACGCTCGTAGCGGCGAGCGTTTTCTGCCATTAAAGTCGCATCCATCACGCTGATGCTTCCGCCGAGCCGACAACCTTCGGAGCCGCGGTCACATGTCTCGCAGATTGCCATTACCATTACCTGAACAGTGCGAGCCCTCGCTTCTTTTTCAGCGCCACCTGATCCCTGGATTGCCCCCCCCCCCCCTCCCCTCCATCCCATCTTGTGTTAGCAGAGCTGCTCTCTGATGCAGCAAAGATATTCCTCCACCAGCAGAGGACAAAATGTCCTTTTTTGGACATGTTAACTGACCAAAACTACTCTTACAACCTCCATGGAAGAACATCACAAGAGAGAAAACACATCAAAGTGGGAATGATTCTTAAGTCCGACCTGTACCGTCTGTTTCCTCGCCATCCCAACGGGTGGATGAGAGAACCACTGTCTGAAAATCATCGATGTATAATCTGGTTTTCTTGGATATTCTGGGTTTAGTAATTGGATTTTTTTTAAATCTTTTTTTGAACCTCTTTCTCTGCAAACCAGAGGAAAGCACAGCTCCTGCGGCGTCGGCTACTCTTTCTAAGGACATTCGCCTATTAGCATTAGCCGCGGCTAAGGAGCAGGCAGCAGGTTTGCGGTGGTCACCCAGTGTTGGCTGTGGCATGATTTTAACATTACTGTCTGGAGTTCATGTTGATGCTGACGTTTGGGCTGCAACCATCCCAAACGAATCCAGACATCCGAACGATGGCTCTGACCGCACAGCCTTGATTAACGAGCCTGGTTTGGGTTCATCCATCTCGCTAAGTGAAGCAAAGCCACAAAAAAACCTTACTGGCTGGTTTGGTGCCATCTTGGAAACCGTTAGCGCCGGGAACCAGCGCGAACGTGCGCAGCGAGGACTCCTTCCTGCCAAGTTTTCACATTCTCCGGGGGACCCATCGGGCGCTTTAAGGAAGATGCGCGGAATATTCAGCCGTTTGAAGGTTCGCCCGCAGCTCTCCGCTCACATCAAAGCGGAGGCTGCTCACTGCAAGTTCTGATTAGGCAGTTTGTCCTCTGCTTTGTCAGCCATGTTGTCACTCAGCCCGACCCTCCTAATGACTCCTGTCAGTCAGGCATGTAACTGTCAGACCCAGTCAATGGTGGCACGCCATCCTCCCATAATGGGATAATGAGCTGTGTACAAACACACATTTAGGCATTTTTCAGCACCAAACGTCAGCGGAGCAAACGAATAAATGGCCCAAAAAAAAAGTTGCTTCAAAGTGGAGTCTGGGAAAATGAAAATCTTGATGGGTTTGACTTGAGGAGCCGAACCGGAGGACGGCGAGGCAGCGGCGGAGTGATGCCTTCCCTCGCAGGGTGAGGCGAGGGGAGGGGAGGGAGGAGTGGTGAGGAGGAGGAGGAGGAGGAGGGTGAAGATGTCTTCAGATGTGGCAGCTGTGATGAAAAGAGAGGCGAACGACTGGAGACAAGAGGTGGAGAGGAGGGGAAGGGGTAGCGGAGGACTGTGCATTATTCATCCCTGCTGACACATCAGTATCTGTGATTCATCTGGAGAAGGGCATCAGTCAACACCCCCCCATCCACCCCACCCCACCCCACCCCACCCCACGTGTGACAAAACACGCAGAAAAACATGACCGTGAACGCCACGCAGGGCTGTAGAGGAGAGATGGGTCATGGCGCGGAGAAGATCTTTGACGGCGTTGGGCTCTGACCTGATGGATGAAGCGCGTTGTGCGATTGTTTCTGTCTCAGCGGCTCCATCCATCAACGTGACGGCGCGGCCTTATCAAAGATCAATCAGGTAATCAGCACCAATACTGTGGCTAATGCAGGCTAATGATCGCCTCACGCGAAGAGCAACGGAAGGTCCCTCCTCTGCGAGGCTCCTGCCTCTTTAAAACCTGCAAAAACTATTTCACCGTGGATATTCTTATGATTCCATTGCACAATAATGCCGATTTATCCGACTGGCAAAGGTCACCTGAATAAACAAACCTTTCCTGCACACGCTGCTGTTGATTTCCTTCTTGCTGCCGTTCGACCGAACCTGACATCCAGGCAAATATTTTCAAAAGATTTTCCCTCTTAGCATCATTTGAACCTTACTGCTGCGGCTTCATTCTGCATGCTGGTGCGCTTCGTTCCCCAGCAGCACCTGAATAAAAAAGCAGGCGCGCCGGCTAAAGCCCGTCATTCTGACGTCTCTGAAAAGGTCAATTAATATCAATGCTGGTACAACAAAGTTTCCCCCCCTCTTCTACATAAATCCACGACCAGAACCGAGAAAGAAACAGAAGGAAAGTACCAAAGGGTGTGGGAATGAGGCTGCTCTACTGGGAGCATGTGCCATCCCATCCCAACATTCCAGTTTAGATGGATCCTGATACCACTGAGGCCTGTGACTGAACCCTGAGAAATGCTATTTAAAGGAGAGCACGCTGCCACCGCTGCTCCTAACAGCGACTGGATGAGTACCTGCGGGCCGAGAGCTCCTCAGCTCGCAAAGCAAAGCCAAATTTGACTTATTCTGCTTCCATGCAATGACCCCCCCCCCCCCGTGAATCTGAAATTTCACAGGAGAAAAAGGGGGAGAGAATCAACCAAAGAGAGGAAGGAATCCATGTGTGAAAATGACTGATTAAAATAATTAGGGATGTGGAAATGGTCTGGAACAATAACCAGCAAACGCGAGGCGCCCCAGGGAAAATTTCCCATCTGTGCGCGAGGGAGGAAGACCTCCCTCAGATGCGCCACAAAAGTGCGATTTTCCAGTTTACGCAGGCCACAAAGCGGAAACACAACAGAGCCTGAACGGGCATCAAGAGTCCACGATTCCACCCCCAAACAGGCCGCTACGTCCCATTAACCCCCCCCTCAGCCTGCACGCATGAGTGGCCCGTGTTAGCAGCAGAGAGCGTGCAGACATATGAGGAGTGGACACACGGAAACATGCGTGTGCAGATGGGTTTGTTGCAACGGCTGTGAGGAGCAGATGCAGCCGCCATCCTATTTGTTAGAAAACAGTCCCACTAAATAAGCCGATCCATCTTGCCACCCGGCGCCTTTAGTAAATAACGCCACACTGGTGTCTAATAGAACCCTCAGAGGTGATGAGAATGACATCACGGTGATGAGACCTTTCTGTGCAATCACCAAATTATCAGCATAACAAAAGCATCATACTCCTTTTCAGCCCCATTGACTGGTTCTTTTTCCTGCTTTCTTTCATTTTGGGACACTTGAATGCATCCCGAGTGTGGTTTGACGGGCATAAAAGCTACTTGGTGCATGTTGGATGGTGAACAAAGGCTCTGCCAGTCTGCCCCGAGTCCCTCATGCTGCCCAGCTAACAAATAAGCAGGGGGGGTCGAGGAACGCGCACTCGCGGGCACCGCCGTCGCCAACCAGCCTCTGGTCTGCACAATCTTGACCCAAACGCCGGAGCAAAAGTATAAAGTGAGATGCAAGAAAGCAAAGAGCTCCGAGGGACGGAGGGACGCGCGCCCCTGATCAACCAGAGATTCCATCAGCACTAACTACTTATTTATTTCATTTTAATGGAGTGTTTGGCTGTGCAGAGGGCACGTCTGGGTGGGGTGCACCGCGCACTGCAACCATCAGAGACGTGAAGGTGTTCGGCCGCGGTTACCTTGGCAGGAAGTGCTCCGTCTTCTTTGCCGTCTGGTAGATTCATGTGGGTGGATTTGCAGCTGGAGGCGTCCTCGGAAACAGCGGGGATGAGAGTAATCCAGTGGCAGCGCGGCTCCGGTCGGGGTAAGGTCTGCCTTTGGGAGGGATGCGTGCGCGCATCGCCGGCGCTGCTCTGCACACGGACCTGGCTGTGGACCGGAACACGGCGAACGCTCTTCAGCCCTTCTGAGAGCGCAACCGTGCGGGCGGCCTCAGATGCTGCTGGTTGATGTCATTGATACTCCCTGCCTCCTTCCTTAACGCCCTCCTCCTTTTTGCCTTCTCCTCTCCTCCCCCTCCCTCTACCTCTCTCTTCCCAACACACCGGATTTCTCCCCCCCCCCCCTCCCCCTCACAGGCTCCAACTTTCACATGACGTGATGCTGGCGAGGGTCTCCAATAGCAACCGCATCCCCCATCACCCCCTATTGCCCCCATCATCCAGCCCGCGCGCCCACCTCCGGCTGGACCGCTGCCTGGTGCATAGAGGGGGTTGCTGAATCCCCCCCCACACCCCTAGTCTGCTCCCCGAAGGCAATAATGGAGATAAGAACCTAGGGAGTCAGTAGATTCCCTTAATATTGGGTCTAATTATAGCTGCTGGCAGAAAGGCAGAACAAGAGATCCATGACGGTGTGTGTGGATAAAAACGGACTGATCTGCACCACAGAGCTCCACACGGAAGAATTAAAGGGAAATAAAGAAAACCTGACAAAAAGTAGAAATATGGCCACCAAACATGACATATATTTGGAAGCTTAGTAGGCCTTCTATCTCTTTGATAATCTATTTATTGTAGTGTTTTCAACAAGAAACAAAATATATTTGATCAGTCCTTAGAGTGTATCAGATGTGCGCCCATTGTCGACTAAATTAATCTGTTTCAATATCAATATATGGGAAATTGAGCTGAAAGATTCAATCACCTTTTCGCAGAAAGGCCATTAATCATGTTTGGCATTAATCAAAATGGGATCTGCTGGATTTAACCCCTAAAAACGCGCCATACTCTAGCACAAGCTGGTCTTTATTGTGCTTATTTCTGTGGGTTTTTTTTTTTTTTTTTTTTTAGGTCGCACAATGTGAAGCCAGCGCAGCCACAAGGGCAGCGTGCGAGGTGTTGGATGTGGGACGCGATGGCGCTGCCAGAACCACTCTTTATTGCTCCCTCTTCGGGGCATTGTTCTGCAGAGACCCGGCGTCAGCATCTCTGCACTCCGGTCCACCCATTCCACCCAGCGCGGTGTCAGGCTGGAAGTCAATCTCAAACTAACTCTGCCTCCGATGCAAGAATTAATTGACAGGAAAATTAACCAACTGCCACCACCTCTGATGGTGATGGGGAGCTGCCTTTCTGGAGGCTTGAGCGGACAAAGGCTTCCGGTTTGGGATTCTCCGGGTCACTACTGCCATCTAGCGGTGGCTGCTTTGAAACTCAGGCTTGGGCCCCCAAACCAAAAGTTAGGACACTACAATCCCAATTAACTGAGATCATTATTACATCCGTGCTTGTTTCTGCGGCAGCACGACGCCAACACTGAACATTTTAAGCAAGCAATGGAAAATGTGGACTGGATTAAAAAGAAATACGATGCTCTTTACTGTCATGGTGACACATTGTGGCCGTATTCCCATTTTCAGAGGAGAGGCAAAGGGTGAATGGGCCCTAAAATTAGCAAGGCAGGAGCCTTGTCTCCAACACTGCCGTGCAGCAGTGACGTTAATTGGACTATTTATACTTTAAGCGCGCGGGAGCGAGAAAGATCGAGTTTCTGCTTCGCTTTATTTCAGTGGCCTCAGGTTTACCCCGAGCAGAGCGGCGGGAAGCCCTTGTTTGGACGGAGGTTCGGCCTGGATGCTGATTAGCTGGGCTAAAAATCGATGCATGAGGAGCAGGGACAAACAGCTGGGTTTGAAACCTTACAAAAATAGCCTGTTTTCAGGCCGACGACAATAACGTCCACACACAGCAGCTGATGCAGCGACACTGAATTTTATTCAAGTATCTCCCACACACTTTTGTTCTCGAGCGATCGTCTGTGCAGCCATTCAGCCGAGAGAGAGAAAGGCAGCCACTGTTCACAGTGTGAATGCCAGTTGTCTGTTTAGGATTGGGAGCCTGCTGCGGCGTGCACGTCACGGCGCGGAGCGCAGGCAGACACAGCAGTCACAATAACACAAGATAAATAGATGAGACGCCGTTGTAAGACTAAATGCAGGAACAGGACAATCGGTTCCTTCCTGGTAAAGGCAAAACTCAAAAAAAAAAACCAAAATCTGAACGGCCGTCAGTTGATGTCCCCGCTTCCAAAACTGCTTCTCCACCAACGATTTACACGTCTTTAGATATTTGAGATGAAGGTAGGGACACTCAGGGCCCTCGTTTGAAGAAGAACTAATCAATCCAGACTTCATTCACACATATTATATACTGTATATATATATAAAAAAAAACATTCTTAAGATGTCAATTAACCGTCAGTGAAGTGGCCTCTGGCTGGAAAGCTGTTGTACTTTAAAACACATCTGACAAATGGAAGCAGAGTCCCATAAAGAACCATGTTTGACTTCTGATTGGAGCGTCACAAACTGCATAGGTTCTCAACAACTGTGCATACAACAAAGGTGACCAGCTCAAGTCTTAGGAAAAGACCCCCCCCACTCATCTTCATGCATGTAAACAGCCCACCGTGTTCAGATACTGTAATACTAAATAATCCTCCCACACAGCCCAGCACCCCACCTGTCATCCCATAATACTCTATTTTTACTGACCGAATGGAATTGGTGTAGTTTACATCAAGCCATGACTCCACCCAGAGTTAAACGGTACTCCAAAGAATTCAATTACATGTCTGGGAATTTAAAACCAAATCAAACGTGACGGCCTGGTTTTTATTGCTGAGGTTCAACGGGGTCAAACCAGGGACGCAGAAGGTCAAACGGAGGCGAGGATGAACGCAAAGGTCACGAAGACAGATGGTTATGGAGCAGTGGCGACGGGTGGTGGGGGGGGGGGGTCGCTGAGGAACTCAGTGCAGCTCAATGAAAGCCTCCATCTCCTCAGAAATGAGCCCCCTGTAGGGGAGTCTGTGCTTCTCGATGGCACGAGCCGCCAGGCACTGAAGGGTGACGCAGTTCAGCGGGTAGATGGCGGGGTGGCCGCTGCTCGGCTCGTCCAGCAGCTCGTAGGCCATCTTCCTCTGGGCGTTCTTCGCGTCGAAATGAGCCCCGGCCTTTATGAGCAGAGCCATGATCTCCGGGCAGCCGTTGCTAGCAGCGACGTGCAGCGGCGTGTTGTTGTCGTAGTCCCGGGAATCGATGTCGGCGCCGCATTCTAGGAGCACCGCCGCCACTGCCTGAGAGGGGAAGCGACCCACGGGGTAGCGGCCCACCGACGTGGTCTCTTTGTCTACGGCCATGTGGAGGGGGGTGAAGCCGCTGCGGCCGCGGGGATTCAGCTTCAGCAGGCGGTACAAGGTGTGCTTCTTCTGGTGCTCCTGCTCCGGACTACAGTCCAGCTTCTCCAGGAGGAAGATGAGGTGCAGGATGATGGAGAGCGCTTTGGTGAACTGGGAGGCTTCGGGCAGGTTGCCGTTCTGGGCCATCGCTCTCTCTACTTCCCGCACGCTTTTCCCCAGCACCGTCATCAGGTCGGAGAAGGTGACGCGCGTGGACATGGTGCCCTTGGCGCGGTCCTGAAGGACAAAAGAGAAGAGCTCTGCAAAGGAGAGGAAACTGGAGGCCGTCATTGGACTGAGAGGGTCGAGGTTGCTCTGCTGCATGTCTAAAGCATACTTCCACAGGCTGATGCACCGCTCAAAGTTGCCCGAGTCGGCGTACACGGCTCCCCTGTAGCGGATATAATAAGAAGTGTCCGGATGAGAAGGTCCGAGGATGCGCTCGCGGATCAGCAAAGCCTGCATCCTCATTTCATCGGGGTCTGTGATCAAAGCCTCGAGTTCCTCTACGGTGTTCACCTCCTGAGCGCAGCCGTATGCTGGGACGGGAGGACCAGGCGGGGGCTTGGCCAGGGATTCGGTGATATACACTGGGTGCCTCAGCTCCATGGCCCATCTCCAGTACCTCATTGCACCGAGCAGATCCCTCTTTTTGTCCACAAACGTCGCCCCGAGGAGCTCGAGAGCGTCGACGCGTTCCTCTCTGGAGGTCCGCGTCTGGTGGACGAGGTACACCACGATGTTGGCGTGACCGGTTACGCTGGCAGCGAGGAGCGGGGTCATGCCGTACCCGTCCCTTTCCATCTGAGCATCGCACTTTAGCAGCATCTTCATGATGTCAAGACTCCCCGACTCGGCGCAGTCGTGCAGGGCGGTGTTGCCCTTCACGCTCTTGCGGTTGACATCAGCTCCTCGGTCCAGCAGGAACTTGGCGATCTCCTTGTGGCCCTTGTAACACGAGATCATGAGGCAGGTGTGGCCGTGGCGGTTGGCCACCTCCATGTCGGCTCTGTGGTCCACCAGATATCGGACTATCTCGAGATGCCCGTCAAAGCAGGCGGCCCGCAGGGGCGTCGAGTTGGTTAGTGTGGCATTGTTGACGGAGGCACCGCGTTTCAGTAGCCTCTTCACCACCGGGAGGTGACCGGCCGCCGATGCCGCCCACAGCGGCGGAGCACCTTCGATGGTCTCGCCGTCAAAGTTGACCGCCCCCCCGAGTTCAACATTGGCTTTACAGTGTTCGAGGAGGTAATCGACCACCTCTAAATGTCCGTATCGAGAGGCGATCAACAGAGGTGTGCCTCCCTGGGTTTTCTCCTCGGCTAATGTCTCTAGTTCCTCAGGAGTTTTGTTGCTCAGCAACTTCTGGATAAGTTTCAGCTTACCATCCCTGGCCGCGTTGAAAACCGCCGTCGATATGTCCATTTTATAGGGTGAACGCTGCCGAGCTGGACGCCAGCCCCATAACCACTCGTTTACGGAAAGGCTGGCGCGTATGTTTTTAAATAGCAAAGCGTAGGAATCTTAGTTTGGACGCGGATTGCAGCTGACATCTTTCTGCCATTTTGAGGGTACTGTCAAGATGGCGTTTGTGTTGTTTGACAGTTCTATCCGTCCGAGTTTAGAAATGTGGGTTGTGGGTAATGTAGTTTCGATACACACGGGTCGAGGTAAGGGCGGGCTTCCTAGTTTTAAAAGAACTACATGTCCCAGGATGCACGTGATTTAAATGACCTACCAGCTGATGAGTTCGTTGGAATTGGTTATAGACGGTACCAGCCGACGCCAGAATCAAGCAAATGTAAATGTTTTGAGACGCTGAGGAAACATTTAGGTTAATAGAGATATATTAAGTATGATTATTTCTTCAAATGTATTGCACAAATTATGTGGAACGTTTCATTTCTGTTTTGTTTCTCACCTTTTTTGCAGAGTGGCTGTCGCGTTTGTTTTGTTGAAATGCTTGTTCTAAAAGTTTGAAGGTTTTATTTCATTTTAATTGCTTCAATGTAGATATAGGCTACAAATACACAAAGGGGGCGGGAAACAGCTAGGTCAATTGTCTATTAAAAGTTGCCAAAACAGCCTCAGATTTTTTAAATTTCACATTGTGTAAAATGGTCATTTTTAAGATTTACCAGTAGAGGGGGCATTTGAGCCATAGTTCATTCGTGCTCTTTATATCACGAGGGACCACCATTTATATTTGAAACGGTATAAATGTGAATTAAAGACTGCTTCCCCAGCAAAAATAAAACCCCATCTCCATCCCTGCGTAAACCCAACTATTGAACTCTAAACTAGGGGATAATCTAATTGCACATGTCTACAGTAACAGGATGTTCAGGAAGTGAGAGCAGATGAGCCAATGAATTCACTACCTGCCATCCATAATAACTATTCGAAACTCACTGGAGGATAGCCTGCGAGGCAAGCATGTTTTTCTAATTAAGCAGGGAGTTTGGAGATTCACAGAGACAATATTGTCTGCAATGAACCAGTGTTCATTTGTCTCACAAATGAAACTGCTCATATCCGTCTCAGAGAAAACAGCCTCTACTGGAGCAGAAATCAAAGGAGAGCAACGATTGCTCTTCAATCAGTGTAAAAATCCTTGAATGAGAAAAGCATCAGAAGTTTAGTCTCAGTGTTTTTATTAATAAATCCACAGGCATGTCACACCACTTAACAACACCAGCGGCGATTATAATCTATTTTCAGTTTTTCTCAAGTACAATCATCCACAGGAGCGTGCAAAAGATCAACATGCAACATTACTCTATTATACTTATTGCAAATAAAAATACACGTCCAGGTTAAAAGATCTCATCAATGCACTGGAACTGATAGATACTGATGCAAGAAAAGAAATAGCCCATCTTATTCGGTGTTCAGACAGAAGTATGCAATGCCGACAGCACCACGTTTCACAAAGTCGATACACTGTTAGGTTCCCAGTAATTGTCTTCTCTGCTGATTTCATCTCAGCTGAGCTCCAGTCAAGATCAGAGGTGCCGAGTATTGGCACCTCTGAAAGGGATCAATGTGACCTTTTCTTTATTTAACACAAATTTTGAAGATCACTTTGACATTTGTAATAGAAGAACTTTTATGTTTTGGGGTGGGGGGGTAAACACTGAGACTATAATGGCAATATTAAATCTGATAAAACCTCGTTTGTAGAGCCACAAACATCATTGCTATGAGAGATCAAACAATCAAAGAAATGATGCATTGTGGACTCCACTGATGTGCATCAGGGCAACAGAGAAGCTGACATTTCCATATATATGTGTGCTTTCAGCTAATATTATCTTTTTAGGTTCCGACCTCAGTTTGGGTGGACTTCACCCTCATCAATATTCATCTGCATCGATTAATATTGACCATATTTACATTATTTTGATTCGCTACGCTCTGGATTCTATCATCTAATGTCAATAATGACGAGTCACAGCGACAGAGCAAAATATTCATTTTTAAACATATACTGTTTATAGTTGTAACATCTTTCAGCACGTACTTGCATTTAGGGGTTCTAGGAATCTATTTATCTCCACCATTGTATTCATAGTTTGATGAACCTCGTCCTTGTTTTTGCTCTGATTTATTTGACAGGATGCAGTTTGCTGGTAATCGGTTGGGTTAACCACTGCACCTGCCGGGTATTTATCAGATCACAGCACAGGATGGACGAGTAGCCAGAGATGGGAAAAAAAAGGACCCTCGAGACGTGAAGCTGCTTGTTTTCATCAAAGTCCTGACAGGAGCTCCCTAAAGGTCTGAAAGCAGCTCGCTGAGCAGCACCTCCCTCTCTCCTAGGAGGACATCTCTCCTCAGGCTGGTGCCTTTGTTCACTACCTTTATCTTCATGGCCAGACTCTTGACTTGTGCCTGAGGCAGCGCGTCAAAAAAGAAGTCTTCATTGAATACTGGGTTCCTGCTATTCTTGATAATGGTGCTCCTCTGTTTCTGCTGCTTGCCAGGGTTCAGGTAGAGTGCCACGCAGCAGTTGATGCTCTTAAGGTCCGTCTGCCTGTCATAAATGGCTTCGGCTGTGAGCACGCGGACCCTCAGCCGAGCCGCCTCGCGGTCGTAATGTGTGCTGAGCCTCAGAGTGCCCCCCTTGTGGAGGATGACTGTGTGCTCACGCTGCAGGATGTCTGACGCTGTGGCCCTCAGGCCGCTGCCTCTACATCCATGGAAGGCAGGGGATCTGGGGCAACGCACGCGGCGGCGCTGCATGTTGGGACTGTTGTCCGCTGAGCTGCAATCGTCAGTGGAAACAGAACTGTGGCGTGCCAGGGAGCGCTTGGCACGGGACACCTTGTGGGAAGTGGAGAAACATACTGGTGAACCATTATTGGCAAACAGTTTTGTAACTCTTTTCTAACGCTCGAGACCACAGTTCCAAACACGCCAAGTGTTGCGGAAACGGTTCTCACCTTTGCTTGTGTCCCCTGTGTGATGGACCGCAGCAGAGAGGCCGATCGGGACAGGAGAGGGGAGTTAAAGGGGGAGGAGTCTGCTGAGGAGCAAGTGTCACTCTCTCCACCGCTGAAATACCGGTACTGGTTGTGGTCCACTGGGGTGAGAAGAGTCCCCCCTTGGGAGCGCCTCTGTGAGTTTGGAGACGTGAGAGGGCTGCTGGGGTCGCTGTGGAACAGACTCTCCTTGCGTCTGGTGTGAGGCGACTCCACGAGGGTGGAAAAGCCGTAGGAGGTCTGGGCCTTGGGGACGTACGGCAGGGACATCGCGGTCTGTGACTGGGGGTCCGCATTGGTGTTGAAGTCGGTCCTGGCCCTGTCTGACGCACTCGGCTCATCAGCGCTCTCAATCTGGATGATGTGCCGGTTGGCTGATTTCTGGAGATTACGCGCGTCTCCCCCATGCCGAGAAAAGAGGCGAGGGCTGCAGGGGTTCTTGCTGCTCCGGGCTCTGGGGCTCTGGCTGCAGATGGCGTGGTCAGATGAGGAGGGCCGCAAGCTGGAACTGTATGGTTCTGGGGTGAGGGGCTGCTCTGGCGGGCAGCAGATCAATTTTGGTGGTATGAAGAAATCGGGGATCCTTTCCGGCGTGAGGACGTTGGCGTAAACGGAGATGGGAATGGCCTCTATGGTCTGTGGAGGCTGTGTTCCACTGCTCTCCATGGAGCCTCGAAGCTTCTCCAGCAGCCACATGCCCACGTATGACGCCTCAGTGGACAGTTACTCTGCTAGCAGGAAAGTCATGCATGAAGGAGAGAGCAGGTGCAGTCAGAATGGCATCAACAGTATTTCATCTTTTTGTAAAGGTTGGCTCACTTTCATTCCCAGCGAGAGAAAACAGGGCTCCTCCAGCACGCACAAGTGTAAATTAAGAAATAATAAACTTTGAAATTAAACCCAAGAACAAACAAATTCTTTACAAATCGGTTTTAATCATCACTCCAAATGATTTGACTCAAAACAAACCTCAGTGCGCCACCAAATTAAAACGACCGTCCTCGTTAAATCGCAATCTCGCCATCAAATCAGTGTTATATTACTAAACTTAACTCATCCCTTTAGATTATATCAGATCACCACGAACCTGTAGAGCGTGAAACTCCTTTCCTGGGTAGAGAAAAATCTCCCTCTCGGCGTGCGCTTTTTCACAAACCTCTCCGGACGCGCCGTGCGTAAAAGGCAACTCTAGCCTGAGCTCAGATCCAGAAGCTTTTGCCAGCGGTGTGTGGGTGTTGGATTAAATACCCCGGCTTTATATGATGGGGTCTCTGACTTCTGAGCCAATAAGAAGATCGTGATACCTTTCCATGCTGTTTATTGTGAGAACCGCTCCGGCGCGGCCACAGGGGAGACGCAGGGTGGGAGGGAAGCTGAGGACTCTGGTCTCATCAGTTGAAGTGTTGCAAATGATGCGGGTTTCACTCCTCACGCCCCGTTGGTTTTTTAATGGAAGCGTCACAGGAATTTCGTTCCGTGTTATATTCTCCCTTGTGTTGTTAACACATACGGAGCTTTTCCATCTGTAATTAGACAAAGTAGTGATAGTGTGAGGCGACATCTACAGTCTCGATTCGTCTCACTCCATCGGGTTTTGGTCCGTGTTGGGATTAAACGCACGACAAAAAGACCTTATTGTTTCAAAAATTCTATAATTTAATATAGCTGCTGGCACAGCTCACCTGTTGAATAGACCTTTTCTCCCAGAGCTAGTAATGTCTAATATAAAGGCGGCCGTGAACGCATCTTCCAGGCACCCGTTACAGTTTTATCGTCTGCATTAAATATTCTAAGTGCAACCAAAGTCTCTGTCAGTCACAGTTTCTACTCATTTTAGACATCAACGTTTTCCCCCCGACAAGTTTCATATATTGCGAGCTAATGATGGATATATTGAAAACAATTTCCCCCCATTTTTCCGTAAGCTGCACTTGCATATAAATGAATTTCAACTGTTGATCTCATCGGCTGAATAAAAACACAAAGAAAACCTTCCAGTACATTGTAAGAGAGAGATTATTTGGGTCATATTTTAACTTTTCTAATAGATGATGCAAAATTAGTGTTATTGCATAAATCCCCCCACCTCTGAGCAATCACAGCGCGGGCTGTGTATGGGTCCATGTTCGGACACTTATGTTTTACCCTTATCTCCTTCATAAACTGCTCAGTTTCTGTCTAGATGAGCTCAGACATGAGCTGCATTCATCAAATCAAGCCCTGTCTGAGCTCTGGGGTTTAGCTCCACCCCTCCAGAACATTCATCTTGCTGTCTTTTAATTGGGTTTGCAGCTTCCACCGTGAACTTTCTGTCATTTTTCTTGCCCTATAATAAATCTTCTTCCTGTTTGTGGCTTTTTTTCATGTTGAACCAGACTGTCCTCCAGGACCTCTTGATGTTTATTCCACCGTTACGAGCCTGCAGGACCTGCTGCTGAGAGGCATCCCCCCACGGCGTGACGCTGCATATGGACTTGTTTATCCACATACTCTCTGCTGCAGATATGATTTCTCTTCACCATTCTTCCAGTAACAGACTGAAGACTGACTGTTTGCAGAGGTTACTGCATAACTTCAAAGCTCCCTGACTCTAGTCCCGAGTGTCTTGGTGACCGCCCTTACCAATTCTTCCGCTGTCATTCGATGTTCTTGGCAGGTTTATACTGTACACCTCTCATCTCTTCACTTTCTTTCAAAATGGAACTCTACAAGTCGTGGAACTAGTGCGGGAGGTGTTCGGGGACTGGAAAATGTGATATTCATCATATTCTCAAATCTTTCTCAGAGGTGTTTGGAATCTTTTTGCCTGTACAGTGTCGACGTAGCATGAATGTGACACATCAGAGAGCTCACAGACACGTTTCTGATAGAGAGCTCTTTTACTGGAAAAGAATGGCTGGAGGTTAATGTATTCTATAGATTATTGTATATTTTGATCAAATGTTGCTGTATTATGCCATTTTGTTAAATGTTTTTAAGCTTGAGGTGAAACTTGGAGCCACAGGGGTCAGACGGAGAATTATGGAATCATGGCAACAGATTGAAACTGGGCCCAATCACAGCATGTTCTTCTTCCAGGATGAACAGTGGAGCAGTGGAAGTAAATCTCAATCAAACAACATCCACAATAAAGATCCACAGAACCATTATCTCTACTTTGATAACCAAAAAGAAAAGCAATTTCAAGGAAGGGGGAACCCAGCAGGGAGCAGTCCGACTAGGTCAGACAGAAAACAAAGGCATTTAGTGGGGCTCAGACACAGCAGCCAGGGTCAAATGAGAAATCAGGCTGGGAAAAAGTGATGGAAAACGAGGCAACAAACAACCTGGCAGTGTGTGTGTGTGTGTGTGGGAGGGGGGGGCAAAGGTTGGGTTTAAACACCAAGGAAAACAGGTGTGTGAGATACGGCTGATGAGCTGGGAGGGAGCGAGAGGCGTGCTGGATTGTCTTGATTGTGGCAGAGCAGATTGTGGCCTAGTTGGTTTAGATTACTATATCCAACATATTTATTGTGAGTAAGTCAAGTGAATAGAAATTAATAAGAATGATTTCTAATTTCGTATATAGCATCAAGAGTTCAAAAAGCACACTTAAAACTGAATAAACTCTGCACATTTGAACGCATTTGACTTCATCAAAGCCTGTTATTTCAGTAATATGACATTTCTTGATAGATATGACAGGAAAGCTCGAACCCTTTCGTGTTAAATTGTGATTAAAGCAACATTTCCATGGTCCCTTTACTGGGGAGCCCAGAACGAGCTTCTCGGGCTATTACATTTCCTTCCCACCAGTTTCTTCCACACATTTACATAAAAATGCCAGATCTTCCATTGGATGAATTGTCTTTATTTTTATTTTTTTATTTTTTGGATCTGCTTGTGTTGGTCAAAGCCAGGAAAAAAGAAAAAAAAACCCAACAAAAAACCCACCCCATCCTGCTCAGCCCACAGTGTTTTTGATGCCAGGTGTTAAACTCGGAGGTGGATCTGTCATGGTTTCAGCATCCACGTCGTAGGAGTCACTTGGATCGCCGACTAAAAAAAAAACAACAAAAAAATCAGCCAGCTAATATCAGGCTGCAAACACTGTACACGAATCTTTAATTCACAGTTGCTGTCTCCCAGGCGCCACGTTTCGTAGCCAACATTGGTTCAGTTTAAACTTTAATGTGAGCAGATTCTCTGAAATCTCACCTGCTGCATTGAAGTCATGTAAAAGCAACAGGTTCCGTCTGTATTTGCACGGCTGCATATGTTATTAACGCACTTTTGCTCCTCGCTGTTCACATTTGGCTGTGATGCTTCTGTCTGGGGGCTGATTCTGACGAGGCTGTCAGGCTCTGCTTGTGCAGTCTTCTCAAAACTCAGTCCGCTCCTTGAAAAAAAAAAAAAAAGAAGCATCTTCTTCAATTTTCATTCCGCTCGGCTTCATCTTCCTGTTGTTGTTTTCGCTCACAGAAGAGCAAAAAGCAGCCTGATCAAAAACGTCTCCTCTGTCGGCTAATTTGATAAAAAAAAAAAAAAAAGACCACCTCACCGAGAGTGCTCTTCTGGTTTTTTCCAGAAATAAAGTCATTTTGTGGAAGAACGGAAACAGATTCGACTCCAAAGCAAACATTTTTACTAAATCCGAAGATACGGCGCGGATCTGATGCACCGATGCAAATCAAACAACATTCAGACATAAGTGGTGCCAGTGACGGCTCACGTAAATGTGCAAAAGCCATGAAGGCTTTTCTGAAAATAGACTGTAGCCAATTATAGATTAGTGATGAACCATGAGATTAGTGACGTGTGATTCATCCTAGATGGTCAGACACTCCACCACATATAGTTGACTTGATTAGGGAAAATGAACTCTCATTGTATCAAATAGGTATGGAGACTATTACTGAAAGCATAAAATGTGTGCTGGAAACTGCAAAGCTTTTAGACATCATCCACGGATCTAATATGTAAAGTACAAAATGAGTCATCAAAATCTGTTTGGGAACTCAGTAAATGTGGAGCTGAGGGATAAACGACAATTAAGCATCCAAAAACTGTGGATGGAGTTTATGGGACGATAAAAAATGGGATCTTCCACTCGTGGTAAAGGCGGGGGAGCGCTTGATTGTCACCTCATCGAGTTGGAAACGATGACGTTCCAAATAGCAAAAGAAGAAAAAACCAGTAGCTTCAGCGTCTGTAGCCGCAGCAAATCCATGATCTGTGTGGCTCACCTGCAAGGTGCTGAATGAGATGATCCAACATTCCTAAAAGGAGAAACAAGGCAACCCTGTGACAGGGCAACATGGTGCGATCCAAAAACAGCATATTAAAGTGACACCATCATCTCACCCTCCCACACACCCCATGCACATACAGGATCACCTTTAATTAGACCGCAGCGAGGCTGTCCACGCCGCTCGTGATCCCTCCCACCAGCCGCCGCACCCCTCCTGCTACGACCATCCTCATGTCACTGCATGTCGCCGTGCACGTGGCTCTGGGCGGCCCCCAGCTGAGCCCGAGGGCTGGAGGCCCGAAGTAAAACGTTCTTCCACTGTCAATTAGTGGCGCTTCTCCACGCTGTGACCTTTGGTTGTCAACGATGATTGTATTCCATCCATCCATCCATCCATCCACCCATCCATCCATCCATCCATCCATCCATCCATCCATCCATCCATCCATCCATCCATCCATCCCTCCCTCCCTCCAGGAAATGCTGTGGAAGCATGAAACACACCAGGTCTGCAACACTGGATACTGACACAATCTGGGCAAACATTGAGTCAAAACTGGCACCAATGCAGATGTAAATGAATCTGGCGTCTCCCTTCCAGCCTGATGTGTCTCCTGCTCTGTGGCTTTAGGAATTGTTGATGGAAGCAGAAAACTACAGTCGAGTTAAGCTATTTGAGTGGCGCTCATTAGCAGAGCTCATTAGCACTGTACAAGGCTTCGGAGTGTACTTGATGCCTCTTGGTTTGCTGCTCCTGCCCTCATAAATCTTTCATTCTTCTAAAACAGAATCTGAGCCTGTGTGAGTGCATATTAGACACACTCGGTTCGCTCTGAACGGTTTCCAGCATTGCTGATCCAGTCCATTTGTTGATGTTAATAGATCTGCCGGTACGAGTGAACCCTAGCGGGTAGAAGTGACTCGAGAGCGACTTTTTGTTTGTATGCTCTGTCATTTCATTTCAAATCAGTCATAATCCTGTATAGACTTGTGTGATTCTTTTTGTTCAAGGTTTTATAACCTGTTCTCAGGTTGACGAGAGGCTAATTGTTTCTGTTCAATCGTTCTCTGTTCTGGTTGGTTGGAAGACATTTTCTTCCCCCTCCTCATTTTGAAGTGGGAAACATAAAGAATGAACCCGGTACCCTGTAATTACCATTACAGAAACATCTAGCTTATACACACACTCCTGCGTGTCCACGACCCGCTCAGTTGATTTCATCTAATTGCTGCATTCATCTTTTTCTCCAAATCTGTCAACTTCATTCTTTAATCCTTTCTTCAGTCAAACCTCTGACTTACGTGTGACAATAGCCGTTGTTGCTATGATCTATAATCACTTCTACGTCTAAAAATACTCGCCGCCTCTGTAAATATCACCGCGCTTCTCTCAGTATCCAATCCAGATCGGAAGCTCACCTGGTACAAATGCTTGACATGGATGTGGAAAATATGTAGAAAAATATGGGGCCCAAATGAAGGAAATCAGGATGCTGATTGACATATAAAAGCTCTCTTCTGCTCTCTCATATTACAGGAAAATGTACCCAAGTTTCTTTCATTGCTTTCATTATTGTCTGTTCCCCGGCGGATGTTGTTATTATGGTTCACCGGAAGAAAAGTTGATTGAAATCTTATTTTCAGTTCGGTTAGTAGTGGAGGTTTAAGTAAATGGAATATAATGTGTGGATGTCCTGGGAAGTACTGAAAACACACACACACACACACACACATACACACACACACACACACAGACACACACACTGTGGGCGTTATAAACACTTTCCAGGAGTGATTACATATAAATAAATGAGAGCCTGTTTTTCTGATCTTGACCAGTGGCGCCCCTCTGGGAGCAACTGCCAAGAGCATTATTTTCTTTTAGCGGCATGAAAGCTTGTTTTATTTTCCCCACAATCTCAACAACAACTCCGCAAACGTCCGCGTCAGGTCTCATTGGGCCATTTTGTGGAAATTCCAGCTCGGGAAAAAATGGATCATCGCAGAGTGTGAAACCAAAAGGTTCAATGGTCTGCTAGGTGTTGCTAATCAAATCCTTTTCTTTTGCAAATGTTCAGAAGGGCAACATTTAACTGCTGCTGTTCTCACACATGACAGATTTCTTAAACATTTCGTGTGAGTCATGGCCTCCAAATGGGATTGGACTGTCTGATGGCAGAGGGTTGAATCATTTTAATAGGAGGATCAAGCTGGGTTTGGAAGAAATGCAAATGTTTCCCATGCGTCCGATATTTGGTTTAGTTACAGCGTGGATTTGTTTCATCCTACGAAGGTTCTAGCATGTACTTGCAGGAGCTTTAATAATAAACATTTCTGCCATCTGCTTTTAGATAATATGTTCCAGGTTGTTTTATATTTGTCGAGACTCTTGGTAAATGAACAGTCGCCTGTTCACAGAGGAGCGTATCCAATAGCAACCAGAAAAACACTGTTTACCATATCCAAAACACAAAAAACAAAGTTCTTCAACTCTTCAGAAGGGTTCCTGAATGCACAGGATTCCCAGGAGGAGTCTGAACGTGCAACAAAACACCCAGAACGGAACCCAGAACCTCCTGGCCGCGCAAACTGCCGCATCCGCATCCCGCTGCGAGACGACTGGATCCTTTGTCGCTCAGCGTCGCACTGATAGATTTGTCTGAGAGAATTCGCAGAGGAAAACAGAGCAGAAAGCATGATTGTGCATTTCGTAAGTAAACACAGTGTTAACGAGCAGCAGCGCCAGATGGAGAGGGGGTGAAGAAAGTGCACAACCAAATGTGTGCACAGAGGGAAAAATGGACCTGCACCATCTGCACAAGAGTCGGCAGAAATCATCTCCGGGAGGGGGGACAAAACAAGTCGAATCAACAGAGACAAGTCGTTTAGTCTGATGCCGCCATCTGAACAAGTGCGAATGCAGCAGCTGCTCTCCGTTCTGTTAAAGTCATTAAAATCATGAATCACAGCATCCAGCCAGCAGTCAGCCCGTGGAAATGAAATCGCTTCTGTCTCATCAGTAGCAAACTAAAATCTACCTGGGGTTCGGGATGAGTACGCACCATGCAGCTATTGAAAGATATTAACAAACATCTACATAAAAATTGTTCAAAGGCGTTTGACTTGTACATAGCAAATAGCATATTTGATTAGCTTTGAGATATTGCATTGGAGTCATCTTCTTTAACACAAATTGATGCCATGGAAACGACCCCTCAGCCAATGACAAGGAGCCTTACTGTATAACATGAACACCCTACTTTGACTCTTTGACTTTTACTCCGGGTTCAAGACCACTCTCATGTGTTTAAAGTCATCAGTTCCAGCTGTGTGTTAGCGTTAGCTGCAACAGGCTTAAAACAAACCTCTTTGCTAACCTTATCTGAGTGGTGTAGCCAGCCTGAAACATAGAGTTTCTGCCAGTAATGACGATAAACATTCAACATAGAAACTCTCTTTCCATTTTGCTCATTTCTTTTATGCAGTTGATAGACAAAAATCTTTGATTTAGTCGGGATTTGCATCTCTTCGGCCGGTGTTTACGTTTGAGCTTTGCCTTCAGTGCTGACGGCTCGGCATTATGACAAGTGTGTGACAGCTAAATCTGTCGACGACAGCAACAGGAGTCCTGACTCAATATGCACACAGGCGGCAAACAGTGTCAGACAGACAGAAATGACAGCTGTGAGTCTGCCGGGGGGACAAAACCAATCAAAGAACAGGAGAAAGAACAAGAGCGGTGCGATTAGCTCCAAAATGACAGGAGGACTGACTGGACTTGTACACGATTATAAAGGCAAAATCTGGAGGACAACATGTGGCTCTAAAACCTCGAGGACACCTCGACATTGCCGGAAGGAGCTACTTGTGACAGGGAGAGTTCTTAGCAAGAACGACATAATTCTTTCCTCCAGGAGCGGTGAAAAGCACCCCGCCGCACGTGAATTGGATTGAGTCAACACACAGCTGAGTGGGGGGGGGAAGAACCGGCGGCGGCAAAGCCCACCTCTAATTGAGAGGATTAAAAGATGTGAGGCCCCTGCAGGCTGGGCTGTACAGCTCCTGTCTTGACTCAATGCCTCCTGTGCAGCGTTCGCCGGACTTTTATCTGAAATGTGTCTGAGTCACCACCCTACCCTCAGGAGAACGCAGACGTTGGTATTCACTGTCGCGGGGGGGGAGAAAAGGCAAAAGGTGACAGCACAGTCCTGCTCTCCACAACACTTAGCAACCTGGACTGATGGGAGTGACAGAATGTTGTTTAAGCTGCTTTCCTTCTTTTCGGCAGTTCTGAGTGTTACACTTCACTTTTGTGCGTTTTAGAACGCACCTGCTGCGTGGCCCCGAAGAACGTCGACTGGCCTCAACTGGTTTCATGGGAAGTGGAAATAAAAATGTGTCGTATTCTTGATCAGATCAAATGGTCTCCTCTCCTCTCCTCTCCTCTCCTCTCCTCTCCTCTCCTCTCCTCTCCTCTCCTCTCCTCTCCTCGCCTCCTCTCCTCTCCTCTCCTCTCCTCTCCTCTCCTCTCCTCTCCTCTCCTCTCCTCTCCTCCCCCCCACTCCCCTCCCCTCCCCTCCCATCCTCTCCCCTCCCCTCCCCTCCCCTCCCCTCCCATCCTCTCCTCTCCTCTCCTCTCCTCTCCTCTCCTCTCCTCTCCTCTCCTCTCCTCTCCTCTCCTCTCCCCTCCCCTCTCCTCTCCTCTCCTCTCCTCTCCTCTCCTCTCCTCTCCTCTCCTCTCCTCTCCTCTCCTCTCCTCTCCTCTCCTCTCCCCTCTCCTCTCCTCTCCTCTCCTCTCCTCTCCTCTCCTCTCCTCCCCCTCCCTCCTCTCCTCTCCTCTCCTCTCCTCCCCTCCACTCCCCTCCCCTCCCCTCCCTCCTCTCCTCTCCTCTCCTCTCCTCTCCTCTCCTCTCCTCTCCTCCTCTCCTCTCCTCTCCTCTCCTCTCCTCTCCTCTCCTCTCCTCTCCTCTCCTCTCCTCTCCTCTCCTCTCCCCTCCCCTCTCCTCTCCTCTCCTGTCCTCTCCTCTCCTCTCCTCTCCTCCCCCCCTCCCCCTCCTCTCCTCTCCTCTCCTCTCCTCTCCTCTCCTCTCCTCTCCTCTCCTCTCCTCTCCTCCCCTCCACTCCCCTCCCCTCCCCTCCCCTCCCCTCCTCTCCTCTCCTCTCCTCTCCTCTCCTCTCCTCTCCTCTCCTCTCCTCTCCTCTCCTCTCCTCTCCTCCTCTGAACATCAGGGCATTTCATACATGAGAGAATCAAAATATCGACTACTAATCCTTATTCCTCTAAAATACCCATCTCGTGTAGGTACGTGACGATGAGGGATGGAGCAGTATGAGGGAAAACCTCTGTCGAATTAGACAGCTGCTCCCATTTTGAAATGTTCACCCCGTCACCTTGGAAACATGTGGAAACTTTTTGCCAGCGTCAGAAGAACAGGTCTGAACCGTCTGTCTCGCCCGACGAGCCGCGCAGAACTCTAGGACGTCTCGTTAAAACGCGTGTGATGTAAGAGTCAGAAATGTGTCACCCGTCTTATTAGCAGACAGGTTTTCCTCAGAGCCTGGTCAGCTGACGGGAGCCGGAATTTGGAAAACACGCCCAGCGTTATTCTTATTTCTTATTCATTTACATCCGACTCGTGCTGCATTCGAAATGAAGGAACCTTTTATTGCTGCTCACATTGAATCTTTAATATTGGTTTCTGATGTGTCCTCACCAGTATAAATGAGTGGTATAAAAGAGTGGAGAAGGCAGCCCAATGGTAAAGGTGTTAGAAATGGAGGAGGACCCAAGGTGGTGAGACAATAACAGAACACACGGCCTGGTTTTATTTATATTGTTAACACTCCCACTAGCTACAGTTGGATTCTCTGGCTGGAACCAGGCACCAGTCATTGTTTCTTGAGAGTTTCAAAGGCCGCCCTGTCTCAGGGCTCTCAACTATTAGCGCTGACACCGTGGACGTTGGTGTCTTTTCAAGTCAGAAGTATGCCAGACACCCATGTGGCTCCAGGGCAGGTACGTCGAGCTGCATCCAGTCCAACCAGTATGTTTGAACTGGGAGGGAAGACGGGCAAATACTGCGAAGCATCAAGTTAATGAAACCATTGTCTGCGCCGTCCCCACCTGTCAGAGCACTTCTCTTTAGCTGAATGCCAAATCTGAACACTTGCACAATGGGAAGAGGATCAGCCAGGTCTGATTCGACCCAACCCCGCTGCCCCCCCCACCCCCTGCCCGTATTACTGTTTAACTGCTGAAAGGAAGCGTTAACCTTCCATTCAATGAGCGGCAGGTTCTATACTGAGAACGGGCTCAGCGGCTCCTTCAAAAGGCGAAATGATTACTGCGTCACTTTACAATGCCCCCCCCTCGTTCCCATAATGAGAAACTGAAGAAGAATCCAACAAGGTTGAGCCTTGAGAGGGTCTCGGGGGTCTTTTTGATATTTACCGCCTCATTGCAGGTCCTTTAGCAATATCCCTTGAAGGTCCTTGAAGCAAATATAGATGAGGAATTTATCAAGGATCATTAGGGATCCATCCCACTATGTCTGAGCTCAGTCTGTGAGGACACTAACATTACCCATGTAATTACAGGGTTATAACACACACATGAACAAATGCTAATTACACATATGCTACACTGTGACTCTGACAGGTGAGAAACAAGCAAAACATCCCCTCATTTGTCAGGAAAAAATGAAGGAAACGCAGCAGGGTGTGGAAAACAGTGACAACGCAGGAGTGGGTGGGAGAAGAAACGACCGAGCTGCTGCAGAGGGCAGATAAAGGGGCAATAATGAGGAGAGGGAGAGAGCAAAGGGCACGTTTTAAAGACCTCTGGTGCAGTTGATCTTGCTGTGAGGCAGCAGGTGAACGGAGAGCATTACTCTCATTTTTGATACCCCTGACCCACTCCTCTCCCCCCTTCTTCCCAAAGCACACTTCATGCTCCTTAATAATCTGAAATGACACCATTTCCAACAAGTACGTGCCCAACTGAGACATTTTGACTTTTCTTTTCCTGTGGCGGGGCTCGTGTCTTACCTCCCTGAACCAGTGCTGCAGCGTCTCCAGCCCAGGCTCCATCTTCACTGAGGATGTGGACATTAGCTTGCTATTATAAACAGGAGATCCTCTTGCTACAAGATACCAGCGCTTCAAAAATCAGCCTAATTATCAGATATCTTTTTTCCTTTGGAAAGAGATGAATGGGAGAAGAATGAGATGGATCAATAGTCTGTATGGCTAATAGGCTCTATGACATGAGCTATTGATCACCTAATCTATTATCTACAATGAGGTCTCCAGTCTGGACCCCAGAGGACGCACCGCCCATCTGACCGGGCTGATAAAGGTCTCCGATCAGGAATTAATGATGGCGCCCTGGACATCAGCAGTAAGTATGAAAACTCCAAAACAACAGGGACTTGCAGACTCGTTGGGTTGCGTTGGGTCCTCAAGAACTCAGTCAGAGATGTGAGGCCTGTCCGTTGGCACGAGGCGGAAGTTTCAAATCATTCGCTCGAGGCAGACGGTGGGAAAAGAGACTGACCGATCTGGACTATTGAGATGCAGTCATGGGAAACAGACTGCAGAATCTGTTGCCTTGCCAACCAAGCCCCTCAGAGTGTGAGGGTTAAATGTAAAAGACTCTCTGCCAATGCAAATATAGGTTGCCATCTGTTTCTACTACACTTCTTTTGTTACGCGCGCAACGCGCAATATGTTGCAGGTACATTTGTGGCAATTATGGGACCATTAATCTGTCAGGGGCCATGTTGGGTGCAGGCAACTACTGGAACATAAAGCATTAAAGCAGCTCTCCGTTCATTTTAATAGATCTTTGCTTGCCTAAATTAATGAGCTTCTTAATGGTACAAATCCTGCCCTGTTTGAGCAACTGAACAAAAAAAGAACAGCCTAATTAGCTTAAAAGAGATCAATGGAAAGTGGAAGATCCAGCTCCGCAGTGAAGTGAACTTTTGAGAAGCAGTGGAAGTTTTGGCGATTGCCTAAATTTCAGTCTGTGACCATTAATCTCCGTTGAAACCCACAGAGACGCAGAGAAGGCAAGAAAACATGTTGCTTAGTAACAGAGAGAAGTCACCCTAACTTTTCTTGAAGCATCTGATCTTATCTCCCATGGCGCGCCTGCGTGCGCGCGCGTGTGTGTGTATGTGTGTGTTTATGGGGGGGGGTTGGGATCGGGGGAGTCAGGATCAGCAAGGTTGTTTCTAGGCAACTGTTTTTTAAAAAATATCACATTAAAATGAGGCATGTTCTCTTTTTTCCCTGTGTTTTCCATTCCGTTCGTTTCATTCGAGCAGGTCTCATCCCAGATAATAGAAGTCATTTTTGAATGGGGGGGTTAACCCTCCAGAGCCAGACCCGGGGCCTGGCCGTTTAATGAACAGAAGCCCGATGATAAAACACCTTTTCTCTGCCCGTGAAAGGTTCCAGCCATCATTAGAATGTGATTTATGCACAGAAGGGCCGAGGTTCTGCAGACTTTTACATCACCAGACCATGACTTTCATCCACAAATGAGCCTCTGCCCTCGTTTATGGCCACGTGCTCACGTTTAATGAATGCTCTCTTTGATTGCTACCTTTGTTCGGTCTCGGCGTGCATGAAACGCTGCTTCAGTATCTCACCTGTCTACCGTAACAGCTGTTGGCCTGCTGCCTGCACCCTCCTCAGTGGAAGGTTCATTAAATCTCCGGATAAACAAATGCTCGGATAGACCCTCCGTGATATCGAGCTTAGCCTACAACCGCTGATGTCAGCTGAACGTATTTATTGAGATACCATCATGTGAAGTCATTCAAAGTTGCAACAGCGATACCAGACACAGACGGGCGCTTGAGCGTGTTTGCTTGCCCATTTCCCTACCTGGGATTAAGAGGATGGTCGGGGTTCAGGCTGAGTCTGTGGGCAAT
Organism: Takifugu rubripes; assembly: GCF_901000725.2. NCBI lineage: Eukaryota > Metazoa > Chordata > Actinopteri > Tetraodontiformes > Tetraodontidae > Takifugu > Takifugu rubripes. Next base: position 10,735,204 of record NC_042306.1, read on the forward strand.
AAATAATTAATGTAAAGGCCCCACAAAGATAGCAACTTTTTATGTGAGCGGAGTTGCTTTGCTGTAGCTTTTATGGACCTTGTACATTGTGCCCATATTTCTGGGCATTTATATTTATCAAGGTTGTGTGTGTGTGTGTGTGCGTGTGTGTGTGTGTGTGTGTGTGTTACATATATAAGTTATATATATAATTCAAGACAATATTCAAAACTTGAAAGTGTCTAATGACGTTACCTGCACATCCAGATGGTTCTTTTGCATTTAACCTGAGTTTGTGCAAATGAATGTGTGTCTTTCACGGTGAACAAGTGGATTTAATAATTTGTGTCAGCACACTTTAATGGAAAACAACAACAACAACAACAACAACAACAACACAGCCCAACTAACTGTGATTACAATTACAGATTTGCAGGCTGACAGTGTAGACAGAGAAAAAGCTAATTATCTGATGCTGATCCCTGTGTCTACACACACACACACACACACACACACACACACACACACACACACACACACACACACACACACACACACACACACAGTCTTTGATACTTTTTGAGTCTTAATTGACTATATATGAGATGTTCCATCAAAGGTTTGGAGCTGATTCAGGTGGAAGGTGGGGGCACACTAAATGACATGTCTCCACATCCACGGTCGGCCACGCACGCCAGTTTTTGCGAGAACGTGCCAGTGTGAGGTCGCCGACAATCACTGCTTGATGGCGTGTTTGTGTTCAGCCTGTCTCTAATTGCGTTTCAGGCAGCGCAGCGCAGGGTCACTTTGTTTGAATCACTCCATATTCACCTGATGATGTGGGTTCATGACATCACGCCCATATCACCACCCCATAGGTCAGTAAAAATAACCAGCTAAAGCTGGGGCTTTTGTATAAATACACCTCGCGGTATTGTTTCGGAAAATGACTGCAATTCCACCACTTTATCCTTTTTTTGGTGAATAAATCATATACCGTGGTGTACAGCCATATTAAAGCCTGCAACTGTTTGATTCCACGATGTTCTTAGTAGTTTCCTACCTTTGTTCATGACTGTGATGTTAAATCTGGTTCATTTTGTGGGTTAATATAAGAAAAACTGATCATCAGCTGGTCTTGGTGTTTAACATATTCGTCTGTTTGACAGGATATCAGGTTTCAGCTGGGAATACATCCAATTAAAGAAGAGAAATGCTGGTTCATGGAGATTAATTGTGCAGCGTGACGCACGACTGTCGTCAGTTTTCAAGCAACAGAACATGGAAACAAGCTGGTCTAAAGTTATTGCTGCAAAATGTCACAGATTCTGTGGTTTCTGATAAACCTTTGGGCCAAATTAAGTAAATAAGTTCTAGATTATGATTTAATATTCGATCAAACGTCCTACTGAACACTTAATTACACCCATATCCACGTTAACTTGTGCAATTAAGATAATTTAACGTTACTTAACCTTTACTACAGTGAGAGGGTGCCCTCTAACGCAAGAAGAGTAAAACTGCAGCCTTAGAAGGTCTGAGCGAAGACTTTTTTCATCTCATTTGGTATATGAATTTAAAAAACAAAACAAAACTATAACAGAATATTAGCGTTTGACTGATTAAATATGAAAATAACCAAACAGTGTCTGAAGGTTTTCGTTTTCCTTTAAAGCATCGTTAACTTCTTATGAAGTATGTGTGTATATTGAAAAACACGCACGCACACACGGAGAGAGAGAGAGAGAGAGGGAGAGAGAGAGAGAACTTGTATTCCAATGTTTCCATGGCAGCAGATCATTTGCCATCACACCACATGTTTAGGCAGGATCTTACTCTACATTTCCCAGGAGATCCCGTCACGTGATCCCAGGTGAACGAGTAAAAACATGGATCGGGCAGATGGGAAGGAAGAAAATGTGTCTCCTGTTCCCCCATCAAGCTGCTTTTCTTTAATCTGTTAAATCTGTTTAATCTGTTAAATACACTTATATTAAGGTATATATATACTAAATCTAAGTTACAAAATAGCATACATTGTACAGCAAAACGATATAGGGATAAGCATGCTAATTTTAACCTTAATTTAATTTACCCATAGCAATATTTCTGCAATATAAAGAGAAGAGCCAATTTCAATAACTACGAGTGGGCGTGGCGTTACATTAAGTGGGCGGGGTATGACACCAAGTGGGCGTGGTTAAAGTGACAAGCCGTCATCCAGTGGGTCCGTCGTCATGTGGGTCCGCAGAACGACGTTGTTGTTGGGTCTGGTCGGGAGCCGACTACCGCTGTCTAAAACTATGGTATGTAAGCGAGGCGTTACACCGTTTTTCTCCGATTTCTGACTTTGTCTGTTGCTCCTCATGTATTCATGTCCTCTACTCGCATGTTGAATAACTCGCAGGTCGTGTTTATTCTATTTTTGAACGGTGTGTAACAGACAAATTCGTCCGACGTCGATCCGCCAGTTAAAGCTAGCTCCGCGTAATAGTGGCAATATTAGTGGCCTCAGTGGCCACATAAATGATTCCTTTTTCTTTTGTGTATTGAGGAACGACGTTTTTGTCTGATGCGTTCCAGTTACAGTATTATCTTCAGGAAAATTTTTGTGCTGAATTTATGCTATTGATTCTTCTGTATGGCGCCCACAGACCGTTGTGATTTGGAGCAGACGCTGTATAAATAAAGTTAAATTCAATTGAAGGCATCGGTGCTGTTCGAAAAGTGTTTTCAAAGTTCCAATCTGGGTCAGTAGAAAACACATTCGTTCCAAGGGGAAAAATTTAAGAGGAGAAAGTTCTACAGGACGTCTACATTTGGTTATTGTTTGAAAGTTAAATAATCTCCAGTATCTGCACGCAATAATGGAGCACGAGCAGATGATTAATCAGGGTTTGATTGTGAGTGCAACGGGTTAAAGTTCACTGAGGGAGGAGAACAGAGGTGAACTTGTCTGGATTACATCATGCTTATCTGATTCATCTTCCTCCTGCTTGATTATAACTGTGCTTCACGGACAACTTCTCAGACTTTGCCCACAACGCAGCTGTATCTCTTCAGGCCGTTGCCAGCGTTCACTCACCTTCGGTTGTGTTTTTCATTCCAGTGTGCTCAGGCGGTGGACTGGCAGAGCGCCAAGTCCATATACGAGTTCTCTGCTTTTGATATAGATGGAAATGAGACGTCTCTCGAAAAATACAGGTGAACTTGCACGCGTCCCTTTGACACGTTAAGTCGTGGTTTGGCCAATTCATAAAAGCTTTCATCTGCTTTTCTTTTTCCAGAGGGAGGGTGTGCATCATCGTAAACGTAGCCTCTAAATGAGGAAAGACCAGGGTGAACTATACTCAGCTTGTGGAAATGCACGCCTCCTACGCTGAGAAAGGTTTATCCATCCTGGGCTTCCCGTGCAACCAGTTTGGTGGACAGGCAAGTTCCGACAACTAATTACAGTTAAATTAAGAACATGTAGAGATCTGTACCTGTTTCCAGAAATGATATTTGAACCACTTGCAAGAAATCTAAAACATTTTGTTTAATACTGGCAGTTAAAACCCTCTTTGTGAGTATTTATGCTGTGATGGACATTTTGTTGAATCACCAGTTTTAACATTAAAACAGGGAAATGAAACCCAGCTAATGTGACACTTTCCTTTTTGAAGAACTAAAGGGTGTTGACGGATATTTTCCTACTCTATTAATGAGCATTCACAGTTTCACACAAGCTGCATTGTTTTCTTTGACGCAGGAGCCGGGGACCAACGCAGAGATTAAAGAGTTTGCAAACGGGTTCAACGCTAAATATGACCTCTTTGCTAAAATTGACGTGAATGGAGACAAGGCGCACCCTCTGTGGAAGTGGATGAAGGCACAGCCCAAAGGCAAAGGAACCCTGGGAAAGTGAGTTATTCATAACCTAAAACAAAAACCAGATCTTGTCTTTGTGTGAGCAAAGCAGCTCAGCCAGGTTCGTGCTGGAGGTTTTCATGCTATCATTTGACATTAGTTTGAACCCTGACCTTTGAGGACATGACCAGCATGATGTCATGCAGTTTAAAACACAACTAATTTTACTTTAAAGGATCTAACAGGTTTCAGTGTGAAGGTTGGAATTTCTATTCAAATGACCTACCTCAGCTATCACTTCTATAACTTTACATGCATTAAAATAAGGGCAGCGGTAGCCACATCTAAAACACAACCCGTCTACATGTTATGTCGCGTTGCGCTGCTCCATTCTCCACCCAATTTTTCAGCGCTATCTCATATTTTCATTCTAGAGAGAATATTATGTCATGTTTAAAACATATATTGTCTTTTAACTGTCTTCACAGTAACATCAAATGGAATTTCACAAAGGTAAAGTAGTTTTTCCCCTTTATTGACTTTAGAAACGTGCACATTGAGTTAATACATGTCTTCCTCTGCAGTTTCTGATTAACAGAGAGGGAGAAGTGGTGAAGCGATATGCTCCTCTAGATGATCCCGCTGTGAGTGGCGTTAGCTTGTGCTTCTGAGCACTAATTCTGAGCTTTGTGAGCTTTTACAGTCAGTAACAGTTTTGCTTTGTCATCACAGGTAGTGGAGAAGGATCTCCCAACTTACCTGTAACTTCACCATCTTTGGCTACTGAACTCTCTCCTGGAATTATCGGTCTCTGTGTGGGCGTGTGTGTGGACCTGTGACGGCCCGTCTGCAAACTCAACAATGGGGAGGACGGGCCCGATGATGCTTGGCGTGCAACTCACCACCATAAGTCTCACTCTGAGTCGATAAAACCATCCGAGAGGACGTTCATTAGCTAATGCTGATAGTAACACTCTTCACTCCACTTCTACAGCCATTCCGCCTCTAAATACTAAGCAACACGTTTTTCCTTCATGGTGTTTAAAAAAAAAAAACAATACTCAAACTTTTATTTGTACTTGATGTCTATAAAATCATGGACTAACTCCTGAGAAATAAAAATTTGACAAAGGATTAACTTGTAATGACTATGGGTTTTTTTTTTTTTTTTTTTTACCTCTTTAGTGTTGACACCAAGAGAACTGAGTAATAAAGTAACAACGGGGAAAAAGTGTGTACCTTTGAGAAGTGTTCTGAAGTTAATGTATGTAAATGATCGTAATTAAAGGTAAAAAGGAACACATTCCCTGTTAGGCGCGTTAACACGGTAGCTAGAAAACCCAAATATCCAACTTCAACCTGCAGCGACGCTGCGGTGTCACCTCATAAACAGCCCGTCCCTGACAGGCGCCAAGAACTTGGTTCCGCTTCTACTTAAATCATTAAAAATGATAAAAAATTGAATTTAAATAAATTGAAATTAATGTTTTCATCTGATAAAATGTATAACTGCTTATAACTTAAGAAAATATTTGTCTCAGCAAAATTAGTATTATTTAATCGACCTGTATTTTATTTATTTTTATTTACATTTAAACGACTTTTTTTCAGTAAATGTTTTATTTGCTTATGAGCCGTGTGCGTAATAATTTGGGTTTATTGTTTACTCTTCTATAGATGGGTACGGGGGCAAACGTTTTTACCTCTAAGTGTAATAACAAGTCTTTATTTGCTCAATTATAATGATGCGTGTGGTGAGGGGGGGTCGTATCGGCTGATGACGCGCATCCATGGCAGCGACGACCAGCATCGCCGCTCGATCGTGCCGCCGCCTCCGTCGACGCGCGGCGACGACCATGCGTGCGTGTGCAGGCCCCTCCGACGCATCGGGAGCGTTAAGCCGCGTCGAGGGCGAGATGACAGCATTTCAAATCAGATCAGCTCTCATCCGGGCCGACTGAGGATTCCACCATCACGAGATGGACGCGGAGAGCGCGGAGTCCGGGGAGGACGGGAGGACGAGTCTGCAGATGGACCTGGAGGACCCAGGTTCGTATATCCTTCGCGGTTAGACCTTAAAAGAAATACCAGTACCGGTAAATCAGCTGCAGCAGGTGCGTGACCAGCATCTCGCCATCCCGCCGATGCTGGTGGCCGCTGACAGCTGATGGTGTCGTGGGCTCCTGCAGGGTCCACAAACACCAAGCGCATGGGAATGAGTCCTAGTGGTGTTGCAGAGCTGCTCAGAAGCTTCAGCTCTCAACTCTAGAACAAACACACTTGCAGGCGGACTGCAGCCATCATGGAGCACTGATGGTGACAGAATACCAAACATAAATCACTAAATGTGCTGGTAATAGCCTGGAAACGGGATAAATACCCTAAAACAAAGGCAAAAGTAAAACAGATTTTTAAAAAATCTATTAATTTATAATGTTTCCTATATTGGAATATTGTGACAGAATAGTAGACCGCAGCTTTTTAATGACAATGCTGCAGGGAAATCCATTAGTTTGACATTAGCATCTGCGGGGGATCTTTCCCACAGCAAAATATGGCAGACCAGCGTGAGATGCTGTTCAGTTTCAACGTGGCGTCACGTTCTGTTGCCGTGACACATTTACATCGCAGGAATCAAAGCCAGGATTTGGGGTATTGATGCAGAACTGGGTTGCAGTCATGGAAATGGTCTCGTGTGTCATGTGACTGCTCTGCGCGGTCCAATGCGTGTTTTCATAAATTCTCACCATCTCTTCCTCTTGGTGGGTAAATCTGGAGAGTGCTTTATGTAATCTGATATGCAATTCTAGGTACACACTGATCCCCGGCAGCTGTGTGTGTTACAGGAAAAATGTATGTGACGGTTTTTGGAGCATATATAAAAGGGCAGAAAACCGAAGTTCTCTTTAGAATAATATGCACACACAGTCATGTACACACATAATATGTGTGTTTGTGAGCATATGATTATTAAATCCACCAGATTATACTTCTGAGAAGGTCTTGAGACCTTCTCTGCTGTAATAATCTACACCAGCATTTAGTGTCACATTAATGTCACAACAACAGGCCAGCATTTTCTTTGGGGGGGTGGGGGGGGGCGGGGGGGTGGAGATAACTGTAATCCTCTTTGCTACGACAAAGACGCATGGAGATTCGAGGCCTCCAAAAACGGAGAAAGTGCACGTTAGAATACAAGCGGACGCGTTGTGAATATACGTTTGCTCATTTTCTCTAGCATTCTTCTGGGAGTATTTGTTTCATGTCCACCGGGGTTTCACCACTGACTTCGTCCTCTGTGGCACTTTATTCTGGATTGACCCTAATCCCCAGAGAGAGAGAGAGAGCATGTGTGTGTGTGTGTGTGTGTGTGTGTGTGTGTGCATACTCATTGTTTTCCCAGACAGGCTTTGACGCAGCCCTAATCTGATTGTTACAGGTGTTCCTGTTACTGTATCTAAACAAAGGCCATCAATAAAACGTTGTGATCTTAATGAATGATCCATTTGTTGGCACGATTAGTCCGATTGCATGTGTGAACCTTAAGGCCAAGTCATAGATCACCAGATTTCGCTCAGAGTTTTATTTTTTTGGCATTTGTAGTTGTTACACCTGTTTTGCTACAGATTTGAGCGTTAGCCGCATTAGCATTTAGCAGCAGTGTGTTCTCACTGATGTGTTGGTTTGAGCGTTGAAGACCGTGCTCGGATGTGCTCGGCTCATCGTGTGCAGTAGTAAACGAGCCGTCAGCCTCGCACGACCTGGAATATAAACCGCCTCCTCTCCTCCTCGCTTCTTACTGGTTTAGGCCCACACAGAGTAGTCCAACCTTGATGTCACTGTGGGAAAGATTCCTTCCTAATCCTGCAGTGTGATTGGTTGGCGCCGCGGCAGCAGTCAGATTAGGACGGAAGTCAATCCAATGGTTCTTTACATCCTGGGTACAGCACTGGCTGGTCCTAGGAATAGGCAAGGCAGTGTGCTCTTCAGGGTCTGACTACTGAATGTCAGGGCTTCTGGATTAGCAGGCGGCTCCTCCAGGTTCCAAACTCGTCCACCGGTGAGTCAGTCGCAACTTTATTTAACATTTGTGAGGTTCCGTGTCGTCAAAGTTCCACTTTTCTTCAAGAAGGTTAGTCAATCCGACACACAGAAATGGGTTTAGAGGTACAGTTTTTTAGATAAAGAGCTAAACTCGTGCAGCGCCCCCATGTTCTGCTCACCGGATCAGTTCTCATCTCCCCTCTCTCCAGATCCAGCCAAGAAGACTCAGCTAGCAGAGGTGAGACGCTTCACATTGGACGTCTTCAGTCCACATCGGTGCGCAGCCAACTCAGACTCTCTGTCTCTCATCAGATGCCGTCTCCGCTAGGAGCGGGTCCGACCCACGAGAAGAAGATTGGCCACAGGAGGGTAGATGCCTCTGGGGAGACGACCTACAAGAAGGCACGCGTGTTTCTGGCTCTTTCTGTCCGTCTGTCTGTCTGGTCATCGCCTTTGACGTCTCCCTGCCCTGCTCTCTGCCCCCAGACCGCCTCCTCTGCTCTGCAGGGGGCCATCCAGCTGGGCATCGGCTACACCGTCGGCAACCTGAGCTCCAAACCCGAGAGGGACGTGCTGATGCAGGACTTCTACGTGGTGGAGAGCATCTTCTTCCCCAGGCGCGTTTGCACCATCCGCCGCTCCTCCGATATTTCCTCCCCCCCTTTCTAATCTCTCCTCCGTTCTCCCTTCCTCCAAACAGCGAAGGCAGTAACCTGACGCCCGCCCACCACTTTTCAGACTTCAGGTTCAAAACCTACGCCCCCGTGGCCTTCCGCTACTTCCGCGAGCTGTTCGGGATCCGGCCGGACGACTACCTGGTGAGGTCACCCTCCCCCGGTGCCGCTCGCATTGGTGCCTTTAGATGCATTTACAGTTATTTGCTTAAAAGTGTTAACTGTTGCTTCCTCACTCCACACGGGCACGCACGCGCGCACGCTCACACACCCACATGGATGCACACACACTCTGTTTAAGGTCCTTCCTGTGTCAGGGGGAGATTAGAGGCTAAAGCTTTCCTTCTTAAACTGCACCTACTGTAATGGCAGCCCGTCAGGCTGTTGCTCGTGTTTGTGCACATGGTTCACATGGTGTTTGCGGGGGGGGGGGGGGGGGGGGGGGGGGCTGGGTTAGCACTGTAAGTGCACTGTGCTGGCTAAAGCTTGGTCTTCTCTGCCAGATTATGTCAAAATGAGCCGCTCTTGCCCTCAGAATCAGTTTAACTTGGAGTGTTTTTGTGGTTTCGGTTTCCTCACCCTCTGGATGAGCCCCCCCCCCCCCCCTTCTGTAGAAAGGGGGGCCCACTTCTCCACTTTAACTTGGTTTGGCCCACAGTTATCAGCATTTGTACCTGAAAGCATTCCCTTCAGTACGGCGCCTTTGGACTCATCTCTGGTCTTTATCCCTCCTTCTCTTGTCAGTATTCACTCTGTAACGAGTCCCTCATCGAGCTGACAAACCCGGGAGCCAGCGGCTCCATTTTCTACGTGACGCGCGACGATGAGTTCATCATCAAGACCGTCCAGCACAAAGAGGCCGAGTTCTTACAGAAGCTTCTTCCTGGATACTACATGGTGAGTCAACCTGGGGATTCCACCCACAAACTGAACCCCTTTCTTTGGTTTGAATCCGAGCAGAAGTTAGCTCGCTGGCTAACCCGCCGCGTGCTGGCTAACCCGCCGTGTGCTGGCCATGTGTTCTTGTTATGGTGGCAGTGGTCAGAGATTTGGAGCCCTCTTTATCCCCCTTATCCTTCCCTGTTGGGGTTGCCAGCGCCAGCAGTTACGTCACCAAGTGACTTTGTAATTGAGCCAAGCGACCCGGCTGTACTTGACCCGGGTCCGGGTTAAGTACTCCTTAAGTGGTTCAGCGGGCGTGCACATGATGGGTGGAGGGCTGTGGGTGGGTCACGCTCTCTGGCAGGTGCAGGCGCTAAAACAAACACGGCCGAGCTACAGGACGGACCGAAGTCATGGGACGCGCTGGTTGTGCTTCCAGAACCTGAACCAGAATCCCCGGACTTTGCTGCCCAAGTTCTTCGGCCTCTACTGCGTCCAGTGCGGGGGCAAAAACATCAGGGTTGTGGTGATGAACAACATCCTGCCGCGCTCAGTGCGCATGCACCTCAAGTTCGACCTGAAGGGCTCCACGTACAAGAGACGAGCTTCCAAGAAGGAGCGGGAGAAATCCAAGCCCACCTTCAAAGACCTGGACTTCCTGAGTGACGTTCCCGAAGGCCTCACTCTGGACCAGGACACGTACAGCGCTCTGATCAAAACCCTGCAGAGGGACTGCCTGGTGAGGGACATGGAGGACATTATTGTCCTCGCTTGACCATTAACCTCGTGCATTGCGTATCAACGGTTTATCTGGATCATATTTATGGTTTCAGGTTCTTGAAAGCTTTAAAATCATGGACTACAGTTTACTGCTGGGGGTCCACAACAAGACCCAGGCGGAGCGGGAGCACCAGCCGGCGGGCTCGCCGGCGGGGGGCGGCGAGGAGAAGAGGCGCGCCCCTCAGAGATCCCTGTACTCCACGGTGATGGAGTCAATACAGGGCAGCTCCACCTGCAGGGACACGCTGGACCACGATGACACGTGAGTGGCCGGGTTTAGTTTGCCGCTGTGGTGGGGGTCCGCCAGTAATGCAGAGGTCCTCTTCTCTGTCTGCAGGATGGGGGGAATCCCAGCTGTGGGGGGGAAAGGGGAGAACCTCCTGCTCTTCATTGGCATCATTGACATCCTGCAGTCCTACAGGTCAGAAACGGAGCGCCGACCGCTGGAGTCGGTCCTCGTGAACTGGATTTGACGACGTCAGCTAGAAAACACGTGAAAATGTCACCTGATTAGACACAAAGTATTTATATCCTGTTAATCTTTAAGTGTCGCTCGTCCAACACTGATGGTGCGTTCAGGGTCTCTCTTTAGATATGTTGATATAACAGGTTCAAATAAATCGCTCGTCTTGTTGGACAGGCTCATCAAGAAGATGGAGCACACGTGGAAGTCCCTGATCCACGACGGGGTGAGCCTCTTCCTCTTTTCCTGTGTCCGTCTCAGCAGCCAGTGATGTAAACCTAAACCCCCCCTCCGACCCCCACAGGACACTGTGTCAGTCCATAGACCCGGTTTCTACGCTGAGAGATTCCTGAAGTTCAGCAGCACTGTCGTCTTCAGGAGGAGCTGCTGTGAGTCTGAACGCTTGGTCCTGTTGTTCTTGTTATTCCTGTTGTTCCTGTTGCTCCTGTTGCTCCTCTTGTTCCTGTTGCTCCTCTTGTTCCTGTTGCTCCTGTTGCTCCTGTTGTTCCTGTTGCTCCTGTTGTTCCTGTTGCTCCTGTTGCTCCTGTTGTTCCTGTTGCTCCTCTTGTTCCTGTTGCTCCTGTTGCTCCTGTTGTTCCTGTTGCTCCTCTTGTTCCTGTTGCTCCTGTTGCTCCTGTTGTTCCTGTTGCTCCTGTTGTTCCTGTTGCTCCTGTTGCTCCTGTTTTTCCTGTTGCTCCTGTTGTTCCTGTTGCTCCTGTTGTTCCTGTTGTTCCTGTCGTTCCTGTCGCTCCTGTTGTTCCTGTTGCTCCTCTTGTTCCTGTTGCTCCTGCTGTTCCTGTTGTTCCTGTTACTCCTGTTGTTCCTGTTGCTCCTGTTGTTCCTGTTGCTCCCGTTGTTCCTGTTGCTCCTTTTGCTCCTGTTGTTCTTGTTATTCCTGTTGCTCCTGTTGCTCCTGTTGTTCCTGTTGCTCCAGTTGTTCCTGTTGCTCCTTTTGCTCCTGTTGTTCTTGTTATTCCTGTTGTTCCTGTTGCTCCTGTTGCTCCTGTTGTTCCTGTTGCTCATGTTGTTCCTGTTGCTCCTGCTGTTCCTGTTGTTCCTGTTGCTCCTGTTGCTCCTGTTGTTCCTGTTGCTCCTGTTGCTCCTGTTGTTCCTGTTGTTCCTGTTGTTCCTGTTGCTCCTGTTGCTCCTGATGCTCCTGTTGTTCCTCTTGCTCCTGTTGCTCCTGATGCTCCTGTTGTTCCTCTTGTTCCTGTTGTTCCTCTTGTTCCTGTTGCTCCTGATGCTCCTCTTGCTCCTGTTCTTCCTGTTCTTCCTGTTGTTCCCATTGTTCCTGTTGTGTTGGGACACATTTGGAGTCAGCTCTCTGCCTTCACAGCACTCCGTTCGTCTCCCTCCAAGAGAGGTCGGGGGACTCTGTCCAAGTCCGGCGGCGGGGCGGGTTCCACTGGGCAGCGCCCCTCCCTTACGGACGACAGACAGGAAAACCAGGACAACCAGGACAACCTGGAGAGCCTGCGAGGGGTCCATGCCTTCCTGATGATGGAGGACAATGGTAGCCCACAAGTTTTTCTTGTCTAAAGCATCCATTTTAATCCCTTAAATATGTTTCATTCTGATTTTTGGGGTTGGCGTGTATCAGGGAAAGAGCCGCCGTGCACTAATTCCTCCTTTGAGGACGCGACGACAGCGTCTATCACGACCACGCTGTCCTCCAACAACTCCAGAACCACCACCCCCTTCGACACCCCGGAGCACCCGCGCTACCGCAGGCAGACGCACTCGCCGTGCATATCCAGGTGAGCACCGTACTAGCGCTGACGTCCTGCTAAGGCAGCGATGCTGACTCACCCCTGCGCCTGTTCAGGTCACGGAGGATGGAGGTGTACGAGGAAAAGCAGGACACCATCACGGTGGAGGTGGAGCTGAGGTACAGCGGTCGCCTGGTGTAACAACACCCCGGCAGTGTGTAACGGTGCCTTTGTTGTTCCAGTAAAATCCCCAAGTCGACAGAGCTGACTCAGCTGACCGACACGTCTCCGGGACACCTGTCGCCCGATCCTCCGCCCGACGCCGTCACACCCGCCGTCGCCCCCTCCAGCGCTCCGTCGCCCTCCACCGCGCTTCCTCCCTCCTCCACCCCTCCGTCCGCCGCCCAGCCATCCTCCGCGCTCGCTTCGCCCATTCGTCCATCCGCCAACCCGCTCTCCTCCTCCCCCCCGGCCTCCTCCACCCTCCCCCCTCCCGCCTCGGCCGGGCGGTCTGCGGCGCTCCCCGCGGCCTCCTCCACCCTCCCTCCCGCCTCGGCCTTCACTCCCATCTGCCCGGCCTCCTCCCGCCCGCCCTCTTGTCACCTCTCCTCCACACCCCTCTCCGCCTCCTCCCCCCCGAGCCCCCAGGTGCCCCCGCGCGCGGCGTCCAGTCAGCTGTCGGCGTGCAGCAGCCAAAACTCCCTGGATGGAGAAGCGCTCGTCTCTGACATTTACTTTGTGAGTTCCGGTGTCATCATGGTGTTGTTTTGTTCCCTCGCCTGCGGGGGAGTGTGTGGGGGGGGGGGGTTTCTCATGTCTCTGCGGTTTGCTATGGGTTGCAGCTAATCGTGCTTTAGAAACACTGGGAACACTGGGAACACTGGGCTCGTGTTTCCTGTCTTCATATCTGTCAATCATGTGTCCTGCCAGTGTTGTCTCCAGTCTCCATTCTCAGTTTCCTTATTTTGTCAATACTATCATCTTCTTTCCATTTATTTCTCATTTGTGAGTTGATTTATGTGTGTGTGTGTGTGTGTGTCCATTCATCAGTATGCAGACGGCAGATATTGGGTGTACTCTCCTGTTCTCGGCCGGCGTAAGCTAAACTCGAGCTCCAGCTACAGCGTAAGTTGTCACAGACGTAGCTGGACTCATTGGTTCCCTGGTCCATCACTGCAGGAACAGATGCACGAGGATCTTTAATAGAAATCAGACCATGCTGGTTTTTAAAAACCGATATATATATATATATATATATTTTAGTGTTAAATTCTCACCTTTGCATCTTCTGAAGGCCCATCTTGTGCATTTAAAGCATCCACCGTCATTTTAGTAGTGAATGTTAAAATAAATCTTTTTTTTTCCTCCCTGCATTTTTTTCTCTTTCAATCTTGAAGATATTTTACTTCTCATCCAAACAGGCTTTCAAGGTTCTGACCTTTCATCTGCTGGTCTTGAACTGACAAAGCCTTTTTGATGAAACCTGGAATGTGGGTTTGGATTGGTTCTGTGCTTTAAGCGACCCCAGAGCCAGACTCTTAGAGACTGGAAGCCACAGAAAAGAGGGTTGCTGTATAACGTTTAATGAGGAAATCTGCAGAGCAATTACAGCTTTTTATACCAAAACTGTTTCAAAATCATCTTTCACCTGTAATAGAAACTTTTATGATATAATGGATTTATTTTTAATGTAAATTCTGCAGTATGGCGAAGCAGTTCATGTTCTGTCAGCAAAAACCGAAAGCAACTTTTCCTAAAACTGTAAAAGCATTCATTTGCAAAATAAATTGAGTTTAGTTGCTAGAATAACTCTGGAATAGTCCGTTTCTGATCTTTCTCCTGTTTGCGCTCTCTGCCGCCCCCTGCTGGCTGATGCATTGCCAGCAGAACCAGGAGGATCAGAGCTGGGTGTACTCCTCCCTGCAGGGCGACTCCAGAAGAGGCTCGGACGGCGACAGTGAGACAGTGAGTGTCCAGTAACTTCCTTTGTCCCTTTAACCTGATTTCCCTTCCATCCACTCATCCCACCGCTTTTCTGCTCTTTCAGTAACCGGCAGCAGTGACAGCTGCAGCTTCTCTCACCGCAGGCAAAGTTGGAACAACCCAAACAGCCATGCAACTGCAAGTGCACGACGGTCCCCACAATGCAAGGCGTGAAGCAGCAACCGAGTGGGTGTGGGTGTGTGTGTGTGTGTGTGGGGGGGGGCTGTCCAGCAGGTATTTCTGCAGTCCTGCCGAGTCTCTGAATCATGCAGCATCGCGACAGCTCCGTCTATGCAAGACGTGGACCAGTGCTACTACTGTTGCTTCACGGCTATTTAATAGTGTCATTTGTACCATATTCAATTTTCAAGCACTTTATATCGTGTACGTGTCGCTGCAGATCTATGTAGTTCTTCCTATTTTGTCGTTACTCGTCAACATTTAGCATTTTCTAAACATTAAAAGAACAAATCACCTGTATTGTATGGTGTGTTTATGTACAAACGCTATTGTTTTCTCTGGGGGTCCGAGTAGGAATTCTTAAAACGTGTTCCAAATGCCTTATTGTCTGACTGATATTGATTCTAAAAGATAGATTTCAGTCAAAAGAGAACATGTTGTTAAAAAAAAGAGTATTTCATTGTGACCAAACAAGACTTTTAAGTGTACATTTCCTTTGGATTGATTCAGAACCAAGAGGCAGCAAACAGAGAACAGAGCTATTATTGTTGTGACTCGAGTGCATATGATCAAACGCATGCATGTAAATGATTTTGTGCCCCTGTGTCCGTGTCTGCGCACGTCTTTGCATGCCATTTGGGAGACAGAGATGTCCGTTTGTCACATATTCAAAGTACGGTCTGAACCAGCTAAAGCATGTCGGCTGTGTGCACGTGGGTACAGAAGCTGCCCCTAAACACCCTCCCATCCAAACCAGTGGATTAATCATGAATTAGTGCCCAAAGTCTGATGTTTGTCACCAGCATTTTTCCTCTCCTGGACGTGATGGAACCTGGCAGTACTGCTGTAACTTAGTGGTGCGTTATTACTGAAGCTACTCTGCCTGGTATCCAACTGTTTAAGATCACTGTGTAAACACAATAAAAATAAAGATTATATGTTTTAAAAAAAGTGGGTTAAATGTTGTCAAAACCTTAACTTTCGAATATAAGCTGCACGAGTGTCAGTTGTCCACTAGATGGCAGCACAACGTCTGGAATATTTAGTTAAGATACAACATGCAAACACAGCATCAAAGCAGATAAATTACTGAAGGTTTTTCTCTGTTTTTTAAAAATCGAATGAATTCTTATGCATGCATCACTCAGATGATGAAATGGAATCTTAATGGCTTTGTTGTTTAGTCGACAAGACATTTCATTAAAAAGTAGTGGATTTATTATGACGAAATGACTAATATGACTTCAAGTAAGATCTCAGCACAGACAAACCCAAGAATGAAAGGAAAACAGATGGAGAGGCCTTGTGTGTGTCCACTATATTCATTTATGTGTATTAGCCAGCCGAGAGCAGCACTCAAGCTGACGAGTCAGCCATGTCGGGCCTGTGATTGAAAGCGTGATGGACGGGGATCAGAAAATGTGGCCTCGATTGTCCTGGAATGGAATTGTCCCTCTCCATCCTGATCTGCCCTCACATCCCCCCTCTCTGCACACAAGGTTGCAGACGCCTGCCATCACACGGAGTTCGTTCCAAAATTACATTTAACTAACAGACAGGAGACAGGAATCCTGACAGAAAGTGCAGCGCTTCCACTCTTGGTTTACTTCTGGGAAGTGAAGGTATCAGGTGGCCTCCTGCATCCTGTCTCCTCGGTTCTGGGAAACCTCCTGTGATGCTGCTCTGATTTCCTCTCACATGTAAACCGTTTGAGGGACCGAGGAGCAAAAATAATAAAGCCGAAGTGTTTGTCTGCGGGGTGAGAAGGGGTCGTTGCTTTCATCTGCAGGCGCCGTGTGTGATGCGCTCGTGTGGACGCCATCGGATCAAAGCAAGCTCTGTGTTTCCAACTCTCTGTGTGGGAGGTGAAGCCTCACCTACCCAGAATTCCTTGCCACACACTTCCTCACAGCCCCCACAGAGGCAGCACACGTCCTCATCAAACTGTACACCAGCGGCCAAACTGCCGATTTCATCCATTTTGGCATCAAAACGAAAGGAAAAAATCTCCTTCGCTCACGTGTTGCTAATTTTAATCCACGATAGATAGGAAGTGTGCAGATGCCTGTCAGTCCTGCGGAGGGGGCGCGCTGCCCTTTCACACGCAGCTAGGAAGCTGCCTTGCCAGTGTCTTAAGGCAGTATTTATCTTTCTCAGTCTGGCAAAAACAAAGCCATTGATTTCTAATCCTAATCCCCTTCTTCTCCTATTGATCACCTATCCATTCTTAATGAGATGGAGGGATGGAGGATGGAGGGCTGATGAAGGACAAAGCTTTCCTTACAGATGTGCTGCTGACTTTTCCCTCCACGCACAGAAGGGAGCAAAAGACCGATTAATTAATACCATTATTAATACAGCATTACTGATCCCTCTCGTGATGAATTAAGATCAAATCCCTTCTAGAGAAGCTCCCCCCAGCACCCCAGCAGAGCTCTTTAATACCAGCCTGATTGAACCTTCACAAAACCAAAGGTTTTATTCACCATCATCCGTTCGGTTTCACATCTCAGTTTCCTTAACAGAAACGGTGACTAAAATAACACTTTAAGATTTTAAAAAACACATTTTCGTTACTAGAAATGCTAAAACAAAACTGAAAGGATGATGAAGAAGAACAGACCCTCCTGCTTCCGTCACGTTCCTGAGCCGCAGCCAGGAACATCTGCTGCTGATGTTGGAGATCCAGAGCTAGTGTTGTTTGTCAGCAGATTTGTGGGATTAATGTTAATCACGGCCGGGTTTTCAACAGCGGGCCTGATGTGGGGGGTCCACATTCCTGAAGAGACGACTCAGAGAGAAGCTCTCAGACGGCTTGGGTCTGGGGTCGGGCGGCGCCCCCGGAGGGCTTCCACGACAGGAACGTGGGCTCCACGCTGCTTTGGAGTAAACGGGTGATGCGGTACGGCATCTGGATGTAAAAAATTGCGCCCTGGGGATATTTTTCCAACGTGCGTGATAACAGCTGCAGTGGAAGTCATTAATAGCGGGCTAATGTGTGTCAGATGGTACCTGTCCAACAGCAGCAGCAGCAGCAGCAGCGGGGAAGAGCGAGCGCCAGGATACGACTGACTGGACGCCATAATGAGGACCACGGCCGGCCAGCACGGACAGCTGCTTAGTCTGAGAGAGAGTGTGCATGTGAGTGTGTGTGGTTGGCTTTCCTTGATGATGAGGTGAGAAATAGATTAAGAACAGAATCAAAAAGAGCTCAGAGAACACATACACATACACACACACACACACACACACTCACTCACACACAACACAGATACTAACAACCTAATCAAGGGTTACCGTGGGAATGCCTGTGGCATTATGTCATTCATTGAAGTGATGCCTTTAATCCCGAAACAAATCTAGACTTTGTGTTGGCAGGTCTGTGTGCGTGCGTGTGTGTGTGTGTGTGTGTGCGCAAAGGCCAATCTCACACAAATTGCATCACGGCTGGTCGCGCAGCAAAGGCACCCCGCTGCCACTCCCACATGGAAGAGCCGGCAGGATTAGCCGGCTCTATGCCAGCCTTAATCTGAGGACAAAAATCCACCCTCACCTCCCACTGAGATGCCGAGACATGAAGATTTAATTTGATCTGCCCTCTTCAATACAACAAGAGTGTCTTTTAACACTAAAAAGGACCGCTGCTCGCGCTAGCAAAGTGGACCTAAACGGGGCCCTTGTGGGACGCCTGCTGATTCAGTGCTATTTGCTATGTGCTGAAACTCTCCCACTAAAAGTGTCACATTTAGACCAATCCTATTGTAATCGCCCCAAAGGAACATGTGGACAGTTAAGCAGAAGGAAAACGGCAAATGAATCTACAGCCACATACTTAGCGAGGACGAGTCGTTAGCATCTCCCATGATGAGGAGAAAATTGGCGATTTTGTTACCGTTTTAAAGGATGAGACATACAAATCTGGGACCGATAACCTCTGGAGTCAGACAGATCAGAAAGATCACAGAACCGTGTCACTTTCTACATCTTTTTGCCAAACGACATCTCTTTTTTTCAAACCGAAGACTCATCGAGGAGACAGAAGAGTCCAGCTGATCGGATTTATCTGTCGGGATGAAAGTTCTGGAATCTCGGGGTGGCCACAACAAGCCTTCTCTCCATTTTTCCTTGGTTGCCGTGGTGACCGCTGACACATCGCCCACCAGCCACTGTACACAAAGAATGATTGGCTGCAACACGGAGTCGTTTTGAAAAGATCACACGTTCCCACCTGGAAACCAGCAGCGTTCCAACTTTACATTTTTAAACTTTCTGGCCCTTCTCTTGCACTCAAGCCAGCATCCGTTTCACCTCCAACACTAGCGCCTTCGCTGTCCGTCCCCCTGAAAACAGGACCCTAAATGAGTTGCCATTATTAGTCGACAGAAGCTGTTTGGTAGCCCCTGGCCGGGCTGTCCCCCCCCCCTCCCCAGGCTCCTCTTTCCCCGTCTGCAGCTACCTCATCTGCCTCATTAACCACCATCAGCATTTTGTTTGCTGCGTGTGATTTGATGTACTGGGAGGGAAGTCGTGTGTGTGTGTGTGGTTACTTGTGTATAGCTAACTCTCATTAGGCTTGAAAAACACTGGCATTTCTTTTTTCCCCCCAGAATATTGATGGTGTCTTCTCTCAGTTTCCTGTGGATCAAAAGGTTCTTCTGAACGTCTTTCTGCTGTGCATTAATGGACAGGGTGTGTGTGTGTGTGTGTGGGGAGACAGATGTCTGCTGATGCCATATATTTACTCCAAGCTACTCCACCAAAGGCACAAAAACGCACACACGCACACACTGTTTTCTCCGGTTTGAGTCGGACCAAAAGCCGCGCGTGATCACGCCGGCGGCGCCTCTGTTTTCCATCTTTCCGCCACCTCTGACTCAACATTCCCAGACCTTCCTCTTTCCAGCCACAGTCAGATGCCAAAAATAGGGAATGCTTTAGACGCCATCTGCATCCCGGCGTGCGCGGCTTATTTGAACACCTTCCACTGCCGCTGGAGTCGCATTTGGGATTTATTGCAATGCATTGTGGGGGCCATTACAATTCTTCCTTCCTGGTTCTATTTTACAATGTACAAACTAGATAATAAAAAGGACCATAAATAAACAGATCACTTAGCTAATGCTTAGCATCAAATAAGAGACACTTACAATTCATATGAACCATGATCTACATCTCTATGTCTAACCGACAGAAAACATTGATACATTTGAAAATGTAAAAGGACAAAAATAAAAGCCAAACAAATCATATAGTTTGTCAGCGTGAGCTCGTGATGATACATTCTGTCCAATTCTCACGGGTTGCTTTGCATATTTAGGATATTCAGATAAAACCGATACCTGGGGGGGGGGTGAACGCCGGATTCTATGCATTCACATGATGCACACCCACACACGCACACACACACACTCGTGCATGCATAGGACCAGAACACAAAACACATTATTCAAGTCAAGTCCAAGCCCAAAGCAGCCAAAAGGAATGTTGAAAGCCATTCAGCATCTGCAGCCTTCACGAAACACATGATGAAATATTGACAAATTAGAGGATGGAGCTGGGAGCGATCTGTGTCCGTGTCCATTCTTTTTTTTTTTTGCATTTTGTCTCTTTTTTTTATTAGAAAATTCCACAGGATGAGAGTTGGCAAAAGTGCTGCTTCTCTCTGGCGCTCGCCGCTCCGTCCCACCGGTCAAAGTCCCTCTAAAGTGCACAGATGAGGTAAATGAAAACTCTTGTCGGGGACACGTGTCCGTCCCTGTCCCGACTCACACCGGGACCATCGTGTGTTGCATGTGCTGCATCTGTGACAACATTTCTTGCTGTAAGCTCGCCGTTATTATGTCCTGGTGTGATGCTGTGAGGATCCCGAGTCTGTCCATCTCACTGTGGGTGCAAAAAAAAGAAAGATCTCATAAAGACATCTGACGGAAAAGGAGCTGGAGCCCGTTCAGCAGGCAAACCACTCGTTTCAAGGACACTTGTGGGTCCATTTACCCGCCAGCTGACAATAACCACCCGATTGTAACCATTGTAATCGAGCCGAATGTGGACAAAAGGACACATTTAGTGCCTTTGTACAAATAAACCCCACAGTTATTCAAGGTAAAGCAGAGTTTAATCATCCAATCACACTTACAAAAACATGAGGATGTTTCAAGGCCTCATTTATTAAAGTTAGAAGTTTAGGTGTGAAGCTTGACCAGGGCTACGGCTCTCTTTAATTAAGGGAGGATTTCACAAAAAGCTGCCTCATTACTCACTAGTCGGAGGGGGGGGGGGGGGTTGGGCTACATCCACACGTTAAGGTAATTGCGTGGTGCAAAAACCCCGCAGGGCAACTTGTCGACAACTTGATGGAGTGTAAATGTTTCGGGGTTTTTATTGGATCATTGCGCAATGTCTCGAAATCACCGTGCACGGTGACAAAGTGCCGTGCAAGCGTGCGAGGGCTGTCTGCCGATCTGTGGGCCGCCTCGTGTTTGACCACTTTCCCAGAGAGGACGAATCCACTGTATCATGTGCTTGAGAGCACTGACAGATGAAGTTCAGTGTGTGTGTGTGTGTGTGTGTGTGGGTGAACTCACTGGTGTGTGAGAGTCAGGAGACTTTCCAGGCTGGTGTATCCCGCCGCCGTCAGTGTGTCCCGGTACCTCTCCAGCCCCACAGACTGCAGCCACAGACACACCGACCACTCCGGCACGCACACCTGCGGCACCACTGACACGCACACCTCTGGACCCACCCCCGTCTCCAGTATGGTGCCTGTGGGCCTGGGACCGGCGGGAAAGAGCAGTGTCAGCAACAAGTATGGACTCATAAGTGAAGACACCGCGCAGACGTGTTAATCAGGAGGATCACGTCTGCTTCTGTTTTAGTGGGATTTAGGAGCCATTATCCACGCACACGGAGCGGGCGTACCTGTCTCCTCCAGTGCGCCGCAGAGTTCCAGGGTTACGGATGAGTTTGTCTAGCATGTTGAGTATCTGGCTGAAGGTGGGCCTCTCTGCTCGCTCTCTCTCCCAGCAATCCAGCATTAACTGGTGCAGCACCAGCGGACAGTCCATGGGAGCGGGCAGGCGGTAGCCCTCTTCCATGGCCTTGATCACCTGAATCAGAAGCAGGGAGGTCAATAAAGATGCTCCAAGACCTGTGAGGATGACCCCAGCTGGGAGTCCACCCCAGCAGGAACACACCCTGCACCCTAATTAGGGTGAAAAAGAGATTTTCTCCAAGGGAGGGGGGGGGGGGGGGGGTCACAGGGGTCAAACATTCAGGGCCAGAATTAAATGTAACAGCAGACACTTTAGATTTCTGCACATTTAATATTCAGGCTAATAGAAAATGGATAAAGAAACTTTGAATTAAAATATCACAATATGCAGTCAAGTATAATTTAGGGGAAATTATTTTATGGTTTTGAATAAGTAAGTTAATTAGTTAGTATGTAAATCTGTATTCATTATTACAATCAATATTAATACTACACGTGTAAACATCTATTTAATGAGTAATTAGGCTAATCGGACTGCATCGTCAGCATAGATGATGATGCACAATCAGGACTGTAAAGTTCCATGTAAATGAAGATTATTATTTATCAGGATGTTCTGTTGTCTCCAAGGCAACAGGATTTCTGGAGGTTATTGCACTGACTCACATCTTGGTTGTTCATGTCCCAGTAGGGTCTCTCTCCGTACGAAACCACCTCCCACATGACGATGCCGTAGCTCCACACATCGCTGGCCGTGGTGAACTTCCTGTAGGCGATGGCCTCCGGAGCCGTCCACCTGATGGGAATCTTCCCTCCAGGTGAAAGATAAGTTCCGGTGTTCTCCTAAATGTTGAATCAACACCACATGCAGTTGATATTGAAAGATCTAAACACTGATGGTATTCGAATGGTTCTGGGGACTGTCTTACTCTCGTGGTGTAGGCCGCCTCTGGGTCGTCCTCCAGGACCCGGCTCAGGCCAAAGTCGGACACCTTGCACACCAGGTTGCTGTTGACCAGGATGTTGCGCGCCGCCAGGTCTCTGTGCACGTAGCTCATGTCTGACAGGTACTTCATACCCGAGGCGATGCCGCGCAGCATGCCCACCAGCTGGATCACCGTGAACTGGCCGTCGTGTTTCTGGAACGTTGATGGCGGAGACAGACGAGCGTTAACGGCCGATAACATCTGCTACTGTAGCTGACCAAAAGAAGCGAGAAAGTTTCCTTTGGCATTTACGTTTTATGTACGAGACTAATGAACCGAACCAGTAGTTCCTACAGCATCACCTGTCTTCACACTGGTGGTACCAGACTATGCTTCTTCATCTAATGGGTTGGAAGTGATGTAATTTGGTAGGTACTCTTAGAAAAATAGAGCTTGCAGTGCCCTATGTGTCCAGTAGGGGCATCCAAGCTTAAATATGTAAAAGTGCTATCATATTTACAGTGTGTTGCAAAATTGTTTGATTCTTTTTATGTGTTTCTTTTGATATAAACTCTGTGAGAATGTATGCAGAGTACACTTATATTTGGAGCTTGCCCTTCTGTCTGTGGTATCTACAAATTTAAAACTGCTATTTAACGGTACAAATGCAGCACTAATGTGTACTAACTCGAAGAAAAGCATCCAGGGATCCATTTTCCATGTATTCTGTGATGATCATCAGTGGTTTACCTGATGAGATAAGGAAATTAGACCAAAGCAAAACCTAGAAAATCCACACGCTCCTCTCGGCGGTTTGGAACACTCACATCTGGTGACCACGCCCTCCAGCCTGATGATGTTGGGATGGTCGAACTGCCCCATGATGGACGCCTCGGACAGGAAGTCCCGCCTCTGCTTGTCAGAGTAGCCCGCCTTCAGACTCTTGATGGCCACATAGATCTCCCTCTTGCCCTGAACGCGCAGCCGACCGCTGCAAACCTCCCCGAACTCTCCTACACACATACAGGGAAGAGTCAAGTCAGCACCTTGTAGGTGTGTGTGTGTTTCAAAGTGTGTGTGGGCTAGCGTGCCTTCGTGCCATGCTTACCCATGCCAATAACCCTCTCAATGTGAATACTGCTGACATCAATCTCCTTGGCGAATTCATGGATGGCTTGATCGGGGTCCTCGTAGGTGAATGGATCCACATAGATTTTGACTCCTGCCGTAGAGGTGGAAGGCGAGCGCGAGGGGGGGGAGAGAAGGAAGACGGATGAGAAACCGGAATTGCATAACTGCTGCATTTGTCATGTCAGTGTGTTTGGCAGAAGGTGCACGACGCCCTCGGTCGGATTAAAGATTTAAAAAAAAAAACCACTCTCTTATTTATGAGCATGTATGTATGCTGAATGTGCGTGTGCTTGTGCCTGTGTGTCTACCTGGGTTGAGATGCTTCTCCTCCTCTGATTCCTGCTTTGTTTTACTGTACTTGCTTCTCCTGATGAGACAAAAAGAAGATGGTGGAGGTTCGACACGCAGGGAAACAGAGGAACCCGCCAGATGACGTCAGGTGAGTTCTTTTAATGAGATACACGTCGGTGTTTTTCCTAAGTCGGACTGCGCATTCTTCTCCGTAGCTGCAGCATTAAAAGTGGGAAACAATGAGAACAGAGAGTGGCGGGCTGCAGGAGAGAGAGACACACGGAGCGAGCAGATGAAAGCGTTTGGGGGGGGTGGTGGTGGTGGTGGATAGGGGTGGAGGGGGGGGGGGGGCAGTGCCGCAGGTAGTGCAAGATAAAAGGCGTTTTCCGTTAAACAAAGAAACTGTCAGAAACAGCTTTGTGTGCAAGCAGGTGTGCGCTCGTGCGCGCTCGGACGCCGGCGTGCGCGTGGGGTCTGAGCGCTACCGGATGCTGACACACAAGCTGCGCTGAAGAGACAGTAATGACAAGTCAGGGACAAAGGGATTATCACTGTCTCCACTCTAATCCCCTTTAAAAGCTCCAGGTAACACACACATTATTTAGCCGCACAATAGCAGGGGAGTTGTGAGGGTGTTATTTCTGCAGGCTGGGGACAGATTAAAAGCTGTATTTAAGGTAGAGGCAGCGCGCCCGTGTTCCCATCACTGATGGGAAACTAGTAAACAAGCCTAGATGTGTGTGTGTGTGTGTACCTGCGGCTGATGATGAAGACGGCGGCAGATATCAGCAGTAAAATTCCGACCCCGCTGACAGACAGAAGCAGGAAGGCTGAGTTGACTCCTTCGCCGATCAGAGGGAAGGGATCTGCCGGGGTCAGATGGCAAAATCCAGAATCACAATGTTGCCAACAGCGCTGCGGCGAACGGCGCCGCGGCGGCGACTGTGATCTCCTGCTGCCATACCCGAGTTGGTGGCGAACTCGAAGGGGGCGCTGAAGTCGCCGTAGCCGGCCGCCGTGCGGGCGCGCACGTGGAACACGTACACGGTCAGAGGGCTGAGGCCCGCGACATCGGCGCCGCGGGAGAAGGTTCTCATTATGCGATAAGCTCGTTCCTTCTGATCCTGATCAGACGGGAAAAGCGAACAGAGTCAAACGCTTCAAGAAGTCGGGATTCACCTGCAGGGTGGGGTCGGGGGAGGGGCTCACCTTTTCATAGAACTTGACCTCGTATTCCAGGATGACCCCGTTGGGTCGATCCGGCTGTTGCCACGCCAACGACAGACTGTGCCTGGTGACATCTGTGACTTGGATGGAGGAGACTGGGGAGGGAGCTGAGGGGAGATGAGAGATGATTTTGTGATAGTGGCACAACTTTGAGGATTAATACATAAATTAAGGTCACAAAAACCCTTAAATTCTTCCGATAAAGAATATCGATCAAATCATTCATGCGCATTGAGGTTAATCGACTAAGAAAATCCACAATAATGAATATAAAGTGCTTCATATGTCCGACATCCTCAGAAAAATCAGAAAAACAGTAAAACCAGTTTCCCTTGTGTCTCTTAATCAATCACTCCAACTAAAATACGCATGGCTTTGGTTTCCATGGACACCCAATTTACACACTAAGTAATAATTTCAGCGCAATAAAGAAAAACAAGAATTAGATATAAAGTAGCGGTTGAGTTTGGTCGCGCTGCAAACAACCGGGTTTTTTTTCCACCCCTTTGTGCCATTTGTCCTCTTCCATAGCTGAGGTCACATGACACCTGGACGATCCCAGGCGCTTCTCATGTTGTGCACGACTTATTTCCCGGGGGGCTGAAACTAAGCAGGTGTGCAGTTTTTTTTTTTCTAAAAACGCCGCCACGGGCTCACAGCGGCGACGCTGGCGATTTAACAACGTGGGAGAGGGAAACTAATGGAGCATGTGCGGGGGCGCTGCGCACCAGCCGACACCTAAACTAAAATGAAACACGCCATAAAAATCTTTTTTTCTTTTCCTTCCGTCTTTGAACGCCGCTGTGGCCTAAAGCCGAACCGGGAGAACCAAAACCCGCCCTCCTGCTAGTGTGTTGCTACGCAGTGCCGGAACATGCGACGGCCATGCCTCCGTTCCCCTCCACCGGCTTCGCCTGTTTGTATTTAAGTCGCTGATTTACATTTTACTCAGATGCTTTGTGACATTCTCTTGACAACGGCGCTGTAATTAATTCAGCTCTGGTTTGGGTGGAGGAGGACGGAGTCATAAATATGGCAGCTATGACAGCGATAGTAAGATGCTGACTGACAAAACGTGTCGCGGGGCTTTGTTTCTCGCCGATGAAGGCTTCGCTGGAGAAGAGAAGTGCTTCTCAACTTCTCCTGTCAAGTTTCTATAATTGCCAAACATCAATTTAGTCGTGTTAAAATGAGCAGAGGACTGGAAACAATGGTTCGAAAGCATATGGAGAGCAACTGGGAGGGGATGCGAATACTCGACCAGTATGTTTTGTTTGCAGCGCCCAAACTCTGGATGAATTTGAGCTTTGCTGTGGCTTCGGGAGGGAATTCATCTTAACGACCCACTCAAAGATCTCCAAACACATCATTATTGCCACAGTGTAATCACGGGCCATCATCTCTACAAACACATCAATCACGCTTCTGACCCGCTTGGTTGGTGGTGACGGTGACGGCTGCGCTCTGGGATGCCCCCGCGCCGCCGGCCTGAGACACTCCGTTGCGTGCGTGGACGGTGAACGTGTAGTGCGTGTGCGCCCTCAGCTCGCTCACGACGACTTTGGTGGTCTTCAGGCCGGTCTGGCCGGGAGAGAAGAGCACGTCCGCGCCGCAGGGCAGGCAGAGTTGGGAGACAGAATCTGGGCCCAGTCTGGGATACTCTCCAGGCGTTCCCCTGCTCTGGAAGACCGCTTTACCTGACTGGACTCCAGTTCCCACAATCCCCTGGTCTGACTGCATCTCCGGGCCCACGCGCTGGGTGTCAGGCTGGGAAACGCTGCGATTCTTCAGGCCTTTTCCGGGGTTCTGGTTCCAGCTCCCTGTTTGACAGATGAGGCACTCCAGACTGTAAGTGGTGTCGCTGCGACCTCCCAGACGGCGAGGGGGGGCCCACTCCAAAACCACAGAAGTCTCGTTCACGGCGGAGATGAGCTGCTGTGGGGCCGACGGAGGCTCTGGGGAGAATAAAACGCATAACCAAGCTTTATATTATATGCTGCGCATAACAAAAGTGGAAGTATAGAGGCTGTACGGTGAAGGGAGGTTACTGCCAGAGGCTAAATGTAGACATCTGGCATCAGACTGGAAACCAGGCCGTTCACAGACGCTTTTGATGGGCCGGCTGTTTTTGCATGCGGTGAATTTCTTTTCTTTCTCTCTCCATGTGCATCACAGAGTAACTTTACACATGTGTTTTTTTTCCTTTTCCCAGGCTAAAGAAACTATGCGCTGTATATAGATGTAATTACGTTTATGACAGACGGGTCCCTGAGTCTGTCACATGGGGCTCGCTCAGAGAACGAGAGAGATAGAAACATTTATTCACTTCTCAACGTCTTCGGTTATCGCTCCCTGACAGGATGTCGATGGAGGCTGAGTCACAAATAATGGGATGGTGAAACAGAGGTGGCATTCAGACAAGTTTGTGACTCCCTCTGTTTCGCTGAGATAGCAAAACGCCGGAGACAATGACGGCGCTTTCTCCGTAACCCCTGTTTGCCGGCAGCGCACAAAAATATTATCGCCGCCACCGCTGGGCAGGCAGGGGCCCATTGTGCGTGCGTGTGTCCTTACGGGTGCAGGACATGGAGGGAGGGTCAGAGTCAGCGCGGAAGAATCCAGAATGGCACTCGCAGGCGGTGGCCCCGTCTCTGAGCGAGTGGCTGTGCGGAGGACATTTGGAACAGGCCGCCTCGGAGGACCTGGCCTTGTAGAAACCTGAGGGGCAGGCTGCGGAGGGGACAGAGGAAGAGGAGAAGTCAGCATTCAGACCCTTTAAGAAGGTGCAAAATAATAAAATGTGCAAAAGAAATGTGTGTGAACCTTGAAGTAACCTGATATTTAAGTGTTTCAAACATTATATTCGGCATGGTATATTCATGGTATATTCTTTGCATGGCTTGATTACAACCTGATTAGTAAAAGCAACTAAATAAAGCACGCACATGACCACAAAAGAGGTAATTCTGCTGATTGAAGGTTCTTATCATGTGAATCCTCTGCATCAATTAAGTCAGCGCCGACTTAAGTCCGAGCGACCCCTCTCGCTCTTTTTATACTCTTTGTTGACTCCCATATCGACAGCTCGGACAAAAAGAAAATCAATCCATGGACTGCCGGCGAATCGAAAAGATAAGGCAACGAGAAATAGATACAGAGCGGAGGGGGAGGGGGGTGGGGGAGGGAGCGCTCGCTTTCTTTTATCTCCGAGTTTGATGAGCAACCTCCCCCCAAAAGAAAGACAGAACCACCTTACAAGAACACTTATTGATGCACTCCCACTCGCCAACACACGCAGAAAGCGACCACAGCAAACTGCCCGCTGCAGGCGGCCCACGCAAATATACGGTAATTGACATTTAAATGTAATAACGTGGAGGAGAAGAGAGAAAGGGGGGTGAGTGAGAGGCGCGGAGGGGGAGTGGAGGGGGAGAGAAACCCTCTCTTGGTACACTGAGGAATTTGTGCATTGACAGAAGAACAATGCGATAAATGAGAGCATAATTATACTGCGAGACATCCACCGGCGGAGCGGCGGAGACGGCGGAGTGCGGTCGGCTGGTGAGCCACGTGGTTCCAGGAGGAAATCCTTCATTTGTCTCAGCTGTGATCGTCTTTTAAACACCTTCTTGCCTCTCATCACACTCTATTCATGCCCGTTCCGCCATCCCATCACCTTTCCTGGTTCTGTTTTCAACTCTTTCACGATTTTGAGGAGATGAAGCCATCCCAGTGGGAGTGGATAAGAATGAGGGGATGATGACTGGTGTGTGTGTATGAGTGTGTGTGTGTGTGTCAGGGAGGTTTATGACACTCATCAGTAGATGAGAGGGAGGAAGTCTCCTCTGTAATCTCCTCACACCGACCATCCTTCCCCATCTGTGCGAGCCTCCATTCAGGGACTCTTTCACCCATTCATCTGCCCTGCCTTTCACATTTTTCACCGTTTCCCTCCTTCGCTCCCAGCGTGCTTCCTCCTCGACCTCTGGCTACGGGACGTTGTGTCTTGGATAGCTCCCTTGCTCATGGCGTGTCTCTTTGTATCCTTCTCCTCTCAGGAACTTAAGAGCCAGCGAGCTCAATAGCAAGATAACGACGACCACGGGAACTTTGTGAGGAGGACAGGACAGCAGGACGGGATTTCTCCTTTTCTTTAGAGCGCGTTCTCGTCTTCCTCTCCTCACCTGATGTCAAGTCAAAGTACTTGTGTGTCCTCGTGAACTTGTTTTGTTTTGGGCCGTTCATGGATAATAAAGGCTGAAGGACAAGGAGCAGCTTTTGACTGGCCAATGCTTTAACAGATAAATACAACTGGGGAGGGGGGGGGGGGGGGGGGGGGGGCTTTGTCTCCATCCCATCCAATCCTCTGAGGGAAAGAAAGGAGCAAGTATCCCGACCATAAACTTCCCTCTGCAGCCCCTCATGTCTATTCTTTCTGCTGGCTGTAGCCTTTGGTGCCTTTTTTATTGTTGAATTTCATTGGGGGGGGGGGGGGGGGGGGTTGAGCGCTGACGACCTGGGATGGGAGCTCATGAGGGTATCATTAACCCGACATTAACCCCTACGCTGGATCATCCCAGCAAACGGCGGTGAACATGGGGGGGGGCGCTTGTTTGTGTCGCTTGTTCACATTTCGCAGCTTGGCTGCGGAGACGATCGCCTGGAATCCCGCCGCTGGAGACGAGAGCAAATGTGGGGGCGCGGAAGGATGAATCGGAGAGGCACAAGACTGGCGGGGAGCGAGAGATAAAGAGGTGAAAAGGGAGACGGAAGAGTGGGAGAAGGTGCCCTTTGATTACTATCAGCATTGTCGACATTTGCATATGCATTCCTCTGCTACCTCAAATGCAAATGAAGCCTGTGTTTCATCCTCTAAGAGCCGAGTCGGCACACTGTAAGTGCACGTGCGCGCGCGCGTGCGTGCGCGCGCTTGTCTTCTCTCCTTGACCCCTGTGTTATCTGTCATCATCTCTTGTTACTTCCCTGCAGATGCAGGAAGCACCCCTGACTGCTCCGGCCCGACGCCTGTCAATGTGACGGATGGACGGAGGGAGGAGCAGATTGACAGACGGGCGGACGGATTGATAGACGGCCGCATGAGAAGGCGGGACACTGTTAATCACAGGGGTCGTGCCCTCTTAATTACAGCTGCTGCAGATAAGATGCGATTCTTGCCTTTCCCCCCACTGTTTGTCTGCTGAATACCCGTCGATGTCGCGTCCCTTTAGGACTCGGTCTTAAATCCCGTGCGGATCCGCTCGCCGCTCTTTAGAGAGCTGAGGAATTTAAACACTGACGTTTGCTCTCATTTCAATATTCACAAAAAAGTGCTGGCTGGGAGAGAAATGTGCGCGGATTCGCGTGTGTCTGCCCTGGGATTAGCATGTGAATGCAGCTCCGCAACAATAGCCCTCCTCCCAGTCACACCCGGATCACCCCCCTACCACCGCTACCAGGAACAGCACAGACCCCTCCCCGCCAACGCCGCCGCCGCCACCTCACCCCTGACCGTGGATGAGGGAAAAAAGGCAGAGAAGAGAAAGGAGGGCTAATGAGAACGAGACAGACGGAGGGAGAGCTACAGACAGACTGGTGGAGCTGGAAAACCTCGGCTATATTAAGGAAAACCTGCACACACACATACACACGTCCCAGTATTTCTATCTTTGTGGGGATATTTATAGACAAACTACATTACCCAGCTCCCTACTCTAACACTAACAATCCCAACTGAACTAACCTTTACCTTAACCCAAGTCTAACCTCACCCTTAAAAGAGTCCTTTGAAGTTGTGAGGACCAGCCAAAATAAACGCCACTTCAGAAGAAAAACGTCCCCACTTCGGCGCAAAAACGACACACACACACAAAAACCCACTTTGACTGTTACAGAGGAATGTAAACCATTTCCCCCACGTGGGCTCAGCTTTTCTTCTTCTTCACTCACCCCCTGCACTGTCACCTTCCGTGCCCGCACACAAACACACATGCACGCTCGCACCGACACACTCCTCCCGCACTCTCCTCTGTAAGCATTCCCGGGCAGTCGTCCAGCTGAGGGAAGGGGGGGGATACAGTACACACACACACACACACACACACACACACACAGTCAGCAGTCCAACAGAACCAGAGTCCAGGAACGCGATGCAATAATTAGGGGGGCTGAACGGAGTGATTATGAACTCTTTCTGCCGTCTCTCTCTCTCTCCGTTGCGGCTGCTTTTCTCTCGTCTCCGTCTCTTCGCTGCTCCCGTCCAAAAAACCACTCTGCTGTCGATGAGACCCTGCAGGTGCGTTTGAAAGAAGCACGAGCATGAAATCTCTCTGGACTCGGAGGAACGCGCACACACACACACACACACACACATTCCGTCCCTCCCAGGCAGTGAGAACAGGAAAAAGGAGGCCGGTGGAGAGACGGTGAAACAAAACGCAGGAGGCTCCTCTTTCGGCGCCTCTCCGTGCGTTCACGTCTCTCATTCTCTCTGTTGTTTCTCCTCTTTCTGCCTTTTGTCCCACCTCCCTCGTTTCCGACCCTCCCAGACGAATCGCAGCTGTCAAACTTTTGACGTCTTCATCTCCCACGGTCGCGACCCTGCACTCCGCTGAACCCGGCTCACGTGTCTGTCAGTCAGATTTTTTGACGTCTTCATCGGGCTCGGTCGTGACCTCGGTCTTAACCGCCGCTTTGGAAAAGACGGGGAGTCCCCTCTTGTTCACCTCTAGTCTTCCTCTTTACACCCTATAACACCCCCGTTCCTCGGCGGGGGGAGGGGCGGCCCTGCTGTCAGTGGCCTTCTTTCATTCCTCCTCTCACCCCATTCAACATCTAATCCCGTGCTCGTCTCATCCTCCCCATCCTCATGACTCCTGCTGATGCTGGAAAGAACCGTTTCACATTTCACCGCTTTATTTCTTACACAGCAGCAAAACATTCCGGGCGCTGAGTGGCAGCACTCAGCTGCCAACAGTTCCACAAAAAGCCTTGTGAACCTGAACGTGCTTTTTGAAAAATAATTACGTCTCGGAAACCTTTAGCATATGCGCTGTGATAACTTACTGCATACTTAGTGTTAGCCTAGCATAGCACACAACACACGTGTTAACGGCAGTGGTAACAGTGTCACGGATCTGTGAAGAAGCCACATCCCATGCGTCGTATTTTCATCGTTCTTAGGCCTAATCCCAGAGTTCACTACAAAGCTCTGAACCCTCACAGATGGCGAAGGCGCCAGTTTGAAAACGGTGGATCCACGTTTCCTCTTACATTCAGTCATTCTTGGGGTTGGAGCACGGATGGCGTTTCTGCGAGTGTGTAGGCCAGACAGCGAGAACTGCGTCACATTAGCGCGACACAGACGTGCCGCCGAGGAGGGTCTTCGCATGGCTCAGGAGGAACCCGACTCAACCAGTGTGGCAGTATTGTGAAAACACAGCTTTAATGGCCCGTCCCATTATTCTGATATTAAATCTTGCAGGTTCATTGCTTATAAAGTGATGATGTAATTATCAGAATGATTTCTTTTTTTAGCAAAACAACAGCAAACACATTAAAGCCAAATAAAAGAAAGTGTGAGGAATCGTCTCTAATATTCCTTTGATTTGATGTGTGCCGGTCTAACACTGAAATTCCCTCCGCTCCACTGCCCTCTGACATAGCAGAAGCGCTAAGGACCCCTCCACTCCCGCAGGCTCAGAGCTGCCCTCTGTACTCATCGGGTCTCTGGTGGATTCCCGCCGAGTCAGCTGAGCCCAGCCGGCGGTGACGGCCAACAAGGGCGGGAAGACGTGGACCAGAGCGGCGGCCAGACGGAGGGAAGAAAAGATAGACGGCACTTTGCATCTGCTGGAGGTTCAGAGGAGTCAAGGGTCCCTCCTAAATCTAGTTGAGGGGGACCATCTTTCAGGCCTCGGGGGCCACCCTGCACCCTCCTCCTCTTTTCAGGAAGAACAAACGGGGCCCTCGATTTTTCACAGCAACCGCTTTATCTCCACCTGGCACCAACTGTGAGCCTCTGTTAGCGTCCATCCCTCCATCTTTCCCCTCTTTTAGCACCTCTTTTTTCCCCACTTTGAGTTATGAGACTTTTTGTTACACAATTAGCCTGCTGGGGTGGAGCTTCATAAATAAAAGCCAGGGAGCAGATCAGTGCACCGCTCTGCTGTTTTTCTATTGGTCAGTGTCCATCTGTGTGTGCGTGTGTGTCCGTGTGTGTGCGCGTGATAAATAGTGGGAGTGAGGCCGCTGTAAACATGTCCCCATCCCGTGTTTTTGCAGGTTTTCTCCGACGAACCTCCATCCCCTCTATCGCCGACCTTCACATGCACGCCTTACACGTCAGCCATGCCACATGCATGTTGGCGTGAGGTGTGAACAGGCCGATGTCTGGTCCCATAAAGTCAGCTCAGACTGGTAAGTGATGGAAAGCCATTCTTGTCCAGATGGCTGTTGTTATTTTTGCACACGTCTCAACTGCTGCTACTTAAAAAATGTCCACTATAAATTTGTCACTAGCAGATAAGTTCAGTTGTTGGAGGTTTTCATGCATTGCACTCCATGTACGTGCACTTACAGCTTTAGTTTTGGGAGAATTTAACTCAATCCTGGAAGGAACAGTGTGCTTGGCATCAGAATGTAAATCTAGAAAAAACTCTGTCGCTAAAGATAAACCATGAAATGTATTTGTTTGGTTTAATTCTAACGTGCTGCTCTTGATAACAGTGTTGTTGCCAACACACGCGGGGTCGACTGTCGCAGAACAGTGTGCAGATTTCTCTCTCCTTTCTTTAGAAAGATAATAACTGTCTTTTTCAGTGAAATGGTCCCAAGAACAGTCAGAACCTGGGAAATCCTAATAAAATGTTCTGCCAGATCTCGCGGACGGCCAACAAGTGGTGGTTTAAGAGAAAAGCATCACTCACCTTGGCATGCGCCGCTTTTCTCTTGGTATCCCAGGTTACACAGGCACCCACCAATCGGAACCAGCCATTCTCCGTCAGCGCCGCAGTACATCTTGGGCTCCTCCCTCTCCTCTGACTGATTGACGCAAGAGCCTCTGATCTCCACCAAGGACGAGGTGTCAGCCCCGGTGATGGTGTCGGGAAAGGTTGCCAGGTTGCGGATGGTGAGCGGGCAGGTTTTGTAGAAGACCCGGACGGAGACCAGAGCGATGCAGGCGCCCACGTCCTGGAAAGCCAGGTAGAAGCCCTTCCGGGTGGTGACCCTGACGTCCCGCACTTCGGTGTTGAGCTTCATGATGCGGTCACCAACGTCCACCTCAGCGAAGGAGACTTTCATTACTCAAGACCCTAAACAAGTTCACTTTGAGCGGTTCCCAACAAATTCTTCATCTCCCAGTTTACCAAGGACAGGAGCTAAAGCATGTGTGAATATCCCTTGAGAAGCAGCATGGACTTCCAAGGTAACAGAGCTTAAAAAACATATAAAAACCCACTTACAGCTACACACAGGAGCTTTTATTTCAAGGATGTGGGCAAATGAACCTGAGAGGAGGAGGAAGGACGGTCAAAGCCTGCCTGGATTGTTTGGAGTTACCTGTGTGAAGCTCTCATCTGCGGCCACAGTGTCCACCTTAATGAAGCTGCTCTCTCTGATGTAGCTCTCCCTCTCTTCGTTTGATTCGTGGTAGTAAAGATTGAACGTCTCCTGCAAGGCCACGGGAAGAGAAGAGTCATGCTGCCGAGTCTATTCACACTCAGCTTTACTCCTAATACGATAATGAAGTGTGTGGTTCAATAAGCGACAACGTTAGCATCTAATAAATGTGCATTAGCAACAGCTCTCCATTAACTAATTAGAAAAACCACTAATTTGTTCCAGAAGTGCGGCTTTTTTTTTAGCTTTAGGACTTTTAATTGCAAAAACTGATGGCGCTCAAGAGGACAGCGAGTTTCTTTTGTACCTTGCAGGTGCCAGTGACCCCCGGCAGGCTGTTACAGTCCCTTAGGGTGAATTTGACTTCCACGTAGACCCGCTGGGCCCCAGAGCGGGGGATCCAGTCCGTCCTCAGCCAGTTGTTTTGACTGGGTTCTAAGACGTTGCACACCTGGTAGGTTCTGATGGGTATGTTCTTCTCGTCCATGATGCTCACCTCCTCCCACTGCCATGAACACGCATGCAGCTTTATTATTTGGATCAGTCTCAGTCAAAGGTTTTTCTTTCAGGAAACTTTGACACATAAATGTAACAATTGGCACCAAAAGGAACAATATGCTCAGGTGTAACTGGGCCAGCCACGGGAAAGTTTCAATGTTTTTTAAGTTACAGGTTATTTTGGCAGGCTGTTGAATACATCACAAGGCTCCTCGGGGTGCTTGAATGCACCAGAACGGCCCTGGATGGTGTCAGGAAGGCTAAAATCCCATATTTTACCATCATCGCTGGCACCAGTAGAGACAAACACAGAAGAACTGACCACAAAAACACCACTGCGGCGTAAAAAAATCCCTGTTTTTCTCTTAGCTGAAGGAAAAGATGTGCCCTTTTAAATAAAATGATTAACAAAATACAGGAGCAAGTGCATCTTGGTTGCAGGAGCGGCTGTTATTAGAAAGCTCAGGGGCCAACACTTGTTCTGGCATCGCTGTTCTCCAGTGGACGGAGGCTCAGATTTGTTGCAACTCCAAGGTTTTTTAAAGGCCCATTTCCATACAAGTGAAGGCGCCTCAACCTTCAGCGCTCCATCCATCTCAATACAGCCGGCTGTTTGCCTTGTACCATGACCCTTCAAATGCCCGCTGAGCCCTCCCAACTCCAAATTGGCTTTTTATTGCTCCTGAATAATAATCGTCTCCAGTGAAAGCAGCATACACACTAAATGTGGCGTGTCGAAAGGGAGAAAAACGCAGGGAGAGTGGGAGAACGTGTGAAGCTCCGGGCGTGTGTGCGCGCGCCAGTGATTTGCTACATGCGTGGGGTCCCACAACATGAGGGTTTCACTCAGGCCTCATTGTCATGCTTCTGATGTCTAATTAAGCCTAATCAATAGTCATCACCACTGATTCTATTACTCAATGTGAGCTTATTAAAGATATATTGATCTGGTGATGATAAAAATGGTAGCAGGAATAATAAAGCTTAATGCCGTATATAGATTTGATCAGTGTGTTGATTATTTAGGCTTCAAATGAGAATTTACTGGCAGGCTAACCTCAAACGTCCCGTTATGCATAAATATCTGTGCAGGAATAAGCACCCAGAGCCCCACGATGTGTGTGGATAACCTGACAACGCGTGTCGCTGTGGGTAATGTGATGCATTTAGCTTATGGAAGGGTGTTTATATCTGCAGCGCGTGTGTTTATCGGAAGGGGAAGTCGTTTTAAAAAATGAATGTCGCGGGAGGACCATTCGTCTTTGGGAGTCTTTGTCAGCAGACAGAAATCACAGCTGTCAGAGGAGAAGAACTGTGCACTTGTCCCGACTGAGCACAAATCTTTGTGCGCGCGTGTGTGTGTGTTTCTGAAAGGTGGTGGTGAGGGCTGCTTGTAATCAAAAGCTCAGTAGTGCAGACCAGGACCCTGTCAATCAAGCAGCATGTGAGTCAATGAGAGCACAGGCACCAAAAAATAAGAGCCAAGCTCAACTATAACTTTCAAACCAACATGGAGGTTGGACAGAGATACCGACGCGCGTGATAGAAATGCGAGAAGACGTGATCAGATAAGAGATATCTCCACGATTCGTGCTGGAAACGGTACAGCAGTAAAAAAAAAAAAAAAATCCCTTAAAATACACCCACCACCAAGCTGGTCTTCGCCTGCTCCTCTGCCAAACAACACAACTCGTATTAGCACTCAGGCTGAACAACAGCGCGCCTCAGAAGCTGTGGGACGACTCTCCCACCGCTTCCAGACCAGCGATGAGAGATGGAGTCAGTCCTCCAAAAGGGAGAACAGGTTGGAAACTGTGTCCCTGGAAAAGGAGAAGAAGAAGCGCTCCCACTCACCCCTCCCTCAGATGGACTGGCTGCCCATTTCAGCTCTCCTGGCGCCGTCCTGGTGTCCAGCAGGGTCACTGCAATCCACGCATAAAAACATTCAGTGAGTTTAATGGCAAACAGCCCCCGGCGTCTCAGTCAAATGGGGCTTGGCGAAAAAGAACATGTCAGGTTTGGGCAGAAGCTGGTCCATGATTATGACCATCTGAAAGCTGAAATCACATCACGCTGTCATTTTCATGGCACAAGAACCGCGAGATGCACGTGAATGGGAAACTGGAATCTAAGTGATTATAGAAAGGATGATTATTGTCCATGTTTTACACACGATTCCCTTAAATGCGTCTTACGCGCTATCATCCACAAACCAAAAAAAACCACCATAGTAAGAAAGAGAGAGAAGGGGGGGGTCTTCTTGGTGGCATAACTTCTCGGCTTGTCGACAGAAAAGATACAGAAACGACAGAAAACAATCAAACAGTGTTGAGCTGAACAAACATGCGCTACCGTCCTGAGGCGTTCGCGGACCGCACGCAGTTCCCCTTCCGCGGGTGTCGCGTCTCCGACAACAACCCCCCCCCCCCCCTCCCTCCCTACTCACCTTCGTTAGGTGGATAAGTCCTGCTCCTCGAACCCGAAACCAGAGCTACGATCCAGACGAAAGCGGGCAACATTCGCCGTGAACTGGCGGCCGTGTGCGCCGCGCAAAAGAGTCCGCGTCCCCCGCCGGCTGTGCGCGCTGCGCGGTCAGGCTCCATCCCGGTGGGAGAAGTGTGTGTGAATGAAGCCGAGTGTGAGCAAGTTGGATGCAGCGGGCGCTGGTGAGCGGGGCGGTCTCTCCCACTCCGGCGCCCAACTCAAGTGACAAACGGCGCTGTCGTCCTCATCTGCGTCACTTTGTCAATATCTGAAAAAGGTGAGAGGCCACGCTGGGATTTTGCATTTTTCCTCTCTCTTTTTTTAGGTTTCCTGTCTACAAACGCGACAGTTAAGGACTCCGCGTTAGTTACTTAAAACAATTAAATGAAGTTGACATTTCTGGAAGTGCTGGAGTCAGTAACCTTTCCGAGGTGATAACGATAAGATAAAGCTTTGGAAACGAACGCGCAACTTTGATAGGGTGACATTTGTTAGCGGTGGCCCTGACGGGATCCGGCATCCGAGGGGGGCCATCAAACGTCACAACATCCGGTTTTTAATCTGTCACATAAATGCCAAAACACAAATGTTCCCAATCAGAATACCTAAATGCTGTGGCTTTGTGTGTTTGCAGCAGCTGTGGCTCTTCGTCGGGAAAGTGTGCGTCAACAGCGCCACCTGTCTGTGGCTGCTTAGTATGGGGGAGAATCCTATTGAATGCTGGGCTCCGTTACAGGAAGGGTTTGGGATATTTTAAGGCTACTGGATGAGGGACTTCATTCGCTCCTCGCCATCTGTTGGTCGCCACATGATTTTCTTCCTAAGTCCACAAACGGATCGACGGGGGACAAAACAGAGACAGATGCAAAGTTTAACGGAGGGGAAGCTGCTGAGAACAGAGGGCCGCGGCCTTGTGCCGGAGCCTGCTGGATCAAACAAAGAGCTGGCTCATGACCCGTCCTCCTACGCGCTCTCTGTTTCAAAGATGCTGGCGAACAATTGCCCGCGGAGGCACGGCTTGAAAAGGTAAATACTTTCATTTGCATTGATGTGGCGCCGGGATTTCCCCAGATCTTTGGCACATTTTCGGCACAAGGGGCCGAAACAGGTGCACGGCGGCAAGGACCCTAACCTCAGATTAAAGCTCCCAGAAACGTGGAGCAACTTTGCAAATGTTTAAAGGTTTGACGAGGGAAATGAATGCGTGTGTGTGTGTGCGCATCTTGTTTGAGTCTCCATCTCGGCTCGGTCTCCATCTCGCTTTGTGTCTCCGCAGTTGCTACGCCGAAACCATCTCGATCCCCCGTGAGGCGTCATAATGGACCCAGGAAGAGCATCTGGTGCTTGGAGACGCCAAATACGACGTCCCCACTTGGACCTGCCAGTCTTCGCCCATCCACCATGAAAACCGCTTTCAGGTTCCTTTCTCTTCGGGCGTCACGACAGAGTGCGCAATCACAAAGGGCCAATTAGCAGAGATGGGGAGTGCGATTTCGACCGGGCCCGGCGGACCAATCGCGTCGGGCGGCGTACGGCGAGGGCCTATGGGGCATCGGCGCAGGTGGGTGGGACGCGGCCGTGGGTTGGAGGTGACACAATGCCTTGAAGGGAGAAGGTCCTGTTGTTTCTGGTCATTTGTGTCACTAAAGTTTTGATTGATGACCGTCGGGATGGTTTTCCCACTCTCCCTTGAGAACCGGAGCTCTCCGGAGGGGGTTTCCAGACAGGCCTCTGGCTCCAAACCTTTATTTTTGGTTTGGCTCTTAGTCCCGTGACACAAAAACACACATCCACACTTTGTTCCATTTGGGGTTCCAGATGGCTGATGCCCCCACATCTGTATTGTAAAACACCAAAAAAAACCTCAAGCATTTGTATCTGGAGACGCTTTTAAGCTCATCTCAATACGAGTCCAGAGTCTCCGAGTGTCCCACGATGATGAAAAGTGCTGAAATAAAATAGGAAGTAGCCAAATGTAAATGCGCACATTTGTGCGAGTGTAAAGAGAAAAGCCTGGGGGACGGTAGGTGTGTGGGCGGCCGAGAGAGTCGAACAAAAGAAGCGCAGAAGAGACGCGGAGCAACGCGCTGCCAGAGAGGATTTGATTGGGCGGGTGGGTGGCAGTGGCGGAGGGGAGGGGAGGGGCCGGGGGTTTGTTGGTGCTGGGCGCAGTAAAAGGATCTTCCCTCAAAGCTCGGCTGAGATATTCCAGGAGCGGGCCGCGCTTTCGTCTGGCCCGACCAGAGCCACCGAATCCCGCCGGGTGGGAAAAACGATGAATATTTACACGCTCAGGCTGATATCGTCTGCTATTTGTGACAGGGACGCGCCGCGCAACCAAACATGGCCGACAGGGGTCCTTGCGTGCGTGCAAATGGGCTCCTCAGGTCTGTGAGGCGCCATTAGCATTTGTGAGGCACTCTGTTACAACCCACATCTCCTCCTGACAGCTGCTCGTCCAACAAATGAGTCCGCTCGCGTCTATATGAGCGCGGCTGTGTGTTGGGCCCAACATAAACAAGGGATGATGAGAACAGAAGGTTCCACTGAAGACACCAAATATGCGTGCACCACTTGGATGATTGAGAGATCTCCCTCGGCGTCTCGCTTTCGGCGCACGGACGGACAGCGTGCGCGCCCAGTGTGTTTGCGCGCTCTATTTACTTGCGATTGCATAAACACGGTGTCAGCGTGATGAGATGTTCCCTCCATCCATCTGTTCTGCTGGCATTTACATCTTTGCGGGGCGACAATAAAGAGGAGTTAAAGAGAGAATGGAGAGAGCTGGAGAAGGAGGGAGATAAGCGGTTGAGTGGAGGCTTTATTTATTTCCGAAACGTGGGTCTGTCTGGCGGAGCAACGCGGCACCGTCTCCTCGGAGCGGCGTCGTTATTCTGAGGCGATCTTCTAACCTGTCTGTGGGCTTCCGAGGAAGGCGCGAGTGTGAAGCTGCAGCGCGTCTTCCTGGATGTGGTTTAGAGAGTGTGTGTTTCACAAACACACACTCTCATTGTTCTCTTCCTCTTCATCTCCCCCCCCCCAGCGATGTGACCCGGTTATGTTACTTCACCGTCTTCTCTGCAGATTACAGACCACCCTATAAATACCCCTCACTCTCCCACTCCGCTCCTCTTCCCCTCCCTGTTCGCCTCCCTGGCCTCAGCTCTGCCAAGCTGAACCCCCCCTCCTGGGCATTTCCTGATGTCAGAGAGGTTCTGCGGTTCTATATTTTCCTGCCTCTTCACGTTGCACCAGTCATGCTGTTGGAGCCGTGGACGTCGGCGTCAACTTCAACAGCAGAAGTGCAACTCAGGCTGTTATATCACAAGTTTTCTTAATTTTCCGCAAGAATTCCTCATCCCCCTGCAGCTACTCCAGTCACCCACACTCTGGACAAACAGGGCAGATGGGATGTAGGAGGAGACAGAGAGGACAGAATCTGCTGGGCTCCCTCAATTCATTGAGCATAACCTTGCCATAAATTAGCAACGTGGGCATTGTTTTCTTACCCAACGTGTTTGACGGGTCGGGGCGACGTTAATTAGGATAAAAAGACTTCAGCTGATCACTTTGGGAGTATTTTGCCCCCGGTGTAAAGAAGTGGACTCACTTTGACCTTTTCTCAGCTGTTTTGGATATTTTGAACTAATTTAAAATGTTTCATTTTAAGCCCCTTTGGCTGTGTGTGTGTGTGTGTGTGTGTGTGTGTGTGTGTGTGTACGCGTGTGTGTGTGTACGCGTGTGGGTCTTCAATCCTACTTTGCCCCAAACCCACGCAGGTGACCAGAGAGGACCTTGTGTGGGCGGACATCACAATAGTGATGTCCCCCCCCCAAAAAACCCTCCTCCCCACACCACCCCCACCCCCCCTCCTCCTTAGTCCTCTTCGTTTCTGCCACCATGAGACAAACAAAAAAGGAAAATTGCGTTAAAAAAAACAAACTCAATATTCCATTTGCCAACAAGACGCGGTGATAAAAACTCAAAAAGACTTGATGATGCTAATGCTAATTGCTTAAAAGAATTACCATTAACAAATCAACCTTTTATTAAGAAATTAAGTTGCATTAATCAATAAAGTACATTAACATTTGGTATAAGTGTGCTCTATCAAGCTGTACTCCTCGTTAGGTAGCAGATGCACTAGGAAGGTAATTAAGTATTAATTTAAATCAAACTAAGAAAAAACAAACTAAAGTTGTTTTTTTTTAAACAAAAAATGCAATTTCTGTATTTAATTCCACATTGTGATTTATTCATCCTCTGGTCAGATTTGCATGTCTTGACAATTCACATTCAGTGTTTCAAAGATACATATATAAATATTGTATTTCCACGTATGCTAACCTAGGAGAACTTTTGTTTGTTACTTTTACTTATTTTTAATGAGTAATTAGCAATGACAATGATTCAGAAGATTTAAGAATATTGTTCAAATATATCGGTCTTATTATGCACGCTAACCAAGCATGAAGTCAGGTTTTGTAAAATCTGATCTT
This sequence comes from Takifugu rubripes, assembly GCF_901000725.2. Classification (NCBI taxonomy): domain Eukaryota; kingdom Metazoa; phylum Chordata; class Actinopteri; order Tetraodontiformes; family Tetraodontidae; genus Takifugu; species Takifugu rubripes. The sequence continues at coordinate 10,777,412 of NC_042306.1, forward strand.
TCCATGGTTTTGGAGGTGTGTTACATGGGATTATTGGGAATTATGTTGCAATTATCCAGTTTATTGTAGTTAGAATCACCAGATTACAAAATGTACAAAAAGAAAGTGACAGAATGAAAAGGAAGGATTGAAAATACCCACAGATTTGTAAATAATGTCTCATTTGCACACATCAAGTGTGGGTCATACTCAGAGATTCCCCGACGGTTCCGCGACACCAGTGCCCCCTTCTGGTGGGCGGAAGCAAAACCCCCTGCAGATGGACGGCCTAAGTCATGAGTGTGTGTGACGGCTACGCTAAACTGAGCCGTGTCTCCGTGGCGTGGGAGGACAGAGGAGGATTCAGGGAGGGCGAAAGTTGAACAAGTCATCTCGAGAACACAATGACTCATTTGTCATGGTGACGAGCCGGCTGAAAACTGTCGCAGGATCAATCCCGGCGCTGCCGCCTGACAGTGATCTATACCAGCGACGCTGAAATCTACAGACGCAGAGTTGTTAACACATCACAAAGATTTACAGCCACCAACTGCCACCATTTCTAAAGTGCCCATGAGCAAAAGCACTTGAGTCCCCATCACCACCTCTGATCTGTCGCCGACCTTCACACTCTTCCTTTTATGAAAAGGTCAGCAGAAATGGATCCTCCGGGCGTCAGTTGAGGAGGACAAATGGGGGAAAACTCTCACGCAGGAGTTTCTGATGTAAAAGCCGACGTAGGCCGGCTTGATTCGGGAGCTGTCAGCTTTCAGGAGGCTAAATAGGTCATGCTAACATCAGGGTGGGGCCCCTCATGCAGCATCAGAACCACAAAACAATCTCAAGAGTGCTGATTATGTAAAAGTCCCGCTTTCAGCTCCACTGTCAAATAATGACAGTGGCCATTACGCTCACTTCATAAAGAAATATATGAAGTCAGATAAAGGCAACGCGTCGCGGAGCAAATTCAATTTACACGCAATTACGCGCGCGCCTGCTGAGAGCTAAATACGAAGCAATACGCCGCAGCTTTGGAGCTCTAAATGAACTGGAGTCGCTGCGATGATTAGAATCCGCTGTGCGCTATATGGAGAACTTTGCAGCCTGATTATTAACCCAGATGGCATAAATATAGATGAGAGCCCAAGGAGACAATAAGAACACGACTCCTCGGTGCACCAGATGCACACCGAGCCTCTCGCACACCCACGTAGAGAAATGGCATCAAAGTGCAATCTCTGCAACTTTGGCTGCCACGGTGTAGCAGTGGGCTTCCTGTCCTCAATTTAGGAGCCACAGATGACGAAACATCAATCGCAGCTCCAGCATATAAACACGTGTCGGATAGAGGCGGCCAGATTCGGCTCCTCTCATCGCCACTCGCGCAGACATGATCACCGTGACAACCTTCGTCCTCTGCTTCGTTCTGGCGTTGACGCCAGCTCCATACGCGTGTAAGGCTCTTTTTTTTCTCCCTCTCCCCCAAATTGAAGTCAGCCCAAACTAGTTGTGTTGACCTGATGGATGAGCTCGGTCTGTCTTTGACAGTAGGTTCTCATGCGAGCAGAAGCTGCTGCACCAGATACAGCGGGAAGCCCGTACCCCCCCAGCTCATCAGAGGCTACAGAGAGCACACCGCCATGGAAAACTGTCGGATCGAGGCGATCATGTAAGACCCCCAAATTTACAACCTCTCCCCCCAGCTCCCCTCCCAACGTGGCTGAGTGTCTGATCTTCGGCGTGTCAAAGTGTCAAATTCAGAATATCTGTGGTGCAGTGATCCCTTCCGGAAGATCTCGCCAGACAAATAGGCCGTTCCATCGGACGGATTTCTCTGTCAGGAACGTTTGAGAAAAGACGGTAGGGTGGACAGCCAGCCGTCCAAAACAGGATGTTTGGATGTCCTGACAGACCCACGTTACACACACAGCAGAGCAGGGTGTCAAATCTCACAATTATCTTGGGGTGTGGCCAAAAATGTGTCAAAAAAACAACAAAGGATGCGGCCACGTGTTTATTTTAATGACCAAGCTGCATAAATCACTGCAAAATGTGCTACATTTCTGAGCGGTGGGACAGTAACTTCTGCTATAACCAGAATTTTTCCCTCATTGTAGCTTCTACACTGTTCAGAGGAAGATGGTCTGTGCAAATCCGAAGGACGAATGGGTCAAAAAAGTCCTGAAACTGCTCAGGTAAGAACTCATTTTGGTGAGTGTTTTGTTCTGGTTGATTAAAAGCCTCTCCGTTCCTCATAGTTCAAAGTTGCGGAGACTATCCAAGGGCAAACCCTGAAGAAATGCCTGAAGCCTGATGGGAGTGGATCGCTCTTCAGGGCCTTCCCAAAACAGCACTGCTGGCTTCTATTAGCAAAAAATCCCAAAGCTGTAGCCTCAGTTTTTCAGCAGAAGTTTGCCAGCTCATAATCAGCTCAGGTTATCTCTGAAAAACTGAGTTGCTCTCGTTTGCTTTGATGCAACAACCGGTTTTCTTCTATTAATCCTGGATTTATCCAGAGACCAGAGCTGCTTTGCATCTACTTATGGCAAGAATGGCTTTTTTTAAAAACTTCGGCAGCTTTATTTAGCTTCATTATATTGTCTGCAGTTAATCTGCTTTTGTAATCAGACGTATGAAAAAAGGAATCATCATAATCCAATAAACTCAAATAAGTCAGGACTTTTATTCATGTGTTGTGTGAAGAATGCGTGCGTGAGCGTGTATGTGTGTGTGTGTGTGTGTGTGTGGGGGGGGGGGGGGAGCGGTTTGACCATCCTGCCAGGCAAGGTGAGTCTTGCATCCTCGCCACGTTCCCCTGATTCTCCACTAGGTGGCAGAATCTCCCTGTTAAAAATGCGCCCCCAGCTCTCAAGGCACCAATTGAAACAGCAAGAAACTGTAGATGGCAGAAAGGCCGATTAAAGCATGTACCAGCAACAGCCAAGCTACCACGGAGACAATAACCGACACTAAATACCTGTAGACGGAGGATTGGTGCTCGGTTCTCTGCAGGCCTGACCCTTAAATACAGCCAAAGAAGACAGAGATCAGAGTTTGTGCTGTCCCCGAGCAGATGAAATACATCAAAAGTGTCACGTGTTCAGACTACGATGATTGATCTCCCTCCGCGCCCTCGAATCTGGGTGGTCAAAGAGGAAAAGATCAATATCCATCCCACCTTTTCAGCAAAACACTACAGATTCTGGGCCGCCGCACGCCTGTTTCATTTTCCACCGGGCCTCCGCTGATTGACCCGTGATCATGGCTGTGTTGTGCTGACTGCTAATTCCTGTTGTGCGTTATCGACCCCAAACGCGGCTCGCAGAGCATCTATGTCAACGTTGTGTTGCAGAAAACAACCTTTATGGATTTTAGGCACATGATTGTACCAGCAATGGCTGTTACGTAACTGTTGTGTAACTGCTCTCAAAGGGCTCGAGCACTGTTTACCCCTGCGCTACTCTTCCTCTGATGCACAGAATAAACAGGTAACCACAGAACATCACCGTCTAACACATGCAGCAACCTAGTTTGGTGTATGTGCGTCCATGTTATCACCATGAAATCAACAGAGGTTCACCCAAGGCTGCACTGTGGCTGCACACAAATACGCGAACATACACGTGTTAACCTTTTAAATCTGACTCAGAGAGTGAAACGAATACAGTAGCTGCTGCTGTTGGAGCAAAACCAGAGATCTGCAGCTTCGCGGGTTTGTATGAGTAAACTTTTCGACACGACAGGACACGTTTCACTCGCCAGAGTGTGAAGATATGTGCACGCTTCCGTCTGAGCAGAGGAAAGAGTACTAAGCCTCAGACCTGGGGGGGGGGGGGGGGGGGGGGGGAGCAGCAGGTGAGTGGAGGGCCCCGGGACCACATTAGTAAGCTGGCCTCAGAGGAAACATGTACTATGACTTTCCAAATAAGCACGTGTGGGTGCAACATTACAATAGGCTGCGGCGTGTGCATGGAAGGTTTAGCTACACAACGTCTAAACTTTGTTTGGCTCTTTGTTTTGGGGGATTTTTGTTCTTATTTTGTCAGATTTCTCTTGTATCAATGTATTCATGTTGCTACTTTTTTATTTTATATGCCTATTTTCGGTTTTATTTGTGCGGTTTTAGGGGTAACTAGCTCGATCAGTTCCCTGCATCCATGTTTCATTCACTAAAGAGCAGAATAAGAAGAAAATGACGAATTCTCACTGGGGTTACACTACATGGAATGAAACTGGGGGAGGAAGTGGAGGAAGACAAAGAAACGTTTAGACAAGTTTTGTCTTTAGTTTCTTGGAGCAAAAATAGAAACGTCATATTTCCATAATTTAAAAAACCAAAACCCAAAACATATGACTGCCTGACGAATGTCAACCCTTTACACAGCTAATGAATCATTCAGTGGGAACTGATCTTCACTCCTTCTGATTTGGCGCCATGTTCCACCAACCCTCACGGTGACCATGTGACATGCTGCTGGTTCTCTGGGGGCTTTTTTCCATCACTCGATGGAGGCTAATGAAATGAAGTGTGATTTATTTAAAGATAAGTTCTTTTGCGTGGGCGGTCAATGCAGAGAAAGTACAGCTCGGTCGCACAGCGCCTCAGCTGAGGGGAGCCACAGAGGACGAGTGGAGAAAGTCTGAGGCTGCAACCGTTTACATGAACCGCAGGCGAACAGGTTTTCCCCCCATGGTGGTCTTCTTCAGAAGCTAACTGTCATAGCTAATGAGTACCTGTGCTCAAATGTACTTGAAAAATATTTTCATGCATCAGAAATTGAATGTAAATGTGATATTCTAAAAAATAATGACATTAGCTGGACCATTTAAAGAGATGTTATTATAAACAAGTACAATAGACTCCTAAAAGAACCCATTTGCCTAATTGCATGTGCTGTGCTGTCGGCGCTGTGCTCCACGTGCACACGCCTTTGTAAGAACTGCGCAGCAAAGTTTGAATTTTCTAAGAAGAGATGGAAGATTCTTGCTAATAACCGATGCTTGTTTGGCCGACCACAACCTCGGAACTTACACAGGCTCAACACTGCACTCAGGATGTGGCCTTTCTGGTTTTGAGTCTACTCAAACAGCCCCCTGCACCAAAAAGTCTATAATATCACACAGCCAATCACACATCATGACTCAAACACAGAGTCACTGGCTGGGGGAAATAGAACTAAATAATTTCCTGTATTTATCTTAATATTTCTTGTATTTTCATGTATTTTAGAGTGCAGCTCTTCTTGATTCCTTCTTCAAATCCAGTCTTTTTAAAGACTGCTGAGAAACTTTAAGTTGAACTTTTATGCATGATGTTTCCGTTGCGTCTCTATGGCAAAAACCTGTCACCAAAAACCTGTCACCAAAACCTGTCACCAAAAACCTGTCACCAAAAACCTGTCACCAAAAACCTGTCACCAAAAATCTGTCACCATCCTGCATCATCACCTCAAAAGGAAAAAGACATTTGTTCATCCATGTCTATACCGACCTCTTTTAAAAACATCTTAACGACTAAATGTGTCATATTTGGGGTCCCAACAGCTCCTACGGACGGCGTGCTAAGAAGGTTGAGGTTAGGATTGGTTAGGATTGGTTAGGATGGGATACGGTTGGGGTTATGGGTCGGTTATGGTAGAGTCGGGGGGTTGGTTGGGATGCCCAGGGTAGGGAGCTGGGTTACATATTGTGTGGTGAGGACTGTCTTTAGGTTTAAATATACTTTATTTAATGTATATTTCTGAGTTTCCCCGTATTCTAAGAAGGTGAAATGTTTCCTCTGAGGCCAGAACAGGCTCCTTGTTCTGTTTATTGTTCTGTTTATTTCATATTAATATACCTATAAAGTACCTAAAAGCTGTCTTCGGTTCCCTTGTTTGTCTTGACCACTGTCTCCTCCCTGCATATATGATCCGTAGATTCATATATTTATCAGCCTCTGTGAGCACCAGTGAGATTCATTTTAAACAAAAAAACACAAGATCAAGTGTGTCAAAACTGCTTTATTGTTATATGATTGATATATAGTTTATATGAGCCATGTCCTGCATATATGGTTGCAATAATATATAAAAGCTTCATATTGCTGTGAATTGTGTTCCGTTAATCACGGACATATTCTCTGTTTCTTCCCCTTCCTGAAGTTTTTCTTCTGAAGTTTCCTGAGACATTTGAGTCTCTCCTTTGTCAAAATTCTGTCCGTTTCTGGCGTCGTCTCTGGCGTCGTCTCTGGCGTTGGCGCTGGCGTCGGCGTGATGGTGCCCGATGGCCCGGCTGTAATCAGCGGGTTCTCTCGCAGTTCTTTTGTGACCCTGTCCATTTGGACCTTAAACCTCACCATTTCTGCCCATTTAGTGTCCGGGTTGGAGCAAAGTATTTTTCCGGACAAGGTGTGAACCCTGCAGTAGATATAGAATCACAGTTGCTGCTTAAGCATCATGTCAAACATTCTTTGATCAAACATTGGAGACTGTTTAAGTCACTTACATTAAGACTCTGACTGGACAGATGCCTTCATGCTGAATGCTGTAATCCACAACTTTACTAAGTTTGATTTGGGTTTTGGACCGACGTGGACAGGGACAGTCTGCACCCAGTCCGGGGGCTGAAAGAAAGGAGCAGAAACGGTCAGACGCCCTTCGCACCAAAGCCGTCCATGGAATTCAGCTCTGGCCTGTACTCACTCGCGGTGACGTCGCTCATCCATTGGCTGAAGCACAGAAGAGTGGTGGCCAACACCAGCGCCGTGCTCGTCTTCAGCATTCTGCTCGCGTCCCCTCTCAGCAACACGCGCTCTGAAACGGCGGCAGCGGGTCGTGGCTCTTTCGGCAGAACACCGAGTTCGTCTAAGTCGGGTAGAAAAGGCGGTGGTCGCGACCTTCTGGGGAGGGCTGGCAGATCTTTCTGAACAGTTCAGGTTTGGTTTCTGTTCTTATAACAAGATACCCCCCACACGTCCCCCACCCCTTCCGCTTTCCTCCATCACACCGCCAACCCAAGGCGGTGGTCACATTGTAGGAAGAGGAAAGAATGAGCAAGCCAGAGATGAGAAAGAAGCCTTCTCACCACAGCCCTGCCCACAACTTTCATCCCCGTGATACAGATATCAAGCGCTCTGCAGCAGAGGCGCAGGTGACGCGCTGCCTCCAACCAGCACCCATGGAGGGGATTCGATGGGAGACGATCATACAGCGAGTGGGGACGTCCGTCAATCAAAATGGACGCCGTCGGCCTCAACCACCAGCTTTCTCCATGCTTGTCGCTGCTATCGCGGCGCGGTCAATGCGTGTCAAGGCATCGCTAACCAGCGCTTGTGCCACTTCCTGTTAGCCTCTCCCATACCTGACTGTTGGGAGCGATACAGTGAACAAATAAATGCAGATGTGGGTACGAGCCAGCAAATTTGGACGCGCCTTTTCCCACACGCATACAAATGAGCGCTTTCTCTGCATCGAATAGCTCATCCTCATCAGTATCGTCCCCGTGGCAACCTGTTTGTCAGAGAAGAACCGCCTCGCTGCTTTATTTATGCCTCTCATATTCATTAGCTGTTGTGTGGGCAGCAGCCCGGGTCGTCGGGTCGCCGACAGCGTGGCTGATAGCGATTCATCTCCTGATAGAGCGAGGGAGTGGAACGTGGCGTTGCTGGAAATTACAATCAATAGCGACTCTCATATCTCGTCCCCTAACAGACTGGACAGCCAGCGATGCATGCTGTCGAGTCCCTGCAGATTAACATGAAAAAGAATATCCAATAGCGCACGAAATCCCTGGGCCTCAAATGGAAAGACACTGGAAAGTTACCCTGCAGAGATTAAATCCTGTCTGCAGCCTGTGTTTACTCTTCAGGGCCAGTTGAGCTTTATTCACAGGGAGTTTAGGGTCGAACCGGGCAGGAAACATCCCAGCAGTACCTGCAGAATGACAGTAATGAGATCAAGATTAGAGAAGAGAGTTTCCTCTTTTTGGTTTTAAGCCTTGTAAGCCATCAACTCCCCGCCTCGTCCCGTTGTCTTGTTCAAAGATTTTTAGACAACACGGAAAATGTAATCCCGTGCAGCAGGCAGGAAACCTCCCGTCTGGGCGGGATTCGGAAAAAAGCCGGAGAAAGATTCGGATATTTCTGCAGATCAATGCACTGACCTTTCTCAGGCTGGTGTCCCCCCCCCCCCAAAGACCCCAGCGGTCCGGCAACCATCGTTCAAGTGTTCCTATTCTCTGAGTGAGATAGAATCAATTCTCCTTTTAAGCCCTTATACAATCTTATTTCTATTACACGGACAGTGAAAAGCTGATTAAATGAAACTCCTGATTGGATAGAACTCAACAAATGCCCCCCCCCTTCCCCAAACATTCCCCTGGGCCCGTGTATTCCAGCTCGATATTAGGGAATTCCTTTGGGAGCCGCAGAAATGACATTTACTTTCCCATTAATATTTCAATTAATAAAGTCATTGCCTTTTCATTTCCTGGAACCCGCAAAGCAGAAATGGAAGCGACCTCCCGCCCCCGCCGTCTGACTGCTGTTGACCCCTTCCCACTCTGCCTCGATCGCGGATCAACCGTCCATTTAGAGAGGGCGTCAATTATCGACTTAAATGCTCCGTATTACCATATATATTAGCATATTGAGAGGGGCCGAGCCACCCCTCGTCTCCGGGTCGCGGCCCAGAGGCTGCAGGAGTGCACGGAGCCTGATCAATAACAGCTTTGATTACAGAAGCGCTCGGCCTGCTGGACTCCACGGCCGGAGGGGTTCTTGGCAACCCAGCTGATCCAAGGATCATCAGACAGAGTGGGTCTTCCTCGCCTCAGTGACCTGTCGGTTCCGCTTGGTGTTAGAGGCACCAGCCCACCCTCACATCTGCTCAGCTGGACTTCCTGTCATGATGATCAGATTGAGGGCTCTTTTTTCTAGCTCTCATTTCCGAACCCCTCTTCTTCTCTCCTCTCTTCTTCTGTCCTTCCAAAGGGCGACACTAGATGGCGCTGTTCTCCTGCAGTAACCACGTGCAGGGGCCTGACAGGCTGTGAGTGAGTCATCTGAATTCATCCCAGCGGCGCAAAATGGCAAAAATACAGCCAGTTTCCCCCCTCAGGCTACAGCTGACATTTTTCTGCTCTTCATGCTTTCACAGTCAGCAAGATAAGATGTCAGCGGGCCGTTGCTGCTCTGGAATTCCCATTTTGGATGCGTAATTGTTGTCTGCTGACTCAAAAATTAGCTTTTAACAGAAAATCTGTCCATTTCTTCCTGTAACTGGCCGTCAGTCACATGTCTCCCTTTGGTGATGACCTTACAGGCTGTTTGACAGATACTGTCAGGTGAGAACCAGCCTGACCATGGAGCTGCTTCATGAGCTCTCCTCTCTCTGCTCTTGTCTTTCCAACTCACATCTCCTCTCCCTCACCCTCTTTGTCTTTCAGCAAACACGCACCAGCTCTCCGTCGACTCACAAAGGTCCCACGGTTGCAAATTTCACCCTCACCGCGAGCACCTTCTGACTCTCTGCCCACGGAGACGCCACACACCCTTGAAACATTTGGTCTGTACAACCCGCTCCCCACTGCAACACCCTCTCCTCTGCTCCTCTGTTGAGTCAGGCAGAGTCATTTTAAAGTCTTAGTGTGTGTGTGTGTGTGTGTGTGTGTGTGTGTGTGTGTGTGTGAGTAAGAGAGAGTCCCTCCTACTTTAGCTGGATTAATCTAAGTTCCTGACCTTAGGGTGGTAAGAGGGGCCCATGTTTGGAAACACAGGCACTTGTCTTTGTCTCAAGGGCCCAGTGGGGGAGCCCGGCCGAGGGGCCTCTCTTGTCATGCGAGTCCAAGGATGCACTGAAGCCAATCACGGGGCTCCAGCACTGTGCTAATCTGTGCCAGCACCTTCTTAATATCAATATACCGTGAATAAATGGACAGCTGTGGAGTGTGTGTTGGGCGGGGGGGCCCCGCATTGATCACACACTACCTTGCTGTGAGTCAATCCGGCCTCAATGACCATTCACGTGTGTCGGCCCGATTCAATGTTGCTCGATAGCAGAGATTCCTCCTGGGGTGCGTTTATGTGTGCAGATCGAGGGCGATTATAACTCACAAGCAGCTGCTGAGAGTTAAAATGAGAAAGGAAACTCCATCTTCCAGCATATTGTGTCATGACGACACAGCAGCGGTGCGGTTGTGTTCCTTATTTCATTATTTGATAGCCGGATGCTAACCACATCCACCCGGTCCGTGAATTTAACAGATATTAGCAATTAAACCACTAAAATATGTGGCATCTAAACAAATACAGAGCTTTGACATCAATCCCTGGAGGAATGAAAATATGTCCCAACTCGTATTTTTCTATATTTAAACAATATCCCTCGCACGAGAGCCCTGTAGCGCTGAATATCAGACCTGCGGCCTCGTGCCTACAACTAAATCAACAGCGCGACCTTGGATGTGGCTGCTTTCATCCAAAAGTTCTACAAACGTATTTTATCAGGTAACAGTAATAATTGAGAAAAGATTATGATTTCTTGATTTAATCATTTATTTTGGCTGTGCTAACACAAATCGTTGTGCAACTGGAAGGGAGACTGGCTGTTGAGAATCAGTTAATAATTTAATCAGATATTAGAACACCTGCACAGCGGAGTGAGACCATCTGGAAATAGTCCCAGCGCTCATGGGATGTCTCTGTCCAATCAAATGACTTGGTCCGAACCGACTGCTTTATAAACATTAAGAAATAATTCATATAAAGTCAAATCCAGATACAAAATGTGTTTTGAATGAGCTGCCGGGCCCATCTATGCTTTGGAATCGTGACCTTGAAAAATAACAGATCAGGTTTCAGCTCTACATAATCATGGAATAGGTGAAAATGGCCCGAGTTATATACTATATCATAAATTATTAATGAACCCTGCCTTTGATATGAGCAAGCTGTGCGACTTTAAGTATTGAAATCATTTAAATTCAGGAATCTTACTGATGTCATTAGCATTAGCATTATTAGCAGCTATAGACAGTTTAAAACTACACAACAACATTGTTCTGTGGTCATGACCAGCTTGACCATGGGTAATGTGATCAAGGCGTAAACAGAATGATGTGTTTATACTATCAAAGGAGGGGAAAAGAGGTGCAAGGACTGAAAGAATGCTGGTGAAAGGAACAGAGGAATGCAGGAGGGAGGACTAACGAGGCAAAATGAAAATAGATGACGGACGATGAAGTGGCCGGGAGGAGGCAGTGAGGAGGAGGTCTGCCTGTCAATCGGATTAGGAGCCAATCATTCAGCGGAGGATCGCTTTGACCCGAAACCTGGTGGATCACATTCGCCACTGCACGCCCGCACACATCCACGGAGGCACTCAGCGCCGCTTCCCGACGCAGCCGCATGGAGATAAATGTGTCTCGCTCGCATCCAGTCTGGTGTTAAGTGCTCTTATTAGAGGGTGTATCAGCCTGCATGTAGGTGGCGAGTGTGTGTCTGAGTGTAAGTAAGTGAATGAGTAACGAGTGAGTGATGGATGGGAGATAATGCACATTTACCCTCACGGGGGCCGGAAAGGTTCGGTTGTCTCGCCGCCTTTTGCAGAGTATCGCGTTTGATAAGACGACTTCCCTCGCAGGCGCTGGGCGCCACATGTAAATCTCCTCCACGCGCTTCTTACGTTTTACGCTTCCGTCGTACCGGATCCATCTCCCTCCACATCTGCATCTTTCTGTCCCCCTCCCCCCTCCCTCGATCTGTCTGCTGTCTCCTGCTAATGGAGCTAATTTGTTTAGCACGGCTAAGAGTGTCAGTCCATTAGCGCGGGGCTGTCCGTGCCAACAGCGATGGTGACAAATAACACCAACATGTCTGTCTGCTCTGTGTACATGCGGTAATCGTGTTTATTTGCGTGAAATAAGCGCGATCTAGAAGATTGTTTACTCAAAGAAACACTTGCGCTTTAGCATTGAAATGTTACGTAACGGGAAAGGGCCCATGGCGCCTTTAGCTGGCACAAACTGACTTTTGGATTGCGACGTTCAGGCTGATATTTAGCAATAGTCACCATCTACACCGGCGCTTTAGGTTAGCAGATTACCTGAGCTCAGCAGGAAATTCACCTACCTATAAATGCATTCAAGTTGTAGTTCTTCCTGCTGCTTCAAAGATACATTATGGGCCGTGACTATAACGCAGCTATAAAAACAAAACAAAAAAATTTGCCGCACAGCTCTACACTCTGTTTTTCCTTGAACTTCTTTTCTGCTTCAGAAGCCGTGACGTTGATAGTTAAAATTTGGCTCAGTTTAGCAAAAGTTTGGTTTAAAAAGTTCAACAACCAAGGAGCTCCTGCATCACAGACAGGTGACCTGGTGGTAGCTGCAGCCCCTGTGTCTCATCCAAGGTCAAACATGTCACTCAAAGCTTGAAATATTTAAATGTTGTTTTCCATGAGGTAGCTGTGCGCCCCCTACTGGTGATTCGTAGCAATAGCACATTTGTTAAATGGTTGTAAACAGACAGCGTGGTTTCCCACAGCAGATATGCTGCCTTGAATAGAGCACTAAATTTTTGATAAGCCTAAAGAGTCTGAAGGCTCAGACAGGGAGTAGAGCTGCAAATAACCTGCTGATGGGGGAACAGCGGGAATGACAGTGATTGAAGCGATTCCAGCAGGAAAAGGAGGAGCTGGGATGAAAGCGGTCACCCAGGGAGGGTTGAAGGGTTTTGAACAGCCTTGAGATGTGTAGACCGACTGCAGAGGAGAGGAGGGGGATCGGCGGAGCCATCAGCTGGTGCGGGCTCACGTTTAGATCAGCTGATTCTGGGGAAGCTTCGGAAGCTAAACTGCGCCTAAAATAACTTCTCTCATTTATTCATCATAACCCGCATGAGCAGAAGCAGGAGCCGTCAGACAGGAAGTCAGAGAAATCTGAGGGCAGTTTTTGGTATCAGGACAATTAAAGGCCTCGCCGCTCCACATATAGGTCTCTTCTGTTTCCTGAATAGTTTGATTGATCCGTAACTCCTCTGGCATTCAGCCAGCAGGAACAATCCCAATACCTCCAAACTGGAGCAGCTAAATGGACTCCAGTCGCCATTATTGGTTTTACTACTTGCTTTTATGGACCTGTCAATATCCATCTATGCATATTTTATAAAACAGTGGAATTTCTCTCCGTGGGTCGCTGCCCTGGTTCTCCTGTCTCCTGGAGTTTGGGGCTATTAGCCCAAAGATTTACTGTCGCTGGAGGATCAGCAGCAGAAAATCTTAATAAAATTGGAGACCTGACGGCGGCAGGTCTGTGCGATCCATACGGACGACAGCCAAGCCTAAATCTCATTTATCTTCTTCTCTCTCTCAGCCAACCTATTGATATTAGGGCACAATGGCGAGGAGGTGGAGTTTCCCAACTCAGGCTCCTTCCTCTGCCAACAGGCCGTCACTGTTTGGGTAAACTCCAATATGTCCGATGACCACATCCTCCCTTTTATCCATCACTCTCTAAACACCTTTGATTTGATCTGACAACGCCGCTTTTCTGTTCCATCAATTATATTTTGAAGAACCGGCGACCTTCGTTTTTTTGTTTCCCCTCTCCCCCCCCCTCGCCACCCGCGGCGGGTCGGCCTCCTTTTTCATCGTTGGATAATAGGTCTGCTCGGACGGGAATATGATCCGGCCGGGATCCATTGATTGCTCAATCCTTCTTCTGTTGGAGGAGGACGGCGGTGCGGCGGCACTTCCCCCGCAGCCTTCCGGTAAAGGCGCTCAGCTGTGAGGGAAAAGTGCTGAACGCTCCACATTCGCTCTCCCACAGCCCCAAAAACAGCAGCTCAGCCGTGGAAGCGCGTGAAGCTCGTGGCTGCTCAGCAGAGTTCAGGCATTTGTTTTATATGAGATGAAGATCCCCATCTTTTTGTCAGATGGGACACTCACTCGGGGGGTTCCTGAGCCTGCGTATGCAGCTGAGACAGGGGGCAGACGGGGGCTTTGTGCGCCGGCCCATTCCCACACTCCTTTTCACCTTTTGTTGTACGGCAGCACCGGCGCTGTCTGACATGACGAATCGCTCCGCCCGCTTCGCTGAGACAGGAGGAGAGTCCGAGCGCACTGAAGTGGCAGCAAGAGTGCATGTGCAGCGAGCACAGACAGAGGGCTTCTGGGTGTGTGTGTGTGTGTGTGTGTGTGTGTGTGTGTGTGTGTGTGTGTGTGTGTGTGTGTGTGTGTGTGTGTGTATTTAGTACATTTTGAGTACCAAAATACTCCTTCTGCTCACCTAAATGTGGACATTTTTGTAAAGGTGGCCATGGCTTCAAAGGACCATTTGAGAGTTAGGACATGGTTAGATTTGGGTTCAAGTAACGGTTGGGGTTAGGGGGTTAGATGGGTAATAAATGATGTCTATGAAAGTCCCAAGCAACATAGAAATACCAGGATGTGTGTGTGTGTTTGTTAATATCTTTGGGTTTATTTTTCCTTTCAAACTTCCTGCCAGAAACTGCTTCCCTGGAACAGAGGAGTGGAGATCTTGGTGATTCCAGCTCCTTATGGATAGATTCCCTGGCAGATCATCCGAACCTGTGCGTGAACCTGCATGCACGCTCACACACACACACACACACACACAGGCTAATGCCTCTGCACAAATGCCAGCGCCAAGCTGTTGCCTATAATGCGTTCAGGCTGTCACAATAGAGACATTACCACATGAGTGAGCGGCTCTGAATGGGACGGGTGTGTGTGTGTGTACAGACTGTGGTGGCTCCGGGGGGGAAGGCAGACGACCCTGTCATCACCTCTGCCCCTCGTCACCATAAATGGATGCGCACACTTGCACACATGCTCCTCCCAAAGAAGTTTTGATTTTCGCTATGAGCTCTTTTTTTTCTTCCAAAATGTAGTTGTTTCCGAGGGCAACGGGGACACGGAGCCGTGCAGCTCATTTGCTTAGAAGGATGGATGAATTAAGGAGGTGACCCATCCGGGCCCAGCAGGGCGAGGGGTGAGAAACAAAATGAAAGGAGTCTAAGGCCTGGAGTGAAAGGCGAGGGCAAAGAGGAGATCAGCGCTTCCTTCTGGAGATTCTCAAAGATCTAGCTCTGAAAGATGAAAAAGCACGAGCAGAGCAGAGCAGAGACACCCGGAAGGGCCACAAGGGGACGGAAAAGCTCAGTTAGGGGACTGTTAATGCACGTGTGATGTGTTCTTGCATCGTTATGTCCTGCTTTCTGGGGTGTGTGCAAGTGTGTGTGTGTGCCTGTGCCTGTGTGTGTGTGTGTGTGTGTGTGTGTGTGTGTGTGTGTGTGTGTGTGTGTGTGTGTGTTTCTACTGGAGGGACTGACAAGGGCTTAAGGGGGCTGTGACATGCTGTCACTGGTGGAATGCATGACAGCGGTGTTTTGTCGCCCTCCAGATGAATCGGCCCACAGATGAATGCGGAGTCATGGCAGCAGAAGGAGGAGGAGGAGGAGGAGGAAGAGAGAAAAGGGGGATGAGGGAGCTAGCAGAAGGAGAAGAGGAAAAGGGATCTATTTTTCCTGCACCCCACTCAATAAGGAAATTAGGTCATCCAAGGAAAACCATTGTAGGGAACAAATCGTAATCGAACCCTTAACAAACTGGTGGAGGAGGCTGAATCACCCCCCCCCTCCCACACACACACACACACACACACACACACACACACTCTTTGGTGGCACCGGGGGTTAAAACTGAATTTTGGGATAAATCAGCACGGCTTTGACAGTTTTACGGCTCTCTCAGGAGCCTCGTTTGGGACAGCAGCGTGATGGAGGAAGGTTGCTGGTGGTAAATATAATTGTGGTCACGATCCTCCCATAAATCACGTCGTGGTTATATCACATTTGCACAGGCAGTAGACGGAGGTGGGGCAGGATCGCTGCGAGATCCCCTCACCGCTTTGTTTTCAGGGGACAGCGAATGCAGCGGAAGTGCCAACAATTATGTCCTCATCCAGAGGCACCAGGAGCAGGGCTGCACGCATCTCTGCAGGATGTGGACGGTTCAGCACCAAAGCATGCAGGTTTCACTCTGAAAACGATTACTCCCCCATTAGAGGAGTCATTCGAGACTGAAAATGAAACGGTTCCTCCTCTCCATCTATTGCAGCTGCTAAATGTCAATGATTTGTAGTCAGATTTAATCAAGTTCAAAATTTTCCCCGATTCACTGAGCATTCCGTGGGCGCCCAGCCCTCAAAACTCTGACGGGAACGCTTCAGTCTCTTGCTTCTTAAGCCTCACATGTGTGCTCAAAGTGTATAAAAGAGAGGAGGAGTACAAACATGTTCAATGTGCCCTTCAGCCTCCAGTCAGAGGCAGAGATGGAGGCTTTTGCCACTCAGGCTCCGTCAGGAGGATGTGCTAAAGGAGAGGACTGAAAGGTCGACCCTGCACACTCTGGCTTCTCCCTCCTCACTCATGTCACACAAGTTATTTATTCACACAAAGCTAAGCTGTCACAACACACAAACACATTTATACCCTTCCATTAAAAATGATGGAGCCTGTTGGCCCCCCGCAGCGTGAGTAAAATCCGCAAGTGGACCAAAAAAAACCAAAACACACGCGTGGTGTTGAATACCGGCAACATTTGTGCGTCAGAGCTGCAAACTGTCTGCAGGAAGTGTATCAGTAACAGGGCAGAGAGAGGGAGGCCTGGGCTGACACTGATCCAGCAATCAGCATGTGTTGGTGTCATTTATCAGAATAATTGGCAGCACGCAGCGTCATGCCGTATATCCCAACAGCTCTGGAGGAAAGGAAGGAAACTGCTCACTTTATACGGTATAAGTAATTAGCCTTATTTCAATATCATCGATGTTCATTTTAAAAGCAGCTGAAATGATCAAGGACAGAGCCGCTCTGCTCTTTCTTTGCCAAAACACAAAGGCACGCAGACACAAGAGCCTGAGCTTTACTCTGACCCTGTTCATGTGGCAGCTTTTGCACAATATTAAGATTATTTGAGAAGGGGATTACGATCTCTTAGTTGTGTTAACTCCAACACAACTAACTAATGTTTATAGGTGAGATGCGCTTATTTGCGTCGCCATGCGCGCAAAAATGAAGCGTCTCCAAAGACCTGAACCGAGCGACTGATTGTCTGGCTGTGGAACCTCCTGCCCGTCCTTTCCCCCGATCCCCCTCTCTCTCCCTCTCTCCCTTTCGCCCTCCCTCTCTCTCTCTCTCGCTCTCCCTCTCTCTCTGCGCTCAATCGCAGCGCTGCGCTCCACGACTCGACACCGCCAACAGGGATGCAGCGAGGGCGCAGCGCAGCCTGAAAATGGCACCACGCGTTTTGTGGATCTATCCGTCCCCTTCCCTTCTTTCCTTCCTGCTCCTTTTTTACGCGCCGTGGCCGTGCCGAGCCTTACGGAATTACCCGGAGAATGAAGGTTGGTATCCCGGCTCTGGGGAGGGTGGGGGGGGGGGGGGGGGGGGGGGGGGGGGGGGTGCGGTTGATGCCTCTGTGGACGGGGAGTCTTCGCGGCGGGGACAGAGTGACGGAGACTCCCGCTAAGTGCTCCGCTCGGTTCTAAATTTTACATGAAGAGAAAGAAAACTGTTGGTCACGTTTTTCGTCTTTTCCTGTCACGGTGGCATTAAATTTGTATGGCATAAACGCACGGGCAGCCGCGTCACACTAAAGATAGACGCGGCTGCTGTGGATTTGCACTTTCTGACTTCAGAAAAGCTTCCAGATTAAAAGGCGCAACGATCTTTCTGGCTTTACTGGCAACTTGTATAAATCACACACCATTAAACACCATCGACATCTGCGACAAAGTGCCTTAATTATGTTTCTTTTTATGAGAAGAAGCCCGACCGACCGTTTTCTTGCGCCTTCTCTCTGCAAACGCGCAGCAGTGATTTCATTGAATTTGTCACACGCTGCTGCGGACTCCCTCCTAGTTATTGTATTAACATCGATGCTTGGTCCCAAATTAGCCTCTTCATTTACTTATCAACTACTCCTGGTGGCTGAAACGCTGGAGAGGGCTTGTTTAATGGAGAAACTGGCAGCAAAAGGGAGAAAATAGCCCAGGAAGAGAGATGCACAGCATTTAGGAGAGGTTGCATGTTACTAAATTGACGTCTGCTTGTTGCTGGAAGGTGCACAGCTTCAGTTGGACTGGTCACTCTTCTGCTCGCTCCCGAAAATATCCCCAAAAGGTCCAGCCAGGTCTTGGTCACTCAATCTGTGGCCTTGTTCTGCGGGAGCTTTTCCACTTGTTCCCGTCTTTTTTTTTTGGCACCTCAATCAAAATGAAGCATAGAAAAGATTGGGGGAGGGGGGGCTACCATTAATGCCCGACTTAACTGTATACGGTGTATGAATGTATGTCACAGCCCCCAGGAGTTCGCTTGGAACAAAGGCTCTGGAGACGAGGAGCGAGAGTGAGGAGCAGCAGAGACAATGAGACACTAACATCCTGTTTAAATATTCATCCAAATCACAGCCAATGATTCAGCTAATTGGGAGGAAAGGAACTGTTGGTTTTGATAATTGTGCACGTGTGTGTGTGTGTGTGCGTGTGTGTGTGTGTGTGTGTGTGTGTGTGTGTGTGTGTGAGCCAGGGGATGACAAAGACAACCTCTTTCCCCATCCTGATGTGTCAAACATACCTGTCTATGTGTGAGGAGGGTGTGTGCCCCCACTGGGACCCCCTCCACTCTTCTATTTTCAGCAGAGCCACATCTGCGCGCGTGTGTGTGTGTGCCGTGAGCTTGTGCGCTCGCACCCACACCGTCGGTGCTGTTCCAGGAAACCTTTCCCCTTGAGTGTGTCTGTAGATACACACTTCCCAAGGCTCAATTAAGGGCACGGTCCCTTCGCCGGAGCTGATTGCGAAAGGGTCAACGAGCCGGGTTCGCCGCCGGAGCCATCGATCCCCGCCGAAACTGCTGACCTTTGCAAGAACACAGCTTGTGTGGGCGAGATCAGCGGGATGGCCAGAAAGGCCCGAAACTGCAGATCTGGGAATATGAGACGGTGCTGAAATACACAAGTTTTTTTTTTTTCTTCTTTTGGAGGAGTGCTGGCTTCTGCCAGCAGAGGGCGCTCCACATCCTGCGAGCCTGGACCCAGAGGCTGCCCAGCAGGGGCGGCAGGGCTCGTTTTTGTCACGTCGTCCTGCCTTCGTGCACTCACGGTGTGAGGAAAGGGAGCAGACTCCCTCTTTTCTCTCTGGCCTCCTCCCTCTCTCCTGTGGGAGATCTGTGGGATCGTCAGCACCGTGCTGTGATTGCACACTTCATATGGGGAATTTTTCACTTCCCTCCCAGTCCCCCCCCCCATGAGCTGGACGTAACGCTCCAGATTTAGGAGAGAGCGGCCGTCACGGGAATATTATGACTCAGCTCTGACATATGTGATGAGGTTTACAGTAATCTGTAATTGGTCTCTGGGACTC
This sequence comes from Takifugu rubripes, assembly GCF_901000725.2. Taxonomy (NCBI): domain Eukaryota; kingdom Metazoa; phylum Chordata; class Actinopteri; order Tetraodontiformes; family Tetraodontidae; genus Takifugu; species Takifugu rubripes. The sequence continues at coordinate 10,796,816 of NC_042306.1, forward strand.
CGCTACACTTTTCATTAAATTGGCCTCAGGGTGTTGCGGGTGGATCGGCGGCGTTGCCTGGTCGGGTTAATGTGAGGGCGAGCAGTTAGTGCATAGGCAAGCGAATGTAAAGCGCGCCCCCTCCTTGTGATTCACACGAGACCCCGGCTGCGGTATAATGTTAGGTCAAAGGTCCCCTCCGCTTTAATTGCTTTAATCCATAACGGTTGCTTGTAGTTATCGGCAGAGCCATACCTCATTACGCGTGCGTCTCCCTCGCGCGTGTGTGTCCGAGAGATTGCTGCGCTCCCATGTCGCAGCCGTGACCTTGGATTGAGGTGGATATAGATCTCTGTTCACATCAAAGACAGGAAGCGACGTTCTCCCCCACTTTTTAACCTCTTCCCCACCAATCTAACACACTTACATCTTTATACCATGAAGCAGGTAAAGCAGGGGGGCCCTATATGTTTCCGGCTGTGAGCCTCAGCACCTATACAGCAGCTGCTTAACATAGGTCCTTCGACACACACACATGCACACACACGACCCTGCCTGCAGTCATCTCCCTCTAATGTATGGCCGGGGGTGTAGTTTGGTGGTCTTGGTCCAGAGAATGGTGTCATGTAGTCCCGAGGCTGGCTGATAGATGGAGGTTATAAATACAGCTCAGTGACAGAGAATGATTCTGCTGTGAGGGCTTCACCTGCTGGATCTAGTGTGTGTGTGTGTGTGTGTGTGTGTATGTATGTGTGGAAGGGATTAAATGGGCAGTTTACAAGCACTCGTGAGAAGAAAAGCAGTAAGAAAAGTGACTTTTTCTTCATATGTTCACGGTGTTTGTATCAGGATACACAGGCTCTCATTTTTAAGTGTTCCTGTTTCCCACCACATCATGTAAAAATGATTCCACAGTTCTATGCACACACACACACACACACACACACACATTCTAGTACCGGTGTCTTTGTGAGGCCCAGACATCCCATTCCCGATGCCTAACCCAAGTCATCCCATCCATATGCTTAACCATAACCCTAATCCTTACACCAACCTTCACTTAAACACAATCCTAAGGTGAATCAAAAACTTTGAAGCAGTGGAAATTGACTTTTTTTCCAATATTGAATGCACGCATCCTCACCAGGAAGGTTTGTTTGTGGTTTTACCGGCGATTACTTTCAAATTTGCAGCCTTTCCCACCGCTTTCCTGCGGCTGAAAAGTAATAAATGGTCACTCAATGAAGCCATAAATAACCACAAACCAAACTAACCCCAAGTATCGACATGCACAGCGTGGTTCTTTGAAGGTTTCCTCTAAAACCAACAAGCTACTAGCGAAGCTTTAGACACAAATACGGACGCCGCGGTGAATCCATATGATCTCAGCCTCCCGTGCGTGCGTGTCGTGCACATATGGAGCTGCACTTGTCTCATCTTTTTGCATGAGTGCTTCACTTGACCCCCGAATTCATTAAAGCCAGAGACTTTTCTTTGGTGCGTGCTGTCTAATAGCTGGGGGGGGTTGCTGTAAGTGGTCGCCGCCACGTCTCCTGACACCTCTCCTCAAACAAGCCCGCTAACTGTTGGTCCAATGACCAGCCGGCCTTGACCGCCTTCTGCCCACTACTATCACAACTCTTCCTCTCCCCGTGTTAACTCTTACAGCCCCTCCTTTGGCGAGCACGTGACACGTGCGCCGCGCCCCTCTTCCTGACCTTTAATATGGCTAAATTGAATTTTGTTGTTTTTCTTCCGGCTTTCTCTCCTCGTTCCGTCTCGCTCTGGTTGTTTACTCTGTGGGCTCGGATCGTGCCGTTTCTGCGAAGGGCTGCCTCAAACAGTTTTGCAAACACACACACACACACACACAGAGGATTTGGGTCAGCCTGCAGATGTGTTTGCTGAGCTCGACCCTCTGACGAATGGCGCCGTTGATCTGCGGCATCACAACAGAGAAAATATCCCAGATCAATGGCGCAGAGTTTGATGCCATGTGTATTCTCGCATGTGTGTGTGCGTAAAGGTGGTTGAAAAAGTTTCCCATTATAGAGAAATGCAACTTTTTGCTCTGCACACCGCTGCAGACATTAAAGAGAGGACTTTAGCTTGTGTGTCTAGCGCTCATAGAAGCTCTCTAAGTGTAAATTGGTTTAAGTTTGACAGAGGCAGCGGACAGACTGGCTGCTGGAGAGACAATCAGCAGGGGTGTGTGTGGGGGTGTGTGTGATGAAGAGAGCAATAGAGAGCAAGAGCACATGTTCTTTTTTTGTACCAACCATAGCAACCTGTCAAAGCACACGTTTATGTGACATGTGACTATTTGCTGTGTCTCTGCTGCTCTAGTTGGGCCAATTTAATGTCCTTCAGCGAACCAGTGTGTGACAGCCCCGCGCATCTGTCAGATACTTGGTCACGTGATTTTGCGAGACCATTCAATTCAAGGGCTGTCTAGCGGTCATGTGACAGTCTGTGACACTTTTGTAGCTCGTGTTATACAGAAGGGAACTGAATTAACATGGTATGTAGCCGTTGTTGGGGGCTACATGGGTAAAATCAAGGAGAAGTGCACGTAGAGATGGAACTAAAGCAGAGACCAACATGTTAGCCTGTCGCTAAGGATGCTAATGTAGCAAACATTAAAACTTGTCCCGTTGTGTCAGATATGACAGTGGAGCTACTGACTTTTGAGATGATGTTTTTTTTAAAAGCGCTGGTGCAAATGCACTTGAAATGCGAGCGAGCCCGAGAGGTTTTATGGCTCCCTCTGAAACTAGGATTTGAAACTTCTGAAACCAGAGCGCAGCACATCAATCTTTTATTCCTGTAATGAAGTTGAGCGTGGATGAATATATGATGAGTGCGCCATTGTTCTGGATCGTCCTTCGGTAGCAGAGACGAGCAGCACAAGATGCAAATCATGGTGTAAATATATACATCTCCCAGCGTTTGCTGACAATTGATGGTGATTAAGTCACCGCCACGCTGCCATCAAAAGTAGTGTATACAACAGGTGGTTCAGTGTCTTCTGCAAGGTCTTCGTCGGTTCTGAAGGGATTGTACTGTACATGCATCAGCTCAGTGTGTGTGTGTGTGTGTGTGTGTGTGTGTGCATGTGCTGCTCTCTGCCCCTTGATGGGATCTTAGTGTACTAGGGAAGGAAGCTTATTAAATAAAAACAAGTGTCTGGAGCTGACTCTGTCACAGCTCAACACTGTGAGCACTCAGGTGGCACACACACACACACATGCACACATGCACACAGAACACACACTCCAGGGCCTCTTCTAGCAACAAAGTGGGGCAGCGCTCCTGTCGCATCCTGTCAGAGCGGCACCTTTTGTGTCCCGCCAGTGCCGATGAAATCACACGCTGGGCTAATGTGCCCCAGCAGAAAGGTCGGCCAGGTTTAAAATTTGCGAGCCTAAACAGCTACACAACATCCACTCCGAGGATTTCATTATGCGCTACTGTTTTGGTCCTCCCTCGAGGCTTGTGTGGGGAGACGCCCCCTTCATCGACCATATCGAGGGTTGCTCCGTTTGAGCCCTTTCACCTCCTGTGGTTTCCTCATGTCTGCCGTTCATTAGCGTGGCTACGGTGCAAAATCAATACAATCCAGCACATCTGCAAGCAAAATACCATTAAATATCTGTCCAAATGGATCTATGCGGAATTGGACTAAAAACTGGTGTCCGGCTGATGCAAAAGTCTGTCAGGCTGGTTCCCGAACACGTCTGCTGGGGAGAAAGTGACTAATGTGACTACAGCGACCAAGAGAGGCTTGATGTGACGCCAGCGTGCTCCTCAAGTTCAGAGCTAAACTCTTCCCAGCATGCTCTCTGTCAGCCTGTTTGTTGCCCTGACAACGCTGTCTGTCTTTGAAGTACACTCTCAATGATGAGGGGGAGGGTGATCTTTACGTGCACTCATACTTTGATATCGGCCGCATGAGTGCATGTGCACAGGTCCCACATGTTTTTTTTGCTGTTAAGATTTATCGCATTTTGTATTCCAGCGTCCATTTTCTAGCAAGTTGATGTTAATAGAGCTCAAAGTTGTGTATTTTCCCCATTTTGGTTGTTTGACATTGTTACTTTCAGAGAGAAAAAGTATTTAGTTAAAGTTTTTCATCACCTGAGGCTTTAATGTTGCTTTAAATGCATAAAAACAACCATGAATGCATTTCTGATACACAAAAGGCTTTATGAGAAACCCGTGTGTTATAATTGCTCCACAAGCTAACTTCAGATAATTAGCATTTAAGTTTTAGAGATTTTTTCTCTTTATTCGGAATGTTTTGCTCTACACGAGGTGCTGATTTCCTATAAATGCTAATGACTGCGGCATCAGCAGAAACGTTTGAATCTCTACGTGCGTGAAAAAAAGCTGATTAACACATGCAAAATAAAAAAAATCTGGGCGTTAGAAGCGAAAAATTAAAAGAGCGGTGGTTCTGTGGCCCATTATCGCCATCTCTGCAGGTTTACTGTGAATTGTGTTTACAGATCCCAGCGTAATGCCCTATATTCAGCCCATATTGTTGTCTGTGTGCTGGTGGTTTTATTGAGCAGTCTCCTAGTGGCAACACCACCATCCGTGTGTGTGTGTGTGTGTGTGTGTCTCTGTGTGTGTATAAGCATCCTGGCAGCTTTGTGTGCCAGTCAGCCTGTTGGCAGCCCTGTTTGAATCTTGGCAGGTGGATTACAGCTTGCTGAAGCCCAGTGGAAGTGGTGGATGCTCCGAAGAAGGAGACAGAGAGAGAGACAGAGAGGGAGAGAGGGAGGAAAGCGGGCATCCCAGACAGCGAAGGGCACCCTTGAGGAATCAAAGAGGAATGAGAAGAAGACAGACGTGATTAGAAGCAGAGACTGGAACCCTGTTCGCCTCTGATCTATAAGCGCCTATTTGAGCGTTTATCTGCCCACATAAAGAAATGTCTGATCATCATTGAGCCTCGTGAGAATCAATAGAGTGTCCCTGCGAAGAATGTTGTACAGTTTCCATTCTGGCCCTGTCAGCACGCAGGAAGCAGCGGCGGATACATAATGGATGAGCCATTGATTACCAGTGAGAAGCGGCGTTGACTGGAGGAGCTAAAGTGTCCGCGCGCAGGTGTCTGGAAACGTGTCGCTGTGTTTTTGGCAAAAGTGGCTCTGGACTCCTGACGCGTTTAGGAAGAAGCTGGTTTGGATGCGTGCCGTAAAAACGCCAAAGGCGTCGGTCAAATCACAGGAAGTCCCGCCTCCCGACAGGAAACAGAGCGCAGCAACGCCACGAAGGACAGATCAAAGCGTGATGTTTGACTGCGCGAGCCTCTTTGATCTCACGGGGGCGGTTAAAGAGAAGGACGGCGGTTTGATTCCCGGGTCTTCGGAGGGTACGCCTCGAATTAAAGCTGCCGTTTGATCAGCTTCTCTGACAGAGACGAAGGCGATACAAATGTAGTCCATTACTGCCCTGAAATCACACATCATTATGTTATTATGTCCAATTTCTCTGCGCCGCACAAACGCCCGTGAACCGAGGAGAAACCGCCTAAACGCTCTTTAGCCTCTGCCAACACACACAAGCGCTGGAGGCTGCCGCTGACCTTTTCCCGCGCGGCAGCTCTCCGCCGCCGTTCCTGTCTCAGCCCTCGTTTCTTCTCTCCCTCCGCCTCATTATGGGGCCGACACGTAGATCCTCCCGCCGCCCGCTCGGCCGGGAAAGTACGAAATGCCAGCGAAGTGTGCGAAGAGCTATAGCGTGGCAGGGAGAGGAAGACAACCCGGTCAATGTTTAACGCCGACGGGAGGTAACGGGCTCCTAAACGGGCCCTCGGATGGAGAAATTAGGCTGATCGTCCTCATCCGCAGAGGCTTTTATTCTAACGGGGTTTCAGGCGAGTTCTAATCCGTGTTGATGCGACTCTGATGGAAATCCAGAGACCTTGATGGACAGAAGAAAGAGAAAAGCAGCAGTCACCACAGATGGATGCCGATTAATTATTGATGATCAGAGCTGAAGGCTTGTGTTGAACCTGAAGGAGTCACACACACACACACACACACACACACACACACGGGTGGAGAGCAGCGCCCTGAGCTTGGGCAGGTTCTCATTATACCTCCTGCTGGTCAGCGCGCCACCTTCCTCCTCTATCCTCCTCAGCCTCACCTGTCTGCGTCCGCCCTTCATTTCCTGCCGCCGCAGAACGAGCGCACACAGGAAATGACACACTCAATTCAGTCAAGAGCACACTTCCCCGCAGTGATGAATGACATGTTTTTATTGAAGTTCTCCCCAAAGAATTGCTTTGATATGATTGAATCCTTATGATAATCCTCATGGTTCCTCAGTTGGGGGGGGGAAAAGTCGACTTTATGCTTATTTTGGCTGCTTAAACCTCCAAAAACAGATGTATAACATGCAAAGGCTATTAAAACATCAACCTCAGATGTCGACCAAACCTTTTTTATCTGGTTTGATGGTGTCATTGAAGCGACATTTCACTCTCGATGCTCTTAAAGTTGGAAATTGTTTTAGAAACGAAATCCCTCATTTTCAACCGAATGATTCCGTGTGTGTCGTTGCAGTGACGTTGCTGGACTCCATGTCTGCGTTAGCAGACCTGGGATGGGAGGCATACCCTAATGAGGGGGTGAGTATGTCACACGCACACACACACACACACACACACACACACACACACACACACACACGGACACAAATCATTAACACAGAAGGAAAATGTCTGATCACTGCTAGCATGTTATATTTGAGGAAGATGCGCACTGGCTCAGAAAATGCAGTCATTGTGTGTGTGTGTGTGTGTGTGTGTGTGTGTGTGTGTGTGTGTGTGTGTGTGTGTGTTTGAGCGCTTTTTGCTAAATCAGGCATCAGCAGGGGGGACATACAAATTATTTCTGCTCTGCTGCAGAAGCCGTGATACTGGAGGCTCCATTTATTACGTGTTTGGGAAGGAGATAAGGGCAGGGAGGCGGAGGAGTGACAAACCCTTCGGTAATTGAAGGGTGGATGGCGTGCTCTCGCAGCGCTTTGTGCCGCCAGGTGTAGGGACCGAGGAAGTCTGGAGCGCCGCCACCGTGCCCCAGAACACGACAGCAAGCCTTAAGAGCGGAGAAAGATGTGGAGAGCGTGAAGGACGGAGGGCATTCAGCGACGGAACAAGAGCGTGATCTGTACGTCACTTCGGTGCCGAAGGGCTCTGAATGAGGCCCGTTTCCTTCGGAGAGCCGCTTCCCCTCGTTCCCCTATTCAGCGTCGGCGTGTTAAATTGCGGGATGCCACACGCAGTTTCATGGTTGTGCACAGCTGAGAGGCGGCTGAAGTGAGCGGAGCTGAGCACGCTTGTTTTCTCGAGCAAACAGAGCAGGCGGGGGGGGGTCGGGTTCACTGTATAGGAGAGCGGGGCCGGATCACTGCGCGTCTCCTTCCACGTTAGGCTCAACATTTGCTGGAATTTTGGAGCGGGAGTTACAGTTCTTGACCGTCTTTACTGGTTAGCATTGTCCTGCAGTATGAACCCACATGGTGTTAGCCGCAGCTCTGTCCGCCGCCTCTGTCGGACCACGATTCAATTAGCTGGAGGCAGCTCAGCGGTGCATGTCTAACGTCTGGACTCTCGCTGGTCGCCGCAGCTTTCTCCCAGGGTCCAGAACATACAAAAATAGCTAGCATAATTACCCCTAATAGCTGTGAGCGTGTCTGGATGGTGATCTGGACAACATTCCCGAAGTCTCCCCGGCAAACCTGCCACCGATGACTGGATGTTCAAAGCCTAATCTCCAGAACAACTACTGATATAACGGGTAATGGGCAACAGAAGAACCCATTACTGTTTGTTACAGAGCCAGATAAAAGAGGACGGAGCAGGAATTTTAATTCAAAGCGAGAGTTGGACCTCAGCTCTTCTGCTCAGGCACTAGAATAGCTAACAAGGCTACTTTTGATGGAACGAAACGTTCTCAAAACGAAGTGAAAGGATCGGGTGGGGGCGGAAAGGTGCCGTGGCTGTTAGAAGATCTTGTGTTTCATATCAGAGGGATTATCTCTTTGACCTTTGGACATCAAAACCTTCAGACTGGCCTCAGTGAGCAGCAGTTCCCACCGACTGCAAACCGCCGTCTGCACGAATTAGTCCAAAATCACACTTGACCCCCCGCAGGTCAAACATAATCCAAGTCGTGCAGGGCCGGATGTACCCGAGACCGCGTGGAGTGACCCATTTCTGTCACCGGGCAGAGCGGGGAGACCCTGCAGTGGGGGGGGGGGGGGGGGTCCTTGTGAAGGATCCAAAACAGATGCGTCCTAATGATGTCGTTTGAGGCCCCACAGCATCACTCCTCCTCAGATCCTGGCTCACCAGCGACACCACCCCCACCCACTCACTCTGTGCCCCCCCCACACACACACACACACTATGTTTGGAAGCCAATTACGTGCTCGTAGGTGTGCCCGTCACATGATTGCGGTGATGTTATGTTAAGCCGGCGAACGGCTGGAACTCTGAAACGTCTCTGCTTCACTTCAAAGCAATCAGGCGGGCCCGCGTGCTGATTGGCTGCGCTGATTGAGGGTTGGGGGGGGGGGGGGGGGGCATGATAACTGGTCTTCAGCCTGCATCAACACAAGCAACTCCTTATGTGCGTGTTAGCAAAGCTGCATAAACATTTTCTCAGGCCTGTTTTTGGCAGCCTCTCGTCCTCCTGCAGGGGAAGTATCGCTCCCAAACACGGAGGCGAGCCGCGCCGCACCGGTACGGGCACCTGCGAGCGGCGCCTGGCGAACGTGACGGAGAACAGACTCACCAGCAGGGGAAATAAGTCACTCACCAGGAAGTGGCATTAATCCGCCCACTCTAAACTTTGTCCACAAAGAAATAAACAGAGACATGATAAAGCTCTCTTTATCCCTCAATGTCTATTCCCATAAATGCGTTAATCACCCCTCCCTGAGGACTCAGCTCTGTGTGTGCGTGCGTGTGTGTGTGTGTGTGTGTGGGTGGGTGTGTGTGACCGTCCTGTGATATCCGACTGCTCTCAGCTCTGCACAGATGGGACTGTTTAGCTGCCAGTCCGGCCTGTAATTTACCAACATTTTCTTTCCCTCTCTTGTCTCTTTTACTTTCTTTTTTTTCTTTTAATTGAGCCGCGAACTGTTGATCTCGGGGACTCTCGGCAGCGTCCGCCCGCGTCCGACCCCTCTGCTCCCGCCTCTCTCTCACGCTCTTCTGAGAGCGTGATCTCCGTGCGGTTACGCAACAGAGTTTTCTGTGAGCATCTGAGTGTGTGTTGAGAGCAAAAGTGTGTGTTTTCACTGTGACGTCGGTGCTCAGGACATGGAGATGATACCCAGCAGGCTTCATCAGGCTGTCACATCCGATCGACCTCTAGCGTCCGCGCTAAGCCCGGGCAGAATTTTCCTCTGCTCTCTCTCGTCACCTCTCACTTCTTCTACTCTCATTTGAACGATGTGACACATTAGCGATGACAAGCTAGCCACTTTTGTGCGCCAGGTGTGTTTCCAAGAACAAGAACCCAAGACAGGAGCTAATTCCCCCACCTAACCTACTTTTGTCGGCCATTAAAACTAGTTAGCGTGCGCTAAGTGAAAGGATTTTCCCCCTTCTTTGAAAAACAGTCCTTTCTCTGTGACTCAGATGCTTGCGTTGCTGTCTGTGAGCACGTGTGCAGATAGAAATGTTTTCCTACTCATGCGAGAAGTGGTCTCAATTACAGCCTCGCTCAGAAGTGGAAACAGATGGCGGCAGACAAAGTAACTCTGTCCTACCTCCTCGTCTCACTCTTTCACTCTCCGCGCTCCTCCGGAGCTAAATCGGGTGCTCGCTCCAGACAAAGGCTGCCCTTCAGTCATCCTGACGCAGATCATCCCTCACGCTCACCCAGACACGCTAGCAGAACACGCAGCCTCGACTATCGGGTTCGCTTGGAACCGCAGCTCATTGAACTCGGGCCCAGTTTTCCCAGAAAGCAAAAACGGTGGTGCTGAGACGGTTTTTTGAGTGGCGGTGGAATGAAACGAGTCCACCAGCAGAGTGGGGGCTGTTGTCAGCTCGGCCATCCGCTGCCAGGTCCAAATTTAGTCTTCCATTCGAATATTAATATCTTGTTTGAGAGCACTTTCCCCCGCACCAAGGAAAACTGTTGTCTCTTCCCTGGGTTGGCCAGGCTCCTTGCCACCCTTCCACAGGTCCCTCATCTCTGTTTATTTCCAAATTCCTTTGATTTCCCCCATAAATCTCCTCCTCAAATCTAAACTTTCTTCCTGTTTTTACTGCTTCCGCAGTGGGAGGAGATCAGTGTGATGGACGAGAGGAACACGCCCATGAGGACCTACCAGGTGTGCAACGTCATGGAGGCCAACCAGAACAACTGGCTGAGGACGCGCCATATCAGCCGGGAAGGAGCGCAACGCGTCTACATCGAGATCAAGTTCACGCTGAGGGACTGCAACAGCCTCCCCGGCGTCCCTGGCACCTGCAAAGAGGTCTGAGGTCTTCGGTCTCCTCCTGTTGTCCACTTCTGTTGATGGCGAGAAAAGTTGGGGGCGATTATTGTAAACGAGCCAGTGCATGAAGCGCGTTTACTCCGCGATTCGGCTTTTTTCACCCGACACAAAGATAGCATATTTTGTTTTTCGGTTGGCGCAGCTTATTTATTCCTGCAGAAGTGACATTTTTGAAACATCTGATGATTAGAATTAGCCAGACGCCATTTGGTGTTTTCATTTAAAAAGATTTGTTTGCAAAGCGCAGTGAAACAAATGAGATAATTACCCCCTGAATGGAAAGAATAAATGTCGGTGGCTGAATATCGGAGGATTTGCCACCGAAGGTCAAACTGCTGGCTTGATTAACAGCAACAACAGCGAGTAAAAGCCCACAAATGGTGTCCCGCCAGTCCGGTTCCACTGCTCTTTATTCGGGCTCTGAAACGAGGAGAGGACGCGAGGCTGTGAGACAGCGCAGAGCTGCACTTTCATGGAAATGCAGATGGTGCTGCTGACTGGCCGTCAAGACAGATGGAGCGAGATTTGAAGAGAAGCAGCAGAGGAGCTGCAGAGCTTCAGGGGCCTTGTTAAAATTTCACAGTGGATGGAGACTCGCTTTTGCTGCATGATAATCTGCTGCGGCCCCTGATTTCCTCTCCCTGCTCCTCACCAGGACGATCTTTTATTTTCCAGACCTTTAACATGTACTACTACGAGTCCAACAACGCTAACCTGTGGTTCATCAAGGAGAGCCAGTACGTCAAGATTGACACAATAGCCGCGGACGAGAGTTTCACACAGGTAAAAATACAAATGAGGGCTTAAAGGGTGGCGGCGGCGTCAAGTCTCACGTGTGTGAAACGCCCCCTGCAGGTGGATGTTGGAGACCGCGTGATGAAGCTCAACACGGAGGTGCGAGACATCAGCAACCTGAGCAAAAAGGGTTTCTACTTAGCCTTCCAGGACCTCGGCGCCTGCATCGCTCTGGTCTCGGTGCGCGTTTTCTACAAGAAGTGCTCCCTCACCGTGCGGAACCTGGCCCAGTTTCCCGACACCATCACCGGCGGGGAAACGGCGCTGGTGGAGGTCCACGGCCTGTGTGTCAACGCCTCCGAGGAGTTCGAGGTGCCCAAGATGTACTGCAGCGCGGACGGAGGCTGGCTGGTGCCGATCGGGAGGTGCGTGTGCAAGCCGGGCTTCGAGGAGAACAAGGACTTCTGCCAGCGTAAGTGTGTGTGTGTGTCTGTGTGTGTGTGTGTGGGGGGGGCAAAAAGCTAACGCTAACGGCGCTCGTGTTTGGCAGCCCGCACGAGTGAGTTCTGAGGCGTCACGTGTCCATCCCCCGGGCTTGTTTTCCAAAAAAGTAAAAATAAAAAAATCCATTTCTGCAAACGTGGAACTCGGCTAACGTGGTGCTAGCGTGGTGCAGTTCCACTTGTTTTGGAGTCGCGGCGGCCAAGACGAGCAGAAAACCTGGCAGCTCGGAGACAGAAGCCGCCCCGCGCAGACCGCGGGCCGGTGGCGTGCACAGATTGTGCGAGAACCCTGGCCGCGTGTCGAGCGCCGTGCGCCGACTGTCGAGCGTGTCTGTCCTGTCAGATTACATGCTGTCAGAGTTGTCTGACAGGTGATCTCGCCCGACGGGCTCTCTGAGTGATTTCATACTCCCTGATTTGAAACTTTATAAAAAAATCAATCCGGCGTGTTTGACCTCCCTGATTGCTGTGACCTCATCCCTCTGCCCCCCCCCCCCCAACTTTACCGCTCTAAAGAGATTAAATAGAGCGATATAAACGTGCTTAACGAGCCAGATTCAACTCGGTAACAGCGTTTCTCGTGCGCTGTGTGGGCGGAGTTAATGATGGACACGTATCGACTGTTTGAGGTCGGGGGTCATGGGCTTTATATCCCCCCCCCCCCGTTGTGTGTGCAGGTGTCTACAGCAGAAAGGTGCCACGCTTAATTTGTTTCTCTGTTCTGGAAACAACCTCCCCCATTTTTTAAAATAGATCCAAATAGCTTTTGGCAAAGCCACATTCCTGTGCCACCATCATGTGGGGGGGGGGGGTCCTGGTGGTTTCCTCCCTGATCCGCAGGACCCGGCCTGTGTAATAATGTCGGATTCCTCCCTGGAAACCGGTTTTCCTCCTCTCAAGCCTCCAGGATGATTCCTTTTCCTTCACCCATCCAGCTGATATCCAGTCAGAGGAAATGTAATCAGCCTGCTTTTAGGGAAGATGCGAGGGGACAGAGCGGAGCGCAGCAACCCGCTTTAATGCATGTTGGAGAGAGCGCCGGGTCGGGCTTTTAGGAGGCCTCTCAGAGCCCCAAACAAAAGCTCCCTGCACTGACGCAGCGCGCTAGTCTTCAGGGAAAACACTCGGCTAATGCGTTTAAATCAATCTGTGGTTTGTCGTGACACAAAGAGATGACGGGGCTGGAGGACTGGAAGGGCGTTTGCGATTATCACCATTGTGCAGGCGAGCCGGCCTTTCAGCCAACCTGGAATCGGCTCCGCAGACGTCTCCTTTGCTTCGCTTCACGCGCTAATGCAGGTGGTGCGAGCGGTCTTACACCGTCTCTGCCTTTCTGTCCTGTTTCGCTGGCAATATGTCACTCACCTTCCTTCCGTTGCTCTCTCTCCCTCCCTCTCTTCTCTCTCTCCCTCAGTGTGAGGTGCTAATGGAATCATTACTAGCCTCTCTGATAGACAAACACCAGACACCTCCAATTACGGCCCTTTTCCCCCCTCAAACTCCGACGCTCCCGTCCTCTGTGCTATTTTCTGCTCCTATAATGGGAGTGTTCTCCACCACCGCCACCACCAGCCCCCCCGATCCCGCTACTGACCCATCCTTTCTGCTCCTCGTACTCATTCACCTCGCCATTTTTCTTGCCGCCTGAACTCCTCCGGCTGCACTCGTTAAACATTTATAGAGCGCGAGTTCATCTTTCTCTTCTCCTGTTTTGCCCACGCTGGGCCGGCGTTCCCTGGAGTGAGACACGGAGTGTGTTTGTGTTCAGTGACACTCTTTCTTCTTTTCCGTGGGTGCCGTCCTTAGTTTGAGAGGTGTGAATAATATATAAGATGAAATGCAGTGATTTGCAGGGAAGTAGCTTCCAAACGCTGCATTCATGAATCAAGCCCGGGTCCCGCTGCTGTGTTTGGCTACGGCGTCTTAAACCTCCTCGGCTCAGGCTGTTGACACCGGAAAAACATGCAAGCGGCCCAAAATGTCGCCCTCTGGACTGGCCGGAACATTAACCGTGAGGTCACCGTTTCTGTTTGGAGCTCTGAGGCTGCAGAGAACTCCCGGTTAGCTCGACGGGCTCCTACATTTCTCATTATTGAACGCCGCCGCCGCCACGCGAAGATCCCGCTCGTCGCTGGTCCCGGCCGGGGTTACGTAATCCGTCTCTGTCAGAGTTCCACTTGTCTCCTCCATCTCTCTGGACCCCACACTGAGGCCTCTGTCCGCACGCCTTGTTTTGCCCGTTTTATTTGGTGCTTTTGTCTCCGTGGGTCTGCATCATTTCCACCTCACACTCGCCTCCGTCTGTCTCAGCTGGCAGGAAATGCTGTGAATCCGCCTCCTCAACCTCACCTGCCTTCAACTGTATCCTCAGAGTGCAAGGGCAGAGTGTGTGTGTGTGTGTGTGTGTGTGTGTGTGTGTTCTGTCCTTCACTGGATGTCTGACAGCACCAATTACTGCCTCAGATGACTGTGAGATGGAGGAGACGGATGGAGGAGGACAGACACTTGTCACCTCAACACAAGTTCTTGTGTGCACATCACCCCCCCCCCCCCCTCTGTCAGCCTCTCTCTCTCTCTCTCTCTCTCTCGCTCTCTCGCTCTCATTGAGCAAATGTAATATAGGTCAGCGCGACACGTCCGCCCGTCTGTCTGTGCTTTCTGTCCACCACGTCTTGTCTTTTTTGAGTGACTTTTCAAAGTCACAAAACAACGCGTGAGGGTTTGAATCCACCCGGCTCACCGGCTGCTCCCCGTACTCCTACAAACAGCACCAAGGTGAAAGTAACGAGGACGAGCAAGTCCAGCGTGCATCCGATTTGGTGTAAATTGTCTCATCAGCATTGTAGATGAAGCCCTGTGGAGGAGTTTCTTGGCTGCTTCCTGAATTTTGAATTTTAAAGGAGGCGAACTTGTATTTAGCTTTATTTTTAAATAATGAATTGATCCTGTGTTGGATTTTTGCATTTTTATCTATGTGGCTGATAATCTCTTCTTTCTGTGGACATGCTCCGAAAATAGCAAAATTACTGTGATCTTAGGTTTGGATTGCAACAATTTGCTGTGGTCATTTGTTTCAGGAAGGTTGCAAATGTGTTTTTATTAGCTCGGACACTATAGGAGCAATGAATTACCCAGAATGCCGTGTGCTCTTGATGACCCCCCCATCTCCCTGTGTATTAAATCGGCCTCTCGGTCTCTCCTGTTGTAGACAGTCTTTGTTTAAGTGTCCAGCTTGTTCCTCATCTCTTGTTAGCTTGCTTGTGTTTGGGTTTGAGTTTGTCTTACGATTTTGGCTTGTTTGCTGTTTTAGACTCACAGCAGCCATAAATCTTCAAATGTCTGTTGTTATTCCGCGTTAATCCTGTTTAACTTGGCCCTTGAGGCGTACACCTTTCAAGCTATGGTGTAAAGCTATTACTTAATTAATGCTAATGAGACACATCAGAACATAATCAATGGGCTCAACAATTAGCTGCTGTGTTAGCAATTTTTCAAGAGCTTTTACCAAGATAGAGATGAGAAAAAACAAGATAAAACCGCCATATTGCACCTGATAACTGATCCAGAACACGTGCCACGTGACTGAATCTGGAGTCTCTCAACAGCAATGTTGCAAAAACACGTTTCTTTAAAGCGGAGCGGCGTAACACCGAGAGAGCACAACTGTGCAGAGCGCAGCAGTGCTAGCTTTTTGTGGAAAAAGAAGAAGCCCAAAAAAATGTATTTTTCATTACAAAAACATTGTCCGCTCTGTTAGGTGGGAATTTAGCTCTTTGTCCTCAGCATAGTGCCGTTCGGGTCATCAGACAGCAGAGAAGACTATCAGCCAATGCTCAGCGGGAAGTTACCTGGCAGGTATTTTCTTCCCATCCATCCCCACGCAGAGGCATTCATATGTAAAACGCGCTCACAATACAGGCATAAATGTGATATCTCGTAGGAGGATTGAAGCCTCTGTGGGTAATGAAAGGCCGGAACTGGGAACAGATGTAGCAAAAGCTAATCTTGACACCTGTGAAAAAGATTTAGCTCATTTACTGAAGCCTTTGTGTCCACTCTTAGTGTGTGTTGAAAGCTTAACAGGAATCCTGCTATTCTTTATTGCCAGAGCTCGATCTCTGATCGTCCCCCTCTGTGTGTGTGTGTGTGTGTGTGTGTGTGTGTGTGTCTGAAGTTGAAGCAGTCAGTGCAAGCAGCATTCTTATGTTGAGCACATACAGAGTTTTGAAGGTCAAGGGTTCCCTGCTGCATTCACACGCACACACACACACACACACACACGGAGATGCACACACACACAGAGTTTTATTTCTTTGCCAGTGGCAGCTCAGGGAGCTTGAGAGCATGAAGGTGTGGGTAGGAAGCGAATGGGCGGCTAACAGGAGGATTTGGACAAGTCGAGTGTTTCTTGTGTGTGTGTGTGTGTGTGTGCGTGTGTGTGTGTGCACTGGGGGGGCGTAAGGCCGCTGAAGTGTCAAGCATCTTGTGTTATTACTCACCTGATGTTCTTGAAAGACGGACAGATGAATGTGCCAGATGAAGGCCAGTCATCCGTCTTGCTGCCTGTCTGTAAAAGAGTCCGTCTTGACCTCTGACCTCAATTTTCCTTCATTTGTATAATGAAGCTGACCTTTACCTGTTTGCTTTTATCTCCTCTCTCCATTCCCTGTCTTTCCTAATCTCTCTCGCCCCCCCCCTCTTTTGTGTTTGAATAAACCGCCCACGCCTTCCACAAAGGCTCTCTCCGTCTTTATCCTCTACCCAGCGCCGGTCCCGGTCTCCGCAACAGCCGGCGCTGACCCAGATAAACTATTCAAGCGGAGCCTCGGATCGCAGCTCTCCAGGCGTGAGCCGCGTTGCCAAAAGCTGCTCGGGTGTGTTTTTGCAAACGTGGAGACACGAGAGGTCGAACTGAGGATCAAACCTGAGGAGTCCAACAAAAGCTCCGGGAGTCCAGTGACAGAAACTGTCGGTGCACGTTTCCTCATCAATCCCTGTGGATGGGAAACAGTTGCCGTAAAGCGTTTTCCATCTGGCGTGGGTCTCCGGAGAGGAATAAACGCGCGCGCACTCTTGGGAAAAGCACTTATTCCCGTTTCTTTCATTCCTGTAGTGTTGAGTTTGCTTCAGTTAAGATCTGATGGCTTCACGATGGGGCCGTCCGGCAGAAAGGGAAACGCAGCAGGAAGTCGGCCATTGACCCTTTCCCCCTCCTCCCTTTTCCCTCCCTCCTTTTTGAGCTCCGAGATGGCTTCCAGATGTGCGATCATCCCCGTCCGACTGCACAGGCGCTCCTGCTCTGCTGCAAACATGGCGCGCAGATGTACTCGCGGTCAAAGACCAATTTGTTGCTGCTTTCTTTTCTTTTCTTTTCTTTTTTTTGAAGCTGCTCTGGCGTTTTGGCAGCCACAGGGAACCATTCAGGAACTACAAAGTATTTCAGCTCCACTGTCAGCCAGAAGAGAGAACGGCTCCGGAGAGCCTCGTGAGATATGCGACAAGTTATATTTCATTTAGACACGACGACTCAAATGTATATTTTGCAATCGTGGAGGAATATACCATATAACTCTCCCCGAAAGCCCTTGTTTAAGCACCTATATATAGCTGGGCATGAGGATTTGGCCTCTTGTCAACTGTGCGAGTGGCTCGAGCCGCCTGATGACTGATGCAATCTGCAGGTCGACGATGAAGTCACCCAGATACGACGCATCAGCAATGTATAGATACTGCGTGATCAGCGTCTGGGAGAAGCAGTAAAAGTCCCAGCTTGTTCCACGCGCTAAGGCCCTCCTCCCGTAAGGATTTGTCACACAAAGCCAGTCATTGTTTGCTAAAGTCGAGCGCAAATCCCGCCGTTGCTAGCTTTAATTGGTTAGCCGATAGCTGTTTGTCGGAGGGAGAGAAACCTGTATGGAGTAAACAAAAGACAGGGGGACAAAAGAGACGCACTTAACAACATGTGTGACGCCCTCTGACTTCCTGTTCAGGGAGCAGGTGTTAAATCTGAGCTAAGGTCAGCGTCTTTCCAACAGGGTAACAAGGTTTAGGTCGACTCGGACATACCTTAACGACGATAAAAGGCGAGTCCGAAGGTATCAAGTCAGCGTAACGGACCTCTGCCCAGTCGCCGCGACTCCCCGTGTGACATTACGTTTAAATGTGTGAGCAACGCGGAGCTCCGCTTTCCCGGTCGGCCCCGAGGGGAAGAATTATTGAGCGCGACAGACCGAAAATAAAGCGGCGCTGCGAATACTTTGATCGCGGGGGGCGTCATGACTGCCGAGGTTACAGAGGAAGTGACGAGTGCGCGCGTTTGGGTGTTAAAGCCCTCGTGAGCTGGGCTTTATTGCCGTATTGTTAGAGCTCCGTTCACCACCGGGAGAGCAAAAGTGTTGCGTTGAAGGTTGTGGCGGGCGAGCGTTCGTCCTCGGGAGGAGAGAGGGGAGGAGAATAACTTATTCAGAGGGTGAACCCAACTCCCGACAGACTGGTTCTATAGGCCCGTCATGCTCCCTTCCTCTCCTCCTTGTTCTCTGTCTCGCCCCTGACCCCTGTCACACACACGCTAACACCTGGAAGCTATTTCAGCCTGTTTTTAGCATGCAGGGTAATCATCCCAGCGCCAAATTGGTGAGCCACCAGCTTGAGTTACCACTGGAAAAGTGTGCTTTAATTGCCCCAAAATTGAGCTCCCCCCCTCTTGTTTCTGTGTGTGTGCATGTGCACGTGGATTCATCTGTCAGCCAGAGAGTAAATATTTGCACAGGAGCTCTGGGAAAGGTCAGGGTCAACGCATGACAGACAGCCTACTGGGAAATAAGACGCACACACACACAAACAAATCGACGGGATAAAATAGATGACAGAGAGGAAGGAAAAAAAGGAACAACCGGGACGAGAGAGGACGGACGGAGATATATGGGAGATGGGCGGAATGAGGAAGAGGGGAATCCTTCATCTCATGGTTCCTCTTGGGCGCCCCCAGTAATTGGCTGGTATCCAGAGGACAGAAGAGACGGCGGACTGGGCTTCACGTGGTGGACATGACAACCTTTGCTTCCATGCTGCCTAAACCTTTCCGCTCAGACGTTCTTTACTGTATGCAAACAGGTCAAATCACCCAGAACCGCATTCCTTGAGGCGTGCGCACGTCGACGTGCACACAAACAAACGCGCGCCTGCCCCCTCCCCCTCGGCTGTAAAAGCTGTCAGGTCCCATCTCGTCAGAACGCTCCGCTGACGCTTGATGTATCAATTTTTAAGCAGCGGGCCTCGGCTAATGCCCGCCCGGCTCCCGGGCCCACTCGGAGAGACGGAGCCGTGCGCTCCAGGAGCTGTGGCACTCACGGGGCACTGGAAGGGCTCCATCTTGAAAGCCCGTTGCCATAGTGACAATTATGGAGCACATCAGCCATAGGCCAGCAGCAAGCTTCTCTCTCAAAAGAATGCACATGCACGCACACACACACACACACACACACACACACACACACACACACACACACACACACGTCTATACTCATGCGTGTACCACACACTGAGTTCCTTTGCTTTCTGCCAGTGGGAAACCAGTGTTTGACTGGAAGCCAGTGTGACAGAAAGCAAAAGAAGAGAGCAATTAGCAGGTAAGCTAGTGAGGGAACCTCCCCTCACACGCACGGATAAATGCGACTCTTCTATAGGGATGAATCCAGTGGATCTGAGCGGAGGGAAAGCTCCCCTCAGCGTGGTGATGGAGGGTGGATCTGGAGCGGCAGTACTAGATCATATCTAAGAGCTATCGATTGGCAGAAATACACAAAGTCTCTCTGGTGACGACATGAATTTTTAATGAGACACTGGATCTGAAGTCACTCTGTTTTAGAAGAGACGCACACATGCACAAACGAATGTTCTCAGCCTGCGTTTTTCAACCGTTACCTTGAGAAAATCGAGGTCCCTCGTCCTAAAAATACTTTTCTGAGCTCTCCAGGCAGGGAAGGTTCCTCCAAGAACCACCTTACTGCATCAGCTTTCTTTTTTATATCTCTGTTAAATCATTAATCATGAGGGAACCAAGTCAAGTGACACGTTTCCCATGAGGAATGTGCACGGAGAAGAGGAAGCAGGAGAGCGAGAACAAACAAAGAGGAGCGAGAACAAGGTGGTAAAGAGGAGAAGATGAAATCAGGAGAACGCTCAAAGTGGCCAAGACGCTATTCTTGGAGGAAGTTTTCGATCGGGCTTTTGTTCGGACGCCAGGCCTGGCATGGGGGAGCCCCGTCTGTCCCCCAGGGCCGGGGTCCTTTGTACTTGTGTGTCTGGCCACTGCCCAGAGCCTGGACTCTCCGGATGAAAAGTCCCCAAAGAAAAGCTGCTTTTCTGGCCCGCTCCCACAACTTCGCCAAGGAAAACACAAGCGCACTATTACAGCCACGGTCGCCAGCTCAGAACACGGGCACCCGTTTCTGAAGGAGCTGACAGGAGGGGAGAAAGAAGGCAGAGTCCCTCTGGGAATCATCACTCCCTCCCCTTCATTCGCTCACTTCCACACCTATACGCAGACATCCCTCTTCCAGTTCTCCCAGCTCCGGTGGGAATTGTGCTACTGGACTTTGCTCCCATTTGATGAATGATTTGCCTAAAAATACTGTCTGGATGCGAGCGAGCGAGCGCAGCGACCAGGTGGAGGAACTTACCTCCGATCTGACGAATCACATTACTTTCAGGCCACTTTCCTAATCTGTGTGTGTGTGAGTGTTCATTTACAGCCTATTTGGGCCATGTGACGTGGCTGGATTGAGTTTTAAGCACGAGCAATCAACAAGCAAATACACACACACACACACAAACAAACACAAACACAAGGCATATTTCACTGTCCTGCATACATCAAACATGCGGTCAGCGCCTGGCGTGGGCGCGGCGCCATCGCCGTGCGCACGAGCACACGTGTAGCATCGCACTCTGTCCGCCTGTGAATGTATAAATAAATGCATGCGTAATCTTTATTCAGCTACCAGAGTAAAAGTCAGGATTTCCATTTTTCGCTCCGTTGCAGGAGGAGAAACCTCAGCTCTGGCATCGATCTCCTCGGGCTGTTCCTCTCGAGAGCCGCCGCACTTTTACGACGGCGCATAATGACTAATATGCAGCCATCGCGACAGTGGCGGCGGCAGTCGTATTATGTTATTGTGATTATTGCTGCCACTGTGCTCCTGCACCCCCCCCCCCCCCCCACCCCCCGCCTCCAGTTGCCTGTAGATGCAGCACTTGTGTAACAGCGATGACAGTTGATCCGGTGTTGAGTTGTGACTTCCACTGTAGGACCGTTTGGGTCCTCGGGCCTTCAGCCGGCCGCGAGAGGATCTCACGTAGACCCCCGTGTCACAACATATCGCGTCAGGCTTTGTTTACATGTTCTTTGCCATGGGTGCTGCACGGAACATCTCATGACCTGTCAGTAGCGATCCTGTACCACGAGTGGAACCAAACAAGTAAATCCTTCCGCACAAACTCGTTTTTTATCTTCAAGTCTTCCAAGTGGGAGGGAGGGAAATTAGCTGAAGCGGTCAGAGCCCAGCAGTGCTCAATGGTGGCCGAGTGAGAGCAGAGTGTGTGTAGCGTGCTCGCTAACCTGGTGTTTACGCCTCTTCTCCCTCCAGCGTGCAGACCCGGGACCTACAAAGCTTCAGCCACGGACGCCTACTGCAACAAATGCCCCGCCCACAGCTCGTCGCCGCAGGAACAGGCCGTCGAGTGCACTTGCGAGAAAGGCTTCTACCGCGCCGAGGCGGACCCGCGCGCCATGGCCTGCACGCGTGAGTCATGCAAACGCACGCTCCCGCTTCAGGCGAAATTTCAACATTCGCTTGTTTAAATCTGGGTGTTTGTGTATTTACGTCATGAGAATACAGCGTAAGTAGCCGCCATCTTTGAGAGTCAGGCCTGGAACACCGCTGACGCTTATGCTAACTCCTCTAATGGCCTCTGCTAGCAGACAACAGCGCACAAACTCGCTGGCTGTTGTTTATTTTTTCCCCTTTCTGTGCACATAAGCACAGAGGCTCTGGGAAAGAGCGCCTCCCTGGTGAGGAGGGATGGAGGGAATCAGAAGGGCTGAGGTGGATAGAGAGAGCCAGACAGAAAGAGGAACGCTAATATGCTATCATCACCAGGTTACGGTTGATTACACACATAAATCCCCTCAGCAGGTAGGATCTGTGACGGTCAGTGCCGATTCCCGTAAACACGGAACACACGTGTCAGGGAAGATCGGCGGGTGTGAAAATGAGAATAAAGGGGGCGAAAGGTGAGAGGTTTCGTGTCGGAGAGACCCTGACAATGGATTAAGGACAAAGAGACGACTAGAAAAACGTGGGGAAAAGTGAGACTGCCTGGCGCATATAATCTAAATGTCATAAAAGGCTAATCAGCGGGAGGATGATGGACAGTAAGTATGGCCTCGGGGAGGAGGGACGAGAGGAAAAAAAGAAATTCTGAATTAGCGAGATCAGCCAACACACCCTTTCAGGGGATCGTGACCGACAGCTGCAATTATCACCAACATGCTTTCATCCCCCCCCCCCCCCCCCGAACCCTGCTGTAATTCAGAGGGGCCCGCTACTGTGAAGTCTAATCAGCCTATCCGATGCTCCGCTGGTGGTCCCCCGGGACTCACTGCTCAGCCACAACCTGACGAGACGTCAAGCCCAATGGACATTTACTGCCAGACTCAGGCAGCGGAGATACCTCCACCATGTTGAGGCCTGCACGGACCTTTGGATCATCTTCACACGAGGCTAATTAGAGGCTAAATTAAGATATGCATGAAATATATAACTGATGATATAAGTGTGGAGAGAAAACAGGTTTTATTAGAAAGCGTTGCTCAAGGGCTTGGCGGCCGATAAGTCTTCAGACTAATGAATCTTATCTGAACACCTACGCCGTCTGCAAACGAACCCTCGCCGAGCAGGTCCGTCTGGAATGTTTAACGTACACTTTTTCTGCAAACAACAGCTCTAACGAGGACAAAAGCAGGGGAAATAGCAAAGAGGAGAAGAGAAAAAACACCACCATCGCTCCAGGAAGGGACTCGTAGAGAGGAAACAGAAATAAAAATGGGTGATAGGTGACAAAAGAGGGTAAAATAACACGAGGGAGGTTGGTTTTAGAGAGGAAAGTTATTAGAATATAAAGTGTTGTGAATCCTTTTATTTCTTTTGTGATTGCTCTTTTATTGTCCAAGCAAACAGGGAGTGTTTTGTTGGGGGGTCTTTGATATTTTCTCATCAGCGGTAAAAGCACAAGAGCCCGTGCGCGTATTCAGAGATTCAAAAGTGGAGCAAAATAATGAAGCGGCCTCTTTGTTTTTATGCACACCGATCCAGAGGCTTTGATCCGCGTTTTAAAAGCGGCGCGGCTCGTTTGAGTCTTCGTAAAGAGGAATGTCCGTGAATTCAGGCGGCGGTGCTGCGCTCGGCGTCGGAATTGATGATTTTAGCTAAAGCCCAAAGTAATATTAACCAACCTCCATCATAAAATGTTGAAACAAATGACCGCGGGCACTTACACATTATCATCCCCTCGCTAGCTAGTCCGAGCGCACATTAATTCCATATGGTAAATCAATGCCAAGCTATTTAATATTGTGTGGATTCTGTTTAAAATCTTGATTTAGAACTGATAAATGTTCTTCCGTTTCCAGGTTTAATCACTGTTAGCTGTTCTTCGGTGTCAGTGTATTAAAGGGCTTATCTCAGGATCAGAGCTCTTTAAATCCTGCACGTATAAATTTAAAGGCTTTCGGCACCTCGGAGAAAGGTGGTGTCACTTGAGTCAGAAGCGGAAGCCAACCGAGAGTTTTAAAGTGTATTAAATGAAGTCGGGGGTGACCTTTGCAGCCTATTGCTCATCTCTGATTCAGTAATGATTCAGAGAGTTCAGACGTGGTCCTGATATATATGTGGAGGACTGAGAAGATGCCTTTTCCACCAGTGTGTTATTTTACACTAACGTCCTGATTTTTCTCTTACGTCCGCCCCCATTTTCCATCAGGTCCCCCGTCTGCGCCAGAGAACCCCATTTCAACGGTGAACGAGACCTGCGTCACCCTGGAGTGGTCCCCGCCCAGGGACACGGGGGGCCGAGGAGACATCACCTACAGCATTCACTGCAGGAAGTGCTCCGGGGAAGGCCGCAAGTGCGCCCCCTGTGGCAGCAGCGTTCATTACATCCCCAGACAGTACGGCCTCTCGTCGACGACGGTGCAGGTCACGGATCTGCAGCCGGACTCCAACTACAGCTTCACCGTAGAGAGCCAGAACGGGGTCTCGGATTTGAGTCCCACCCCGAGAGGGACCGTCGCGGTCAACGTTACCACGTCGCAGACAGGTGAGGGAGGCGTCCTGGAACTCCCGAAGCCTTAAATAATGGCAGCCGACAGGCTTCAAGGGTCAGGTTTTGACACGGGGGGCCATAACACATTCGCCATAACTCGTAATTACATCACATATTGTGAGAGCATCAAAAAAAAACTATTAAAATTACGAAACAAGGTTGTAATCACACATGCATGTCTGGCGAGTAATGACTCACGGACCTGTGTGTGAGTGTGTGTATGAGGAATAAGTGTTAAGGGGGAACTGGGTGTAGATTTTCACACCACGTGTGCTATCTAGTGTCCTCAGCGTCACACACACCCATCACACACTGCGATCATGCACGGTTAATACACTTTCCATATTAGAAAAGCGCTAGAGGTTTATTTTCCTCATTTCCGCCTCCCCTCACCCCGATGACCCTTGTTTTTGCAACGCTGACCCCTGCACACCCCCTGACGCTGTTGTTTTGGTCTCCTCCGCCGCAGTGAGCGTGGTGCTGAAGGAGAGGCGCAGCAAGGACAGCGTGACTTTGGCCTGGCAGGGTCCGGAGAGACCCAACGGAGTGATAGTGGAGTATGAGGTCATCTATTATGAGAAGGTGAGCGGGACTGACGCACGAGCACACCCGCACTCATTTTTAAAGGAGAAGAATCAAGCCGGATGGAGAACAGGTCCACCTTCGTGCCTGTATGGGAAACAGGCAGGTGCGTCGGCGTGAAAGGAGGTTTAGGGCCAAAGGTCTTTTTTTTTTTGGAGATGGCTTTTATCAGTCGGAGTGGTTGTTAGCACGCTGATGGGATTTTGGAGTGTTGTGCTGCTGCATTGTTCATTTGATCAGATCCATGGCAATTAGCTATTTTAATTAGCCGAATACGAGCAGAATATAATTGGCAGAATATGAGCGGAATATCCGTAAACGGCGTTTCTGACGGTCACGGGGGCGTTAGAATAGACATCCAGAACCTCCGGGATGTCCCTTTGTGCCAGTCAAAGTTACTGTTATTGCACGAACCCCCCATCTGCATGGGTGGACAGAAGCTGTTTTGGTTTAATGACAGGCTACAGTCATGTAAAATGTCTTCTTCTATCCTTTTTACCTGTGGTCCAGGCGCCACATGAGCTGAGCCCGGCGGCACAGCCGTGATGACTTGATCATGGCTAATCTCCCTCTCTCTCTCTCCCTCTCTCTCTCTCCCTCGTCCTCATCCTCACATCTACCCTCCCTGAGCCAATTAAACACGCGCCTGTCGAACAAACCTCGTAAAAAGCGGACAAGGTGTTGAAATGAAGCCCCTGTGAGCGCCTGTGCAAGTGCAGGCATTAGCAGTAAAACAGCGCTAATCCGGCCCGCCGAGCGTCCTCCATTAGGGAGAGCAGCCGCCTTTAAGCAGGGCACCACGTGAGCCAGTATAAGGCGATATACGCATCGTATACACGGCTCTGGCCATTAGGTGTCTCCCATCTCATGTTGTGTTTTCAGCGTCCACCAGCGTTTATATAAATCAATACCGGCGAGCACGGGTGCATTAAGCGCAGTCATAATTTCCACTTCAGTTTATTTCTTAACAGCACTGATGGAGACCAAAGTGCTCACGACGTCGGGGGGGTGAGAACAAATGAATTGTGTGGGGAGTTTGGAGTGTTTACTTTTTGATGAATTAAGCTGCTGCTGCTGTAGCTGCTGCTGCTGCTGCTGCTGCTGCTGCTGTAGCTGCTGCTGCTGCTGTAGCTGCTGCTGTAGCTGTAGCTGCTGCTGTAGCTGCTGCTGCTGCTGCTGCTGCTGCTGCTGCTGCTGCTGCTGCTGTAGCTGCTGCTGCTGCTGTAGCTGCTGCTGTAGCTGTAGCTGCTGCTGTAGCTGCTGCTGCTGCTGCTGCTGCTGCTGTAGCTGCTGCTGCTGCTGTAGCTGCTGCTGTAGCTGCTGCTGTAGCTGCTGCTGCTGCTGCTGCTGTAGCTGCTGCTGCTGTAGCTGCTGCTGCTGCTGTAGCTGCTGCTGCTGCTGTAGCTGCTGCTGCTGTAGCTGCTGCTGCTGTAGCTGCTGCTGTAGCTGTAGCTGCTGCTGCTGCTGTAGCTGCTGCTGCTGTAGCTGCTGCTGCTGCTGTAGCTGCTGCTGCTGTAGCTGCTGCTGCTGTAGCTGCTGCTGCTGCTGTAGCTGCTGCTGTAGCTGCTGCTGTAGCTGCTGCTGCTGTAGCTGCTGCTGCTGTAGCTGCTGCTGCTGTAGCTGCTGTAGCTGCTGCTGCTGTAGCTGCTGCTGCTGCTGTAGCTGCTGCTGCTGTAGCTGCTGCTGCTGTAGCTGCTGCTGTAGCTGCTTCTGCAGGGTCGACAGCAGCTTTACAAGCTGCGGCTTTGCGCTAGTTGATGCTTTTATAAAACTGAAGCTATTTGAATTCTTAGTTTGATCGTCCTAGTCCTGATGTTTGAGAAGAAGTGAAGCTTCCTAGATAAACAGGGAAAACATGGGAAGCGTTCAGGGAACACAGTGCACGCCGACAGCAGGGGGGTGGAAACGGTCAAGTCTCGTACTTCACAGATCATATCGTTGGCATTAATCCTCTCGGCTGTCGTCTCCACTTCAGAATCAGCGGGAGCAGAACTACACGGTTTTAAAGACCCGCTCCAACATGATGACGGTGGAGGGGCTGAAGCCGGGGACCACCTACGTGTTCAGGGTCAGGGCGCGGACCGACGGGGGCTACGGGAGCTACGGCGGAGAGATTGAACTGGAAACCAGCCACGAAGGTAAAAGAAGCGTGAATTGCTCAGCAGAAATGACGCCTTCTTTCACTTCCATCCCTCCATCACTCCCATGTGCACGCACATAAAAAAAAGGCGGGCAAATCCAAATTGATTTTAGTACAACCAACTTGATCCCAGTTTTAGCCGGAATCTGCACGGTGAAGATGTAAGATGGTATCAAAAGCCAAGGAACTGCAGAGCTGCTTTGTTTCTAGAGCCTTCCAGTGAAGTGTTACAAAGCCGGCCTGACGTCTTATTATCTGGACAACTTTCCTCGGCCTGACTTGGTTCCTCCCACCATTGATCAGTGCAAACTGCCTTTGATTCAGGCGGAATGAGAACAAGGATTTAATCCCATAACGGGATTTTAGATGCAAAACCTGCGCTGCTTCTCTGCCCCCCGAGGTTTTCAGGTCATTTGTCCTTTTTCTCCTTTGTTTTGCCGCCGTTTGCTTTCATTATCTCTTCATTATGTCCTCCAGAAGCCTCGGCTCTCTGCGGCCTGCGATGGGCGCTCAGAAGTGAATATTGATTATCAGGGAGGCTCGCGCGGGTGATAAATTGGCTAACGCTCGGTACACAGATTGTTTTGTAGCATATGACAGGCGCGCATTAGCCCTACTAATCATTCCATCATCGACAAATATCATCGGGTGGGTTTTTTACGGCGGTTCCCTATAGTAAAACCTCGGATGGGATTTTATTTATATTGCGGCGTCCTGGTTATCAATCACCGCGGCGGCTAGCTTTCAAGTTCATCTTTGCCTAATACGGATGCTTCAGATTGAATGGACACGTGTGAAATGCGAAAAATGCTATTGATTTTTAAATGCAGCACTAAATGACCAGTGCGTTAATGTACAGCATGTATACGTTTTCACCCCCCCCCTCCATGTGCGCGTGCTTTCGCGTGGATAGGCAAGACAAATGGGGCGTCGGGTTTTGAGTAATGGCTCGATCTGCACACTGCAAAAATCGACAGATTTTAAAAAGGTTTGCACTAAAGCCTTGTTGCCTCATCTGCAGATGATACCGAGAGGACAGTTTTTCATCATGGGCCTTGTCTTTCTTTTGTTACTATCACTATTGATTCGGTCCTCCCACTCGCCTGACTGTCCTCGCTCCCCCAGGGAGCATCGGCAGCCCTCCTTCACCTTCACCATGCTGTGGGTTATTTATCTGCTTTGACGCTTTGTTCTTTCTTGTCGCCTCCATTAGACGTCTTTGCTATCGGGGACCCCAACCAGTCCACCCTCCTGGCCGTGTCCGTCGCCGGGGGCATCGTCCTCCTCGTCTTCCTGGTGATGTGCTTCATCGTCAGTGGAAGGTACGGACAGATTCTGCATGTTTTCACAAGGGTCGACGTTGTTGGGTACCTTACAGGAACACAGAGGTCAGAACAGGAAGCACAGGGAGCTCGGGCTACGTCTTTGATTAACAAAGACAGCTGGGTAGAACACGCACGTGCACAAACGTGCGGGATCAGTATCGCTTCCGATCTCTGTTCGCTGGGGGATCACGGGTAGGCGTGTCGGAGCAAGTACTCGATGATTGACATTTACGTAACTGAAGCTTGTGTTTCTCTGTGTGTGAGGAGCGCGGTCCCTTCCTTTTGAAGGCTAGCCTGCTATTACGGTCGCGTCTCGGAGAAGATCGGGAGCATGTAAGAGAAGAGGGAAGCTAAAAGAGGTCGCGATGATAAAAGGCTAGCAAAGACAAGGCTGCCGGGAGGAAGGGAGCGACAGAGCTGTAATTTACTGTGTCTGTGGCTAAATGACTGTCCTGTATGAGCGTGGACTAGATTAGCCACATGTTATATACGACACACACACACACACAGGAGCAGGCACACGCTAATGTACATGCACTAAAAACATTAGCATTGATTCAGGTGATTGCTTATCAGGGTGAGTGCTCTATTCACTATTGACTTGGAGGGGTCTAATCAGTAGAGACTGTCCTGTCACACACACACACACACACACAGACACACATAAAAAGAACACATAAACTTTTTTAATCAGAGGGAAATCACAAGGTTTCATCTGTATGCAGCCACACAGGCCCTTAAACATGCGCTGTGAACATACACACACACACACACACACACACACACACACACACTCAACTAATCATGTTTCACGAGCTGAGGAGGCGTTAACTAGGTTTTACACGGGGGTCGATGCTCTGCCATCAATTTCAGATCCTCTTCCTCTCCCCCTCTTACTCGTCTCTATCTGTCTCTCCTGTCTTCAGAGGTGGGGACACATGGGAGGATGTATGGTTGATTACTGCTTTCTCTTAAACAGCATCTGTCACTGCCTCCGTGTGTGTGCGGAGGCGTAACTGCATCAATGGAGACAAGAGCGAGTTGGAAAGATGAGGAATTAGAGGATGAGATGAGAACATATTACAGCAGAGGCGAAGGGGGGGGGGGGGGGGGGGGGGGTGACAGACTGCAGCGGGGAAAGTGCGACCGCACCACCAAAGAGGCACATTTGGAGATGGTGTAAATGATGGAGAGAGGAGGCCGCGGAGAGATGAAGAGAGAGAACAGGGGGATTGATGGGGAGACAGGAAGAGAGGCGAGGAGGCGGAGATCAAAAAGGTGCATTAAAGTGTGTTAAGAGAGATCGGAGTGGACGAGAGGTGGGGAACAGCAGCAGCGTCGCTGAGCTGCTGCTAGAGAACTGTAAAACATGACCATCCGGCTGCTGAACCCCCGGCTCATCTCCTCTCTGGGTTTTCAACCCCGTTCCTCCTTTATCAAGATGTGTTGTTTTCCATGAGAATTCAGGAAACTGAGGCGGCGTGGAAAGAAATCGCTCACATTTGTACCACCAATTGATTTTTTAAGATACTTTTGATGAGCGACCCCTCTGGATTCCACTATTATATCTATTGGATACATTTGTGACACATTTTAAACGATAGACTCGGAATTTTTAAACCCCGAACCCCCGAAATTGTCGTATTACAACATATTTTACCCCAGCTGGGAATTGTAGTCCATGAGAGGTTTGGTTAGGCAGCCCATCCTGCTCTACTGTTGTGCTATTGTTGGAAAACCACAAGTAAAATCAAGCCGGCGCTCCTCAGACCCGCCACACAACGCCGATCAATCACAGCGGCGAGTAAAGGCTCCGCAGCTGCTTGAGTGTTTGTGTAAAGTTGGCGCTTTCGGGGAATTTGGCGGGCTGGCGGGTGAGAGCGATGGCGGACGAGCGAGCGGCTGGCGCAGCTACGGCTTCAGCAGATGGTTAAAATGCATTCAAGATCCAGTCCTGCGTCTCGCTCCTGCTTTGTTAAACACACCGCAGCCTCTGCCTCCCAGCATCTGTGCACGTGTGCGCATGTGTGTGTGTGTGTGTGTGTGTGTGTGTCTTCCTCTATTTGCTTGCGAGCTAATGATTCTCCAGCTTTATGCTAACTTCTGAATAGCCGCAGGTCACGGTTACGTAGCAGGTTCCCATATGCTTTTCTATTTAGGAGGTTCGATCGAGCAGTCAATTTAAAATAGTTACAGTTGTTTTGTGTGTGTGTGTGTGTGTGTGTGTGGGGGGGGGGGGGGGGGTCAGCAGGGATTTGGGGCTGAAAGATAAGGCGTGAAAACTTGAAGGTGTCATCTCAAAGATGCTACAAGGCTGAATTTGCAAGAACAAAGTGTTGTTTTTTTTGGTTTTGTTTTCCAAAATAACAACATCGCGTCTGAGAAATCGACAAAGCAGGTCATGTGACCAACCCCCTGTTTTACGATCAGAGAGTGGCGTCGCTTCAGCGTTCCTCCTCGCCGGCTCAGCCGCAGCTGTCGCGCAGCCCGGGGTTATTCCTAAAACCTTAATGGAACAAAAGAGGAGAGGAAGGATGATGGAAACAGGCCGTTAGGAGGTGGAGGTGGGACAAAAGCTGCTAACCAAGCGCGGAGCAGCGGAATATTCATTCGCTTCCATTTGGATTTGAAGCGCGGTTGGAAAGCTAACAGCTACATCATCTTGTTCTCTGTTTGGTTCTTTTGCTCAGATAAATAATTGCTTTTTTTTTTTAAACTTTTAACTAAGACACAAATACCACAATCACCAACATGGCGAGTTAGCGCCGGTGCGTTCCTTCGCCTGTGGGTGGTGTCGCTCCGTTTTTCTTGATAATCACGCTAATAATAATTTGGCAGCCGGGATGGCGATTGTTTGCACGCGGCTGCGATGATGATGATAATGTGCGTAATATCATTAGGCGGATTCGCGAGTGCTGCTCCGACGCCGGCGCTTTCAATTAATGCCGCTGAGCTGGAGGGCGTCGCTGCGTAGCTGCGCGGCGCTGCGTCTGCAGAAAGGCTGGAAAGTGGCCTGCAAACGTGGCAGGAACAGTAGGCCGCCGCCGCAGGTGCGAGGCTGTTTCACACGGGCTTTATGGAAATGAGCAGATGTTGCAGCAGTCCCATAAATATCAGGCAATTTCAATTTTACTGCACATTTGAATACATTTGTCCTACAAACGGTGCGGTGCTTTATGGCCAAATAGACCCTGGTCGGTCCACAGATGTGAAAAACCAAGTCACATGACTGTGTCTGCGCTCCCTTCCTCTGTCCCTAATGAGCGAAGCTCTTCCCAAACACGCCTTTAATGAAACAGACATATTTATTGCCTGGAACTCCTCTTCTAATCATTTCCCTTCTAATAATTAGCCGAGGGTGAGCTAATCTTTTTACACTGTGGACACTGTTGAATCTGTGCCAAATACAATCACACACTCACACACACACACGCACGTGCACACACACATAAACAGTCTTTGTCACCCGGGCTTTTTTTTTTCTGTTTTACCACTTAATTAATTACACATGTTCATATTTATGACCAGAATTTTTTATTAGCACCCGCCCAGTAAAGGTGTATGTGTGTGTGTGTGTGTGTGTGTGTGGGGGGGGGGGTGTTCCTATAAAGGAGCTTTAATTTCACTCTGAGACGAGTAAATTCAATTCATTGATTTCACTCCATCTAATTATTTTCCTTTCAGCAGCTTGATATTGAATGGAATCGCCGACATCGTGAGCAGTGGTGGGAGAACACGGTGGTGTGTGTGTGTGTGTGTGTGTGTAAAGAATAGTTGTGTCATTACTTTGTGTCATGCTGGAGGGGTGACTAATGACTTAATGATTTTGCTTTTCGAGTTATTCTGATTAGCGGCGTGAAAATAATGCAGAGGGACAGGAAATGAAAGGAGGGAGGAAGGACGAGTGCGAAAGGAAGGAGAGGAAGACCGGACGGGTCCCTCCGACTCCGCCTTGTCACAGAGCGGATCATTTTCCGCTCCCGTCTCCCGGCTGGCAGCCAGGACTCTAATCCCATAAAAGGTGACCGGTCATATAAAGCAGACGGGAGCAGGTGCTAACGTACGCGGCTCTGTTCATTATCTGGCTCTACATGCGTGAGGTGATTCACTCGGGTCCTCCACAGCTCCTCCACCTCCACCTGTGACCGCTCTCCTCCCTAAAATGACCATCCTGGTTCCAGCTAAACCAGCACCGGGGTCCATACCGAAGCTGTCCATCAACGGCGTCCGATTAGCAAAAGCACCGGGGGTAGCGCTGGCGCCGCGGCGCGTTGTGTACACCATTAAGGGGATTGTACGGTCGGCCTGATCTACAGCGTGTTTACGCTCCCAACACAAATCACTCTATCGAGGGGAAACAAGGCAAATCTGTCAGCGCGCGACTCCGGCTGCATCTCAAAAAAAGTAGCTTGGCTGGCAGCTCCTTTCCTGGGTGGTTTACATTGTTTTTTTGTGTTACTGCGGGGACTTGAGAGGCTGAAATTAGCGATTAGCAAGTAGCATTTGTGGCGGTACGAGCCCCCCCCGACTCACATCCTTTTCCTCGGAGTGGATTGGACTCCCAATCGGTGACGTAGCGCTGAAAACGACGTGATTAAAGCAAGCGCCACGCAGAGAACCTCCGTCAGAACTCTCACATTTGCAGGTTTGCACGAACGACGCCTCCAATAAAAGCGCGTGGAAGTGCGATGATTCATGGAGAAGACGGAGGCCAATTAAACTGGTTCATTATCCTAATGGCCTCAGGTGGGACATTAATATTTGGAGCACATTTGCATTTGGAGGCGGGGCTTTGGAGCCCAGTGGACATGTGGCGTCTGGACGTTAAGTCCTCCTTCTGGCTCACATCAAACACACCCCACAGCCCGGCGCCCTGGACCTTCACGTCTCCATGGCTGCCTCCTCCACCCCCCGTGAGCTTCCCCTACATCTGATTGCTTGTTAGTTGGTATGCAGGCTCGGACCCCCTATTGTGCCTTCCTGCCTGTCAGCACTCTCTTTCCTTCCATCACTCTGCCTCGCTCTGCCTTTTCTTTACAGCTCAGGGTGTCAAAAAAGGACGGGGCCTGCTGGGGATGGGTAAATGCTGCGAGGGGGGGCGCATGTTATCGAACAAGGGGATGTTTTCACTTAAAGGAGGAGTTAAGAAAGAATTTTTCCACCCTTGAGAGATAAAAAAAGTGGCAAGTGAGAGGAATAAAGAGGGAAACGAGGGAGGGGCCATAGTGACGGTAATATATGGATGGAGTTCTAGGAAGGTGGGAGCCTGCTAGGAGAATGACAAATGGGTCTCGAGTGACAGAGTATTATATTAAAAAGTAAATTGATATGCAAATGTGGATTGTGTGGCTTTGGAGGGCAGGGATAGCCTGTTGTCCTCACTGAAGTGGAACAGAGAGAGCCAGCGAGAAAGGTGAGAACGCCACAGTGATAGCGATAGCGCAGTCCATTAAAGTGTGTGTTTTTGTGTAATTGCTGCAGGTGTGTGTGCGCGCGCGTGGGGTGGTGGTGGGAGGGGAGGTTTACCGTATGGAACGACGGGCTCGGCGTGTTGAGTGGAACAATGACGACTGGCACAGTGACAGATATAATAGTGGATTCACACAGAGGCGCGGCAGAATAAAGGAGCGGCGGCGCCTCCGGCGGCTCCGCCGTGTGTCATAATGAAATTTGTTGCAGCTCAAGAGTAAATGCCGCAAGCGAAGCATCCAAATCGATGCCAGACAACTAGACAACGTTGACTGTAACCATGGTGTCTGCGGCGGCACAAAAGCATACATTCATACCAAGTTTGGAGTAGATCGCTGCTATGCTAACTAGCTTGCGAGGTTTCTAACCATTCTAGACCGAGATTCAGGCTCCAGAAGAAGTTTCAAACTGAGGAACGGTGCTGAAATCAAAGTTTTTCATTCGTCACTGAGTCAAAGGGAATATTTATGCAAAGGAAAGTGGCAGATGTGTCCAATCTGTGTGAAAGCGAATGCTTGACAAACAAGCTAATGGTTCGAACAAAACTGCAAATGAGGACAGCGCGTATCAAAGTGTGATAACGCCGCGACGGCTGCTGGTTTTCTCATGTGGATTTTATGTTCGTGCCACTTGTTAACTCTGTTAAAAGGGAATGTTTAATGCTTAAAGGATATCTTTGGCATCTTCATTGTCCTCCCGAGTCCAATTTGACTTTAAAAAAAAATAAAGAATTACATGTTTAATGGAACAAAAGACACACACGTGCACACAGACTGGCACAGCTGTCGGGGGGGAAACGAAAACCAAAGCCTTGTCAGCTTTTGTGCCATGTTTAAGACTGCGGCGCTAATGATTCATGACACTTCTAAGTTAAGAGGAGAAATGAATCGCTTCCTAATTACCATGGAAATGTGTTCATTTCCCATCAGACACACACGCGTGGCCACGCGCGGAAACACTCCGTCACGGTCGGAGCAGGGCTGCGACCCACGTCCCCCGTTCCCCATATGTTCTAAACACCAGCAGCGCGTGTGTGTGTGTGTGTGTGTGTGTTGGGGGGGTCGTGGTCCCCTGGTGCTTGACGGGCTTGAGCCCAGCTGATAACCAGGTGGGGCCCAGCTCCCTTTTCATGAGATCATTAGGCGCCCTCCCCTTTACCCCTTTATCCCCGGCCAGCAGCACAAGCTCTCTACCTCCGTGTGTGTGTGTGTGTGTGTGTGTGTGTGTTCTGTATTCCCAGGGTATTTTATTGATGTCTGGGTTATTCCATGTGTTCAGCTGTGTAAAATCAACAGAAGGATTAAACACCAAATGACTGAGATTTATTGGGCCCAGGGAGACCACATATTTGTCTCATTCCTAGTCGTATAAGCTCCGCCTGAAAAATATGCTGATGCAATTGCACAACCCCCTGAAAGCATCCCAACACACACACACACACACACACACACCCCTGTGACATATAATAAGTTTAACTCCTCCTCACAGCTGGACACCAGAGGCGGAGTTGATCAATTTGTCAATATTTGTCTTGATCAGTAAACCAAACAGCACAGCGGGGTGTGTGTGTGTGTGTGTGTGTGTGTGTGTGTGCACTTTTGTGTGTGTGTGGGGCAGCAACGTGTAGATGTGTAAGCCAGCATGCTGCTGAAGGAAGTGCATTAAGAAAGCTCCATAAAGACGAGACGGATGCACGAATCTGCCTCCACAGGGTGTCTGTTACACACACCTTCCTACACACACACACACACACCGACGCATGCCCACCCCAGGCGCGACAGCATAAAGGAAAGGGTGGAATTGACAGGTAGAGGCAGAGAGAAGCTGGAATATAAACACGTTTCCCCTTCAGGCTGGTCTCGTGCAGCAGAGCGGATGTGCAGAGACAAAAGGAAAGATCTGCTCATCAACCCTGTTGCTACTGGCAGTGAACGCTGCACAATCAGATTAACCTGCAAATATATCACAGCTTTAATATATCACAGGGCCGCGCACGGCCGTGCACGCCGCTCCGCGACATCCACGACAGGCCGAGCGTGTCTGAAGCACACAAAAGGCTCTAACCGGGCTGGTTTCCCCCCATCAGGCACTGTGGATACATCAAGGCCAAGCAGGACCCTGACGAGGAGAAGATGCAGTTCCAGCACGGCCGAGGTAAACACACACACACACACACACACACACACGGCAGCGCACACACTCGGTCTCCGACAGGGGGCTTGATTGACGCGCGTCTTCAATGCAAAGCCGACTGTAACACGTTGTTTCGCACCCTCTTGTGCAAAATCGCTGGTTTCTCCTCGACGGTTCCTGTTAAAATGAGTCACCCCGAGACCGTTGGCGCCCGTCTGATGATGTAATCGTTTGGCCGCGCACCCGCGTCCGAGGCAAAGACGACACCCTGAACGCTTCTTCCCTTTTCCAGTCAAGCTCCCGGGCAGCAGGACCTACATTCACCCCCACACGTACGAGGACCCCAACCAGGCCGTCCGGGACTTCGCCAAAGAGATCGATGCGGCCAACATTCGGATAGAGAGAGTCATCGGCGCCGGTGAGACGGGCGCCGAGCCCCTTTGGGAAGCAAAATGAAGCAGTTTGGTCTGATACTGTTTGTCCGACTGTGTGTAGGAGAGTTCGGGGAGGTTTGCAGCGGTCGGCTGCGCGTTCAGGCCAAGAGGGAGATCTATGTGGCCATCAAGAGTCTGAAGGCGGGCTACTCTGACAAGCAGAGGCGGGACTTCCTGTCCGAGGCGTCCATCATGGGGCAATTCGACCATCCCAACATCATCAGGCTGGAGGGCGTGGTCACCAGATGTGAGTTTTTTTTGCTGTGTTCTTCTTCTTCTTCTTCTTCTTCTTCTTCACGTCCTGCTGTCGCACGCCTTCGCCCGCTGCCCCCCGGGATCAGATACGAGCCCCGCGTCCATGGCAACCCGCTGATGACACCGGCGCCTTGTGTGCAGCTTCCCATGATTCAGTTGCGTGGCCGTGTTGCGTAAAAAAATGCCCGTCTGGTTTAACAAGATGGCGTGTTTGCTATCGCCCAGGCGTTGTGGCGCTCCCACTCTGTTCCCTCTCTCTCCCTCTCTCTCTCTCTCTCTCTCTCTCTCTCTCATCCCTCTCTTCTGATAACACTGCCCCCCCATCTCTCTTCCCCCTACTGTACGTTCAGTCCGAGCACTTTTACTTTGTTTCCGACCGACAGATGATCAGTAGGAGAGGGAGACGGTCGCCGCCCCCTCGGCTTCGCTGCAGTTCCTCCGCCCTCGATCTTCAAACAATCTCCCGTCCTTCGCACGTTCAGAGGCGCGATAGAAGAAGAAATGCATATGCATACGCTTTTATGGCGAATATCAATAATTCATGGAGCTAATTGGCTGTATTTTTTAGCCCCATGAATATTTAGCAGCCCGCATATTAAGAAAGAGACGCGGTTACGTCATTTTCTTTTCCTCTCGTCTGCATCTGCTCGGACGCTGACGCGACCTTTGGCTCTCAAAACCTGCCGGAGTGGCAGGAGATCATCGGCGACTAAAATGATGTTTCTGGCTGGAAACGTGCGCGCGAGCAACGCGCTTCCTTTTATCAGCGGTGTGAAAAGGGGGGAAAAAAACCTGAATCGTCAAATCAGTGACAAGAGCACAACAGCGATTAGGAGCGGCTTGCTTAAACATAATTAGGAGGTTCTTTTCTTGGTGAGGCTCCACGCCGCGGCGTGCACGCGTGTAATGAGCGCCTGCTATCACGTGCGCCGCGGCGCCCTCCTCACCTGTCTCCACGCTACATTGAGAAGCTGATAGAGCTCCTCAGAAACAAATCTCACTAGCGATGCGCTAATTTCACAGGTCACAGCCGCTGGGGCGAGCAGAGGGGTGAGAGTTGAGGCGGGTCAATAACTCCTCAGGGCTTCTTCTTTTCTTTCCTCCTCCTGTCCTCGTGCACCAGCTGCTACACACGACCAGTGTGATCAGGCAGGCTGACCCTGACCGTTCTGGACTCAGGTGCACCGAGCAGGAGAAGCTAATGCTACTGGTGCTGGAGTAACTACTGTTGTCGTGCTGTTTCTGAAGTAGGTCTGTGCAGGAGAACAGGCAGGAGAACAGGCGGTAGAACTGGCAGCTGTGGTGGGAATGAGTCAATAATTACACCTTGAACATTTGTGGCTTTTATAGTTTTAGCAGTTAAAACTGAAGGCCTGAAGAGTTCCATACATACATTCAACAATATAATAAGGTGCTAGCTAGATCTTTGACAAATGCCAGAAGTAAATGAAATCCCTCTTATTTTTAGCTGTTTCAGACAGATGTGTGTGTGTGTGTGTGTGTGTGTGTGTGTGTCTGTGTGTGTGTGTGTGTGTGTGTGTGTGTGTGTGTGTGTGTGGTTTAAGCCTCCCCTGCTGTCTGCCACTCTAATAACCTACTCCGCTGTCTGTCACCTGATTGTTGCTATTGTCATGCTAATCAGGGCGCCACATGCGGAAAAAGGGGGAACAAAACAGGATGGATCGCTCTTTTCTCTATCTGGCTCTTCACTCTGCCCCTCCTACCTCCCCCTCCCACACTCCTGCCATCATCTTATCTCCCCTTCATCTCCCCCCGTCTCTCATTTTATCCATCCGTCCTTTTATGTGTTCTGTAATCGCAGCAACAATCGGCTCATTTGGAAAACCCTCAATTACCGCGCCCCCGTCTCCTCTGCCCACGTTGCCGCCGCAGACACACAAAACTGGCACAACTTTCCCAGCTTCTGTTCGCAGAAACTAGCGATTATTCCTCAATGTTCAGAGAAGCTTCTCCTCTTCTCCGCTACTTCCTGCCAGGGGATTTAAAATGACTCCTGTTTTCAATATGGGCGCCGGTCATCAGATCGGGCCAAGGAGACGAGCGATGAAAAGGTGAAGGGTGGGGCGGCGGGGGTCAACAACCGGGAAACGAGGTGTGAGGACAAATTAGGGCGATGGAAGGGGTTCAAATTGGCGAAAGAGGGGAGCGACGGCGAGGGGAGTGGCGCGAGGAAATGAGAGGAGATGCTAAAGCAGAGACGGGCGGAGATAAGGTTATTGAGTTCCTGTCCTCCTGCTCCAGCTGCGGCGAGCGGAGATCTGCTCCGCGTTAAAAGCAGCGCGTCAGCTAGTTTGGCCGCTTAGCATTAATCAGCGCAGAACGTTCGCTCGTAGCTTCGCACCGACTCATTTGATAAGGCGGTAAAGTGGCTCACAGAGCCCAAATATCTCCTCTTCATATCCACACTGACACACTGAGACTAAGCAACCCTGTCAGGGGCTAAATTACCCACTTTAATATATATATATGTACAGCATGTTGTCGCTGTCATATCCACACACACACACACACACACACACGTGCGCCTCAGCATTGAGGAGCAAAAGAGAGAAAACAGTTTTACACACACTGAAATAGTCCCAAACACTCTAAGATGGCAGTTTTACTCCTAAATGTGATGAAAGGCCCTAAGTTCAAATGAAAGGAAACTGCAGTTGATTAGATTAATTAGCTCCTTTCAGCAGGAAGCCGTGGGTGCTCGTCTCTGAAAGGAGGCGCACGTTTGTGTCTGAAGTGTGGAGGGAACGCGACAGCGGAGAGTGCGAGCGAAAGTCGAGAGGCTGCGAGTGTGTTCATGAGGGTAACTGTAAAAGAGACGGGGTGAGATGATGCATCGGTGTGTGTGTGTGTGTGTGGGGGGGGGGGGGTGTTGGGGGTGTTTATCCTGTCAGAGATGCAGGCATAATTCTGTATGGCAGGTGTCCACATGATGAAAATTGATAGCTATCTGTGTGTGTGTGTGTGTGTGTGTGTGTGTGTGTGTGTGTGTGTGTGTGTGTGATTTCTGCCAACAGGGACATTTTGCCTGGTCCCCCAATTGTTTTTGGGTTTGGGGTTTTTGGGTGTGTCCTTGCACTCAACATGTTATTGGGTTTATTGCAACGTTCGTGCACGTGAATGCACGTGAATGCAGAACACAGCATTAAAGCCGCCTTTTTTAAACAGCCGACTGGTTTTTAATGGGGAATTCTTAGCCTCTGGTGTAATAATTTGTCACATGTCCACGCAGACCCACCCCCCCCAAACACACACACACACACACACACACACACACACACACACACACACACACACACACCTACGGTCACACTCGTGGGTAGAAAAGTGTCTCCCATTAAAGATCAGTGGCCTCTGCTGTTTTATCAGTGGCACCGAGCGGACCACACACCTCTGATCATCGCTGGAATCAGGCGGTCATCACTGCGCCAGCCCTCCTCACCCTGCCCCGAAACAGCTCTCTCCCACACACACGCACACACACACACAGGCACACACATGCAGGCCTCGTGTGGAGATAAATGCGAGCAGCAGTCCTCACCCCCAGCAGAAGAAAATCCAATTCTCTTTCACTTTTATCCCTGAGACTAATGTTACTGTCAAAGCCGACACCACCGCCAGAGACCAGGAGACTCGGTCTGCCTGCATCCTGATGTGCCTGTGTGCCTGTGTGTGTGTGTGTGTTTGCTGCGGTGAGATAGTGAATTCATTTAAGGTGATGTATTGCTGTCTTTAGCTACAATCTCAGTGTTGGGCTTAGTGCCGTTGTTCCTGGCTCCCCCTGACAAGCTTTTGTCCTTTCTTGCTCTTGTTCTTCTCTTCTCTTTTCCTCTTCTGCCTCTACTCTTCATCCTTCCTCAGCCAGCTTCCTTAACCTCGCTGTCCAACATTCCTGGCGTCCGTCTTTAGCTAATATCGGCAATGTTTGCTCGTCCTGTTGTGCTGCTGATGCTAAAGAGGTCTGGATTTCACCTCATTCAGACATCAAATTGATACACTTGTAGATTAAAAACAGGCTTTTTTTTTTTTTTTAAATGTGAAGATTGACTTCCTGTTTGAACAGTTCGGCGTCTCCATTCCTGTCTGAGACTTTGGATTGCTGATAGTGATAAATGCTGAGCATCCAACATTCCTGATTTTTAAAGGGGATGGGGGCTGACAGTGTGTAACGCCCCAGACACACCCCTGCTTAATTAACTGATTAAGTCCAGCCATCATAAATCAGCCGTTTCTTTCAACATCAAGCTAGCAGAACCAAGCGCGGGGCCGCCGCCCCGACCCCGTCGATGCCCTCTAGTGAGTCTGTTCCTTAACTGATTATTGGCCTATATGTTTAATGCTTCATCTGTAGAGACTCGGTTGGGATTTTCTAATCCAAAGAATACACAAAGATAACAGAACGAGTACAAAGGAGTGCTGGAAGCGCCCGAGACATTGTGTCATCCGGTTTTGCCATTTGTCATCCTGACAATCCTCTCCTTCAGCTCCCCTGCCCTCTCGTGCTGTCTTTATCCCTCCCTGAGGTTCTCTTCCCAGCTTCTCTGAGGTCTGATTGGGGAAATGTGACCTATTCATCACCGCTGACATAGTCTCTGTGTTTACAAGCCACACAAACACACACGCGCGCGCGCGCGCTCAGTCGCACACACACGTGGACAGCTAGCCTGGAAGAGGTGGCACCTTGGGAGAAGCCTCTAAAAGTGCTGTGTGTGTGTGTGTGTGTGTGTGTGAGGGGGGTGTTTGGGGGCACTGGGGGTACTTTGTTAATCATTTGTAAGCCTCAGCAGATGCTGTGCAGGCGATCATAGTGCACGAGGCCTGTCAGTCAACCACCCCTTCATCAGAAAACACGCTCGCGCAGGTGCAGGTGCGCAGCCATCCCGCCGCAAACTCCTTTTCCCCCGAGGCTGATTAGTATTCATGAGATCTCCAGAGCCCCCCCCCCCCCCCCCGCACGCACGTGCACGCCTGCACAAACGGGCGTATTTCGGCGGATTGGTCCGTTCTAATTATCTCCTGGCGTTTATGGAGAGGGCTGATTAGAAGCTGTCACTGTGACTGATGACGACATGCCAAGTTATCCCCCGGAGAGACAGTGGAAGAGGAGGGCCGGCGGCAGCTGCGGACGCCGCCTCTCCTCCGCCTTCCTCGCTCTTTTTCTTCCTCTTTTCTCTGCCCTGCTAATGGCCGCCTTGTTTGTGTGCCCCTGCCAGGTAAACCTGTGATGATCATAACAGAGTTCATGGAGAACGGCTCTCTGGACACCTTCCTCAAGGTGAGTCACGGCGCGGCAGCAAGGACGAGGCTGCACGGCCAGTTAGCATCTCGCTAACCAGTGTTAGCGGCGAATGCCCAATAGCTCCATCTATTGTTGCACTGGCTGCTGTTTAAAAAGGCTTTTTACACCATCCAGTGGCACCAATTACAAGCAATGATATATGTGCATTTAAATTTAGCGCGTATTTCCCAAGCTTCCCTGATAAAATCAATTATAGCATCGATATATATTAAATTGCATCGGCTGCAGCTGACAGTTATACACTTTGATAAATGGATGGTGAACTATACAACTCCTTTTCCTGCAACACACATCCCGAGACATTGCATAGCTGGATTTTTGACAGGATAAAAAAGTGTGGGCTGAACAGAATGGCACCGTACTGATTTGAAATGAGGCATTCCACGTCCAGATTCTGACTCCCGAACGGGTCCGTGTTCAGCGGACCCGGGGTCGTCCTGTAACGGGGGTCGTAAAGAGAGAGGCTGTGGCGCGCTATAATCACCAAATGGCTTTTACAGCTCAGCCGTGCTGCTGGCATCCATATGTGTCTTTAATTAGGACGCTCCTTTATTAAGCTGCCGTCCCTCAGAAATCACCGCAAAAAAAAGGAGGG
Source organism: Takifugu rubripes (assembly GCF_901000725.2). Lineage (NCBI taxonomy): Eukaryota > Metazoa > Chordata > Actinopteri > Tetraodontiformes > Tetraodontidae > Takifugu > Takifugu rubripes. The sequence goes on from NC_042306.1 coordinate 10,839,200, forward strand.
GGGGATTTTTTTTTCTATCCCTTGTTAGCATTTTTCGTCCCCTCCAGCAATTCTCAGTCTCTTCCTGTCTGACCTCTCTGCCCTGTGTTTGTCTCCACGGTCACCCCCCCCCCCCCCCCTTTGCCCCCCGCCCACCTTCCTGGCACTACAGTGTGGTGGGTAGATTGATAGAGGAAGTCCGCAGGTTTGTTAGACAGTCCGATCAATCAGCATCTCGCGCAACTAGCGGCTAATTAACGTACTCTACAACAGCAGAGAAAGGGAGAAAGGGAGGGACGGGGGAGGGGGTTAGGAAGAGGACAGAAGACGGATAGAGTCTGAAGCTGAGAATCCTTTCTATCTTTGGGACAGAGGCAGGGAGGGACAAAGATGGATGGAGAAGGATGAAGAGGGAGAGGGGAAGAGATGATGGAGAGTGGAGAGGGTGACTGATAACACGGGTGGCTCTTTAACGGAGGCCGTCGGCTCGGGGCTGAGATAATTGCCAGTGGAAGGTGAGCCAGACCGCCATCTATCAAAGGACGGCGCTCTCTGCCAGCTCAAACAAGAGCTCCGGTTCGGACCGGGTGCACGGACAGGCTTAAAGGGTGTCAGGGAGGGAAGTTTGTTATCACGGCCAGATCCAGACGTTGGAGATTTATGCTTTATCTTTTCTCCCGCCCTCCCAGAAACACGACGGCCAGTTCACGGTGATCCAGCTGGTGGGCATGCTGCGCGGCATCGCCTCGGGTATGAAGTACCTCTCAGACATGAGCTACGTGCACAGAGACCTGGCGGCGCGCAACATCCTGGTCAACAGCAACCTGGTGTGCAAGGTGTCCGACTTTGGCCTGAGCCGGGTCCTGGAGGACGACCCAGAGGCGGCCTACACCACAAGAGTAAGACCCTCCGTCTCTCTGCTCCTTTGAACCATTAACTCCTAATTATGGTCCACGTGGGCACGAAAAATCAAAATAACCCAACCATTTTCCAAAATCAAGGTCATTAACATGCTAATCTAGCTTCAAGCTAAAGTCTTGGACCCACTCCTCTTCCCCTTTTGTGGTATCAAACAGTTTCTCTAGTAACATCATCATCCTCTCATGGATCAGAGAGAGAATGAAGAAACTTAGACATCAGTGAGTTAAAGCCGCTGCGGACCGACTCATCTAAAATGCCCGCGAGGAGACGGCATTATTCATATTCATAGGAAACGTCTGGGATGTTATTTTTAATATAGCATTAGCATCGCCCTGGGAGGAGTGTATCGGCTGCTGACTGCTCTGTTGCAATCACACACACGCACTTCCAGTGATGTCAGGAGACCTAGACGGAGAGCTGCAGGCACGTCAGTGTGTGTGTGTGGGGAAGGGGGGGGGGGGGGGGGGGGGTCTGTAAGAGAGATGGGGGAGGCACAGCCTTGGGCGGATGAAGGTGGGGAGGAGAATAGAGGGAGAGGCTGAGGTGGACGAGGCGTGATGGAGCACTACAGTACAGCTCCGAATGGCTTGGAAACTTTGTCTTTTGTTTGACTTTGACATTGTTGGGGGGTGGGGGTGGGGGTGGGGGGGCTCAGTGGTGTGGAGGCAGCTGCAGAATGATAAAAAGCCGAACCAGCTCCTCTCCGTACAGCTCGTTTGTGCGTGCGCGTGTGTGTTTCGCTGTAGACTTATGGGAACCTTTGATCTGCGTGTGAACACCAAAGCATCAAAGACAGGAGCTGTAAAGACAAAACGAAATGGAGAGTTTGGGAACGCGCTGGGGTTAAAGGAACCACATGTTGTTCGGATGTTTCACAACTGTTTCCTGTTGCTCTGCAAATTTCCCGTTCTGCTCTCAAAGTCCTTTTTTGGCGAACGTTGCGAGTTTAACCGCTTCCATACGAGCCGGGAATCAAGATGACCTTCAAACATCTTCTCTCAGAGCGACGTCTTCCAGCCTGTGCTGACTGTTGTGTGTTGCGTCTCCAGGGGGGGAAGATTCCCATCAGGTGGACGGCTCCGGAGGCCATCGCCTACAGGAAGTTCACCTCAGCCAGCGACGTGTGGAGCTACGGCATCGTCATGTGGGAGGTGATCTCCTACGGGGAGCGGCCCTACTGGGAGATGTCCAACCAAGATGTGAGCCGCAGAGAATTTTCCCCCCAAATTCCAGCTGAGAGGCGCGATACTAAAACCCCCCCCCCCTCCCCCGCAGGTGATCAAAGCCATCGAAGAGGGCTACCGTCTCCCCGCTCCCATGGACTGTCCCGTGGTGCTGCACCAGCTCATGCTGGACTGCTGGGAGAAGGGACGCAGCGACAGGCCCAAGTTTGGACAGATTGTCACCATCCTGGACAAGCTCATCAGGAACCCGGCCAGCCTCCGAGAGCTGGCCAACAGCTCAGCCTGGTCAGTGGGCGGAGCTTTGAGATGCGGAACAGTTAGCATGCGTGTGTGTGTGTGTGTGTGTAGATTTAATCACTTAATCGCCCTTGAGATCTCCGTGGTTGCTCAGAAAAATTTCATTTATGGTTTCTTAGCAAAGCGACTGTCAGAGATAAGGTTGAAGGTTGGCGTTTCCATAGTTTTTAATCGACTCCACATCCTGTCTCTGTAGATTATTGTTATCCGATTAAACACTCGTGCCATTTGGGTGTCGATCAGAGCAATTTACAGCCCAACGGCTGTAACGGCCTCATGTTGGAGGGCAGGTTGGAGTATAAAATACAGCATTGGATGACACTTTTTTTTAACAATTTATAAAAGGAAACGCGGAAATAAATCACAGCTTCGGTGACGAGTGGGCAGCGAAGCGAGGCGCCGTTAATCACGCTAACGTAAACGTTTCACCCTAAACGACTGTTCTCCGCGTTCCAGCCGGGAGGACGCGGCTGCAGCAGACGTCAGCGTGAACTCGGTGGACGAGTGGCTGGAGGCCATCAAGATGGGTCAGTACATGGAGAACTTCTCCAGCTCCGGATACATCAGCCTGGAGTCCATCCGCTACATCAGCATCAGGTAGAGCAGAACCCCCCCAGTGTTGGAGAATAAAGGATTTATTCCACACCTTTACTTATGATTCTATCGTCTAGTGAACTGGCTAAGATGGGTGTGACCCTGGCCGGCCACCAGAAGAAGATTCTGTCCAGCGTGCAGAACCTTCAGTCCCAGGGGACCCATGTGCGAGTATAACCCATAAACACAGCTGCCAGAGCCAACATGGATGCCCCCGTCGCCGCTTTCCCGACTGAAACGGCGCTGTTGTTGATTCAAAGACGCACTGAGACGGAGACAACGCGGACGCTCGACTCCCTCCCCGTCACCTTTTCCCTCCCCCGTCCTGGACGGGCACCACCAGCTTCCACGCTCAGAGCCCGACGACACCGCCGCCGCCGCCATGGATTAAAGGGAAGACGGGGGGGCATCCCGAACAATTTCACACCCAGAAAATAGGAAAAAGAGGTTTTTAACAAAAGAAGGCAAAAGGATAAAAATAGAACATAAATATTATCACCGTGTGTCAGCTGTACAGTTCGTTTCTGAGTGAGAAGGTGTGTAAATGTGTAAATATATGTTCATACAAGCTGTGCGTCCCACAACAGTAGAGATGGACCTTATGTTTGTATCGGTGGTGAGGTTTTTATTGCTTTTATTGCTCTATAGTACATGTGCGGCCGCTCCCGTAGCTCTCTGTGTACAGGAAGCCAGACTCTGGATTACATGAATGTTTGGGATTAGGGGGACAAAGAACCTGGACCTTTAGAGGTAGAGAAGGAGGTAGAGATATAGAGCTCCAGTAGGGTTGGGAGTGCACGTAGGCATAGTGTATTTGCCCAGGAAAAGGGCTCCTCTTGTGACCGCTGTCAAGCATACTTCCATTGTAACGCGTTAGCTAGCATGCTAACGCTCGAGAGAGGATCTGCTGGGGATGCAGATGAGCACAGATGTTGACTCTTCCAGACCCGTGACCCGTGGCTACAGCTCGACGCTGTCATAAATATTTCAGCCCGGAAAGTTTTCGCCCTCCGGTGTTTTCCAGAAAGTTGCGGTGTTTTCGTGCAGAGCGAGGGCATCGCCAAGGACAGGCTAGCGTTAACGTGGCTTCTTCCCGTCCCCCTCTGGCCTGTGTGAATTGCGGTATTCAAACTCAAATCCAATAGCCGGATGGTCAAACGCAAGGCATAGGTATATAATAGAGTTTATCCAAGCTGTGGGCTTGGTGGAAATGTAAAAAAAAACCCTGCAAAATAGTTTCTGGCGCGCAGGAAGTGGAACAGAAGTCGATTTCGTGTCTTGTATCCTCACATTTCAGTCATGCCACAAACGTTTACAGCGTCAACCTTTGGTTTGATTCAAAATGCTGCTCTTCAGATTATCAGGAGGTGGAAAAAGGACAGGAGCCGCTACGTGTCAGAACCGCTGAGCCCGCTCCAGACAGGTCACAACCCCGGGTTCATTTATGACAGTATATATGATTGTATCATAGTGTAAAATATGTACAGTGTTGATTTCCAGTGTGAGAATGTTTGTTATGACGACGCTGACGATGACCTTGATGTACTTTTATTGTGAAAAAAAGAGATTTCTGACGGACTCGTTCAGGGGCAGGTCACACGGGAGGATTTGTTGATCCGAGCAAAGGAATGTAGCACAGCGCGAAGCTTCAGCTTTGACGGAGAGAGGACGGGGAGTTCGTAACGTAGCGTTAGAGGGAGTGGAATGGATGTGCTTTCCTGCTACGCTGGCCTACATAAAGCTGATACCAACAATTAAGTGCGCTCTTTGTTTTCATACAGCAAAATTGTTTCAGGTTTTGTTTTTTCTGCCCTTGTGAAACTCAAATACAACTCAAACGTGCCATTTGTAGCATGTTATTTTAGCCTGTCAAGCTAACTCGCCATGCGCCTATGGACAAACACAGTTTAGAATAATTGAATTTGAGGTATTAACTTAATGAGAGGAAGCTGCTCATCATCATTTAAGCTAACATTCAAGGCCTTATTTCGTTAAGCTAATTGTGAAACAGACTCAACTCAGATCCAGAGTGGATTTTATGGCTAAGACGGGTTCAAATGAGAGAAACTGACTGAGAAATGAGGCAAATACACAAAACATATTGTGGCGGCATATAAAAAATGACGCACCAGCAGCTTTTTGTGAACATAATTCAGACTTTATGTTGTAAAGAAGCAGTAAAGTTTTACTGTAACTGTTTTATCTTCTGTTTCTTACCCCTGGCTCCGGGCCCGGGGCTCGGAGCAGTCGCTGTGTCACGCAGGCCTCACACGCACATTTGCAATCGCGCCGCGTTTCTCAGTGTTTCCTAGCAGAATGCGGACAGGAACAAATGGCGGTGATTTAGACTAACTCGCTAATAAATCATCAGGAGCTGTTGATGGTGGTTAGAAATGAGGTCAGGGGAACAAACGCTGCCGGAATAGATTGCAGACATTTTTATTGGAGCTCTTTCTGCGACAAATACGATGCCAGATGAGCAGAACTGAGAACAACACTGTTGAAATTAGGAATCACTGTTTGTGTTGGGTCAGACACGCACGAACTTTTGAGTCCATTCTGCTCCTGCTAACGCTATGATTCCACCTAGCGGACGACCTTTGACCGCTGGCCTTTTAGATGCCTTATTTACTGAGCTAACTGTTGTTTTCCATTGTCCCAGAGAGGCGATATTTACAGTAAAATATATGTGCAATTAGTATTTATCAGTGTTATGACCCTCACATTCACACACACCCTAGTTTGGTAACATCCCAGCGACGTCCTTCAAGTTAAAAATGTAATGAAAGTACAGAAAATCACAATAAACTAACAAACGTTGTGATGTCATTCTGCAAACGCATTAAAGACGTGGCTGCCGTGTTGGAAAACGTGCTTGGATTATTTTCATGTGTAAATCGCATCCCTGAGTGTCACGGGAGGAGAGAAGCTGTGGTGCTTTTCTTTTCTTTATCAGCACATCAATGACAGGAAGAGGAAAAGATGACAAACCTGCCGCCTGAATTAAAAATATAGTATTTATCCTCCATGGCCCACCTGGTCTGTAATGTAAGTGTTAACAAGCAAGCCTCTCTCTCTCCCTCTGTTGCTCTCTCTCTGTCTCTCTTTGTCTCTCTCTCTCTCCCTCTGTTGCTCTCTCTCTCTCTCTGTCTCTCTCTCTGTTGCTCTCTGTCTCTCTGTGTCTCTCTCTCTGTTGCTCTCTCTCTCTGTCTCTCTGTCTCTCTCCCTCTGTTGCTCTCTGTCTCTCTGTGTCTCTCTCTCTGTTGCTCTCTCTCTCTGTCCTTCTGTCTCTCTCTCTCCTCTCTCCTCTCTCTCTCTCTCTCTCTCTCTGCCACAGTTGTCCCCATGCCAGTCGGTTCCTCTGCGTTGCTTATTGTAAAGGGTGTAGCCATTCTACTGTCTTTCATGTTGCTGTAATAAATATGCTAATATTTCTAATTTCTCACCTGGAGACTGCAGCGTGTCTTCTTCTTTTTCTTCTTCTTTTTCTTCTTCTTTTTTCTTGCCTTCCAGTCCTTCCACACGCAAACACACGAAATACTTATTCACTGACACAATTTCACAGTGCGATTACAGCGGGACTGCAGAATATGAATAAATTCAAAGTCCATCGGCACCGAAGTGTCTTGTAGCTTTTGTCTCGCGTGAGTGTGTGTGTGTGTGTGTGTGTACTCCCTATTGAGAGCTCATTTTGTCCCTGGGGAGGGGGCAGGTCGCTGACTCCCGGCCTTGGTTAACCCCATAATGCACTGGCCCAGTTGCTGTCACTCCATGTTACTGCCATTACACCTCATTTAGCCGGGCGTATTGGGCCGCCTGCTCCCCTATCACTGCTCACTCCCACACACACACACACACACACACACACACAGGCGTAACAATATATTCCTGTCCTCTGCCCCATTTCCTCAGCACTTATCTACTCCTGCTGCTCCTAATCTCTCTGCTGCCCATTTGAATCCCAGGTTTTTGCTGCTGCAAATACAAACTTTTCGGCATCGTCTCTGACCTCATCCCCCCCCCCCCCCCCATCCACCAACCTTCTAATTTCACCCTCTTTCTCTCTCATCTCTTCAGCCTCTAATTTAGTCCAAAGTTTTCGCTCCGTACCTTCGATTGCGGTGGCTGTGCTGCCGCCGCTGGGTTTCTTTCCGCCATTAAAGGCCAGGTTACAAGTGGGGGCTTTTGTCTTTTGGTCATTCAGCGGGGAGAACCTCATTTCAAATATTTATTTTGGGTAATACGGAGGCCGCTGGGAGTTGAAGGTTTAGGCCGATGGATTCATCATGCTATTGGCATAATGTGAAAAGGTCGGGGGTCCCGAAGGAGAGCGCTTCATAAGGCCATCGGTGACTGATGAGGCTGTCGTGTTGGCGTCATACACGAGCTCCACGTCACTCCGCCGTGCTCTTGGTTCACCACATATTTTCTTCATCTTTCCCTCCCCCACAGGAATGGTAAATGAGCCCCTCCGTCATGCTGTCAGGTGTGGGCTCCATGTGCAACAGCAGCCATTAAAATAACACAAGAGACCCCAAGAGCCATAGATCCACCTTGGGTGACCTCTGCTGGGTCACCAATGTGTGTGTGTGTGAGTATGCGTGTGTGTGTCACTGTGCCCACACTGTGAGATCAACCCACCCAGCAGCCCCCTCCCCTGAGCTAATCCACGGCCACACTTCCGCCGTCTGAGCGATTTCCTGTCTCAAATTTTCATCAGTTATCAAAGTTCCTGATTGGATTAGAAAAGTGAGGCCGGCTCCATAAATGACATCACGCTCCGGCCTCGCCATCGTTCCCACTCTGGTGTTTGTGTAGGCGCGTGCTCCGGAATGGTGGTGGTGGGGGAGGGGGGGGGTGTTGACAGAGCCGTGCAATTTTAAACCCCCGACAGATGAATAAGAATTAGGACGGCCTAATTCTTATTCATCTGTCGGGGGTTTAAAAGGCAGAACCTGAGAGATACCACACTGGGGCTGTTTCTTTATTTTGGGGGGGGGGTCCTTGGCTATCTCTTCCCTGTCAACCGGACGCCAGATCGGTGGACTTTTCTGCACCACTGATGAAATTAAGCAAAATTCATTTTCAGAAAAAGCTTCACAAACGTGGCTGCGGCCCGCAGGAGGCCGACCCAGCCTCTTCTACTGGCTCTCTATTCATTTCTCCTCCTTTGTCCACAATAATGAGGACAAAATGACTACATGGAAAACACAAAGACCTCCAAAATGGCTTTCAAAGGCTGCGGAAAGAGCGGACGGAAAGCAAATAAAAGAGCAAAAACAGACGCTGGATACAACAGATGCAATTTCACTGCAGAGGGACCGAACACGAAACCTCTGTTTTATTATTAGTCCACGCTCGTTGGCTTCCAATGAGGCGAACGCGGCTGCAGAGTCGCCCCGTTCCAGCCAAACGAAACAGGTAGCTACAAACGCCTCAGCTGTCGCCCTTCAAATCAGCGGCATTTATGAAAAGAGCGTCTGAGGTTGGAGAGAAGGGGAAAAACGCTAAGTGACGAGAAAATTGGAGATAATATTGACCACGTGATCCCTCACACATGTGGAAGTGGCTCTTTAATGGCCGGCAGATGTTGGATCGCTGTCAGGTGACTCGAGAGGGAGCGTTAGCAAAGACAAACTCTCGCTCGCGTTGGGAAAGTGAGACGAAGCCCCGAGTTCAGAGCAAATATAGCTTGAGCACACATACTCAGCTATAAATTACAAGGATATAGAGCTGGAAGGATGTACAGATATAAAATCTGTTTCATATTAAACTGTAAGAGCCAATGATGCAGCTGGGACTTGAGGCCGACTCTCAATGCGCCAGCGTCATCACCATCAGCTCTGTTATTAACTCTGCGAATGGTTGCGGGAAGACAATGATCACAACGTAACTCAGCTCACATGGAAATGGACGATTTCTCGCAGCGGTTTTAATAAACAATTTAATAATTTACAATATCAAACGTCGCGTCGCATTATAAAAGAAAGGGCGCATCCTGCGACCTATCATTTTAGCTAGTGACACGTTAGCATTAGCAGTAATTATTCTACTGAGCTGAGTGTTCGTGCACTAAAGACGCAGCTGAGCCAAGTTTTCCGTCTCTGATTCTGATGAGTGTTTCCCATTTTTGACCCTAAATAACACTCGGACCCTATTCACATATGGGAATAAGCGCTGCTGCATCAGTTCACGTTCACCAGGACGCACGTCTGCAGCTCTTAATGACTCACAGACAGCAAACATAACGCTAACAGATGCCAGAAACGCGCACGCTACACAACGACGCACAAAACGCAAACAGGCGCGGCGGCTGGCAGCCGTGATTCTGGACAGAGATGCAACCAGGAGGAGTAAGAGAGGAGCTGAGAGAGGCTGGGGGAGGTGGACCGAGGAGGACAGGAGGCCGGTCGTGCTCCGGCTGACTGTTAGCAGCTGTCGGAGGAGCTGACATTTCAGCCAACGGCAGGTTAAGGCCGATCTGTGCGAGGGGGTGCCCACGGCCCGTCCTGGTCGCTGAGGTGGGTCATGTGACTTCCAGAGTCAGCTCTGGAACAAGCTGGCGTCGCAGATCAGAGTGGCGGGACACTGCTGGAGGGAGGAAAGGGCAAAGACGGGCGGATGCGATAGGAGGAGACTCCTTTCTCTCTCCCGTCTGCCTCCGACTCCGCGCACACTTCACACAAACGCAGAAGGGCGGAGATCGATATCGAGCGTCGGACACTTTAATAAAAGCGATTCTTGCAGGAGGCTCGGGGGCTTAAATTGCTATTTTGCCGCTCGCCGCTCATGGGAACGATGAAGTCAATGCTTTGGTTCTTTTAGATGCAGGGTCAGGTTTTCCAGATTCTTCCGGCCCGAGCGGCAAAGACAAAGACAGGGATTGTGGGAACGCTCTGACAGACAACCAGGGTTTTCTTCCCACCCTCTGAGATAAAGCTCATGACAATCAGGCTCACGAGGAGCACGCTGGTAATGACACTGACCCCGGGGTCAGGTGATTTACTGAATTCCGCCAGAAGGAGGAGAAAGGATGAGAAGGAGCAGGCAGATGAAGGGGAGCGAGGGCCAATTGGTGCAGCTGTGCGTTTTTCCCAGACTTATGATCACACAAATTAGGCCCTGCTTTCTGCTGATAAGGTCAGCTGTCAGCCAGGACCTATTTAAAGCAGCGGATGTGCACATGCAGACATGTGAAGCTTTACCTGAAGGTTTTGTGTCTTACATTTTTCCATCGTCACACACGTCTCTGTCGTACTTCCTCAGATTTAATTTCCCCCTATAAGTGTCCTGTAACCTCGGGAATCATTAACCGTAGCGGCAGTTCCTCCATCTGCTGAGTGTTCTGTCAGTCCGACATATTCATCCGGGCCGTGCGGGGCGCGTAAAACATATTGCCAAAACCTGAGTGTTTGTAAAATGAGGATGGATGAGACAGCTGAGATTGAAGGTGATATTTTATTTAGGATCAGACGGTCCCTGTTTGGTGATGCAACAGTCGCTCCGGCAACAGCACGGCGCCCCCGCCCCCCCCCCTTCCCCCCAGGACCACCTCCAACAATGTGAATGACTTCTGACCAGCTTACAAAGGTATTAGAAGTACTCTTTCATGGTTTTCTTCAAGTGACTCACACCTATTTTACAAAAGGGGTGCGCAGACCCCTCTTTTGACTTTAAATTCCAAACACACACACTCAAGCAAACACACACACACCTATATTTCCACTTCTATCTTTATGAAGAATTTTAAAAGACATGACGCGTTCCCCAGCCCCCGACCCCAACGCAGTACCAACAACATGCTTCACAGCCTTGTCACAGCCTTGTCTTTTCCCTGAAACAATCCCTAATAGGACTTAATAATTAATCACTTTTGTGCACGCTTTCTGCCTCTCTCTCTCATTTTGAGCCCACCGTTCAGCAGCGAACCCGAACGATAACCTCTCCTCGCAGACACAGCCTCACCGCAACCAGGATTCTGTCCCTCGATAAGGCCAATTAATACACACCTAACGAGGGCCTAACGAGGGCAGTCGAAAGGTAAACAGGAGCAAGGAAATTCAGAAATTGCAGGAGGTGAAAGGTTAATGCCCAATGAAAGACGGCTGAAATTCACACTTTTGTGCTTCCTTCTATTGTTATTGGATTTACTCAGTGTTCACTGAGTAAATCCCCCCCTCACACACACACACACACACACACCGATATCCCACCTGCAATTACAGCATTCTTCCTTTTTCAGCCCTGAAAGCTGGGGCGACACAGCAGACAGTCCACAATGATTGAATGACCAATTATCAACATGATCATTTATTTAACCAGGCCCGTGTTCAGCATCATCATTATTTTTATTATGTAAAAATAAATAAATAAATAAGCGAAAATTGGAGGCTTAAATACTTAAATCCCTGCCTCAAACATCGTCTCTCTATTCTCTTACATCAATGCTTCTCCCCGGCTAATCTTTTTTCTCATCTTCGGCTGTTTTATCTGCTTCTTTGGGATTATGGACTCATTGTTATTATCAAATAATAGCAGTACAATGGAACTTTTTTCCCTCCTTATTTCCAGAACTGTATGAATTTTGTGAATAAAAAAGTAACAATCACATAAAAGTCACCTTTAAACAGCGAAGGTGAAACCATGCGCATTTTAAACCAGGTCTGCATCTGTGGAGACGTGCACGTCTATATTTGATTTGTTTGGAGGTTTCAGTCAAAAAGTTATCTGATGGTGAGCCAACAATTATTCCACTTTTTATTCCACATTAATCCACATCATTTTGTAGAACCCAATAGAGAGTTTATAGGAATCTGTCTCTTCTTGCTCTTTGGGGATATCCCAGTGTTTATGGTGCCACCGTACCACTAAAAACTGCTTAAATCCATCTGGTATTTCACCTAAAACACACAAAACACTCCATACTGAGCGATGATGTTAGCGTAGCTTTAGCAGCTTCCTTTTCCCCCCCGATCTTTTCACTTTCATCACATCACGTCAGTCAACCAGCAGCTGTAACAGTCAAATGAATGTCTGTAATTGTGAATTCCCACAGTCATCCGTCACTCGGTTCCGATCTGGTGCCACTTCAACATCCATGAATGTGAACTCCCTCCTGGCGCTTGTATTTAAAGGTAGAAGCTCATTCTTCTCAGAGTTCTGGCCTCCTGTCAGCGGGCTCTTCAGCGGATGACGTCTCAATCTTCGCTCCTGGTGAAAAGCACTCCGCTGTGGCTTCCAACGCTTGGAGGCGGGATTTCCCGTGCAGCTCGCCTGTCTTATGTTCTCCGCTGCCAAGCAGAACATGGCAGGATCCAGACTACAGGCTGGCCCTGATCCGTTTCAGACTCAAAAGTCCATTTAGCCACAGGTTAGGCGCATCGCCTGCATCACTCTGGGTTGCTTCCTGCTGGCGTTTGTGCCGTCGAGGCCGCGCACCGCAGCATAGGGGAGTCGCGCAAGGACAAGGGTGAGATCACAGAGGCGGACCGCCATCCACATGCTAACCGCCAGCGATGCATCTGAAATCAAATCTACACAAAGGCTAAAAGTCGATGCAGCCTTAATGTCGCATTCTGGGAGTATTGACGCACGTTTGAACAAAGGCCGGAGCAGCAGAACACCACTCGAGTTCGGACCAACCACTGACAGGCCGCATCTGGCTGACAGCACGACTCCAAAGTTTCTAAAGGTCATACTACGGGTTAGCTAGCAACTTGCATTCATATAGAAGGTTAGATGGATGATAAAAAAGAATCGGTAGTCAGTATGAGTATTTTCCGACAGATAACATTATTTATATGAAACAGAATCTGAGTTTGTTCCTTTTTAATAGTTGGGGTCGTTTGCATAAATAAACTATATTAGCTTGGGTGCTAATTCCAGACTACAAGAACAGCAGGTATGGGATTTAGGAGTTTAGCAGTTTGTAATAAATAGATTTGGCTTCTTTTCTTTTTTTCTTTTCACTAAATCAGCCAGGCCAATGTCTCTTAGGTCCCACTTTCATTTGCTGAATAACGTAGTCCACCTCCTCAAAGCAGATGATTCTGATTTGCTCCTCCTCCGTGACTTGGTCGCGACCTTTGCCACCATTTGTCACATCCCTCCTCTCAATAGATTAAACTCAATCGGCGGCACCCACTCGTCATTAAACTGGTTTAAATCAATCAGGCTGCACCCAGTTCCTCCAGCTCAGACCTTTCACATCCCAGATTCCCGCCTGTCACTTTAGAGGCGCCCTAGAGCTCAGGGGCCCCTTCTTTCTATCGCTGATCCCCTTGTACACAACCTGAAGCTTTCATCGTTACGCAGATGACATCCACCTTTTTTCTCTCTGTCAGTGAATTCACTCAAATGTTTACCTGTTTATTTCTCCATCTTTTTACTGCGCCTTTTGCTCCATTTGTTTGTCGTTTGTGTCCTTGAGTGTCCAGAGTTGGCTGTGGACCTTTTTGAGCGGCAAACATGACCACCGTTCGATAGCGTTTAAAATCAAACAGGAGATGGAGGACGAGTATCAATTATCTTTGTTCTAGTCCTGCTGTAAACTGCTTCATATCTTGCGCCGTAGCCTCCGCAGCGCCGCACACACCTGGCGGTGAATGGGAGCCGAACGGTGGTTATCTCTGAGGGGTTGAGGACGTTGAGGGACGCAGGGACTGCAAGCATGAAAAGACCAAACAGCTGTTTGAGTGTGTTTCAAGTGCTGCGAGAAGACACAAAAAGACATGCCGATAGTGGCGTATAAGAGGAGGCCGCTGCCTGGAGGGCGGCAGAGGAGCGGCCGCAGAGACCAGTCGAGTATCGATCGGCAGAGTTTACATTTCTTTGTGAAACAAGACCTGAGGACCACATTTAAAAGTCTCCTGGTTCGCATCCATATGTATTGATCTGCGCACTTTTATCCAGCCTTAAGTAACTCTCTTGTTGCCGACTTTCCTTTTTACGCCTCCTTCTTTTTCGCTTTTTTTGCGACTTGATGATCAGATTTCTCCATCACCGTCTCCTCTCCGGGGCCTTTTAGGCAAACTTTTAAGGGTCTGCGATGCTTCGCCGTGCTATATCCGCCAGCCCGTGATTGACGCATATTACCAGTGTTTATTTTTCTCACGTGGCTCTCATATCTCAACAGGATCCCTTATCTCTGTCGCTGACAAATTGAGCAGATCGGCTCAACAGAGCGCAGTCATTTAGCGACGACGAGACGCTTTCTACACCCGGCAACAGGCAGATAACAGCCGCGTCCTGCCGCAGACAGGATTGGCTCCGGACGGCGAGTAAAATATGGCTGTTGTTAGTGCGCGCTGTCATAACTGGGCCTGTAAATCTCCTCTGGAGTGAGAGGGGAGAGGAAGGAGAATCGATCCCCCGGTTCATTTTTATCTGCGTCTGGGCTGGAGCCAAAAAGCCCTTGGACGCTTCCTCCATCAAGCGTCCATCTACTGGGCGAGACGGTGTTAGCGGCCCGGCCATCTGATGTACTTTTAATTATCCTGCACTCGAGTCTGCCATTTTCTATCACCGTCCTCGCCGTCCCCGGTTTTAACCTTCACAGACATCCTCTTCTATCCGGCTCATACCCAGCAGCAGGTCTGGGCAGACCTCCCCCGTTTCGGTGGGGCTACAACTGATAACGTCAGTGGGGGCCGCCTATGACTGACAGCTGAGTAAAACGGCTGTGGCATCACACACGAGCATGGAGAATCCGTTTTCAGCCCGCGCCGGAGTCTGTCCCTGCACCCATCTGTCGGCTGAAAAACCAGAGACGGCGGCCATCAGTCACAGCTGACCCGCAGCCAGCCGTACCGTGGTTGGTGGGGGAGTTGGGGGGGCTCGGAGCACCACAGACATGCATGAAGATCAACAGATGGCGCTGGTTTTTTTGTGTTTTTTTTTTTTCTTAATCTCACCGCAGCTCGCTCCGCCCTGATGGATCCATCTCAGCCTGACGAGCCAGAACGTGGCTTCATTTCCTGCCTCACGTTTGTCCCCAGGTTGCCCGTGCGGCTCGTTCAACTGTCCTCCTCCCCCCGAACGCCTCCCGCGGCGCTCACTCTTGCGCTCCCGCTGCAATCAGGTTGAAATCCTTTACTATTAATCTTTTTTTTTCATTTTGTGTGAATGAAAAAGGCACCGTCGAATATTTAGGTGGTACAGATGCTTGAATAATTGGCTCTGCAGGTTTGTTTAAGGGATCTTCAACGACAGAAGGTTCTTTCCACAGAGGAGAATAGAATATCTTACACCTTATTAAGCATCGACAAAGGTGTCAGAAAACGCGGGAACATCTCTGCTTTTACAGTAAACTCATGTAGAGACGTAATTACGCTGCAAAGGAACAATGGGGGGGTTGAAAAACGTCAATTTGAGCAGAATAAGAACATGCAGGCTGCAAATGAGATTTCTCCCCTCAAATCATCAGCTGTCTAAAAGCCTGAACATCGCTGGGTGTTAATTACGCTGCTTCGATCCTTAAATAAATCCTGGTCCGTGAATTCCTCGCGCTTCACTCTCACCCCTGTGGATCATCATCAGAAATATACTTCTGGTATCGCTACGACCTGCAGTACCGCTTATCCAAGCAGAACCACACCTGGGAGAAACATGCTAACAACTAGCACGCTAAGGGATTAAACTGCCTTACTGAGCAAATTTAAAAGCTTAAAATGTAACTGAAGTAGCTAAATTCACCCCAAATTGGATCAAATCTTGGCTCCTATATCTACTTTAGGTCAATCAGCTGATCGACTGAAGCCAATAAACAGAAAAGATCCACGTCCTGAAAGCATAAATCCATATAAAATCTGCTGTTTGGAGGGAGCTGCCCACCGTAAACAGGCTTAACAGAATCCCCGGAACACGTTACCCCCACCAAAATTCAGCATGCTCGATGTTTGTCAAGAGAAGGTCAACGTGTGTGAAGCGCAGCTCCGACCTGCCCAGAGGAATTCAGCACGGATCACCTTCAGCAACGAGCGCAGCTCAATTTCCAGCTGTTGTCAGGCTGGAGGATGCGGGAATGCATCACCGGCTTGGATAATATGCTTTATTATATAGCGTATATGCCGGCTCACGCTGCTGCGGGGCAATGAGAGGAGCAATTACAAGGAGGGGGATCTCTTCTGTGTGTGTGTGTGTGTGTGTGTGTGTGTGTGTGTGTCTGTGTGTGTGTGTGTGTATGCGCAGGCAAACATACCTGTCACCATTTACCTCTCAAAGCCAATAAACTCTTAATGCGATATTTTCAAAGTCGCGTCAATGTTTAAAATCTTATCAGCCCGCGGACATGCACGGCTGCTTACTGATGATCTTTAGCACAAGGACATCGTCCTTTATCCAGCCAATGTAATCCCAAAATTACAACACACACACATACACACACCAGGCGCAGAATAGTTATTCCATTTCTACACTCACGCATTTCTGAGTAATTTTCACATTAACCGAGGAAAGTGAAAGGGCTCAGCTTTATGTGACCTGCAGGCTTGTCTTTCAGTCAGTAAGGAACAAAAGCAGCCGCTAATATCCCTTAAAGACCAATTCCACGTGATGCCACCTCCGGCCCCTCTCCCACTGCGCAGCAACACCCACAACTGCCAGGTTTTGTGTTTCACCTGACAACGTGGCTCTGAGCAGCGCGGGGCTCCATTCTTGCTTTAACACACCAGTATAACAGCTTTGTGTGTTTCCCCGATAAGAAAGCGACACAAAGGGCGGAATCAAATATTCTTCCCGCGCTCCCCGTTGATCAGTAATCTCCTGTTTTCATTTACTCGCCGCTTCTGTCTCTATATACCGCGGCCCTCCGCCCGCCGATGTAATCTGTGTGTGGATATGGAAAAGGCAAAAGAGGAATGATGATACCTTAAAAATGACACAAAGCTATTTGCTGTGCCGCTGGAATTCCTGATGATGTTCATCTTTCCATGTTTGCGGGCAGCTACGTAGGGGTAACTGTGTGATCGGAATGAGCGCCTACAATTCGCCGGAATGTTGCATCAATTCTTTCTATTATCTCCGAGATTTGAATCCCCAGATACAGAAACAACAATAGCTGCTGAGGATTTTTCTAGAGAGCTTGTTAGCAGTGACGAAAGCAGGAGCGCTTTTGGGAACGAGGCCGTGGGGCTCTCAGGTTGGTCTCACACACGCAGGCACGCACACACACTCTACCCGGGTCTCATCCAGATTCCAGATCTTTAAAATGACTAATAGCAAATGCAAATTTAATGTCCCGGCAGGCTGCTGAGCGAGGCTAGGTGCTGAGATGAAATCTGGCATTAACCTCTGAGGAAATCAGGGAAAGCAGATATGTAGCAATGTTGTTATTGTTTCCCCAAAAAACTGTAGAAATAACTAAGGTGATGCGAGTCGCATCATGATTATTCACATGGACACATCTGAAAATCTTCCAGGAAATGTCGATTAGCTCCGTTTCATTAAATTAGCTTTAGCCAAAGCGTCTCAGTGGCCCTCTAGTGGTTGAGTGCGGTAAATCAGCAAGCCCCTCCCATTATAGACAAGTAACACCACCTAACAGCTAATCTGAGAGATGGATGTTCTTTTGGGATTAATTAGCTATAAAACTATAAAACTCAGCCATCACAGCTATCCAACATCACTCGCTACAATAATGGACCAACAGAATCACCTAGTGTTCACAGAAATAATCGATGAGGGGGAACCAACTGTTCGGCGCACAGTCCTGCACGGAGACGCAACAAGATGTGAGCGGAGCCAGCGGAGCAATCTGCCTGGAGGAAGGCGGCAGAAGAGGATCTTTTTTGATAAGCGCTCGACAACAGAGGAGTCCTGCGAGGGTCCCACGGAGCACAGAGACCAAACAAACCTTTTGCTCCGCGCACAACAAAGATCCCTCCTATTTCCTCTTCAAAGCATCGCGCACTGACACACTACACTGCTTTATCAAAGCTCAGAGTTGTTTGTGTATCCTGCTCACAACACACACACACACACTCACACACCCTCACAGCCCCCGCACAGATTGTCGAGTGTGACATACCGGGGGTGGAGTGTGTGTGTGGATGGGGGGGATGCTAATTGGCTTGAACATAGAGGAAAAAAAACTGTGTTTCAAAAGCTCCAGAAAGAATCAGTTGCGCTGCAAAGCAAAGTCAACTGAAGGACGTGCGAAGAGCCGCGTTTAACAGCAGCTTCGGTGGAGGGAAAGCCCTGAGCTCAGTTGTTTGAGGCGGACAAAAGATGGCGTGATAACTGCTGTTCGGAGGTCTGACGCGCGCATAGTGGCAGAGTCAGCATGGCCCGAACAGGTGAGAGACTAATCTATCGCTGAGGGACCTACGGAGCTAAATATAGATCATCCTCTGTGTCACTGACATGAACACAAACTTTGTTTGACACACCCCCAAACGTGCATCTGTTTGTGTGTGTGTGTGTGTGTGTGTGTGTGTGTGTGTGTGTGTGTGTGTGTCCCACGAGGGAAGTAGGACGGGCTGGAGGAAAGTGGGGCGACGGGGAGGCGGGATGTGAGTCGAGTCAGAATATCAATAATAGATAAACATGTTGCCATCAGGACGGTGTGTGGGAGAGACAGAGAGAGAGACACAGAGACGCAGAGAGAGAGAGAGAGAGAGGACCTGAGAGGTGGACAAAGGACGTGAGGAGAGAGTGAAGCTGCAGGAAACAGGCGGAGGGGGAAGATAGCGTCGGTCAGGCAGAAGATTGAGAGGAGGGACACGCTTAGTCAAGGGCGTTGGCTTTTAAAGAATCAGTTTACAGAAATTTGGGAGACATATTTATTTACGTTACGGTTAAAGGAGACACATGATCCAGTCTGACGGAGGGCTGCGGTTTCCCCGCTCCTCTTTCTCTCTGAGATCTCCCTCTTACTGGGGAACTCTAGAACCGACTGGTTCAAGCTATAGGCCTGTGCAAATATCTAAACTGTACATTGACTGTGTCTGGAGCATGGATCCCCCACATGCTGAGTCATATTCCCACATTATCACTCCACTAAAGTGCCCAAACAAAGAGCCCCCATAGCATTAGCATCTGTGCATCATTAGCATCGGTTGACTGGCCCTTTTAGGACTGAAATTACTGGAACGTTTGGACTCGCTCCTGAATAAGTGCAGGCTCAACTACAGAAATCACTGTTTTGATTTTGGAAAGTGTCTCGACACGTGCGCGAGGCACACGCTAACATGTAGCCTGAACGAATACGCAGGCAGTCTATAAAAGAGGTCGAGAGCTGTGCGGCTGGTTCGGCAAAGATCTGCAGACCACAGCAGCAGGATCTCAGCATCCTTTCCCTCCCATAACTGAGAGCAGCCACGTGGGTGACGACACCCTTGCTGATCTGCCTAATTAAGGAATTTCAGCGCTAAGATTTTCTCCGGGAACGGAGAGCGGACTTGATTGGGCACGTGCTCAATTTCTCTGACATCTGGTATTATTGATCTTCCCGAAAATGAAGAAACTCTCGGCCCGCTGGAGGTGAGCGGCAGACGCCACGAGGGGCTGCGTGTGGGCCCTCGTCGTGGCTCAGAAAGGAAGAGAGGAGCCGAATTGATCCGACGCTGATGAAGGCACAATTTTCCGATAAAGGAGATGAAAAACATCTCAGCGATCAGCTCGGCTACAACAAACTCTTAAACAGGCCCGTGTCTCAGCTGCGACTGCAATACTGCTTTTTCCTCCCGGGTTCTGTCACTAGAATTCCAATTTCAGAGAAATGAGGGAATGAAATGGAATCACACCGACCGCCTCTGTTACTGTGACTGTGATGATAATACCTCGGCAATTCTCAGAGAGGTGAGAGATTGATTTCATTTATTTTTTTCTAAAAATCAAACATGTTAGTTTGGGGTTTAAAATGTGGTAGTTTTTCATTGGACGGGGGGGGGGGGGGGGGCAGCCGTGTGGGAGGGCAGCCGGTCGCCAGTGTTCCCAGTCCATTTAGCCGGATGTAACTGATGACACTGGGAAGCACGGGGTTTCACTCTGCACACCATTGTCAGCACTGATTCATATTTATACACCCTCGAGCCTTAAATGGGTGTGTGTGTGTGTGTGTGTGTGTGTGTCTGTGTGTCTGTGTGTGTAAGTTTTACATTTCTCTTTGTTGAAAGAGAAAAATCTCTGTAACACTAAAAGAACAACATCGCAGGAGGTGCTCAAAGGTTGATTTCTGCAAGGCAACAGAGCACTTTAGCTTCTCTTAATTACTGGCTTTTAACCCAAAACACTGTGTGTGTGTGTGTGTGTGTGTGTGTGTGTGTGTGTCTTTGCATTTTCTCCCTGTTTAGCCCATCGGGCGGTCATCTCCATCGCCTCACAACGGTCCTAAAGAGAGCGAGAGCGTCTGATTGGCTGCCACCGCTGCACACGGACGTGCTGCTGCGGTCGCCATAGTGCTGGAAACAATGGCGACACCTGCTAACGGCCTGATTACTGACTGAATCGGGGTGGGGGCTCTTTTCAAAGCTGACTAACTAGGTTACCTCGGGGTCTGGTTGCTAGTGGCAACTTAGCTGTGTCCACCACTCTGCTCGAAGAGGCACCGCAACCGCAAAGCGGGCACGGAGGGAAATATTGATTGGACACTATTTAATGCTCCCAAACAAACTGATGCACTTTTCTTCCGTA